>NC_065539.1:41325714-41991785 GCF_932294415.1 Quercus robur | reverse complement strand
AAATAAATAAAAGAAAAATATTAGAAACGGAATTTTGTTTTAATAATTTAACCAAAATACACCATTAGGATTTTTTTTAGAGAGTTTTAACCTATGGCGTCCGCTCTTGATAATAGTATTTTATCACCAAATCAAAACATCAATCGGTTTTGGTGTAGACGAATATTGAATCTTAGATCTCTTATTTAACTATTAGGTTTTTATGTCTATCCAAAGTGTTTTTTTTTAAAACGTAAACATGCACCTCATGGACTCTCTTTTTTCATATCAATTTCTTCAAAACTCTATATTATCCTAAACTTCTTAAGTTTAGGGAATTTGATTGTTAAAAATCATATTGACTATTAAGTTTTGGTGTTTATTCAAAGAAAAAAAAAGTGAAGGGAAAAAATAGTTTGAGAATTGAGATGACCAAAAAAGTTGTATGTTTTGTTAAAACACTACGGAGAAGTTGATAAGAATAAATAAATTGTTGATTCTTTCTAAAAAGTTACTGCAACTTGGTGAAGCCACTTGTCATAACCACGACTTATAAGCCTTTACTGCAATTTGGTAAAGCTATTTAGTGCAACCACAGCTTCTAAACTTAACTTTTATTATATACACCATTAAACTTTTTGTGTTTATCTAAAGTGTTTTTTTGGTAAACATGCACCTCATCGACTCTCTTTTTTTCATATCAATTTCTTCAAAACTCTATATTAGCCTAAACTTCTTAAGTTTAGGGAATTTGATTGTTAAAAATTATATTGGTGTCTATCTAAAAAGCTTTTGCAACTTGGTAAAGCCATTTGTCATAACCGCGACTTCTAAGCTTTTACTGCAATTTGGTGAAACCACTTGGCGCAACCACAGTTTCTAAACTCAAATTATTATTATTATTATTATTATTATTATAAGAAAACAAAATCAGTGTTTTTTTATTAAAAAAAAATTGTAATAATAACTATTTGATAATGGGTAAATCGGTAACCAATACAATGCGGGGGAAAAGTTTAACATAATATATTTTTCCTCTTTTAATTTTTCATCTAAATATGACATTCGATAATTATTACTATACATTTATTATGATTGTGTTTGTATATGTAAAAATATGATGTGCCAAAATTCTAATGGATGGTTTCACTATAGAATATAATTTTAATTTAATTTAAAATATATAATATGAAATTCAATAGGCTAAAATGCAAATCACACCCTCTAACTTTGATCGAAATTCAATTCAATTATCTAACTTTACTTTAGTTCAATTAAGTCCTCTAAGTTTTATGTTTATTCAATTGAAACTTCTGTCATACTCTAACTCTGTTAAGTGGATCCCTTAAAAAAAAAAATCATAAAATCATAAAAATATTTTTATAAAAAGAGAGAAAAAAAAGGGAAATACAAAATTAATTTGACCTTCAAAGAAGAAGAACACAAATCTAGTACATACAAAGATTCAAACAAAAAAAATTATTTACAGATTCGGACAACTTTGAAGCTCCACTATCAAATACAAAGAGCTATTATAAAAAAGCAAAGCTTCATGGCACATCTAACCGGAATAAATGGGAGACATCAGTTGAATAAATTTGAAACTTAGAGAACTCAATTGAAATAAAGTAAAGTTATAAAACTTAAATGAATTTTGGTCAAAGTTAGAGTATGTAATTTGTATTTTAGCCAATTTTATAATTATGGTAGTTGTTTCTCAAAAAAAATAAAAATTATGGTAGTTATTAATTATTAATATGCATTTATTATGATAGTGCCTATATGTGGAACTCTATATCCTATTAATTATTAGTCATTTATTATAATTGTGTTTGTATATGGAAAAAATATTATGCACTAAGATTTTAGTGGATAGAATATAATTTACATATAATTAAAAATCTATATTAAAATAAGAGTAGTGCAATGTCCACAACATTTTCATAACACTTTCACTACAAATCATAGGTGGTAAGTTGTTATTGGTTTTAATTTGAATTTAAAACTTAAAATTACTTTTTTGTCCACCCATAACAAACTATCACTTAAGATTTGTTGTGAAATATTGTGGACATAGCATTTCTCTTAAAATAATGACATTTAAAATTATAAGACCTCAAAGATTTATATAGCACAATATTATGAAGTCCCCAAAAGTTAAATGTTTTATGTTTTTATATATTATAGATTATAGATAACTAGTTAACAATTCCTGCAATGCATAGAAAATTTTAATAAAATATGATAGTTATAAAATGAGAAAAAAAATTACCAAATGTGATTTCATGTAGTTATTAATAGTCATTTATTATAGTTGTGTTTATATATGAAATGAGAAATTACATTTTCCACTCTAAATTATACCATGTTTTACATTTTGTCCATTGAATTATTTTGTTTTGGTGTTAAGTATGAGATAATTAAGTATTGAAAGAACAATTTACCCATCTTTCCAAAACAAACAATAGAAGGCAAATTGGTCTTTCAATACTAAATTTCATTAAACTTAGCATCAAATAAATGGTGGGGTTAAGTGTTACAAAATTTCAATTTGGGGGTCAAGCGTGCATTTTGATAGTTTAAAGGGTAAAGTGTAAAATTATGTATTGTAGGTATGATAGGCCCAGTAGTATATATCTATATATATGTTGGGCAGGGAGCTTAATCCAAGGACATCTAGTAGTCCGACGACAAGTAAACGTTGTCATGGAAGTCTGCATTAGTGAATGAAGAAATGGGGTCTGGTTATAAGGGTCCACGAAGGTGGTCCGAGGAGGAATGCCTCCTCGGCTAAGCAAAACAAAGGTCAGAAGGTGTGGTTTGCCATCCAGAGCAACATTCCGGAAGATTTTATTGATAAGAATACACATCATGGAAGCACAGGACAAAGGGGAACTATGAAATATCTAAGAGAAAGCTGCTACCACCGCATTGAATGCTCTGTAGCTAACTCTTTGGCCGTATTAATATGGAAGTGATACCTGAACAATAATTTTCACCCTTACAGCTACTCTAAAAAATTTCAGGAATGTACTGATGGGACAGGGATCAACGGCAGAAACCTGGTCTAAATGTGAAGGGTGGAGATGAAAGAAGGAAGACAATATAAAAGAGAAAGAATACACTGAGGAGGGGGATCGAGAAATTAAAGGAAAAACGCTGTAACAACAGGAATTGGACTTGTAATCAAATTCAAAAAAGATATATATAAGAACATATCTTCTTGGATTGTGCCGATGACGATTTTTTTTTTGGGTAAAACCTGTTTATCTTTGCTTTCAGGTCATCTAGACCCACCATAATTGTTGTCCAATTCATTAGAGCCTAGTTTTCTGACATATTCTCTACAAATTCATTGTATTGGGCTAAAATCCTTTTGACTGTTGGGCTTAGGACTCAAATTGGGTCCTTACATGTATAATTTAGGGTGAAAAAAAATGTAATTTCTCCTATATTAAATAATATTACATATGAAATTTGATAATTATGGTAGTTATTAATGTGTATTTATTATGAATGTTTTTTGTAAAGAAATATTAAATATATAATCTTGATCATTTTTAATAGGTATTTATTATGGTTGAATTTGTAAATGGAACTTTTTATTTTAGGGAAATGCTAACGAGTTCCCTTAGGGTACTGGTTAAGAATCCAGTTAAAGAAAGTTTTTATGGGAAAAGAAAAAAAAATGTTTTGACAGCTTTTTTCATTTCCCATAAAAGTGATGTCAAGACTTTCCTAAAATGGATTCTTAACCAATACCCTTAGGGCACTCGTTAGCGTGACCCTTTATTTTAATATGAGTCTAGTTAACGAGTGCCTTTAGGACATTTGTTAATGGAATATTTTAGAAAAGTTTAGATACTATTTTCATGGGAAATATAAAAAAAAAAAAAAAAAAAAAAAAATCACAAAACCTTTTTTTTTTTTTTTTTTCCACAAAAGGTTTCTAAAAATATTTTATAAACTAAATGTCCTTTAGGGCATCTTAACATTTCCCTTTTATTAAAAAAAAAAAACATTTCCCTTTTATTATTCAAAGATGTGGGGCCAGAGAGTTTGTGACCCCAGCCCATTTCATGTTAAGGCCCAAGGCCTGCGCCGAGGATATACAGGGCCGAGTACGCATCATAAGAGTCATGGACGGCCTAAGGAAATGGCCGAAGACGAGCTCCTGCTCGGCATGCCATAAATGCCCCTAAAAGGAAAAGTGATCACAGTGCGGGAACAGCACAAGTAAAAGGCTGCCAGAACTGCAATAAAGCATTCTGCACCTGACAGAGCCATACTCTTCAACTTTTGCAATCACTCCCAACCACTTTGGGTATGGGCGTCTTGGAAAAGTCGATCCTACACGTGGATGAAGGATAAGGAATACAGGCTAATATAAAAGGAAGGACAAGAATCCCGAAAGGCTGGCTGGGAAAAATGGCCAAAAACCAGAGCCTCCCAGCCCGCCTCCAGGAGAAAGACTCCTAGAGCGAACACGATTTGATTATGTATGAACACCACGAAAAACCACCGTCCAGTGACCAAGGCCTAGCCTTTCAAAACCCACGCTCTACAAATGATATTGTTTGAGCCTTTATTACGTGCGAACCCAGTATCGTTTTGGGTCGTTACAAATTGTGTCCTTACAATTGGCGCCGTCTGTGGGAAAGGCTTGTGTCTTGGCACAGGTAGTGGGTTGAGACAATCCCTCACATCGTTTCCAACAGCTAGATGTAGTGTTCTAGCGTAAAGTTCCACTAGGGGCTACGTTTCTTCACTAGGGGCTGCGCTTCGTAGTGTCAGCAGCACGGATGGTTCTAGGGGCTTGGCCGAGGAGCTAATCCCCCTAAACCAAGGTCCCACGCCATAGGCGAGGGGTTAATTCCCCCAACTACTTAAATATCAAGTTTTGGACAGAACTAAGGTATTGCATGGTCCTCGGACTCAAACCTATGGGGAAACCAACTACTTAAGAATCAAGTTTTGGACAGAACTAAGGTATTGCATGGTCCTCGGACTCAAATCTATGGGGAAACCAACTACTTAAATATTAAGTTTTGGACAGAACCAAGGTATTGCATGGTCCTCAGACTTAAACCTATGGGGAAACCAACTACTTAAGAATCAAGTTTTGGACAGAACCAAGGTATTGCATGGTCCTCGGACTCAAACCTATGGGGAAACCAACTATTTAAATATCAAGTTTTGGACAGAACCAAAGTATTGCATGGTCCTCGGACTCAAACCTATGGGGAAACCAACTACTAAAATATCAAATTTTGGCCAGAACCAAGGTATTGCATGGTCCTCGGACTCAAACCTATGGAAAAGTCAGTTACTTAAGAAGAATTCTAAGTCGCTCAGTCCTCGGACTAAATACCAGAAAAGGTTAAGGCTATGAAAGTTATTAGGAAGATGGCGAAACGCCTTATTACTCAGCGACCTGCAGGGGCTGTTCATTTTTGGGTTATATATCCTCGGATGATTACTTCCTACACGGCATCGAGCATTCAGCCATCATCTCGTTCAGGTTTGGGGTATACAACCCATTTTCAGGTCGGTCTTTTTGTACACGATACCTCCAATAAGTTCATAATAACATATTTTTTCTTGGTAAGGGATTTCGGCCCTAAGTATTGTTTTCTCAGGTCGGCGTTATTGTGCCAAACAGCTCTAATAAGGTCATCATAATATCTTTTTCTTTTCTTCTTAGTAAGGATTTCTGCCCTAAGTATCATTTGTTCAAATCGGCATTATTATGCCGGATAGTTTCAATAAGTACAGAGCAAGGTCTTTTTATTAACTGGGATTTCGGCCCTACGCATCGTTCATAGTATAAAAATAAAAAAGAAGTCACAGGGTAGTACGTCTATTCACGGCATAACCATTTCAAAAAGAAGAGATAGAATATACGAAATAAAGCAATGATGACTTTTATTAATATAAAGAGGTATTACAGTGTACAATAAAGGGCTTAAACAAGCCTATATAGAAAACGAATTACAAAAACAATAAAAAACAAAACAAACAAACAGCCAGAAATCTTTTTAGGCTCTGCTCCCAAGTCTTTCCAAATTCTGCTCCAGTAGCACCCATATTGAGAGGAGGACCTTCCTTGGTGGAAGAGGAGAAGAAGAGGAAGAAGGAAAAGCACCAGGATGGATCTGGTGATGGGAAAGAAGAAGAAGGGGAGGCAAAAGGAGGCACCAGTGAAGGAAGAGAGGAAGAAGCAGGGATACTTTGTCCCTGTGTCAGTCCTGACTCCTAACACGCTGGTGCCATGTTAGCTATGCTCATAAGAGAGCGGCTGGTACTGATAATGGGTGACCTCAGCTCAGTCGCAACAAAAGTTTGACGCGACGAGCCCCTGCTTCGAATTTTGGCTGAAGGAAGGATGAGAAGTATCTTGAGTCTCTGCCATCCCTGCCCTGACCGAGCCATTTTGAGTTTCAGAAGAACATGGCATTTCTAGGAAGGGTATGGTCCTTTCATTCCCGCTCCTATCTCGAACATATCACAATTCAAGGTGTAAACTAGCAGATAAAGGAAACTCTGGGGGAGGCTAAGGGTTTCAGACTTTAAAAGGATTAAAAGGTCTCTGTATAAGAGAGGAAACCTCTTGCCTTTCTTCTTATATGAAGAGCAAAACGGGAGGCATTTAATCTATCCAAATTTCCAAGAAAATCTGTAAACGAGAATATACCCACTCCATTTCCCCACGCCGTCAATAATCGTCGAATTTAAATGGTCTCGTAAAGGGAAATCATTAAAGATGCGTTTCGGATAATGAAACGGCAGGAACGCAACGTGAATGAATTCAGAAGAATGTCTCGTAGTCCGGTGTGTTTCCTGGATAGATGAAGAGACACCCACATTGATGAAGGGCAGATTTGAGCAGACCGCCATAAAGGCGTGGCATCACCCAAAACCCTCCTCTCCGACCAAGAGGTCGGACAGCAGGATTTTGAGGGGCTATTATGGGGCCAGAGAGTTTGTGACCCCAGCCCATTTCATGTTAAGGCCCAAGGCCTGCGCCGAGGATATACAGGGCCGAGTACGCATCATAAGAGTCATGGACGGCCTAAGGAAATGGCCGAGGACGAGCTCCTGCTCGGTATGCCATAAATGCCCCTAAAAGGAAAAGTGATCACAGTGCGGGAACAGCACAAGTTATAGGCTGCCAGAACTGCAATAAAGCATTCTGCACCTGACAGAGCCATGCTCTTCAACTTTTGCAACCACTCCCAACCACTTTGGGTATGGGCTGATGGGACAAGTATCAGTCTTGGAAAAGTCGATCCTACACGTGGACGAAGGATAAGGAATACAAGCTAATATAAAAGGAAGGACAAGAATCCGAAAAGGTTGGCTGGGAAAAATGGCCAAAAACCAGAGCCTCCCAGCCCGCCTCCAAGAGAAAGACTCCTAGAGCGAACACGATTTAATTATGTATGAACACTACGAAAAACCACCGTCCGGTGACCAAGGCCTAGCCTTTCAAAACCCACGCTCTACAAATGATATTGTTTGGGCCTTTATTACGTGCGAACCCAGTATCGTTTTGGGTCGTTACAAATTGTGTCCTTACAAAAGAAAATATGATATATTAAGATTTAAAAAAAATAAAATAAGATCGGCATACGTTCCATGATCAAGATCAATACACCAATTGATTTTTATTTTTATTTTTATTTATTATTATTATTATTATTATTATTATTATTATTATTATTATTTGGGTGTGTAGTCAAGGTTAAAACTTCAAATCCCAAATCTCTTTTTCGATAACAAAATATTTTACCAATTGAGTTAATTAGAACTCACTATATTATGATTCTAATTTAGTGTACGAACCAAAAGTGAAATGTTTTTTATTATATAATACTAATAATAATATAAAGGGAAATGATAAAAGATGCCCTAAGGGCATTTGTTAATAATCATTTTTAGAAACTTTTGATGGGAAGAGGAAAAAATAATTGACTTATTCGATAGCTTTTTTATATTTTCTATAAAATTAGCATCACAATTTTTTTTATAGTGATTCATTAACCACTGGCTTGAGGGCATTCGTTAACCAAACCTAATAATAAAAGCCTAATTTTTACAAATTTACAATATAAGGTATAATACAAAAAACACCCCTTAGTCTCTAGGTTAATTCAAGATTTTTTATTTTTATTTTTTAAATGTCCAATATGATTCTAAATGATACTAGACATCATTTGAAAGTTTTGGGCTCCTTCAAGTATTATTATCATTTTTTAGAAACAAACTAATTGTTAAACATATACACACATTTAAAAGAGAGTGTGTTGTGTGTAGTATAATTTGCCACACCTTCCCTTAAAAAGTTACCATGGCTTTTGAGTGGAGTTGTAGTGTACCTTTGTGTTAGAACCCCTTTCTCTCTCCCTTGTGTATGTGTGTGTTTGTTTCTCAAAGAAAAAAAAAATTACACTATCCCATAAAAAAAAAAAAAAAAAATTACACCATCTCACTAGGCTTTTTTTTTTTTTGAAAACACTATCTCACTAGGCTTAAACACGTTACTTTCAAGTATTGTGTTTAGTGTTTCCTTCAGATTTTTTTTCAAACTAACACCAATTTTCAAACAATTTTGTTAGTTAGCACTTTTTAAAAATTATTTAGGAAACTAACATCTCAAGTTCTAAATACTCGATTTTGGTATGCTAAATCGAGCCCTTGAACTCGATTTCAACATTCTGTCGTATGAAACTTGAGTCCGTAGGATTCGATTTCTTCAGCAGACCCACGGAGACCCAATTCCATGAAGAAGAAGAAGAAGCAAATCCATGAAGAAGAAGAAGAAGAATTTGCAACCAACCCCACGAAGACCCAAACCCATTTCTCAAAAATCCAAACCCAAAAATCAGAAAAAAATACTCCCAAATCAAAACACAACCCCACAGATGTTTTGATTTCAACACCGGAGCGGTTTGGGTTTGATTTCAACCTCATAGATGAAGGCTTGCAGAATGCAAACTATCTCAAAGCTGTGAGGATGAACAAATTTGGTTTTCAGGTGAGACAACCATTTGGATTCTCTTAAGCTAGTTAATTCTGGGAGAATTTTTCTGGTGCTTCTGTTTTTTCTTTGAAGGCATTGACATAGTCTGTTGAAGAAATCGGGTCATATGGACTCGAGTTTCATATGACAAAATGTTGAAATCGAGTTCATTGGACTCGAATTAGCAATCCAAAATCAAGTGTGTAGAACTCGAGATGTTAGTTTTCTAAATAGTTTTAAAAACGTGCTAACTAATGAAATTGTTTGAAAATGTGTGTTATTTAAAAAAATAAATAAATCGGTTTCCTTCTAAGAAAGAGTTTGTACACGATTGCATTATGACAATTATATTATACACGAGGAAAGTGTTTTGAGACCTTTCAAATTAATTTTTAAACAGAGTTAACTAAGCGGGTGGGTTGGTTAGTCCAAGACCGAGCAAGCCGAGTAGTGGGTGGCTTGACATATCCGAGTCAAAGACTCGCACAGCCGACGACAGGCTGGGGTAGGTGGCCTTATTAACCTTTACAGGCAATTCCCAGTTAAACGCGTCATCCTCCTTGTTCCTCAATCCTCACTAAAATCCTAAAAAAACATGCCTCAACTCACCGACACGCTGTCACCGACTGCTGAGATCAAATTAGCAACATGTAATCTCAGCCGTGGATGTAGACCCCGCGTTACAGTGAATGAATCTAACCCAAATTTCGCTTCTTATTGACACTCCGCATTCTCTATAAATTAGCACCTAAAACCCCAACTCTGGACTCGTACCGCTTGGCAAGGCAAACCCCTTTGGTCCACATTTTCACTCAGCCAAGCACAACCCATTCTAACTCTCTCTCTCCCTTTCTCGAGGTAGGCCTTGTTCTTATATTTCTTGTTAAGATTTGGTTTGCTCTATTTGTAATCTTATAATAGCAATGTGCATTAAGGTTTCAGATCTGGTGGCATTTTTCAATTACGTTTTGAGTGTGTGTAAATATGGGATTATGATAAGTTGGGTATTGGGTGTTTGAGGAAACCCATGAATCAACCATTTCTGATTTGTTCGTTTTTTTGTTGTTGGCGTTTGTGTTTGTGTAAAGGGTATTTCTGTTGGACTGTGAAATGGACTCAGGATTTTAATTCATTTATGTTATTTAAATCAGTTTGCACTTGTGGGTACTTTTAAGGTTGCTCTAGCAAAGTTTTGAACGATTGTCGGCTGTCAGTTGCTGTTGCTGGGTTTTTGTACTGTATGCAATTAAATAGATCCATTATGCATTTGTCTGTTGTACTATGCTATTTTCAATTACTTCCTAGCAATTGTACTATGTTATTTTCAATTACTTCCTTGCAATTGTACTAAACAGATCTGTGGGGGGGGGGGAAAAAAACCCATCGGATCAGTTTTATATATAATTATATATAAACAATATCACCAACCAACCCCGGGTCTAAAAATTTTGGGGTTGGTTACGGATTAGGTCGGCCACATGTATTCCCTTGTAGGAATGTCCCAATGTTTATGTGCATCTATTCATAATAGAGTGAATGAATTTGGTTAGTCTGTATAATTGTGGTATTGGTCATAATTTTATTTTATTTTGGTGTAGTTTGCAGCTTGAAAGAAATGGAGACCTTCCTATTCACCTCTGAATCAGTGAACGAGGGGCACCCAGACAAGCTCTGTGACCAGATCTCTGATGCAGTGCTTGATGCTTGTCTAGCACAGGACCCTGAGAGCAAGGTGGCCTGTGAGACTTGCACCAAGACCAACATGGTCATGGTATTCGGAGAGATCACAACCAAGGCCAATGTGGACTATGAGAAAATTGTGCGTGACACATGCCGAGCCATTGGTTTTGTTTCAGACGATGTGGGTCTTGATGCAGACAATTGCAAGGTCCTTGTTAACATTGAGCAGCAGAGTCCTGATATTGCTCAGGGAGTGCACGGTCATCTCACAAAGCGGCCAGAGGAGATTGGTGCTGGTGATCAAGGCCACATGTTTGGCTATGCTACCGATGAGACCCCAGAATTGATGCCATTGAGCCATGTTCTTGCAACCAAACTTGGCGCTCGCCTCACTGAGGTCCGTAAGAATGGTACATGCCCATGGCTTAGGCCAGATGGGAAAACCCAAGTCACTGTTGAGTATTACAATGAAAAAGGTGCCATGGTTCCAATTCGTGTTCACACCGTGCTCATCTCTACTCAGCATGATGAGACTGTGACAAATGATGAGATTGCAGCCGATCTAAAGGAGCATGTGATCAAGCCTGTGATTCCTGAGAAGTACCTTGATGAGAAGACCATTTTCCACCTTAACCCGTCTGGCCGTTTTGTCATTGGTGGACCTCATGGTGATGCTGGTCTCACCGGCCGTAAGATCATTATTGACACTTATGGTGGATGGGGTGCTCATGGTGGTGGTGCATTTTCTGGGAAGGACCCAACTAAGGTGGACAGGAGTGGAGCTTACATTGTTAGGCAAGCTGCAAAGAGCATTGTGGCTAATGGACTCGCCAGAAGGTGCATTGTGCAAGTTTCTTATGCCATTGGTGTTCCTGAGCCTTTGTCTGTGTTTGTTGACACTTATGGTACTGGAAAGATTCCTGACAAAGAGATCCTCAAGATTGTGAAGGAGAGTTTTGATTTCAGGCCCGGTATGATTTCCATTAATCTTGATCTCAAGAGGGGTGGCAATGGCAGGTTCTTGAAGACTGCTGCTTATGGACATTTTGGTAGGGATGACACTGACTTCACATGGGAGGTGGTGAAGCCCCTTAAGTGGGACAAGGTCCAAGCTTGATTAAGTTCTCGTCTTCAATTACCAAGATAAAATTAACCTGTTTTACTTGCTTTTGCTTGAAAGCAGGAGTTTGCCTCTTGGCTCTTACTATTGTGCACTGTTCTTTTTTTTTTTTTTTTTTTTTTTGAGGAAAAATTATTATTATTATATTTCATGTATTCTTTCGGGAAGATAATGTTAGGTTTTTTTTATTTTTTTTTATGAGGGTAATGGATATCATAAACAAATTGAAAGATAGTCTCGGAGTTGTATTTTAATGCTGCTAAGAAAGAAATAATAACATATGAAAGAGAATCCTTGATCTGCTGCAACAATGTGAAATGGTATTTGCTTTTTGACACAACGCATGTGAGACCATTAATATGCTTCCTTTGTAAATGCAAGAACTGATTCAAACATTGGTACATGGCGTTTGTTCTCTTTCCCCGTTGGTCCCTGATGTTAGTGAAAGTAGATGAACGTTGGGATGGAGTTTTACAGCTGAAATTCCATTGTTTCCCTTTTTATTTACAGCACAGTCAGATGAGGGCATTGTGCTTTAGTAACATTTTATATCTGCCATACTCAACTCTCCTCTAATTAGTAATTACTTTGGAAAACATGTTCACACACCCCCAAACTTTAGGGTAGTGATCATTGCACCCTTAAACTTTTATTTTGGCTAATTTATTTCTTGAATTTCACTCATGTACCAAATTAATACCTTACTTAGTATGTTGTTAATTTACTAACAAAAAATTCAAGTGAGACGCTGTGAAGCTTAAAAATACCAAAATTCCAATGAATAGAACAAAGAAACGTTGAGAGAGAGAGAGAGAGAGAAAGAAAGAGAGTTGAACCAAAACCACCACCGCATCCCTTCTTCCTCCAGTGCCATTGTTCCTTGTTCTGCACCGCTCAACTGCATATCTGGTGCCGTTCGACATCCACCATTATTTTGTCGTTTCAATTCCACAAGCCAACACAGAAAACTAACCAAAACCCACCAATTCAATTCCAAATCCTAACAACACAAACAATCAAATTCCATTGAATTCATCAAAATCTAGTTTTATTTTATTTTATATTTTAAATATACTATAAACAAATAAATATAAAGTTTGCTAGTTAATTTGTCCTAAAAGAAGAAAGAGAAAATTGGTTCCATGTTCATGGCTGGTAGTGGGGTTGAGTAAATTTTACTGTAACTTTTTTGAGCTTGAGTTAGTGGTTTTGTGCTTCACCTTCTATAGCTTGATGATGCGGTGTTTTTGGTCAAATCGTTTCTCTCTCTTCTTTCCATCAGGTTCAAACTTGAGACAATTGATTTTGGTATTTTTAAGCTTCACGTATATCTCTCATGCGTTTTTTGGTAGTAAATTAACAATAGACTAATTGAGATATTAATTTGGCATATGTGTGAAGTTTAAGGAGTAAATTAGCCAAATAAAATTTGAGGACGGGGTGTAAGGGCCACCACCCTAAAGTTCCGGGAGTGTGTAAGCATTTTTCCCAACTACTTTGACTAACTTGATGATCCATTTCTTCTTTTATAGTATTAGGATGGAGGGTGAGATTATGGGTTCAAGACTACTAAGTATGTGTGTTACTTACCATTAAAAAAAGAAATAAAAAAAGGGTGATGTTGCAGGTTTAAGACCCATTGAATGATATTGTAATTTACCAAAAAAAAAAAAAAAAAAATTTAGATAGTTGAAGAGTTGTTGATTTATTTTACAAGCTTTTAAACAGGATAGAGTAAATCACATCAAAGCTAGGGTTTTTTTTTTTTTTTTTTTTTTTTTTGCATTTAGCATCATTTTTGTAACATTTTAATTAGTTGTCAAGTTTGCAAAACTATTTAGCAAACTAGTATTTCGAGTGTCTAAAACTCGAGTTCCAAGATGAAACTCGAGTTTCAAAGACTTGAGTTGCAAGTGGTGGCAATCTGACATGAATATTTTTTCATGTGGAACTCAAGTTTTTATGACTCGAGTTCCACCATTTTCTTTCTAGGGCATCTGTTCTTCTTCTTCTTCCTCCTCTTTTCCAGATCGTGCTCTCTTCTTCCTCTTCTCCAGCCAAATTGTCTTCCTCTTCCTCTCTTCTTCCTCTTCCTTTGTTCTTCCTCTTCTCTATATCGTCTTCCTCTTCCTTTGTTCTTCTTCGAATTTGCATTTTTCAGATTGTCTTTCTTCTTCCTTTGTCTTCTTCGTATCTAGTTTCTTCAGATCTACTTCTATAGAACTCAAGTTCCAGGTGAATAAATTATTCCACCTCAGTAGTTAGAACTTGAGTTTTTAAGGCTCAAGATGTTACTCTCCCAAATTGTTTCTAAAGCTTACTAACTAATGAAATAGTAGTGAAAAATCGTGCTAATGGGAAAATATCCGCTCAAGGTTTGGTGAAAACTTACATGTGTATAGTGGGCCATACTTATGGGCTATGGGTTTTTATTTTATTAATTAATAAGTCTTATTTAGTTTATAGATCTTTATGAATCAGTTTTTATTTACTAGTCAAATTAGTAGTCCTAGTAGGAATCCTATTACTACAAGTACAAGTAAGAGTTTTTATATATACTAGTGTGTAGCCTCGTGCATATATATGGGCATAATTAAAAATAATTACAATTATATGGTTGAAATTATACTTGTTTTTTAAAGGAGTTTCAAATTATACATAATATTAGCTTGCATTTATACTTCACTCATTACAAAAATTAAAAATTTAGATTGACACGTGGTGAAAAATTGGATTCCAATTGAAATTTAATTTAGAATCTAATTGGATTTTGACTCTTTGATTTTTACACTTAATAATTCACTTGACAAAAAATTAAAAATTAAATGAGACACGTGGCGCAAAATTGAGAATTTATTTAAAATCTAATTGGATTTTCTCTAAATTTTGACTTTATATATAGATTGTGGTCAATGTCATGTTGCTCTTTAATTGTTTTTTCTCCAATTTTTTTTTCTATTTAATTTCTTTCTCTTACTAAAGTTATTGTTAATGGGTACTATTTACACAACTCTTAAATAACCCTAATTTCTCACTAATTCTTCTATTTTCCTTACCCTAAATCCACCACGAATATACATAGGCAAAGTCCTAATTTGTCCTACATCAATACATATAATGAAAGGCAACAAATCAATTATTACATTCTTACATTTAGCATAATATATTATTAAATATTTTGTTTATAAGCATATATTTGACTTTGGTTGTCAGACTTGATATAATTGCTTGATTTGGGAAAATCTTCAATAGCTTTTGTGAATGAGGACCTCACCTAACACAAAATTCAGGGAGACCAATACATCACTCTTATAATTTATTAATGCGGAGAATTATTAGTTTCTTGCAACATCTCAACGATGATTCTTGTCGAACACTTCTTTGCAAAGTCATCAATTTAATATTTGTGTGTTTTTAAATATTGTAGTCTCAATTAAATTGATTTCTTTGTATTAATAGCATGATGATCATATGCCAAAATCATGAAATATGTTAATCATCTTTCATACAAAATATGGCCACATTATTATGAAAATTTTTCATATGCAAAGAGTATTTTAAATAAAAAAAAAAATACTTGTAAATCTAAATGATATCGTTACTGTTAAATACCTCAATTCAACCCTCAAATTCGTACTCAATAATAATAGGGCCCAGTTTAGGAAAATTGTAAAATTAGCCAATTAAAACTTGAAAGACAATTTTGAAAGGTTGCTTGTAGTGGGGCAAACACTTTAAACGATTGTCATGATTGTACAAGATTCTATAGAATCCCAATTCCAATAAATTAAAAAAAAAAAAAAAAAATCAAGAAGCACTCAAGGTCCAATCTTTTTTGTGCCCAGTCTAGGAACAACTCAACACATTTTGGAGTGAACATTCACATCATACTAGTCAAACTAGCCTAATAATGAAATTTACCTAAATACCTACAAAAACCTCATGCATCAAACTTAACAACTAACCCAAACTACTTCTTGCTGTGGTGGGACACTATTCATTGCCAAAGCTAATATATATATATATAAGAGTTACACCTGATGTAATTTCATAAGAGTTACACATTTTTTGGACTATTGATTTGTATTAAATCCAAGGGTGAAAAAAACACTTATAGTCATATATTTATTGTTTCCTAGAAATTAGTAACTAAATCATTAATTTTTCTTATTAAAAATAGAAAAATAAAAAACAGCATTAACTCTATGCTCTCCATCATCATCTTCATCTTCTCTCCCTCTCTCACATGGTCTTGTGTTCTATCTTCTACGTACTTTCACCCTTAACAATGGAAATTAAGGGCAAGTTCAGGAAAAAAGTGAAATTTTTATTATTATTTTATGTCTGGGAGTGTTTGATTTCTTCGTTCATTTGCTACCACTTGTGAAGTTGTTCTTTCATAGGGCCATACTATTCGTGTTGCACCACCAGTGACAAAGTGTTTGATTGCTTTGTTCATTTATTTATTATATTATATCCATTCTTTCCTATATAATTGTAGCCTGTATCCGAAATTTGTGAAGTCCCTTTGTTCGTGGTTAGACTTAGTTATGGTCCAATCAAGCGGGTAGGTATTTTGAGCATTCCCTACGGGGGTACGGTAAGAGGTTCAGTTCTGTGGTAGCTTTATCCTTTCTGTTTATCTTATTAAAATTAGAAATAAGTTCTTAAAAGGCAGCATATATGCTCTAGCTTTATGGTTTGACACAGTGATTTATTTTTTCACCCTTAGATTTCTTTTTACCGGAATTTCTTTGTCATTCCAATGACTGAAGTAAAAAAAACCAAAACATATTGTGCAAACTTCAAATACTGCCTCAACAGTTAAAAAATAGAACACAAGACCATGTGAGAGAGGGAGAGAAGATGAAGATGATGACGGAAAGCAGAGCGTTAATGTTGTTTTTTATTTTTCTATTTTTAATAAGAAAAATTAATGACTTAGTTACTAATTTCTAGGGAACAATAAATACATGACTATGAGAGTTTTTTTTCATCCTTAGATCTAATACAAATCAATGATTAAAAAAATGTGTAACTCTTATGAAATTACACCAGGTATAAGTTGAACCAATCTTTCTCTGTCTATATATATATATATATAATTCTGGATTACAATTGTCGGTGCCTCAATGGTGGTCTGGAGTGGGTCTACGTTTTTTTGTTGAGAAATCTCGGTTTGTGTTATTCTTCTTTTTTGGGAAGAAAATTGGGTTTCTGTTGGATGTGTATCTGTTCTAGGTTTCCATTGGATTATGGCTTGATCTGAGATCGATCTAGGTATGGTGTGTTTGATGTATGTTTTAAGAGAAAACAGTGGTTGTGGACAATGCCTTTGAAAGGGAAAGTTAAGTTGCTGGGTATTATTTCTGAAAGAGGTATACTGGTATTGTTCTGTGAAGGATAATGTGGAACGGTTGGTGGGAAAGAAATAAAATAAAATAATTTATTCTTAGAGAGAGAGAAAAAATATTATTTAAATAAAATTGAGAAACAAATATTGAGACTGATGTAAGTGTTTGTTTGTTAAAATAGCAAAATTGAATTTTTTGGGTTAATTTAGCCAAAATTGTGCTAAGGTTGATGTGAAATGATCATTGTCTCTTTTGGCACTATTAGACTTCAGATATTGAACAATGAAATGAATTTTTCAAAAAACTATTAATTCTAATTTTAATTTTGATAGAGAGAAAAAGAAAGAGTAAAATTTTTGAGAGTTTGAAAATTTTTACTCTCTTAAACTACTGGAAATAGAGTAAAATGTATTAATTAAATGCACAAAATTAAAAAATAATACTATATTTTTAAAAATAATTTTTATTCATTATATTTTTGGGCCTTAGTAAATTTGTTTTTTCAACATTATAAGACAAAATAAATAAGACATTCTATCCCATCAAAAAAGAAAAAAGAAAAAAAAAAGACATTCTATTGGCCAATAGAAGAATTCTTTTTTTTTTTTTTTAAATTTTTTTATTGGGTGAGAGGCCTCACTTTCTTTTTTATTATTATATTCTATTTTAGAGGACCTACTTCAATCTGGGGGCTAAATAGCCTTTTTTTTTTTTTTTTTTTGTTGAGAAATTGCTAAATAGCCTAATGGTTGAGCCACTCTTTTGCATACAAGAGGAGAGGCCTAATATCATGTACCCGTGCCCAACAACAAATTAGTACTAAACACTTATCAAATAAGTGATGAATAAGCCTTGAAAATACCCTGCTGAATAAAACCCTTATTGCTCTGATTCCTAAGCAATTGGGGCCAAAATCAATCAGCCACTTTAGGCTTATTAGCCTTTGCAACGCCATATACAAAATCGTGTCCAAAATCCTTGTCCTCAGAATGAAGCACCTAATGCCGAACCTTGTCTCCCCCTCCCAAATTGCCTTTGTAGCTAGAAGAAGAGGAATAGATAATGTTATTATGGCACAAGAGCTTCTCTATTCGATGGAAAGGAAGAAAGGGTGACCGTATGAAATTTAAATTTCCATAATGATACAGTGGATTTGATCCTGAGCTGCATATCCATTACTTCTATTTCATTGCTCTTTAATGGAGAAAAACTTGAGGAATTCCAACCTTCAAGAGGTCAAAGGCAGGGGGATCCGATATCCCCACATATCTTTATTTTGTGCATGGAATTTCTTAGCTCTTTGAAGATGGAGACTTGTGTAAGGTGAAAGCCTCTAGGAATGAGCTTGGTTTCTCACATATGTTCTTTGCAGATGACCTTCTTTTATTCACAAAAGCCACTCAAGAAAATTGTGAAGCTGTCTCGGATGTCCTGGAGGAATTCTGTTCCTTAACGAGTTAGAAAATTAGCAAAGAGAAATCCAAAGTCTTTTTTTCTCCTAATGTCTTGGAAGAAGAAAAGGTAGGGTTGGTTCATCAATTGGGGATTAATGAGCAAATAATTTGGGTAGATACCTTGGATTCCCCATCAGGCACAAAGGAAGAAATCGGAATGAGTTTCAATTTTTTATTGACAGGGTTCAAGCGAAGATGGCTGGGTGGAAAACAAATTGTCTTTCCCCAGCTAGCAGATTGGTCCTCCTCAAGGGCAAGGCAACTGTTACCCCCATTGCTGAATACTACATGCAATGCTGCAAATTGCCTATTAGAATTTGTGATAGAATTGACAAGCTTTCTAGGGACTTCCTTTGGGGCTCTAATGTGGAAAAAAGAAGACTGCACCTGGTGGGACGGGATAAGGTGACTGCCTCTATTTGTCTTGGTGGGCTTGGCATCTTCCAAGCGAAGGCTCGAAACTTTGCTATCCTAGCGAAGCTATGTTGGAGAATTGCGTCGAGTCCAGATGCTGCCTAGGCTCAAATGCTCAGTAGAAAATATTTGACTCCTGCTAGATTAAGTGAAAGGGGAAGGAGATATCCTACTTCTCGAACTTGGACAGCATGCAAGGATGGGGGTATGATCTTTAATAAAGGGTTGAAATGGTCTATATCTAATGGCGAGACTGTTAATGCTTGGGATGATTTTTGGCTTGCCTCCAGTCCCCTTAGGAAGCAAATCCAAGGCCCCCTGGCTAAAGGGGAAGGGAATTTATCTGTCAAGGACTTCCTTTATGATGGTGTTAATATCTCCTTTGTTCTCCATGATTTGATCATGCAGGAAATAAAAGGCATCCCTCTTACTTCCAATCCTGCCCGTGAAGACATCCTTATTTGGGCTTTCTCAAAGGATGGAAGCTTCTCTCTGAGCTTGGCATACATGCTTGCTAAAGGATTAAACCCTTTGAACCTGGCCACTTCAAAATTGTGGGTTTGGAAGGCAAAAACCACCCCTAGAATAAAAATTTTTCTGTGGCAATGCTACCACAGTAGCATTCCTACAAAAGAAGTCTTGGGTTCAAGGGGTTTTAACCTTAATGATACTTGTGAGCTTTGTGGTAGAGATACTAAATCTATTATCCATGTCCTGCGTGACTGCAATGTAGCGAGGAATGTTTGGAGGAAGTTAGGAATTAATGATGCGAACCAAGAATTCTTTGATGCCCCCCTTGTTGATTGGTTAAAAAATTATTGTGAATCCTGTGATTCTCTTTTGCAACCTCGGATTCCCTAGAAGTTTTTTTTTTCCCTAAGTAGTTTGGCTAATTTGGCTTCATCGGAATAGTTTTATTTTCCGGACAGGGAGGATAGATCCCAATATCCACTTGCACTATATCAAGAAAGGGGCTGAGTTTTTTGCTATTGTCCTTGGAAACACCAACAAACCTCATAGAACCCAAATTCAGGTGAAATGGTCCAAGCCTAATTTGGGATGGGTGAAACTCAATACGGATGGGGCTATCTTTGGGGACCTTAAGAAGGCTGAAGGAGGTGGTGTGCTACGATGCAGCAATGGTGATCGAATTGCTGGGTTTGCTAGGAAGCTCGGAACCTCGACCAGTACTATGGCAGAACTCTGGGCCCTCAAGGATGGCCTCTCTTTGGCTCAATAACTTAACTTGCATAACATTAACATTGAACTTGATGCTAATGTACTTGTTCATTTACTTTCTAATCCCGCCTCTATTAACTTCATGCTTGAACCTCTCTTGAATGATTACAGGACCTTGATCAGACCCCTTCCTAGCTGCTCTGTGATCCACATCTTTAGGGAAGCAAATAGATGTGCGGACAGGCTGGCCAAGATGGGAGCAGATCTAACTACTGACTTCCAAATTTCGTATGAACCACCACCTGTGGTGGATAGTGTGCTAACTTTTGATAAAGCTGAGATTTTTTGTAATTGATTGGTTGTTGTGTAATGTTATTCAGCTTGTTTAACAAAAAAAAAAAAAAGAAAAAAAAAAAAAGAAAAAAGAAAAAAAGAAGAAAATACAAACTTGCTGACCTTGTATGATTATTTGATGGTGGTTCTGGATTTAGACAAAGAGATGGGAAGTAATGATAGGACGATACATCCATGAGATGGTGTATTCTCTAGATAATTGGCAATTATCTCTTACGAAATGTGGAGATTTTGCTAGGGAAGCCATTTGATGGTTTTGTAGCAACCAAAATACTCGTAATTAGTCATTTGCCTTTTGGATGCAGTGATATCTTTATATTTTCATTTTACTTTGAAACTTTCATATTATCTTTGAGAAGAATGTTTTCTTCTTTGGTAGGTTAGGGTAGCTTAAAGCGTGTGCCATCAATATCCCTTCCTCCTCCATTAAGGTGCTATAGATTAGAGCTATGACTATGACCACCTCGCCTGAACATGAGTCAAGTGCAACTGATTTTTTAATCCTTTGGGTTGTAAATTCTTATCGGTTTGTTTCTGGACTCTCCACTTATACCATTTTTTTTACTTATTAATAACCACTCAACATATTAACAATTTGTAAAAGAAAGTTAATAGCTCTAGCATTTTTCTCCTTTTAAAGGCTTTAAAAAAAAATTTGTAGGTCTAAAATCAAAAGCAAAATATACAAACCTAAAAAAATTATCAATAATAAAGCTAAAAACAATTAAGCTCAATCAAACAAGTTTATCTAAAACAAACAACCTGACCCTTCAAAAATTTTTAAATAAAATAATTTTGTTCTTACTCACCTGCAATGACCACATTAAAAGCATACAAAAAAAAAAAAAAAAAAAAAAAACCCCCCCTTTAGCGGTTAAGCAACAGAGCCAGAGATCGAAGTCGTCGCACATAATTAGCAGCAAAACCACCCCTCCTAATTCCAAATCCTGGCTTCGTCCCAAACAAGGTCATATATGTGGATTTATTTATAATGTTGTATTTATGACTAATAAATACTATTCAAGGTATTCTTCGATCTATTTTCTATGTTGCACGGACATGAAAATTTTAGCCAAGTACCTGTGTTCAACACTGGTATTGGTAAGACATGACTAAAATCTGTACCCAGCGAGTACCTTTTTAAAAAAAAAAAAATCTGGGCACGTCCTAGACATGATTGTGATGTAGTCGCGACATGTTGGTATGTCCCAGACAATACAAAGCTTTGAAAAAGAAAGAAAAAGAAAGAAAGAGTAGGATTTTTGACCAACGCCTCTCTCTTCCTCTTAGTTCTCTGATTTGATTTGTGCGGTGTGCTTTCTCGGAGTAGATCGGCAACAACTGAACCCCCTTTGGCCTCCTCTGACCCAAAGCTCCCTCTCTTTCCCTTAGCAATTTATCTCTCTTCAAGTTTTGGGTTTTCTCTCTCTTTTGACACTTTCTTTCTCTATTTCTTTTTTCTTTTATTTTTTTTTTTGGGCGGTTTGGCTTAACTTATCCTTACACGTGTTATTTACTTATTTTATATGTTTGGTATTTTTTTTTTTTTTTTTTTTGGTTTTATGTTTATTGTTATGTGTTTTCTGGGTTTAGTATTATTGTTATTTTGGTTTTATCTGTCTCATGGGTTTAGTAATGAAAAATAAATTTCACTTAAAACAACATTTTATGGGTATTATTGTCCTCATTTGCTGTTTTTACTTAATTTATATCCTAAAATAAACATATATTGTCTAAAAATATTTAAAAATATACCTAAATATATTAATTAATTAATTGCCGTATCCCCAACGTGTCATATTCTTGTTTTTAATAACCCTATACTCGTGTCAGTGTCCATGTTACATAGTCAATTTTCTGTTCTGTGGGTGAGTACCTTTGTGCCCTTTTTTGGCAAAGTACAATACACCTATACAACTAACCTTTTTTTTTTTTTTTTTTTTTTTAATTTTAATTTTATTTTATTGCAAACTAACCATTATTTGACACTAGGGTTAGTTGAGGGCTTGATTTAATTCCCTTTCATACTGAACCCGGGTTAATTGGCCCGTCCTCCATTTCACTTCCATGCTAAACACCCTGTTAATTGAATCATTTTTAAAAATAAAAAAGTCACAAACTGAAAAATAATTAAAACCATCGCCTAATTATGTATATACCTAACAGTCTCTATACACAAAGAAATAGTTTGTTTTAGGTTCCATATAAGGTCCCGAGAAAAAGAAATGCTGAGTCAATCGAGTTGAAAAGAAGATTCAAGTTTTAAATGGAAATGAAAAGAAGCAGGGTGAGGGCTAAAAGAATTATTTGGGTTGTGGAGACTTTTAAGATGGGTTGGCATTGGGCCAAGCCTAAGCCCGAATCCATCTATTTATTTTAAAAAGAGAAATTATATAAAAAAGCCCATTATTTATAATGTGTTTCCGATTAGGTCATATATATATATATATATATTTTTAAATTTTCAATTAAAGTCCTAAATTTAAAAAATAATTTTAATTTGAAGCCTCTATCCATCTCTGTCATTCATTTCCATTATTTTAGGCAATAACGAAACATAGCGAAATAGAATACTATTGATAGAACTACACCTTTTTATTTTTATTTATTTATTTAGGGATTTGTTCGCTATCAATTTGGCAACCACATTCCTATCAAAAAAAAAAAAAAAAAAATTGGCAACCACATAGATGGTAAAGAGAAAAGGCTTCATTTGGATAAAAGGGTTTTGTTACGGTGAGAAAGTAACTAATAGAAAATTAAACTTGATTATTCAGGCTAAAGTAGGGATGAAATTGGTCGGGTTAAAGGCCGATTTTGCCATATTTGGAACTGACACCAAACTGTAGGGGAGGACACCACACTGAATTGACTAGATTTCAATTGGGTTGGTTTGGTCGGCTTTCTGCTACTCCTAATTTCTTAGAAGCCAAAAAGATCAAAGAAAAGAAAAATTCATTTCCTTTTATTTTCCCAATCAAACAAACAACTCACAATTAAGCAAAAAAGAGAAAAAGAGATTCAAAGAACATACCCAAAATAAGACCAAAATAAGATAGAGGTGATGAGAGAGAGAGAGAGAGAGAGACAGAGAGAGAGAGCTTGAAGTAAAGAGAGAAGAAAGAATCTAGGATAAAAGTGCGAAACATGTGTGTCCTTCTTACCACTAAGCTACATTAATATTTAATATATATTGGTTGGTTTTGGTTTGATTTAATATTTTTTGAATTTGGGATTGAACCAATCAATTTTAGTTTTCCAAAAACACAAATCGAGACCAAACTGAATTGAGAAAAAACTGAAAAATTGAATTTGGTTCGGGCGGTTTTAATTGGTTCGTTTGGTTTGCTAATAAAGTCTTCTAATTGAAATGCTTTTATAAGTTTGAGATTTGAATCTATGAATTATAGGTTACTTACTAGTTGTACACTCCGTTTGTTTTACTGAAAAACCTTCTGTAAATATAATTTCCTGTATTTTTCAGTGTTTGGTAGTACAAAAAAAAAAAAAACCGGTCAACGGAAAATAATATTTAGTCAACAAAAAACCCTAATAAAAATAAGGCTTATTTTTTATAGGTTGTTTTCCAATTTTTTTTTTTTTGGAAAACAATCTCTCTCTCACTCATTGCATCTTCTATAAATATTATATTCTTCTGTAGATGTGGGAAACATAATTTTTTGACGCTTTCTCTCTCTCACGGTAAGCTCTCTCACTTTTTCTCTCTTCTCTTTACTTTTTCTCTAATCATATATTCTTTGCTTTGAATTTCAAGCTTGATTTTTTTTTTCTCTAAAAAATTTTCAATTTGATGGATTTCAGACATAAATTACTTTTTTCTTTTTTTTTTTGAAATGAAAAACAAATACTTTATTGATGTAAAGGAAAACATATATAGAGTAAGACATGCCAACACTATGCATGTTACAGTACCAAACCAACCACAGAAACTTCAAAAAAAATTATAAAAAGAAGAATGAATTTCTAGAACACAAAAACATGCTTATCCTTTAAACCTGAGTAGACAAAACTCGCTGATATGCCTCCAAAACTACATTGGCTCCTTCTAGAATCACCTGTGGCTATGTTTGAATATTCTCAAAATAAACTTTGTTTCTTGCATTCCATATTGCCCAAGACAAAACTGCCCAGTGCTCTAATTCCTTCTTCCAGGCAAAAGTTACATCTTTTCGCACATAAAGGTGCAAAATAAATAAATAAATAAATAAGAAGTAGAAAGAATGAATGAAATAAAAGACACAAATTTAAACATAGTGCCTATATTCCTCTAAATTGTTTTTTCATGGGACAATCTTTACGTTATATAATGAATGATAATTATTTAGAGGAATTACATTTGTTGGCAGATACATTATGTAGATACTGTGAAGTGATGATATATTATGCAAATACATTATACATTACGTAGATACCCATACAAGGATGAAACCCATTGCTTTTTATGCGCTATGTATGCAGGGGTGGCTTAATGTATTTGGGGCCTAAGACTAAAACTAAAATTGAGACCTTTTATATGGAGTATTTAAATACAATTTAAAAAAAATATTACTTAAACTTTATTATTTTGTTTTAGATGCAAAAATTACTACTAAATTATCGTTGATACTGATTTTGGGAAGTTCGGTAGAAGGAAGAAGCCCAACAATATGGGCAGAGAAGAGTTAGTGAGTGGATAGAAAAACCATTAAGTCCAAGTGGCAGAAATAATCGATCATAGGCCCATAAAATAAACAAATGGGCTTTGAGGAAGCAAACGGGCTTAAACGGTCTCGGAGAGAGAAGTGGCAAAACCCATGGACAGTATGTAATGTAGAAAAGTGAGAATGAGTCATAGTAAGCTCGAAGTAATGCAAGTAAAGAAAGTAAGGGGTTGATGGAAAGCCCATGAGCCCTGAGGATGAAGAATAAGGTAATTGGGTTAGGGAAGCCCAAATGAATTAGTAAAAGCCCATGGGAACACAGAATTAGAAAAAGGGCCAAGGATGCCCAAGGAAAGCAAATGGGCCAAGGGCCCAAGAAGAAATAAATGGGACAAAGGAGCTCACAAGTAATGTAATAAAAAAAAGTCCCAAAATAGCATGAGTATGAATCCAATGACCATATTGAGTCATTGAGAGAAGAATAAACAGCAGGCCCAAAGAGGCCCAATAGGCATGAGTCAAATAACATCACAACAGGAATGACAGAGTGGTATGGTAGGAAATGATAGCAAGATTACGAAAGGAGTAAAAGAGTAGGCTGAAGGAAGAAAAGCCCATAATCAAGCAAAGCCCAGCCCCTAAAGGGAGCAGGCCATAAAGAATTGGGAAATCAGAAAATAGCTCACGCCATAAGAAGTTAAGGATGGGCGACAGAATGTGCAGACGAGCCTCCAGACCACGGTAAACACATTAGCAGCGAATAAGTTTTGGACATACACAGAAGTGGAGCACGCATAAGGCCCAAACACCACTAGCCTGTACCCAGCCAATACAGGAAGTGGTGGGTCATAGGTCAGAGGTAAGAGAGGGTATGGTCTGGGGGTGGGGAGAGGGGAAAACTTATTCTGGGGTTCCTGCTCAGGTTCTTTTGGGGGAAATATCCTGCTGGGATGACATACCACCTAAAAGAAGTAAGGATGAGTTGGAATCACTAGGTGCATGTCATGAGGGATAGCAAGAGAGAAAACCCACATTATGGCGGATAAGAATGCCATGGTGAGCAAGAAAATAAAATGATATTCTTTGTCTGGTAATGGGGAATGGTGCGACCAGCACAGGTAAGTGGTGGTGGCTGGATAGTTGACGAACCAGTGATGGTTGGCAAGGACACCCAGACCAGACAAAAGTAGTTAAAGGATAAAATGGTAAAAACCAGTCATGACAGATAGTATATAAAGGACCCTTGCCATGCACAGTAAAGGGGGGGGGGATCATCAAAATGGTAATAGTAACTACAAAGAGAGAATCACAACCTTACTAGATAGGTAAGCACCGAGAAAAGAAAAGAGGGGAGAAAGAATTAGAAATAACAAAAGCAGTGAGAAAAGAGAGAATCAGTAAGAGAAAACAGAGAGTGTAGAGTGACAGGCATGCACCAATAGGTTAATCCCTTCTCTCCTTCTAAAGGCATACTCTCTGCCAGAGGCAAATGATTCTTTTGGGCACAAGCCATTCAGGCCCGTTTCCCTCAAAGATATTAATTTCTACGACAAGATCTTTCTGAGAGATTATTCAAACATTGAGAAAAAATGGTTCCCTCCTTGGTCTTGTTCCTGCAACATAACTTGGCATGACAGATTGATCTTTTCTTTCTTTGATAACTCATTTCTTCCCTATTTACTTCGGCCATCTTTCTTTACAAGGTGTTTCTTATTGTTGTGGTCTTCATTTTAATTGAGGATCCTTTATTTATTTAGTCTGATGAAAAAAGTGCTTTCTTTTATTACTATTATTAAATTTTCTTGCCATAACTTTTTCCATAGCAGCTTCGCTTGCCATAGGCATGTGACCAAAGTTTTGGCAAAAGGGACATAGTTTGTGCACAAGCCGGACCAAAGTGAGTTACAGTTGGACTCGTCTCAACTTTCTTATCTAGAATATTTGGGCCTTCAGTATAGCAAGAGATAGTCCAACCCCAAAATCACAAAAAGGCCCACCACAATTACTAATTAACATGAACTACGTATATATATATATTTTTTTTTACAAAGTCTATACACAAAAAATTTAACAAAACTTTTCACACTTGTTGATGTGGGTAAGTAAAAAAGTGATGAACTTAAATAAGAACTAGTAAAAAAAAAAAAAAAAAAAAACTAGTAAAAGTTTGCCAACTCAATTTCTGAAAAATGTAGTGAATTTTTTTGTGTATTGCCTTTTTTTTTTTTTTTTTTTTTTTAAATATTTGAGAAGTACTACATTCATAATATTTTCACAACAAATCCTAGGTGTTAAGTTGTTACTGATTTTAATTTGAATTCACCATTGAAATTAATTTTTATCATTAATAACAGCCTGTAACAACCTATCACTTAGGATTTATGGTGAAAGTGTTGAAAAAAATGTTATGGACATAGCATTTCTCTCTGTTTTTTAAAGTATTATTTTATTTATTGTCTAATATTTGAACTTAATTTATACTGTTATAATGAAAAAAAATATCACTATTGGTTAAAATTTGGGGGCATTTTTTCTACTTGAGGCCTTAATCGACCCCAACATTTGCTTCTAGTATAGAGCCAACTCTGTATGTATGTATGGTTCATATATATATATATGTGTGTGTGTGTGTGTGTGTGTGTATGTGTGTGTGTACATGTTATTGTCTATATAAATGAGCAAGATGAGTGTTAAAGATCATGAAAATTTGACAACTAATTTTGATTGTATTTATTGTCAAAATTTTAGTATGAAAACCAAATTCATTCTTGATTTTTTATTCATATTGATTATGATAGTTTTTTTTTTTTTTTTTGAGGGGGAAATTGATTACGTTAGTTGGTTTACATAATACACATGTTTTAAATTATAAAAAAAAAATTTGTATACCAAACACCAAAAAACATTCTCTAGCTCATTTTTAATGTTGTTACCAAACACCAAAAAATAAAATATTTTTATAGAAAATATCCTTTGAAAAATGAACTATTTTCCAAAAAACCGTTAATGGTGAACGTAATAGTAACTTGGAAAAGTTGCCAAAAGCACAAAGACCAGGAGATAAGGAAAAAATGCATTTTATCCTATGGAAAAATTATTATACGGTCAAATGCAAATCCTAAGTCCTGAGGAAAAGCTAAGGTAGAGAATGACTTCACTCCATCTCCTTCAAGCAACCCCACACTCCTTAAGCTCTCCGCCTAGGTCGTACCCATCACCACTGAATGGCCTTGAAACATGCTCAACCATGGCTGAGCTCAAGCAATATCACTCCCAACTCATTCGACTCGGCCTTTCAGCCGATAACGATGCCATGGGCCGTGTCATTAAGTTCTGTGCTGTATCCAAAAACGGTGATTTGGGTTATGCCCTCCAAGTGTTTGATACAATTCCTCACCCAGATGCTTTCATCTACAATACCATAATGAGAGGATACTTGCAGTACCAACTCCCCAGAAATTGCATTCACTTGTACTCACAAATGTTGCAAGACTCTGTTGAACCCAATAGATTTACGTTCCCTTCTGTAATTAGAGCCTGTTGCAACGATAATGCTATTGAAGAAGGGAAACAAGTCCATGCTCATGTTGTGAAATTTGGGTTTGAAGCAGATGGGTTTTCTCAAAACAGTTTGATTTATATGTATGTGAATTTTCAGTCTTTGGTGAAAGCAAGAAGGGTTTTTGATAAGATGCACGTGCGGGATGTTGTGTCCTGGACTAGTTTGATTACAGGGTATTCAAAATGGGGATTTTTAGATGAAGCTTTTGAAGTTTTTGAGCTGATGCCTGAGAGGAATTCTGTCTCTTGGAATGCCATGATTGCCGGTTATGTCCAGAGCAATCAGTTTCATGAGGCATTCACTTTATTTGATAGGATGCAAACTGAAAAAGTAGTGTTGGATAAATTTGTTGCGGCTAGTATGCTTTCGGCTTGTACAGGATTAGGAGCTCTAGATCAAGGGAAGTGGATACATGGGTATATTAAAAGGAGTGGAATTGAATTGGACTCAAAGCTTGCAACAACTATAATTGATATGTACTGCAAATGTGGTAGCTTGGAGAAGGCTTTTGAAGTTTTCAATGGGTTGCTTCATAAAGGGATTTCATCATGGAATTGTATGATTGGGGGGTTAGCAATGCATGGTATGGGAGAGGCTGCTATTCAGCTATTTAAGGAGATGGAGAAGGAGAAGGTAGCTCCTGATAACATCACTTTTGTGAATGTCCTCAGTGCATGTGCTCATTCAGGGTTAGTTGAAGAGGGCAGGTATTACTTTAGTTATATGGTTGAAGTTCATGGTATTGAGCCCACAACAGAGCATTTTGGATGCATGGTTGATCTGCTTGGAAGAGCTGGAATGCTAGAGGAAGCAAGTGAGCTCATTAGCAAGATGCCCATGAGCCCTGATGTAGGTGTATTGGGTGCTCTCCTTGGAGCCTGCAAAATCCACAAGAACTTTGAGTTGGGAGAACAAATAGGAAAGAGGGTAATTGAACTAGAGCCTAAGAATAGCGGGCGCTATGTGTTGTTAGCTAATTTATATGCCAATGCTGGTAGATGGGAAGATGTTGCTGGTGTAAGAAAATTGATGAATGACAGAGGAGTGAAAAAGGTTGCTGGTTTTTCCATGATTGAATTGGAGGGAGTGGTCAATGAGTTTATTGCAGGGGGAAAGGGACACCCTCAAGCCCAAGACATTTACACCAAAGTTGATGAGATGTTACAACGTATAAGATGTGTTGGCTATGTGCCTGACACTGATGGAGCATTATTGCATGACCTTGTTGAGGAGGAAAAGGAAAACCCCTTGTACTACCACAGTGAGAAACTAGCAATTGGGTTTGGCCTGTTGAAGACTAAACCTGGAGAAACTCTTCGTATCTCAAAGAATTTGCGTGTTTGTAAAGATTGTCACCTTGCAACGAAGCTCATCTCAAAGGTTTATGATCGTGAAATAATAGTCAGAGATAGAAATCGCTTTCACCATTTTAAAAATGGACAATGTTCTTGTAAAGATTATTGGTAACCTTGTGTTATAATTAATCTATTTAATTTATAGGGTTCTTCAAGCGTGTTTGTAAGTAGGGTCAACAGTTAGATATATATGTTACCACTCTTGTAACTTCTAGTTAGCTCAAGTAGTAAAATATCTACACCAATTTGTTTATGGACATATTTTGAAAGCCTCAAAGTACTATACTTTTAAAACCAGCTTTCAGCAAATAAGCAAATCAGCAAAGTGCTCGTCGAAAAGCACAATATCTTTCTTTCTTAAGCCATCTTCTGTAATTAGGATTTGCCAGTTATATATGCTAGTTGTGGGCTTTGTTAGTTATCTGCAAAGGCTCTTTGATACCCGATAATTAAAGCTTTAACTAAAAGTGAGGTTTCAATAGTGCTAGGACTCCTTTTGAGTCTTACCCTCATGTACAACCTGGTGCCTATGAAACCATATTGTGCAGAGGGTTGTGAAAGAGACTTGAAGAAGATCATTCAGAAACTCGGGGGTTTGTCTCTAATCTATTGCAATTAATCCAGTGAGATAACCACCCTTTCAAGGAACTCTACCCAACCTCAAAATTCTTAAGTATCAAGTCTGAGCCTAGCCAGATGGTTCATCATTTGGAAAAAATTAGTGTGTAAAAAATGCAAATGATGAACCTACTGAGTAAATGGGCCTCTTTATAAAAGTTTGAGAACATAGCCACCTCGGCCTCAAAGAGTTGGGTTGACCAACTATTTGGATTAGCATGATACAAGGGCTTTGTTACTTGGTGAAAAATGCAAAAAATCTTTTTCTGTTTTTGGGTGAGATAGTAACGCAAAATAGTCTATAATAGCAAACATCTCGTGTATCATCAGCTAATAATTAGCACACAACATTATAGCTATGCTATTTCTCTGTCAAAAATCAAAATGTTCAAAGGGTGGCCCCCTTTATGATTATGATGGTGATTGATGAGTCATACTCAAGTTGGGAAGCTTCTGCATGGTATACAAAACAATAGAATGACAGAATGAAAAATACCTTTCATCTCACGGATTGAGATCAGATGTAATATCTTCTAATGCAATTACTTTTAATGGTTATGATTATGATGATGATTGATGAGCCATTATCAAGTTGGGCAGCTTCTGCTTGGTATACAAAACAGTAGGATGACAGACTGAAAAATACCTTTCATCTTATGGATTGAGATCAAGTGCAATACCTAAGGTATTGTACTTGATGCAATTACTTTTAATGATTAAGATTGATAGTTGCAAAAAAATAACTTTCAATCTCAATTATTAATTAAAAAAAAAAAAATAAAGAAAAACTTTATGAAAAGGTTAAAGTAAAAGTAAAAAAAAGTAAAAAGTGAAGTCCGGATCCTAATCCTCATCTCACACGCTACCTTGTCCTTTCCTTTTCCTTCTATTTTTTTTTGGCCTAGAATTGTGGGTGCACTGGACCTCTTTTTTATTTTTTTATTTTTTTATTTTTGGGACTCAGCTTTGGACCATAGGTGAATGGATTAGGTGATTTCTATCTATATTCTATTGTATGCATTTTTATTTTTCTTCAGTGTGAAAAGCTTTACTCCTTTAATAACATGGTCTGTCCCATATCATTCATGATAAGTGGCATTAAAATGGACCCGAAATCCCGAATAATGGGTCAAACTCATCCATCCCTATCAATGTGTAGTTGGTAGGGAATTGAGTGTATGAGTGGGTGGTATATGACATGTTCCACTAATGGACGTGTCGCATCAAATAGTACAATAATTTTTTAATTATTTTTTTTGGTAAACAATTTTTTAATTATTTAAACAATAGTACAATGACTTCTAAAGTATGCCTTTAGGGCCAACTTTTAATATGTTCCTAGATTTCACACTACTTTCCATTAATTAAAAAAAAAAAAACATAAAAACAAAAGATTCACAATACTTTTTTTTTTGATAAGATTCACAATACTCTTTTTTTTTTTCTTCTGATGGGAAGATTCACAATACTTTATAGCCAGGGATCGTCCTATGCGGATCTGGATCCGGGTCCAGTGTTATGCAATTGCCACTCAATGTGAAATATAAAAGTTGATTGAGTAAATTTTTTTTTTAATCTACTTAATTTTTTTTTTTTAACCTCATCAACTTCTATATCTCACATTAGAGTGGTAATTGCATGTTCCATAGTACCATGCGAGATCCTTATGGTTTTTTTTTTTTTTTTTGGTGTGTGGAGAAAATGATTCACTTATATGGTTTCTACTTTCCGCAACCATACTAAAAATACATCCATTAATTGTTTTCAACAACATAGGTTCCTTGGAAAAGGAAAAAGCAAAAGAAAATAAAATACGGGCCTTAACAATTTTGGACTTGGTTTAAATTTAGTGCATCCAGTGTACAAGACCTAGTGAGATGGTGACATGTATCTAAAAATAGACACGTGTCATTATCTCAACGGATTTAGTATTACTGGACATTGGACTTAAGTTTGACCCTACAATTTTTACTCTCTTGCCTAAATATAGACAGTGACATCTTTTTAAATCTTCTAATTCTTTCATATAAATATATATATATATATATATATATATATCATCTTTAGTTGTTTAATTGAAAAAGAAAAGAAAAAGAAAGAAGAAATGATCACATCTTTTTGCATTCCGACCAGGGAATGTAAAAGTCCTACAAAGGAAAAATAGAATACATAATTCACAAAAATGAACAAAGCACTAGAGATGAAAAATTAAACCTGCCCTTGTGGATTCCTGCGTCACCCGCCATTAATGGATGAGTTTTACCTGTCCCATGTAGTAAATGAGATAGAGACGAGAGATAACATTTTCCCTAATACCAGCCCCGTTTATATTTAAACTATTTAAAAATATTTTTTATAGGTTTTTTTTATAAGATATATATATATATATATATATATATATATATATGTGTGCTTTTAGCCTTCACACTTTAAATTTATGATGTTTTATTATATATTGTACTAGTCGCTAACCCGTGCGATGCACGGGAAACTATTAGAAAATAATAAAGCATGCATATATTAAAAGACAATTTAAGTTCATGTGTGCTTGCAAGGGATACATACCTAAATAGTTCTTGCGGTAGAAATAAAAGCCTTATCTTTGAGATAAAGAACTGATGTAAACAAACTAACCTTACATAAAACAAATTAAAAAAAAAAAAAAAACATAAAACTGATGTCACGAGAAATTCAGCCACATAGTAGTAATATATAAATCTCTTAAAACCTAAACCTAAACATAAGGACTAAATATATGAACAAACTAACCTTACAAAAGCTGAACTTTATAAGCTAAAATCTATACCGTGCATTGTAGATCTTGAAATACCGTGCATTGTAGATCTTGAATGCTTTAGGGCTTCAGCCACATAGTAGTAATATATAAATCTCTTAAAACCTAAACCTAAACATAAGGACTAAATATATAAACAAACTAACCTTACAAAAGCTGAACTTTATAAGCTAAAATCTATACCGTGCATTGTAGATCTTGAAATACCGTGCATTGTAGATCTTGAATGCTTTAGGGCTTCAGCCACATAGTAGTAATATATAAATCTCTTAAAACCTAAACCTAAACATAAGGACTAAATATATAAACAAACTAACCTTACAAAAGCTGAACTTTATAAGCTAAAATCTATACCGTGCATTGTAGATCTTGAAATACCGTGCATTGTAGATCTTGAATGCTTTAGGGCTTCCTACGTCTGGAGAGAGAGAGTTTGCAGAAACCGTGGCTTTATATTTCTTAACTTGAGAGAGGGGTAAGGTTGCTAGGGTTTTGTAGATCTTGAATGCTTTAGGGCTTCCTACGTCTGGAGAAAGAGAGAGTTTGCAGAAACCGTGGCTTTATATTTCTTAACTTGAGAGAGGGGTAAGGTTGCTAGGGTTTTGAGGAGTTATAATTTTTATTTATTTTTTATTTTTTATGCTGACGTGGAAAATTGTGGTGCCAGCAAAGGCTTCGGTTTTATATATATATATATAGATTATTAAATTTATATTTTTATGTTTTAAGATTTGAATTGTTTATTTGTTGTCTTATTGTGTTTGAACTGTTTTTTTGTTTTTTAATATTTGAATTGTTGTATTGTTAATTTGTTATGCTTTGAGAAGATTTTGTAACGTTATAATTTTTTTTAATAATGCTTTATGAGTTTTAATTTAACGAATTCAAAATAAACTTTTAATAAATTATATAATAAGAAATTTGAGTGTGGTGAGATGGGTACCTGCGAGTATATGCTAGAATGGAGAGGGAAAAACCTCGCAGAGAATAGGTGATAGAATTACACCCATAGAGCATGATCCTAGCAATAAGCAGACCAGCAAATCATGCACTGTGGGTGTAATTCTATCAGAAGATTCAGAACTAACCCCATTGCCATTCTTACAAAACACCCCTACGTTCGGTTAGCCAAAATGCTAAAAAGACAAAGAAAATGTGCTTTCAAATGACCTCACCTAATCGTAACAACAAAAAACGTGGAACACGCAGATATATTGGTGCCGTTTGGATTCAGCGTTTTCCGCTGAATCCAAGCTACGTTTTTCTTTTTTTTTTTTCTTTTTTCCTCACTTCACGTGTTCCAGGGACAATAAGCACTGTAGCAGTACTGTTTATCACTGTTCACGCACTAAAAAATATTAAAAATGGGTCCCACGATACTATTCACATATTTAAAAATTATTTTGCTACAGTACTTTCAGTTTTTAGTTTTAGCAACAATAAGTTCAATTCAAATAGACCCAAATTGAGGACAAGTAGCCACCAAGTGCTTAGCCCAACTGCCAAAGCACCCACTGAGTCAAGCGACTTTGAACTAGAGACTAGAGAAGAGACAAAAAAAAAGGCTTTAGTGGGCATTGCGCATTGGACCCAAGTTAATACAATAATTAATTGCACAAGGAAAGTTAAGTAAGAAGCACAAAGGTTCTATTTTCCAATAAGCCATCATTTCAACGAAACGATGGAAAATTGAAACTTGCTACACAATCACATAACTTTGTCCATATTTTGTAATTTTGGTAAAATTTAAGTACAATACATAGGTATTATTCTTTTGGTTTTCTTCTTAAAATTCAGTCATGCAGTTTTTTTCTTATGAAATGAAAGTTTATTTTTAGTTAAGTATAACTATATAACTGAATTTTAAGAAAAAAAATTTAAAAAAGAACGTCTAAATACTTTACCTAAATGTTATACTTGTAATTTTCTACTGCGGGTAAAACTTTCTCAAAATTTGGGAATATTTTCATTAATAAACATTGGAATATCATCAATATAATAAAAGTTAGGCAATAACAATTATGACTGTGCTATGTGGTTATTTTCTATTTGCAAAAAGTGATTGTAATTTTCTTGCACTAACCTGCTACACATTATTAAAACCATGACTATTATTATTATTATTATTTTAAATCGTTGGGGGCATACAGGTCATGTTTACAATGTAGTGCTCAACTTAAGTATTAAACATTGTGCTTTGATCACTTGAGGGGTATAAGTCCTTAATATTTCTAACATCTTTCACTATTTTTTTTTAGAAACAAACAAACACACAGACAAAAGGGAGAGAAAAAGAAGGTTTTTTTTAAAAAAATTTTTTTTTGGAGGTAAAAGACGATAAAAGGAGTTCTAACTTCTTTCACTATAGGTAAAAGTAAAACTCCCTTACCAAAGTTTCAAATAATTTATAATACTACGTCAATCAAAGAAATTAAAAAAAAAAAAGAAATTTAATAGGAGTTTCATTCTTTATTTTTATATAGTAACAGATTATAATTAACTTTTGATTTTAATTAAAAAATTGGCCTTCTACGATGTACTTTTGGCCAAGTAAGTAGAATTTCAGGGGGGGTTTCAATTAGACCCTAAAGTTTAAAAGTTTCAATTAAAACCATAGATTTTTTCAAATTGTTAGGTCATACACGTTAGGCTTACTCTGTATGGTTTTTTTTTTTTTTTTTTTGGAGAATGAACTTGTGTGGTTTTATTAAGGTAAATCAACTACATCCGAATGTAAAAATGAAACAACATGTGATGGGACACCTTCCATCTATACTTAAAAATCTGATATGTATAATGCATGTTTTGCTAGATTATAAGCTACACTATTGCCACTTCTCTTAATGTGAGAATACGACAATCTTACAAAATTGTTTGCAAACAACTTGACATCCTCTACCAATAAACCCAGTGGGGACAGATTATGGTCTTCTGCCTTCAAAGCTTGAATCAGACCAAGCGAGTCTCCTTCGAGTATGACATTTTGGAAACCCAGGTCGTACGCAAGCTGCAATGCTTTAAGTGCTGCCAAAGCTTCTATTTCCTCTGCCTTGTAAACTTGATTTAATTTTTCTGCACCAGAGGCCATAACAGCTTCATCATGGTTCCGTATTACAGCTCCAATACCTGACATGTTAGAGTTACCAAGTACGGCACCATCAAAATTAACCTTAAGCAAACTAGATTACAGAGGCCTCCACCTTGATCCTCCGATGCCGCTGCTCACAACTTGCATCTCTGCACTCTGAGTGTTTGCTTGGTATTGCGCCAATATAGCTCTTGCTTATTTTGCCACCTGATGAAGCGGACTGGCCTGTAGGTGCATCCAAACTTTATTCCGCCAACTCCAAACACTCCAAGCCGTATAAGCAAACAGCTCCAGGGGCACACATTTCTCATCCATCCATGACAGCAGCTCCTTTACACCTGAGAACCCAATTTCATACTTGAAACCCCATGTTTCCTAATCAGCCCACATCACATCCAACTTTGGACATGACCATAAAGCATGCTCTGTTTCTTCCACATCCAATTTACACCTTTCACAGATTGGGTCTGCAACTATCTTTCTACACATCAAAGCTTGTTTGGTTGGCAATGCGTTACAACAAGCTCGCCAAATAAAATTTTTTACCTTCGGTGGAACTTGCAACTGCCATATCACTTTCCAAACCTTATTAGAGATTGGTGGAGCTTGTGGGTGAGCTTGCAACTTTGATTCCTCTTTAAGGAATCTATAACCAGACCTGCACGTATAGTGACCAGAGGTGGAAAAAGGCTAATAAAGGGTGTCCTCTGCTACACTTCGGCTAAGGGGAAATTTTCTTAATCAACTTTGCATCCTTTACCACAAATAGACCGTCCACCAACTTCTCATTCCATCTTCTTGTGACCGAATCAATAAGTGTATCCATGGTGTGATTCTCAAAACTCTTTAATGGACAATTTGGCTACAATGGAGGGTGTTTTCTTGGCAGCCAATGCTGCTGCCAAATGTTAATTCTTTCTCCACTTCTAATCCTCCATATTGCCCCCCTTTGAATGATGTTTTTCCCTCTAAGGATACTCTTCCATGCATAAGACCCCATCCTTGAATCGGCAGCCTCCATAAATGATGAATTTGGAAAAAAAAATGTGCTTTAAATACTTTATAGAAGAGTGAGGATGTATTATGCAATAGTCGCCATGCTTACTTTGCTAGGAGAGAATCATTGAACATGGCAAGATCTCAAAAACCCATACCTCCAATGGTCTTGGATTTCGTCATCTCCTCCCATTTAACCAAATGGATTTTTCTACGGTCACCCCTTTGCTCCCACCAAAACTTCTTAATTAGGGCCTCAATCTCATTGCACAAACCCATTGGCAATTTGAAACATCTTATAGTGTAAGTTGGGATAGCCTGTATAGCTGCCTTTAAGAGCACTTCCCTTACGGCTTGGGAAAGTAATTTGGCTTCCCACCCTTGAAGTTTCCTCCATAACTTCTCCTTTATGTTGTTGAAGCTTTTTTTTTTTCCTTTGCCCACTAAAGAGGGCAGCCCAAGATACTTCTCACATTGCATGATTTTTGGAACACCAAGGGTCACCTTAATTCCATGCTTCACTTCCTCTGGTATAGACTTGCTAAAGAACAAGGAGGTTTTACTTCTATTTACTTTTTGTCCCAAGGCTTCCTCCTACATTTTTAGTATGTCCATCACCTTATCACACTCCTCTATTGTTGCCCTGCAAAAAATAAGACTATCATCTGCAAAAAGCAGATGCGTTAGTTTTGGGCCTCTCCTACAATGTTAGTATTGCATATTGTAACCCGCTTTCATTACTTGAGGCGCTATAAGTTCTAACATATTTTGCCCTTAGTAAAACTCTATTACCAAAGTTTCAAAAATTTAGAATGCTACTCCAATTAAAACAAAATGCTAAAATTTTAAAGAAATTTTAAAGGAATTTCATTTTTAATAATAATAATAATAATAATAATAATATCGTAACTTTTGGTTTTAATAAAAAAATGGTCTTATTTGATATGATTTTAGTGCTTGTTTGTTTCAGCTTTTAGAAGCTGAAAGGTGCTTTTTGAAACCAAAAAAATAAAATGTGCATTTGGTAAGTTTTTAAAAGTTGCTTTTTCTAAAAAGCTGCATTTTTATGTGTGAAGGAAAAGTCCAGAATGTGAAAGCAGCAAGGAGGTCCATTGCAAAAAAGCGCTGAAGCGCATTTCATGTTACCGTTGGAAGTTGCGCAAATTTCCCAAATTGCCCACTAGTTTTTCTTAAAAACCCAATTTTATCCATTTTTTTATAACACAATTTTACAAAGGAACTCAATAATGAAATTTAAAAAAAAAAAAAAAAAAAAAAAAAAAAACCGATTTGACCCATTTTTACCGTATGTCGTTAGCAGTGGGGAAGAGATCAAGTAGCATTGGGGAGGTGTTGACACCCTATTTTGCAACCCAAATTTAACCTCACATAAAGGGTAAAAGGGTAATTTCACATTGGAAATATGCATCTTGATTCTGGTCATTAAATTTTTAATCTCTTTTCACCAAAATAATCTTGATGTTGGAACAATCAAATCGACTGGTCATGAGCCCTAATCAGACCATTAGATTGAAAGTTATCATCAAATTAAGTTTTAATGGTTGAGATGCACTATCACAAATTGAGTCTGACTATATGTGATTATGAATAATTGATTTCAATTGGTTATAAGTATAATCAATTTGAGATCGATGATATGTCATAATTTGATTGGTTAGGACTACATTTTATGGTAGGGTTGCACACACCTAATTAACTAGATAGTTAAACATTAATTATTCAATGAGTAATTTGTGCAATTATATTTTAATTAGAGTAAATTTGGAACCAATTAAGTCTGAAATGAGAGTGATTGGAGCCATTTAATGTTAATTGGGAGCTAATTCGGGACCCATTAATGTTAATTGTGCAGAAACCATTTTCTAACAAATGATCTCTGCTCACCATTTCATCGATATCTCTCATGATATTTTGAATCTGTGAATGAGGTTAATTTTCCCATAAACTAAACATTCAAGGCTTCAATTTGAGCACAAGAATGAGACAATTCCAATTAGAATTGAGTCAATATGATTTTTTGAAGTTGATTCTACAGGCTATTACAGCAACTACGAGAAAACCGAACTTTGCTTGCTCCTCACTCTCATCAATCTCCACATTTAATGCACCAGATTTTCCCAAAGGCTAAAATGAGGTCTAGGTTCATAATTCTTCGTCAACCCTCATTAAATGACCTTCCATTCATATTTCCTCTACTACTACTATATAAACCCCCCTCTCATTCATTCCAAAGCACACAAAAAAACCCTCATCTCTTCTCTTCTCTTCTCTTCTCTTGAGTTCTAGTGAAGTTGAGTGGTCTTGTCATATCTTGGTCTTCTTGAGACTCAAGGTATTGAGTAAGACTCACTCTCCCTCTCCTAACTCTTCTTTTCCTCCACCCTTAGGACCTCCATTAAGAGTCTCCTCCTCCACCATATGGATCTTGCATGAAGGTATAATCCCCTTCCCCAACTATTTGTTTATGTTGCCATGATGAGAATTTAAAATTAAAGCATGATAATTCCTTTGAATATGTTTGAATGTTCTTAATTGTTCTTATGTGTTCTTCACATGTTCTTGGTTGTTCATCACATGTTCATGCATATCACTAGATTTAATCTTAAATCCACATCGAAAATATGAAAAACATGTTTGTTTATTAATTTTTTCAAATCTTTGAATTTAGGTTATCACCATCCATACACATTCACTATAATTTACTTTTCAATCCAAATGCAATGCTTAATAAATTAAATTAGGGTTTATCACATGCACACATATTAAATTTAACATGCAAATTGATTGATAACATATTAGATAATGTGATATGAATGTTGGCCACCATAGTCTAGAAGATCGGTTTTACCGGGCATGGTGGGTGCCTAATACCTTTCCACCTTGTAACATAGCCTCCGAGCTTAGATCAAGGATTAGTAGATCAAATGCTTTTCCATGTAATTTTTGATTTTTAGATTGTAACTAGGAAATAAAGTTATGTACTTTATCTTAGATTGTATCTAGAACCAAAGTCATGTAATTTTCCTATGATCAATGTAAATTCAATTTCAAATTAATAAAATGAGAAATTTTTCAATTATGGTTTTCTTATTTTTCCAATAATTAAATAAGTGGCGACTCCATTGTAAAACCCGTAATCTAAAAGGAAAAATATAACCAGTTGAACTTCCATTTTTGAGAGGTAATAGCACGATTCCACCCATTCACCTGGGTTTGGCTTAACATTCCATAAAAACGGGCCGGGGGCGCGGTCTCTCACAGGAGGAAGATAGGCAATGGTGAGGGCAGAGCAGATCAGTAGATGACGGAGGCGATTTTCCTCCCTTGGCAATTTCCCCCTCTCTCTATCTTCGTTTGATGAGAATCAAATGGTGTGGTTATGTGTGACCTTTAAGTTTGTGTGTTTTGATGGGATAGAGGGAAAGAAACTTACAGACGAAGTGCTAAAAGAAAAGGGAGAAAGAAAGAAAGAAAATAAAAAAAGAAAGAGGAAGAAATAGAGCTCTCAAGAATGTTTTGGAGTTTGAAGGAAGTTGTAAGGAAAAAGGAGGAAAGAAGGAAAAAAAGAAAAGAGTAAGGGTACATGTGTGGAGGAGAAAAAAAGAGGGGAAAAAAGAAGAAGGAAATGCTATCACAATATTTTTATAATACTTTCATAATAAATCTTAAGTGGTAGGTTATTAATAACTAATATTGGTAAGAAAAAAATAATTTTAATAGTACGTTCAAATTAAAATCAGTGTCAATTTATTACAAATGATTTTTTGTGAAAATGTTGTAAAAATATTATGAATGTAGTTTTTAGAAATGAATGAAAAAAATTGATTTAAGTATTATGAAATAGTTGATTTAAGTATGAAATAAACTCCTTTATATATACATTGTTCTTTTTGGTAATTTACCACTCAAACCACCACTTTATAAGTGCTACCCAAACACTCAGTTTTTTCAAAAAACACTTTTTAATAGCTTTTACTAAACACTTAGCTTTTTCAAAAAGCCCAATTTTATACTCCACTTTTTAAAACCTCCACTTTTTCAAAAAGCACAATATCAAAAAGCTGAACCAAACTTACCCTTATTCATGTTACTTGAAGTAATTTTTGTACTTTTATCTTTATTATCTAATTTCTTTCAACTTCAATTATATTATCAAAATTTAGAAATGACTATGAATGGAGCAAAGTTAGATCATAGGTGTCTTCATTCTTGTCCCTTTCCTTTTTCAAGAGGAAAAATTGGTGCATGATGGGAGTGGGGCAACTTAAGGCGAAAATAGTTGCCATCTATAATGAGATAGCGTTGATGATGATAGGAGTAAGAGAGATGAGAGAGAAAAGGGGAGTGGTGATAAGAGTATTGAGACAGAAATAAATAAAGCCATGTTTGGTTTGCCCAATTTTCATCACCTATTACTCAATTCTCATCATCCATCACTCACTCTTGATGAGACCCACACTATTTGTGCTTGTTTGCTTTGTTTTGGTTTTTCACTTTCCATCACTCATAACTTAAAAATTGAGTGAGAGTGATGGAAAATGGAAACACAATTTCGTTGTTTCCGAATCATGAGATATGGGTGATGGTGGCAAACTTGTAATTAACTAAAGCCAAGTGGGTCCCAATCGAAGGTCAAGTCCCATCCCATGCAGAGTAAGTGCAGAGAACTTATAGAGCCAATGGTCACATGCACCATTCCAATTTCAGTTTTAATTGATTCACCTGATTCACTCTCATTTCCTCTCTTCGACTTTCACATATTGCTCTGTTCTTCACGCATCTGCGTCCGGTTTTAAATTTTTTTTTTCCTTTGCCGAAGCTAGTTCTCATTTTATAAGTTTGCTTATATTGCTCTGTTCTTCACGCATCTGGGTCCGGTTTTAATTTTTTTTTCTTTGCCGAAGCTGGTTCTCATTTTATAAGTTTGCTCATATTGCTCTGTTCTTTACGCATCTGGGTTCGATTTTATTTATTTTTTTCTTTGCTGAAGCTGGTTTTCATTTTATAAGTTTGCTCATCTATTTCTCATTTTGTGTGCAAGTGCTACGTGTGTTTTTAATTAAGCAGTGACTTCTAAAAGCCAATTGAACAACCCCCCACCCCCTTTCCCCTTCAATTCTCATCACTTGACATAAGCAAAATTCAAATCCAACCACAAATTCACACCATTTGATTGTTCAAGATAGATGTACGATATCCAAAATAACAAAATTATGAAATAAAGACCCAACATCATGAAAACGTTAAGTAATAAGCAAAAGACAGAGGTTTCACAGCTCTCTGACCTCAACAGACCCACAGAATTGAAAGTAGAACAAAAAGTATGTCCATTAACACTCCATAAACAAGATACAGAAATTGAAACCCCCCCTCTTTCCCCTTCAATTCTCATCACCATGATTGAGTTAATTGAACAATTGAGCAACACCTTACAATCTTCATATTAAAAAAAACCTAACATAAAAAATTTCAAATCCAACCTCATGATTGTTCAAGATAGATTTACGAGTGTAAGCGACTAAATTTCTAGTTTGAAATAAATCAAACAAGTAAAATAGTTTCACAAATACGAATTTGTATTAATGATTGTGTGATACAATTCTCTGAAATTACAAAAGAGTGATCCTCTGATTCGATCTCCTTGCAAGACTTATTGATTGGATTTGTGGTAATGTGATTTTGACTAGAACACAAAATATCCTTTGATTTGGTTGAGGGATGGATCGAAGATTGCTAAAATGGAATTACAATGAATCTCTGGCTATGAGCTTATTAGAAATCCTTTGTTCTTCACGTTCTTTGTGTTCTTCGTGTGTTCTTCGTCTTCGAAGGTTTGTGGTGGAAGTTCTTCAGGCCTTTAGAAGCTTGGATCCGTAGAGTTTCACTGATTTGTGATTTGTTGATGTTTTCGGACACTTTAGGCTTGATTCCTGCAAACTTTAAGATCTAGGCAGATAATCTGGATGATTCTGCTTCAAATGTTTTTCGATTTTGGGGTTGAAGTTCTTGATACTCTTGAAGGCTTTGAGGCTTAATTCTTGCAGAGCTTTTTCACTTCTGAATCTTTGTCTCCTTAAATGTCTTAGGAAGACTTCTATTTATATGAGTTTGGAGGTGGGTGAGCAACACGTGGCAGAGTCTGATTGGTGACACATGTCACAGCTTGATTGGTCCGCTTATGTCATCGCTTACATGTGCTGAATTGCTTGTGTCATCACTTACACGTGCTGGACTGCTTGTGTCATCGCTTACACGTGTTGATGTATGATTGGTTTTTGCATGACACTTGGCAAATTTCTGTTGGTTTCTGAATAATGATAGCAAAACCTAGCAGCAATATGTGGTGCTTTGTAATTGGCTGTATTTTGTGGACTTGGGTAATGTGACGTGTCAGCTTGTGATAGGTAGGGAATTTTCCCTCTCTACAACGAGATCTGAAGTAAAAAATTTATGAAATATATAGACAAAATCATGAAAATGGTAAGAAATAAGATTGTACCAATAGAGGTCTCACAAATTTCTCTTCAGTAGACTCACAGTGTCGCGATGGGTTTACAAGTTGAAGGTGAGAAAGATGAGCAATGTGGGATACCTGGGTTGTGTTTAGAGTTAGGAGATTGGGATTCCTTCATGTGGGTTTCTGGAGTTCGAGATGAAGGAGGAGAGGGGAACCTCTGAAAGCACCTTCAGCCCTCTTGGTAACAGAGGGATCTAACACAGTCGGTTCCTATGGAGAAAAAGAGGTGATGGGGAGGTAGAGAAGTGAGGGGCAGAAAATGAGAGGCAGAGTGAGGCGAAGTGAGGGTTTGAAGAGCTGAAGATCGGCGGTGAGAGAGTGGAGACGCTATTAAGGTCAGAGAGTGTTGAAGTTGTGGACAGAGTGTTTTGTTGTGGAAAGGGCGTGAAAAGGAGAGAGAGAGACAACACGGGTAGGCTTTGGTGACCGTTCTGTACACCTGCTTTGCAATTGATTTTTGTGAGACCTAGGGAGTGACATAAAGGTGAGTGTTTGAATTGAAAAACCCATTAAGATATTCCACCCAAACGACCCACCAAGTAGAGTTATGACTTTATTTGAGTTAGAGTTATAAGAATTGAGTTAAGAGTTTGAGTGAGGAGATTTGAGTGATGGGTGATGAGTGATGAGTAACTTTCAATCCAAACAGGGCCTAAGTGTTCCAACTTCCAAGGCAATAAAAACTTGTATGAGACTATATGGAGTTGGTCAAGTTGGGGTGGTGCAGAGAGGTAATTTTACCAACCCTAAATGTTTTCTTAGTTTACTTGAGATTTTTTTTTACTAATTTGTGCATGCATTGCACTAGCATCAGACTAATATTTAATACATTTCAGTCATAAATTTATTTTATAAAAATAAGAACAAGATATGAAATAATCTAAGAATTTTGTCAAAATGATTCAAAATATGATGTATAGCAAAACATCAATGCCATGCTAACATTGATCTTTTGCGTATGTTAGGGAATTTTCTTGTTCCTCTCCAATATAGAATATGGGTTAATATAAATAATTATCCTTTATTAACTTTTTTTTTTTCTTTAAAGGAAATCCAACTTTAATAAAGCTCAAATAAAGAACCAGTTGTATCTACTTTTTTTAAACCCTTTCTCCCCCGGATATTGCAAGAAATAGTTTTTTAGTTAACTTGGAAAGTGAATATGCTATAGGTTAAAAGATTTTGAATGCAAGGGACTTTTGAAGGAAGAATTCAATTTGTTTGGGGCTCTAGCCTTGGATACAGTTTGGATGTTAAGGAACCGAGCCATTGCCGAAGGATTCATTCCAACACCGTAGGATCTATCAAAATCTTTACGCAAGTTGGCTCATAAGCGGCTCAAACCAAATGTAAACTGCTATGAAGTAAATTGTGAGAGATCATACTTAAGGAGACTCCAAGATTGAATATATATATATATATTGGTTTATATATATTATTTTAATCACTTACCCTTGTTATTATTACTTATCGTGAAATTTCACTCATGCTGCATGGTCTAACATCCAACCTAAGATGCATGGATACTTCATTTAGGATGTCACACCATGTCGTACTTGTAATTTCCTGTTATAATTTTTTAAAAATTACTAATTGTATCGTACCTATACCCATATCCATGTCAATGTTTGTGCTTCTTAGCATCCAACGGTAGCTTTTATCTGGGTTTCTACTTTCTAGTGAGGTTTCTCACGTGCTGGCGGGATGGCTTTTGAGTCAGCCTTTTGATTTTTTATGATGTAATGTGTGCTGAGTCTGCTGACCCCCCCCGTTTTGAGATGGTGATATTCGTGGATGCTGGTTTGTAATCTTCCTTTCGGTTTTATTAATAAAGTGATATCATAGGTCATAGAATCAAAGTGAGAAATGGAAACTGTCATGTAGTTCAACTTCTGCTGCATAGGACAGACAAGGTTAACATCAAAAAAAAAAAAAAAAAAAGTGAAAAGATAAGGTTTCTTTCTTTTCTTTTCTTCTTTCTCTTTTTTAATTATTTTTATTTTTATTTTTATTTTTTTTGGCTGAAAGTATAATGGTAAAGGTCGAGTTGATAGATAAAATAGACAAACAGTTGCTTGAGTATGAGAAAAATATCAATAAAGTTGGATGATTTTAAAAAAGGGAGAATCCCTTAGCTCCCATTCTCAAATTTAATTTATTAAATAATTAAAAATGAACACTTATGGCCTGTTTGGATGTTAAAAAATAGAGGGGGAGTAGAGTAGAGTGAAGGAGAGTAGTTTAATTACTTTGTTTGGGAGTTTTTTAAGGAAGAAGGGAGAGGGATTTGGAGGGATTTGGAGGGGTTTCAACTACCTCCAACCCTTCATTTTTAATTCCCCCAAATTGGAGAGATTTGGAGGGAGAGTAGATCACATATATTATTAAAAATATAAATTATCTAATTTGCCCTTGATATATTAACAAAATTACAAAACGAATTTGTTTGTTTCCCTAGAAAATTTGAGGTTAATGAAGCAATTTCTCTTCACACTGTTTTTGTTTAAGCTTCACCATTTTAGATTTGAGCTTTGTGTAAAAGGTGTTTGGATTTTGAGATTCAGGTTGGATTTGGCCGGAGAACATGGCGTCGTCGTCGTCGTCGTCGGCGTCGACTTCGGCGAGAGCTGGAGGAGGCTCCGATCAACTTCGCAGCCGCAACAGGTTACCGTTCATGGTGATGACTTCACTGCCGGCTTTCACCACTCGCCGTCGAAGTCAAGTACAAATCCGCCGCCGCGATCGAGTTCATCGCCGACCTAAACCACGGTCGTTGACCCGCCGGTCCAGTTGCCGATGAAGCACGACGGCGACTCCCCTTTGATTCCGGTGAACTATCCCGACGACGAAGAGAATCTTGCTTTGCTTGCTCTTCGTTCTCCAGGATTTCGCTTTCTTTTTTTTTTTTTTTTTTTTTTTTTTTTTTTTTTTTTTTTGGTTGTGTGCGTTTTGGGGGATTTGGTTTGTGTTTCTGTGAATTTTTTTTTTTTCCTCTACTTGTGCCTGCGTTTGGTTGCTCAGAAAATGTGGAAAAAAAATGGGAATTTGGATTTTGGTTAGAGTTTTAAAAAACCTACTAAATTTGGCTATGTTTAGTATTTTATTAAAACTGATATGAACACTTTGTTTTCAAATATTCAGATAACAGTTCAATTTTGACTGATTTTTACTTTTTTTTTTTTTTTTTTTTTTAATGTTTTTAGGTGTATAAATTGTTTTTTTTTTTGAAACATTTTTTATTTATTTATTTTTCTAAAAAAAAAAATCACTAACATATTTTAAGATTTGGACAAATGATAATCAAGTTCAAAACTTTACAAAACTAATAAATTAATCATAAATCAATATTACAAGTTTATTTTCAAATAGGGGTAAATCTGTCTATTTTAATCATTTTCTCTAATTTCTTTTCTATTTTTTAAAACATCCAAACAAGGGGAAAGGCTAATTACTCCCTTTCCCCTTACTAATTTTAAAAACATCCAAACAAGATGGAGGGGAATCATTCCCCTCTACTCTCCTCCCCACTACTCTCCTCCCCTCTACTCCCCTCTACTCTCCTCCCTCTCTAAACTTCCAAACAGGCCATTAGTCAGATCCTTAAGTTATGTCAATTTTTATTTGATATATTAAACTTACGAAAATGAACTGTCACAGTCCAGCGAAATCCGAATCGTTTTCTGAAATAATAATAATCCAAAGCGAAAAAGGTTTTGGTCTTGTCTTAGTGGGAGCGCCTTCCTTAATTATAATGGTTCTCAAGAGACAGGTACACCATGTTTTGTCTGATAGGTCATAGGTAGGACAAGAAATAAATTAAAGTAAGTGGTTTATTGAACAGTACAATCACATAATTGAATGAAGTCACGTAATTGAATTTATTAGTTAAGGAATCTGAAGTAAATTTTGAAATGACTCAAATTTGGTTTTTGAAATGACACAAATTTGTATCAAACTCGAACTATTTCGAGTCCTAGTCCATTTATGCACCGTTTATTTTGTTGAAATATAAATTTTTTTCATAAAAATACTATAAATATGAACCGTTTATTTTGTTGAAATATAAATTTTTTTGATAAAAATACTATAAATAAAATTAAAAGGTAATTAAAATAGTATAGTAAAACTTATGAATAATATCAAAAAGTGCAATGAGATCATAAAAAAAAAAAAACTAAATAGTTAAAAAAGGCACTTTTTAAGTTTTCCCCAAACGCAAACTTAGTGGCTAATGAATTGCCTTTCATAGTTTCATCGCCTAAGAAAAAAAAAGAATATATATATATATATATATATATATATATATATATGAGTTAGGTTCAAGTTACACCTGGTGTAATTTTAAGTAATATTACACCACTCAATATTTTTTAATTCAATGCAAATTTTGACAAATTCACCGTTAGACTATATTTTATTCGTATATTCTCTATACTTGCAAAATTTCAAGATGATCAAATATTAATAGTCATGTTATCAATTAATTATTTAAATTCAAATTTTTATAATTTAAAATAATGCATAAAAGATAAGTTTATAGATTGAATGGTAAATAACATTCAATTGACATAAAAATTGGTATGAGTGTTGAGAACATATAGAACATGTAATTCAACGGTGTAATTTTCAAAATATGAATTTTATAACAAGTTATTGGGTAATGTAACATTACTTAGAGTTACACCAAATGTAACTTGAATCTAACCTTATATATATATATATTTATTAAAGAGTAATATTTTTTTATTGATACGCTTTTATTAAGACACATTAACGACCACATCATCCCATATTTCCAATACTTTCACTCACATTTTAAACTATTTTTCTCTTTATTAATTCATCACCGTAAAATTACACTTTCTCTAACTTTTATCTTTTTATTTTTCCATTATTTTATACATTAACGTTACAATTTCTTCATCCGTCCATTTTCCTTTAATTTTGACTATTCCTTTCCCATTTATATTTACTATAAAAATTTATTATTTTCTCTTTCATTCAATTTATATATATTTTGCCCACACAAAAAGGTGAATACTTCCTCTCTCTCTCTCTCTATGTGTGTGTGTGTATATATATATATTCCTTTATCCTTTATTTCTTTTGGTGAATTTTTAATTCTTTATTGCATCTTTACTTTAGGTTGATGAATTTTGTGTTGAACACTACTTTGGTTTAATGTGATTTGGTTATATTTTAATTTGTTATCTTTTTCTTTTCTTTTCTTTCATTATATATTAATATATAATAATATAATGTTATTTTATAGGTAGTATGACTTGGATAATTTGGTGTTTACAACTATATATTTTCTTTTGAGTATTATTCTATTCATTTTATTTTATATGAATTTGCTATTTCTCTCATATTCTCTCCCAAAAAAGGTGACTACTCTCTCTCTCTCTCAATTTTTTATTCTTTCTTGCAATTTAAATTTTGATTGATGAATTTTTGTATTTTTTTTAATCTCTAGTTTGGGTTTATATATTGTGGTGGTTTGTTTTTAAGTTCCCCATCACATGTACTCTTTTTACCTCTTATAGTTTTTGTTTGAGTTAATTCTTAGATATTTTGGAAGTAAGAATTTGAGTTTATATCAAAATACAATCTACATGACTATTTATTTAAATGTGTCTATAAATTATTTGAGTAATATCAATTGTAAATTTGTGATGAGTTTGATTATCATTCTAATCTACTTAAGAGAATGAGAAATTTAAATCATTAATTTGAAACTTAAAATAGTATTGTCATACCAAAAAAAAAAAAAAACAAAAGTTTGAAAAATATAAACCACTTCAAAAAATAATAATATCAATCAAACACACTCAATTGTTTTTAATTAAAAAACACTCAAAATAATAGAATAGTATATTTGTAATATTATATATATACCACGTTACAAAATAATTATATATATTCTCACACATCGCATTGACAAGCAACTAAAAAAAATAAAAGCAGAGCAGCAGCAGTAAGCCAGATATATAAATTTCTCCATTTCCTTTCATTTAAAAAAACCAGATATTCTCAAAAAAAAAAAAAAAAACCAGATATTATCTCTCGAACTTCCATTACTATATATATTTAAATGAAAAAAGAACTTCCATTGAAAGTTGTAGTTCAGATTTGACAAGATCATATATTGTCAAACCGGTGATTTGAAATAAGGCGTGTGGAGTGGAGAACAATATCTTTCCCAATGATGATGATTGATACAGCATATCGTTTGAATAAAATGGTGGGGGACAAACCTTTTAATTTCCGGGTCAGCAAGGGAAATGAATTATTGTTTCCTCACTAATTTAAGAATGATATGTCGGTCAAAAAAAAAAAAAAGAATAATATCATAAGATATTCATTACCACGTCATCAAGAATGATATCACAAGACACCATAATAGTCCAATGCACAAACCGTTGGGTTGTAAATTGACGTTAGTTTAATTAACCGGTTACCTAAATTGATCTAAATAAAAAAGGCACACCGCAACAGATTGATTGCAATATATAACTTCACATTAAACACCGATAAGATCTTCGATAATTGGTGTTGGAGACTTTGCTTAGTACAAAATCATTGGTGTACAAAAATCACAACAATGTATTATTCGTTCTCTTTTCTGAACTCATAGGTTCAATAGGTGGGGGCTGAGTTTTCACTCTGAAAGCCTTTCAGTCTCTACAATCTTTGAATACGTAGTGCATAATGGGTCCTTAAATAAACTCTCTATTAGGGTTAAAAAAGACCACAATTAAAGCTGACTTAAATTAAAACGTTTCAGCCAATCCCGAAGCTAGATCGATTGCCAAGTGTCAAGCTGGTGTCAAGATTTATTGAGTCTCAATTGATCGGTTGGTTTCGAAGTCTTTGGGTTTGTTCAGATTATGACTTCAATTGATGTCACTTGAACATTTTCTAGAAACACTAGGCTAAGACTTGAAATACAATTAAACAAAGTTTTAGATATGGATTGCCAATAGTTAATCATTTTGGAACTCACGGGACCAGCAATAATACAAAACTAGACACAACAAGAAAACATAATTATCTAGAGTCATGGTTTATCTAGACTTTAGAGTCATGGTTTAGGATTTAAATATATACATATCAACATGTTCTGATAACTTACCACTTGATGCTATCAAATAAAAGTAAATTTAATTATTTAACTATTATTCTAACACCACTCCTCATATATTGGTCCACACTCTTCTTAATAAGTGAGGTCCAAAGAATTTTTAGGTTTTTTTTTTTAAAATAAAATTTTAATTTTAAATGAGAAGAAGATTAGAGACAAAGTTCAAACTCAAAATACTAGCTCTATACCTTAATAAATTATTACTTGATCATAAAGTTTAAACTATTAAAAAATTTAAGTATTTAACCATTATTCTAACGTGTTAAATTTATGGAGACTATGAGGTTTCTTTCAAACAAAAAAAAAAAAAAAAAAAATCTGGAGACCGGTTTCCATCAATAGGCAGCTGCGTATGCCATAAAGCAGAGAAGAAAGATTGAAAATCCTCGAAGAAGTTAGTTGTCCCTTTCTGCAACTATACAATCCCAACATTTAAGCCAAATTTACAAAATGTCACAATTTTAGCAAGTTTTTTGAAGGCATTCCATCAAAGTTATTTAGTTATACATCATATTTTTGGTACTCGAGTTTGACAAACTTGAATTTCAACTCAAACTCGAGTTCCATATAGCTCGCATGGCATGCCAAACAGTGAAGACCATACTTCTTGGAACTCGAATGTCAAAAATGTGTTACATAATTAAATAATTTTGTCAAGGTTCTTTTTCCCTTAAATTTTGCTAAAATTATGGTATTTGGAAAATTTGGTCCAACATCTAATAGTTTACATTATATTCCCAAGCAACTTGGCATCAATAAATATCTGGGAAATTGCTTTCAGCAAAAAAAAAAAAAAAAAAAAAAATCTGGGAAATTGCTTTCAGCAAAAAAAAAAAAAACGTGGGAAATTACTGGTTAAATTAAAAAAGCAGTGTCTTTTCTGTTCTTGGGTTATTAGAAATACAAGAAGTTGTCTACAATACTCATTATAGACAACCTCACTGAAGGCCAAGAAAAAAAAAAATATCAGTTCATAAAATGGAGCTAACAACAATTGGAAAAAGCACCCAATCATCATTTCAACCCCACGCTTCAACTCTCGATGCTGGTGGAGATTCTATCATAGAGGAAGATGAGGAACTTGAGCTGCAATGGGCAGCAATTGAGAGACTACCAACATTCAAACGGCTCAGAACCTCAGTATTTGATATTGATCATGACAATGGAAGTGGAAAAGAATTTAAAGGTAAGAGAGTGACTGATGTTACCAAGCTTGGAGCAGTTGAAAGACATCTGTTTATTGAGAAGCTCATAAAGCACATTGAGAATGATAATCTCCGGTTGCTGCAGAAACTAAGAGACAGGATAGACAGGTATCTCAAATTTTAGTTAATATATAGTGAAATGCTTATCTCGTTCCAAATGCTTCGTTTACATATATTTTCTTACCAGTCAGAATAGCACTCCAAAGGCCTCTAAATTACAGATAATTTAAGCTATGTTTTTATTTCTATTATGACCTCTAAGTTCAGCCTGTCACAGCACAGAATTTTCTGCCACTTAATAAGTGATCAGAGTAACAATACATGTAGTTGAACTTGACTAGTTTTTTGAGAATCCATAGCTGAGCCTAAAAGTTTGGGAGCAACGCTTAGTGGTTGTTATCATAAGAGATCAGAGCAGTAAAGCTTTTTTGGATCTTATATTAGTTAAGTACTTCGTGGTCAAAGTAAACTGGTTTTATAAAAAAAATTCCTTTGATGATACATCCAATCCACAAAATCAAACTGCCATACATATCCTTGGTTGTCCTGCCCTTAGGCTTTGACAGAATTGAAAAAGGAAAGCCTTTTAATTAGTTGTAGGAATTGTTAGGTTGATAAAATCTGTGCTCAAGGGTTAGATATTTTCTTAATTTATTTAAAACTTTCTTTGATTTGTCATTAATTTTATTGTGGTGCAGGTAGAAAATGCTGGATCCTTTTTTTTTTTCTTCTTCTATCTATCTTTGTTTATCTTTTTTGTCATATGAGTTTTATGCATGTGTATATCAATGTATATGGAACTCTTCCTGACTGACACTAGTCAGATATGTATCATTTTGATGAATTAAAAAGTGAATTTTCCTGTTAGAGTGAACGTAAAGTTACCTACTGTGGAGGTGAGATATAAGAATCTCTTTGTGGATGCAAAGTGCGAGGTAGTTCAAGGAAAGCCTCTTCCAACACTATGGAATTCCATCATGAGTCCCTTATCAGTAAGTAGGCATTTCTACCTTCTAATTGTAGAAATATCCAGGCCAACTTCCTGTTCTACCTCTAAATCCTGAGTCAAAGAAATAATACATAAAAAAAATAAAAAATAAAATTCCACTGTCGTCATCAGCAAAAAGAGCTACAACTTTTGATTGACAATTCTACTGAATTTATCTCTTGGACAGGTTTTTACAAAGGTAATACAGTGCAATTCTCAAGAAGCCAAGATAAACATTTTAAAAGATGTCAGTGGCATCATCAAACCATCAAGGTAAGCCAAATATATGTTCCTTGCATAGCAACAAAGCATAAAATTTATATGATTAGAAATATACATTAAATCAATGCTAACTGAACAAACTCACCAAGTCAGCCAAGTTATGTAAGTAGAACAGTATGCTAAGATTTGGGAGGTGGGCCAAAATTGTTCACTTATGGAATTTCTCTATGAATGCAGGCTTACACTTCTTCTCGGTCCGCCAGGCTGTGGGAAAACAACCTTATTATTGGCTCTTGCAGGAAAGCTTGATCAATCTCTCGACGTTAGTATTTCAAAAAACTATAGTAGACAAGCTTAAAAGCAATACAATGCTAGGAAATAAATTTTCATTCTTAAAAAAATTCAAGATTCTATATACTTTAATTTCAAATCATAAAGAAATTACACCCAAACATGGGTAGTTTCAAAAAACATGATCAGCCATCACATTTATGCCTTTTCATGCACATAAGGATTTCAATTACTATGAACTTATAGGAAAATAATCTTATTTATAGTTCATATACATGTTTACAAACTAATCATATCTGGATGTCACAATCTTTACAATAATCTTCAGCTTTTCCTCACTACAGGTGGCAGGGCAAATCTCTTATAATGGCTACATGCTAGATGAGTTTATTCCACAGAAAACATCAGCTTACATAAGCCAACATGACCTGCACCTAGCTGAGATGACTGTGAGGGAAACAATCGACTTTGCAGCACGCTGCCAGGGTGTTGGAAGCAGAGCAGGTAAGGTTCCTTGTTTCCTTCATGTAGTTATTAGCAGGGTAGTTGTGCACCCATATCAATTTATTTAATTTGAACTTATTTCTTGTTGAAGATTTCTGTTTATGAAATTTTAGTGGAAAAAAAAAAGATAATCTACGTAAAGATCTACATGATTCAGTAGTGTGCCTATATCCACAGGAGTGAGTGGCTAATCATTCCTCTATATGAAAAACTAGGGTTTACATGTTTATACTGCCAGTCTGCCCCTATTAAAAAACCCTAACCCAGTACATTGAATTTCCTAACATACCTTACTGTACCTTGAGACATTTAAACTAGATACTTGTGTTACTTTCTCATTCAGAATATGAGCCACTACCAATAACATTTTTTTTTTCCACTCTGCAGATATCATGATGGAAGTAAGCAGAAGAGAGAAGGAAGAAGGGATTGTCCCTGACCCTGACATTGACACCTATATGAAGGTATTCATAAGTTGGCAATTTTTTTTTAAAGTAATTACTAAAAGTCTTTTTGAGAGTATATTAGGCAGTAACAAAATACTTGCAGGCAATATCAGTAGAAGGACAAAAAAGAAATCTCCAAACAGACTATGTTTTAAAGGTAGCTTTTCTTTAAGCAGAGCTTGATTAAAGTAGGCAATGGAATATTTCAAACAACAAGTTTTTATCAAATTTGATGTGTAAAGTACAATATTTTGGCCTTTTAGATCCTTGGACTCGATATCTGCAGTGATACAATGGTTGGAGATGCATTGAAAAGAGGCATTTCCGGTGGCCAGAAGAAAAGGTTAACTACAGGTTGTTAAAAATGATAAACATGCTGTTAATTTCGTTTTGCTAATGATTCTACCACTACTAGCACATCTAAGTTTATAAATTCTATAAGAGGTTCCCTTGAACAAGAAAAAAAATCAATACAAGCTTGATATCTTTCTAAAAGCTTTTGTTGGGCAATCTTTTTGCTACTTCCTCCCACTTTCTTTTGTGGGGCAATTAAAATGGTTAGAATAATAGTTAAATGATAAAGTTCATAATTTCTTCACAGCTTAAACCTTAGGGACAAGTGAGAATTTATCATGGTATTAGAGCATGTGGTCCTGAATTTGAACCCTGTGTCCACTCTAACTGCCATTTTAAAAGTTAAAAATCTCACATGAAGTGGTAGTTTATCAAAAATGGTCTTATATTTGTAAAACCTGTTCCCTAGTGTTGTGAGAAAAGGAAAGAAAATATTTTCCATGCAGGAATATTCTTCTCAACCCAGGGTTTTCATGGCTACTTTGCCTGGCAGGGGAGATGATTGTTGGTCCCACAAAAGCTCTTTTTATGGATGAAATATCGACTGGACTAGACAGTTCCACAACCTTTCAGATAGTTACCTGCCTTCAGCAATTGGTGCACATCACAGATACAACTGCATTAGTTTCACTTCTTCAGCCAGCTCCTGAAACATTTGATCTATTTGATGAAGTGATATTAATGGCAGAAGGGAAAATAGTATACCATGGTCCTCGAACTCATGTACTTCAATTTTTTGAGGATTGTGGTTTCAAGTGCCCAGAAAGAAAAGGTGCTGCAGACTTCCTTCAGGAGGTGAGAGAACATGATTCCTGTTTACAGTTGACATTAATCCTAATTGTCTCATATGCTCAAATTTCAAACATTTGCAGGTTATCTCCAGGAAGGATCAAGAACAATACTGGTACCATGCTGACCTTCCATACAATTATGTTTCAGTGGATCAGTTCTCTCAAAGGTTCAAAGCTAGTTCTTTAGGACAGAAGTTAAATGATGAGCTCTCAAAACCATATGATAAATCTAAGAGCCACAATAGTGCCTTGTCATTTGATATTTACTCTTTGAGCAAATGGGAGATGTTCAAAGCTTGCATGGCCAGAGAGCTACTTCTCATGAAACGGAATTCATTTGTCTATATTTTCAAAACTATGCAGGTGATAATTTACTCATATGACTACTTAGGCTGGTGCATCTACAATAACATTCTCAATCACATTAAACTAACACATTTCCCCTTCCTTTATCCTGCAGCTCATCATCACTGCATTTATTACAATGACAGTATTTATGCGTACTCAAACAACTGTCGACTTGATCGGTGCCAATTATTTTTTGGGCTGTCTATTTTATACAATTGTAAGACTCATGACTAATGGAGTTGCGGAGTTGTCCTTGACAATCACTAGACTTCCAGTGGTTTACAAGCAAAGATCATTCTATCTGTATCCGGCATGGGCATATTCTATTCCAGCATCTCTCCTAAAGATTCCACTTTCTTTGGTTGATTCAATACTTTGGACAGTAATGACTTACTATATTGTTGGGTATAGCCCTGAGGTAGAAAGGTAAGTACTTTTCAAAATCCAATTGAACAAAAATATTAGAAGGATAATCTCTCTCTCTCTCTATAAGCATTAATATACATTTTCTACATATGGCTTAGGTTCTTCTTCCAGTTCCTTTTGCTGTTTGCTCTACATCTAGAATCAACGTCCATGTGTCGTTTCATTGCCTCAGTTTTCCGGACTATGGTTACTGCATCAACTTGTGGTGCTTTGATCTTAGTATTAATCTTTTTGTTTGGAGGCTTCATTATTCCTCGACGTGAGTATAAATTATTTGCTTTGATTCTCAGGGATAACAACTAGACTACTTACAGAGTTTCTTCTTTGTAGCCTCTTTACCACCTTGGTTGAGATGGGGTTTCTGGCTTTCTCCCATGAGTTATGCGGAAATAGGTATAGCACTGAATGAATTTCTTGCTCCACGATGGCAAAAGGTACTTTGAAGAAGACCTAATATTTTTTTGCCATGCTAATTTACAGGAGCAACTAAATAGCTTTAGTTCATTCTCATTTTGTAGGTTTCGAAAGGAAACATGACCATAGGAATGGAGGTTCTAACTACTCATGGTTTGAACTTTGATGGCTATTTCTATTGGATATCATTGGGAGCTTTGTTCGGGTTCACAATACTTTTCGATATTGGATTTATCTTAGCCTTAACTTACATAAAGCGTAAGTTCATTTCAATTAATAAACTAGCATAAAGATTGAATTTTTAAGTTTCATCCATTCACCTGTAAGCCTATCATGAATACAGCTCCAAAGATTTCTCGAGCTATTATTTCAAAAAAAAATTTCTCTCAGCTACGAGGAACAGATGATTGTAATGGAAGCGCAGAGCTGGATAACCAATCAACTCTAGCTACTTCTCTGCAAACTACTGTAGAAACAAGAAATTCTGGTAAGATAAAACTGTTAGCCAATAAGTTAGTTAACAAAAAAATTAATTCTCAATACAGTAAATAAATTTTTGGTTCTAAGATGATACAAGAGAATGCGGTTGGTTGTACAGGGAGGCTGGTCCTGCCATTTGAGCCCTTGACAATATCATTTAAAGATGTGCAATACTTTGTTGATACCCCTCCGGTAATCAAGTGCAAATGATGATTCACATATGATTATTTTGAATATGTATACAAGGTAGAACTTACTTGTTGCTACATTCCTTCTGCACAGGAAATGAGAGAGATGGGTTTCAGTCAGAAAAAGCTTCAGTTGCTTCGTGATATTACAGGAGCATTTAGGCCAGGAATTCTTACAGCACTTATGGGCGTAAGTGGAGCTGGAAAAACAACTCTCATGGACGTCCTCTCTGGGAGGAAAACTGGAGGTACTGTTGAAGGAGATATAAGAATAGGAGGGTATCCCAAGGTCCAGAAGACATTTGCAAGAATATCAGGTTACTGTGAGCAGAATGATATACATTCTCCATGGATTACTGTAAAAGAATCAGTGACATACTCGGCTTGGTTGCGATTGCCACCTGAGATTGATTCAGGCACAAAAGCTGTATGATATCCTCCAGTTCCTCTCCATAGTTATCAATAGTACTATCGTATAGAATTTCAAACAATTTCTGAAGGGACTCAAAATTTCAAGATTGTCTGCATTACTAAATTAAGCCTTATACCAACTATATGGACTGGCTACAAGAGTCTTTAGCAATCTAAGTCAAATTCAATAATTATTGTAACGATAAGAAAATAGAGAAGGCATTGGTGGGTCTAATGGAGTGAATCTTCAAGTTTTTGATTTGTCATGGGGATTGTGACTGTTGACTTTTGATTAAGATCAATACATGACATTGTCCCAAAAAAATATTGGCATGACAGAAACTTAATGACTTGAGACTTGTGTCCACTAATGTGTAACATTTTTAACACTTAAACAACCACTGTAATTTGCTTAAAATTTGTGGGAAAAACAAGAGAATGATAAGGAGATTTCAAATCATGTTTAGATAAATGCATAAAACCCTGAATATTGGTGCAAATGGCACAAACAAACAATAACTGATACTAGTACGTAAAATTTCTAGTGAAGTTAGTATACTGCCATAGATACTCTATGAATTACATGGTCTACAATATTATAATGCATTCATAACAGTCTCTATAATATGTCATGCAGAGATTTGTAGAAGAAGTTATTGAAACAATTGAACTTGATGGTATCAAAGATTCGTTAGTTGGAATTCCAGGCCAAAGTGGCCTATCTACTGAACAACGTAAAAGGCTGACAATTGCAGTGGAGCTTGTTTCAAATCCATCAATAATATTTATGGATGAACCTACATCGGGTTTAGATGCGAGAGCAGCTGCAATTGTCATGCGTGCAGTGAAGAATGTAGTATCCACAGGAAGGACAACGGTTTGCACCATCCACCAACCAAGCATTGACATATTCGAGGCTTTCGATGAGGTAGAAGAAATAGTGCCTTATTTTAGAAAATTACGACATACTCCAGCTTATAATATTGAGATTATAAGATTTATCTACTAACAAATTTTGGCTAAATTATCCTGGCCGTAAAATTAGAAGTCATCTCATTCTTTTTGGGCTAATTATACTACAGGGTCTTTGTAGGGAGCATGTTGTTGGTATCTTGTCATCCGAGGAACATTGACCTGTCAAATGATTACAGTAGATTTGCTTTTCCTGTGCTAAAATCTACCTAAAAATCATATTTCTATCTTCTGGGTAGCTTTTATAGGCTTTTAGTCTATGGATACAACTCAATTCAACTCAAAGGTCCTTAATCTGAACTAAATGTGGGTCGTAATATGGATTGTTATGTTATCCTATCCACAGCTATATAATTAGTTACCTGAAAAGTTTATGATATTTTTCTACCTGAATCCGCATCATTTTTGGTATTGCTTTTGCTTTCTTATCTAGAACAGTTAGAACTTGAGCCTAGTATTACAAATAACTCAAGAATGTACAAAAATACTAAAATACTAAGTTTTTTTATGAGAAAGCAGATTTGAGCCTATTGCTTGTTCCAAGAGAGTGCTCTTGAAGAGTTGAACCCATTCTTGTGCTTCTAAGCAACTTAGCCTTTAATTTTGTTAGACTTATGGTTAAGTGTTTAAATTCATCATTTCCTAACAGCTTAAGCTTTTGGGACAATTGGTAATTTAATATGGTATCAGAGCAGTACTTATGGTTAAGTGATTAAATTCACCATTTCCTAACAGCTTACGTTTTTGGGATAATTGGTAATTTAACAAATTTCATTTCAAATCCTACCTGCCTATTGTTTTGTATGCACCAGTCATTCTAAAGCAACATGCTCTGCAATTTTTCCTTCCTCATAGTTGTGGATGAGCAAACTATACTAACATTATCCATCACTCTTTAGTATCTTTCTTACTATGATTTTGATGTTCTGTGCATAGTACAAAATTAAAATATATCACAATTTTGAGCATTTCATCAAAGTTTTATCTTTGCTTAGATTTATATGGTATCTCAAACCATGAGGACAAATTGCTAAATTTATTAAGATAACATGAGGCACATGGTCGACTGTAAAAGATTTTCTGTAATCTTCTTAGTATTGCTATTAAATGATATTTTGTACAACTCAGTAATCTTTTTGGTGCAGTTGATTCTAATGAAAACTGGAGGACAGATCATTTATTCTGGAATTCTAGGTCATCATTCAAGTAAACTTATTGAATATTTTGAGGTATGCCAGACTGCCAGCAATTTATGTTGTAACAAGCAAGCAAATTTCTATTCATAACACTGAACATTCTTTTATAGCATGTTGTTTCCTTGCGTGGATAGACAACTGACGGATACTAAAACCATCTGTATATGTAATAAATAGACGCATGAGAAGGATAAATTTTTGGCTGAATAACATACATAACTTTACTTGCATAAGACATGGCAATTAACATTGAATCATACAAGTTAAAGAGAGAATCTCTAGTGCATGTAAAAGTTGAGTTCCACCAAAAGCTTAACCAAAAATTGGGTCTTGAATCCCAAGAAAATTCTAGTTAAAGTTTCCAAAGTGTTCTGAAATCATTACATAGGTTTCTAAATGTGCTATTATCTTCTGCATATTGATTAATCCAAGAATGTACATATCAATTTCCAGAGTGCTTGAACTATATCTACATACGCCAGTAACCTCCTCCACCTGTCCAGTCCCTGCAGGAAGTGTTAACGTCTTACCTTATTTTGGTGGAATTAGTGATTATTATTTACCCATAAAACATCACAATCATTAAAGGGAATATATAATACTCCCAACAAAAAACTTGAAAAGTTAAAAATGCTCACCATTGACTATCTTTCACTTCTTTAAATTTGACAATATTAAATAAATCCAAGCATGTAGGTTGCTATAAATCACTGATTTCAATATATTTTTCTATTCAACAGGGTATTGCTGGTGTGCCAAAGATCAAAAATAATTATAATCCAGCAACATGGATGTTAGAAGTTACTTCTGCTTCAGTAGAAGCAGATCTTGATATAGATTTTTCCAGAATTTATAAGGATTCACCTCTGCATTGGTTAGTATATATTTACTAAGATTGATAGGAAAGCTTTGTTGCAAATTGTGTCGAATTAATTTCCTAAAAAGGCATGCATCACTCTATCTATCAAATTTAAACTTTTCCCAATCGTTTACACATGGTTATGACTTATGATAATTCTATTTGGTTTCTAATTAATTATAATCTTTTTATTGTTCTTGTATTCTAGTGACACCATCAAGTTGGTAAGACAGTTGAGTGAGCCGCAGCCAGGTTCAAGAGACTTGCACTTTCCCACTCCTTATGCACAAAGTGGTTGGGTGCAGTTTATGGCATGCCTATGGAAACAACACTTATCTTATTGGAGAAGTCCTGAATACAACTTGGCACGTTTCCTATTTATAATTGCTGCAGCACTGTTGTTTGGGGCAGTCTTTTGGCAGAAAGGAAAGGAGATGTAAGCATCTAGATATACATGCATACATTTAGATAACAATTTTTTTAGAAAATTTTAAAGTACATGCATCTAGACATACATATGCATTGAGATAACGAGATCTCTGAAAAAAAAAACTTTGGGATATATTTTTCTATTTCATTGTTCTTTTAACTCTTATTTTAACTGAGAAGGGGGGTGGGGAAGGTTGTATGCAGTGCACAAAGCTCCCACTTATGGGGGGTTTGGGAAAGGTCATGATAGGTAGTCTTATCCCAATTTATTGAAACGACTGATTTCCGGACTCAAATCCGCTACTTGTTGCTTTTGGTGGAAGACATTTGCCATCACACATAGGCCCAACCTCTTAGTTTGGAGGAAAATAGAATAGAAAATTTCTTGTGTTTATTCTTAATAATAAATTTCTTTCAAAAGACAAAACATTGAAAACCACTATGATGCAGTCTTTTTCATTTCCTTCATTACTTTAATAAAAAAAATAAAAAACATGTCAAACACTCTGTCATTACCATCCTTATAAATCCATGGTAATAAACAAAAATTACAAGCTTGATTGAACTTTTGTTTATTAATTGTGGATATTATAAAGCTTCCTGCAGCTAATATTTGTAGTAGACTGGCATGTGAAGCTTTTAAATTCCTTCTTTTTCTTCTTTCTTTCCAAAGAAACACTGAGCAGGATTTGTTCAACATCCTTGGATCAATGTATATGGCTGTAATATTCTTGGGCTTAAACAACTGTTCAACAGTTCTTCCATATGTGGCAACTGAGCGCACTGTTCTGTACCGGGAAAAATTCGCAGGAATGTACTCCCCAAATGCCTACTCATTTGCACAGGTTTGATAGTGCTTTTATCAAAGAACAACAATTTTTTTCTTTTACAAAATCAATTGTATTGTCTTGATATTTGATGAATAACAAGGGTAATAACTTTTTTTTTTTTTTTAATGTTGAAGGTGATCATGGAAATACCTTATGTAATTTTGCAAACAATTTTGTATGTGGCCATTACATATCCAGCAATAGGATTCTACTGGTCAGCTTACAAGGTCTTTTGGTACTTCTATGCCACATTCTGTTCTCTTCTCTACTTTGTATATTTAGGGATGCTGCTAGTTTCAATGAGCACAAGTATCGATGTAGCTTCCATACTGGCAGCTGCAATCTACACCATATTGAACATTTTCTCAGGCTTCCTTATGCCAGGACCGGTAAACCCTTTCAACTCTTCTATAAGTAGTCACTTAGAATGCTGGTTTAATCTTATAAACAGGAAAAATATGTTAAATGGATAGAAGCATTTATAAACACACAAGGGATATCTTCCTCTGTACCAAGAACATTCTCATTCTTAGAATATTCATTACCTTGTCTATCTGATGTTTAACATGATGAAAATGAGAATGCAAAAATAATGTAGTGAGTTACCACTTCTTACCGAAGTTTCCTAGAAAGGTGGAAGAGCATTAGAGAAAAATTTTCTGCATGTGCCCCCAAAACTTTTTGCTATTTCCATAGAGTGATGTTATATATGGCTACTGCATAAGCCTTACAAACTGCATGTCAACTTTTAAAGACAAAAAAAAAAAAAAAAAAAAAAAAAAGGTAATTCAGAAATTTATTTATCATGTTGTTGATGTAGCACCAATCACATTGATTGTCACCTCAGTTTTTGGTAGTATCTATAGCATTTTCCTTTCACAGAAGATAGTAACACCACTTTCAGTTTCTTTCCTTACACATGTCTGCATGGGTACTAGGGATTTGCAAATAGTCTTTAAAAAGTTATCATACCTGAATGGATCATAAAGAAAGTTGTTCCACGGTGTAGTACTTCTTATACCATTAAGCATTGGGTACAGTCAAGCTAAACATAATAACTGTGTTACTTAATATGCAGAAAATTCCTAAGTGGTGGGTCTGGTGCTATTGGATCTGCCCTACATCTTGGTCCCTAAATGGCCTGCTGACTTCACAATATGGAGATATAAAGAAGGAGATACTAATCTTTGGGGAGCTCAAGACAGTTGGTTCCTTTCTTGAAGATTATTATGGCTTTCGACCTGATCAATTGGGCCTTGTGGCCTTTGTGCTCATTGCTTATCCAATTATTTACGCTTCCCTGTTTGCCTATTGCATAGGGAAACTAAATTTCCAACGGAGGTAGAAATGAGCTAAAAATTGCTTGAAATACACTCCACGCAATTGTATGGCATAAATATATGTATAGATATTTGCAGTTCTATTGCATGACAAGAAAAATAGTTTTTGGCTGTATATAAATTCTGTGACATGCCATATAGAACCAGAGATTTTAGAATCAATATCTTCCCCTCCATCAGAAAGACAATGTGATGAAGGGTGGTATTTGACAACTCAATTGTATGCCAAGAAAATATAGTTCTTGTAGCAAGGATTCTTATGGTTTGCTTGTAAATCACAGAAAGCCCCAACTGGTGTGACAGAAAACGCTAAAGCTACTAACAATTTTACTATAAAATACTTACAAACTAATATGCCAATAATTGCATGACACATAACCCGCTATATAAGGGCTTTGTAAAATCTCATCCTTCTTTAGTTTACCAATCCAAAAATGAAAATCTCCTTCATTCGCTCCACTGACTCTTTCCTTATTTTTATTTTACTAACATTAAGCTATATTGTTACGTAATATGGGTGAATCTGTTGATTGGTAATATCTGATGTGTTAAAAAAAAATTGGCAGAAGGAAACTGAGAGCAAGTGAAGGCTACCCTTTAAGAGATGATGTCGGTTGAAGTGATAGTTGATTTCAATATGCTTAGTGTGCTTACGAAAGACATAATTGTGGACAATGTGAATAGGATTTGCCAATTGAAATCCTTAATTGGGTTCTCTCGAGGTAATTTGCAGAGTAGCATGAGTTTGCCACACTATGTTGTTAGTTAGCAAGAAGTGGGAAGAATTTTGGAGAATAACATCTTGAGCCTTTGAGGCACGAGTTCAGTGAAGAAATCGAGACTCAAAGCCTCAAGTTCTGATTGCTAACATGGAAATATTTTTGCCACATGGAAATTGAGTCTTAAAGACTTGATTTCCATAAAAGAAGAAGAAGAATCTAAAGATTTGAGATTCTGAAGAAATTGAAGATGAAGAGAAGAACCCAAAGGAAGAAGAAGAATAGTCTGCATGGGAATAGAAAGAACACGATGAAGATCTGAACATGGTGAAGGATTACACGGAAGAAGAAAGGACCAAGTGAATAGAGGAAATCGAGTTTTAAATACTCGATTTCCACGTGGATTTTTTTTCCACATCAGATTGACATCACACACAACTCGAGTTTTAGAAACTCAAATTTCACTTTTGAACTTGAGTTTTAGAGTATCGAGATGCCAGTTTGCTATATAATTTTACAAACTTGACAACTAATTAAAATATTTAAAAAATAATGTTAAATGCAAAAAAAATTCCTAATAGGTCATTGGACTAGGAAATGTAAATAAAATTTCGGCCAAAATGAAAACTGGACTTTCTAATTTTAACTGAAATTCATTTGAGTCTTCTAACTTTATTTTCGTTCAATTGAGTTTTCTAAGTTTCAAATTTATTCAGTTTGGGCTTTTTGTTCGATTTCGTTAAAAAAATTGTCGTTAAGTATGCAATTAACTAATAAAAAAAATTTTGAAAAAAATAATTCACATAAAAAATCTATAAAATATTTTATTAAATTTATAGATATTTTTTCATGTGAGAAAAACATTTTTTAAATGGCAATTTTTAAAGAAATTTGACAGAATACCTAAATTAAATAAATTTGAAACTTAAAGGACTCAATTGAACTAAAGTAAAGTTAGAAAATTCAATTAAACTTAAGGGTATAATTTGCATTTTAGCCTAAAAAGTTTTTAGGGTTATGGGTGGGTTGAAATTAAGTGTGGTTGCAAACAAAAACATATAGTGCAACCACAATCAATACCATCTTATCAAAATTAGAAGGGGACGTGGATCAGATGTAATAGGCGTGAACCAAATTTCTAAAATTGGTTCGATGAATTAGGTTAATACATTCCCTTTTTCAATCGCTGTTTAAACCTTAATCTAAAATCAAGGGCAAACAAATAATTTTACAACATAAGGATATAAATATCATTTTGATAATTTGTAGACAACCTATTTTGCAACATGTATTAATTTAATCCAGAGGGAAAAGGGTTTCTTGGGGGTAGAATTGTAATTTCAACTTTTGAATTTCCAATCACTTCACATAAAATGACGTGTCACAGGCTCCAATTAGACTATTGAATTAAAATGTTATGAAATGAAGTTTTTAGTTCGATCAAGTTTGATTACAAACAGTGGGTTCCAGTTAGCTCAACTGGTAAAGTCTCTGGTGGTTGTATAAGAGATTTGGGGTTCAATCCCCGCCTACACCAAAAACTGATTGATGTCTTGGTCTGATGATAAAGAGCAATTATCAGGAGCGGACGCCATAGGTTGAAACTCTCTCTAAAAAAAAAAGTTTGATTACAAACAATTGATTTTGATTGCTTCCATTTGGAATTAAATTAAAATCAATGACATGTCTTCATCCTATTAATTTTGACTAAAAATAATGGTAATGATGCACACACTTGATCTATCCGATTGTTAAACATTAATGACCCCTTAATTTTTGGTGAAATTACCCTTTTAAAATAGTTAATTTAATAATAATTGGAGCATATTAATGCTAAAATTGAGTTAATTTAGACCTATTAATGTTAAAATGGAGTTAATTTGGGGCCTATTAATGATAAGTGTATTGAAACTCATTTCCAAGAAATGACCTATAGTTACTCTTTTTTGAATCTCTCTACTATGAATTTTTTAATGAGATTTTTTCAAGGGAAAGTAGACATATGAGACTTTGATTTGAGTACAAGAACAGACTGTTTTAGATAAGAAACAAGTCAGATATGATTTTGTTTACTTCCCTCGTAATCATTTTTTCTTTGCGTGCTCCCCCATACATGTCAACTCTCAATTAATGCACCAACCCAGTGCGTTGGACTTGGATGACATTTAGAGAGCTTTTTGATGGCGCATTGAGGCATCTGGGTGCTCGAAATAGAGTCCAGTGTTTGGATTGATTAACCAATCCACTGACGAAGGGACTGATTCATGGAATCAGTTTTGTGAAAAGTGGATCAGTGACAATGAGACAAGGATAGGTAGAGCTTGATCTCTGAGCATGGTGGGCTTCAAGTTCTGAGAGAAACACCAAAGATTGCTCAAGTGTGGAGACTCAATACAACGGTAGACAGAGGTAGTTGAAGGCCATGAGAACATGACTCTGGTACCATGTTGAAATATATAGACAAGAGAAACTAAGAAAGTAGTGGATTCTTGTGAGGGTTATTGTCCATTACTTGCTGTCGACCATTTCCATGAGTTATGAAAAAAGTTGTAACAAAAAACAAAAGTTGTGTCCCTATAAAACTGAGCAAAATTTCAAGCTTGTGGTAATTTTTACTAGGAGTTTTAGAACTCTTATCTGATAGATTAGTATTTAGTGCTTATCTGATGGTGCGTAATTGTCGCACTTGCAATTAATCAATCTCTTTCAATAAAATTAACCCAAGCACCAAGAAATTCTGTTAGACCAACTCAAGGTGCATCACAATTTCAATGACCCCATCAGAAGAAAGAGAAACACAAAGGATGATAACAACAAAGAAAGATAGCCAAAAACTTTTGACGAGTGATTACCAAGTACCAAGTGCATCACTTTTTGTTTGACATTTCTGATTGATTTATGAAACAAGATATAAGGTTATTAGAGAATCTTGTCTATTCGGGGGAAAAAAATAGAGAATTTTGTCACTGGTTCGAAATGAGATGTATAGCTAATTATGAATGCCATGCTAACTTTAGTCCTTTGTATGCACATTACTAGATAGTAGATACTCTGCGATCGGAATTTTTCGTGCATCTCTGTAACATAGAAATAGAATATGGGTAAATATAAATAAGGGTAATTTGCGTTTTTTGACTCTCAAATTTGGGACATACACGTTTTTGGTCAAGCAATACAAAATGACATAAAGCAGATAGGAAGACAGAAAATTCTCCAAGTTTTTTGATAAGCAATTCTCCAAGAAGTTAGTTGTCCATCATTGCAACTATACAATCCCAACATCTACTAGTTGACATTACATTCCCAAGCAATTTGGGATCAAGAAATATCTGGAAAATTGCTATTCAAATTAAAAAAGCAGCATCTTTTCTGTTCATGGGTTATTGGAAGTACAAGAAGTTGTCTACAATATTCATTATAGACAACCTCAGAGAAGGCCAGGATAAAAACAAATATATCAGTTCAAAAAATGGAGCTAACAACCATTGGAAGAAGCTTACAACCATCTTTTCAACACCATGCTTCTGTGAGATTTTGGAGCTTGAAGGTGGTTATCAATGGCGGAAAAACTATGACAGAAATGAGAGAGAGATTTCTGAAAGAAGAAAATTGATTATACAAGCTCTAGTTTAATACATTAAACAGAGCTCTTTTTTTTTTTTTTTTTTTTTTTTTTTTTTTTTTTAAAATGTAACAGAGCTCTATTTTATAGAACCTGAGAATACATAAAAATCAAGAACCTTCTAGAAACTCTATCCTAACCGTATTGGATTTGTCTTTGCCTTAACATACCTAAAACGTAAGTTCATTTTTTTTAAGACAAAACATAAGTTCTTTTTAATCAATAAGCAAGCATGAAGATGTTCTTTTTAATCAATAAGAGCTTGTTTGGATGGGATGAGTTTTGAGTGATATCACTCAGTTTTCTGTTTCCATCATCCAAATTATGTGGGTCCAACAGATGAGCATTTGTTTGGATGAGTTTTGAATCACGGTTTTCATCACTCAATGACTTAGTAAAATGGATGCCAGTGACCAAAACTGAAAACAGGTTTCACCTGTTTTCAAAACTCAAAAACTAAGTTTCAGTGGCAAGTCGGTAAATTAGATGAAATTGTGGGCCCCTTCGCCAGTGCATTGTCACATCCCACCGGTCACTCTCTCTTTTCTTTTCTTCTTCTTCTTCTTTTTTTTTTTTTTTTTTTTTTTTTTTTTTTTTTTTCACTTTTCTTTCTTTCTCTCTTCTTCTTTATCTATTCTTCTTTTTGTTCTTCTTCAGAGCAAAAAGCTCATACTCACCGACCACTCACATGCACAACGTTCTTTTTGCTTTCTTTCGATTTAGTGTTCTTTCTTTTTTGTTCTTTTTGTTCTTCTCTCACAGGTCACTCCCACGCCGACCTAAGCTAAGAGATCATCGGCGTTGATCTTCGATCACATGCCGAAAAGCTCCACCACGTGCTTGTTCTCCTCATTGCTGCTATCGTACTCGTTCTTCGATCTGGCTGGAGTGTTGAAATCGGCATCCACAGCAATGGTGGATCTCCGTTGGAAGCTCGTTTTTGATCTTGAAGCTCCTTTTTTTATTATTTTTTTATTATTTTTTATAATTTCGTGGTGTATCATAAATAAGTATGAATGAAGTTTTGAATTTGGGGTGATGAGCTGCTTTAGGTGGTGTTAAATTGTTGAGAGTTTTTGTTGTTTGTACTTCTTTGGTTAAACTGTGAATGAAGTTTTTGTGTTAAACTGTGACTGTGGTGGTGGCAAAATGAAATGTGCAGTGAAGAAAATGGTGGGAGATGAGGGTGAGGCGGGTAGGCTAATAGCAGTCTATAACCATTGCTTAGGTATGGGTCCCACAAAAAGTAAAAAAATTTGAGTGATGAAAAGTTGAAAATATGTGCCAAACGGGTGGAATTAGGAAATTGAGGTATTTTAAGTGATGAGTGATGAATGATGAGTGATGAAAATTGAGTGAGGATTGATGAGTGATGAAAAAAAAAAAACGAAACAACCCTTAAGCGATCATGAAGATTAAGTTTGAATTTTGTCAATTCACCTGTATGCCTGTCAATTAGTACAGCTCCAAAGATGTCTGCTGTTATTTCTAAAAAAAAGTTTCTCTCAACTACAAAAAAGTAATGATTGCAATAGTTGTCTGCAGCTTGATAAGCAATCTACTCTAGCTATTTTTCCCCAAGCTTCAGCAGAAACATAAAATTTTGGTAAGATAAAACTGTTAGCCAATGAAATGATATCTAATTCTTGATACAACGAATATTCTTTGTGTTAATGTGTAATAGGTTGTGGGCTTTAGACCCACCTTGTTTACTTGTATTACACACTCTGCCTCCTATATAAGACACTCATGTGTATTTTATTATTTTGAGAAATACAATACATTAATTCTGTAATTCTAACATGGTATCAGAGCCACTGCTCTAACTTTCTTGTGTCTTGTAGTCTTTTTTTTTTTTTTTTTTGCTACCTCAGCTTCTCTAGTCAGTAAACCTTTTTTTTTTGTGCCTTCTCTTGACTGCTTTGTAGCTGTCAGAGGTCCTCAGGTTGAATCCCTGCCGCTAGAAGCTTGCTCTTTGCCAACAAGACCACTGCCTTCGTCAGATTTGTCCCTACGGACCTCCATGTAAGACATAAGACATATCCACGAATAGATCGTCAACCGATCTACTCAATGCTGGAAAAATCATCTTCATCGGACGCTGCATGCGCAGACCAAACTTTCGACAAGTTTCTCCACGCGCTTTTGGAAACTTGACTGACATCATCTGGCTATCTGTTGACGTCACTTGTTGACGTTATCTACCATGTCAACCCTAGTTGCCTCGCCGACTAACATCACTTGCTGATTTTGCTGATGTCATCTTTAGTTGACTTTGACCGACGGTTGATTGTTGACTTTCTACTGTTTGACCGTTGACTTTTGCCAGAGTTGACTTTTTTGCAATCCAGGTGCTCCTTGTGAGGGATTTCACAATTCGCTCAAATACCGATGGGCTTGGTCTGTGATCGAATGCTATAAAAGATTTGTGCCCCCTCATCCTTCACCAACTAGTCGTTGGATGGATTGGTAAGGCACACGATTTGACAAGTGGTATCAGAGCTCGGTCATAGGTTCGAGTCATTGGAGCCGCATTGTGAGGGATTTCACAATTCTCTCTAATACTAATGGGCTTGGTCTGCGATCGAATGCTATAAAAGATTTATGCCCTCTCATCCTTCACCAATTGGTCGTTGGATGGATCGGTAAGGCACATGGTCCAACAAGTGGTATCAGAGCCCGGTCATAGGTTCGAGTCGTTGGAGCCGCATTGTGAGGGAGGGATTGTGAGGGATTTCACAATTCACTCCAATACCAATGGGCTTGGTCTGCGATTGAATGCTATAAAAGATTTGTGCCCCCTCATCCTTCACCAATTGGTCGTTGGATGAATTGGTAAGGCATACGGTCCGACACTCCTTTCCCAGTTTTTTGCTTAGATTTCATTTTTTTTAGTCCATTTTTGCATATTTTGCTTCTAAATGAAGAATAAGGACATGTCTTCTTTTTATTATAACAATCATCGCCGACAATCCAACAAATGTTTTTGCAATTTTTGCAAATTTCTTGGCCACAATATTGAGACTTGCTATTAACACAACAAATCAGTTGTTTCCATTTCTGCTGCTACTATTGCTAAAACTGAGAGTATCCAACCAATGGCTCCCGTCTCCGCAAATTCCAAGTCTTTTGGATCCACTATCACCATTTCCACAGTTGACCTTCAAAACATCATCGCTAATACTATTCGTATGGTTGGTAATGCATCTTATTCCTCTTTTCTCTCAGTTTCATCTAGTATGTCTCCTTCCTCTTGGCTTATGGATTCTACTTGTTACAATCACATGACACCTCACCCATCCTTATTTTCTCAACTTGAACCTGCACCACACCTTCTCAATATTCACACAGCTAATGGTTCCACAATGTTTGGTTATAATATAGGTTCTATCTCGACCTCCAACCTCTTGGTTTCTGGGGTCTTTAATGTTCCTAAGCTTTCTTACAATTTATTTTCTATGGGGTAATTAGCTGAGTTGGGTTACTGTATTATCTTTGATTATTCTGGGTGTATTGTGTAGGATCCAAGGCTGGGACAGGGTCCCAGAGTTGGGCGTATGTTTCCTATGGACAACCTTCGTCTTCCACCTGTTACTTCTGTTTCTATTGCTGCTGCAGTTTCTTATATTTCTTCTGTTGCACTTTGGCATGCTCGACTTGGTCAAGCATCTTCCTCTTGGGTACAACACTTGGCTTCTAGAGGTTTGTTAAGTTTAGTGATGACTTGCATAATTGAGTGTAATTTATCATTTCTCAACTTTAAACTTTAGTCTAATTTTATTTATTTTGTTGATTTTAGACTTGATTTTTGTTATTTAAATTTTATTCCAGATTTGAAGAAAATAAAGATTTACTCAAATAAAAGAGATGTGAAGCAGCTAGAGAGAATATTTTTGGCCTTGGAAGTTGGCAAGAAAAAGAGAATAAGGCACTTAAGAAAAAAAGAAGGGCTGAAAAGAAGAAAAGAAGAAAAGAAGGAGGCGCTGAACCACAAATAAAAAGAAGAGGGCTGAAAAAGTATTTGGGCTAAAAAAGTTCTTGGGTTGAAAAAGTATTTGGGCTGAAAAAATAGGGCAACACGTCAAAAAGAAAAGAAAAAAACGTAGGGCTACAAGAAGACAAAAAAAAGGAGGCGCTAAATGAAGTAGAAAGGAGGCGCTTAACAAGAAAAGGAGTGCTGAACAGAAACAAAAAAAGTGGCGCTGAATAGAACCAAGAAAGAGGGCTGAAACAAAAGAAAAGAAAGAAAGAGGGCTGAACAGAGAACAAAAGAAAAGAGTGCTGAAGCAGAAAGGAGGGCTGAAGTAGAAAAGACACTGAAAAAGATTCTTTTGCGTTCAATTTTTCCTTCAAATCTTCTCAGAAAAATTATGGTGAATTCGTTTATGTTGAATTTAATTTTTAGCATGAACTAAATTTTCTTTATTCTAGGAAAACGATGTAATCTAGTTCCGAACTATGCTTGCTTTTCTATGTTAATTTGAACAATTTCTCTTCATGTTTGTCTGATTTATTCTAAGCTTATTGCTTCTAATTAATTGGCCATTAATTAGATGATTTTAATCTTGTGATTTGTTGTCGAAAGAGGGAATTATAGGATAGATTTTGAATATTTCAGCATAGGTAAATATAGAGATCGAAAGACTTGTATGAACCTATGTAGTATTAAAATTGTTAGTTTTAATGCTTTCTTACTTTATTAAATTGCATACTCTTGTGTAAATTGATGAACAAGAATGTTTCCAATTGACTGTCGAAAGAGGCTTTTGGAAGAGTTTGGAGATTGCTAACAAATAGAGAGAATTAAATTCAATTAGCTAGATGAGTAAAGCATAGTGAGGGATTAGGTGAAATCGATTTCCTAGAAGTTTCTTTCTCATTAAGTTGATTTTCAAGCAACATCTTTCTTTTCCTCTGCGTATCTTTTATTTAAATTGATTTTATTTTGAATTCCAATTACAAAAACCTTAGTGACTTCTCTAGATAAAATCGAGATTAGCATAATTTTGGTATTTGTCAAAAATAAGTTACCAATCCCTGAGGACGATACTCTTCTCATCACTTTACTATAAAATTACGATACTGTGCACTTGCAGTTTTGCACCGATCATTTAGTGTCCACAGAAAATTTTGATTGTGTTTCATGTCAGTTAGGAAAATAACCAGGTTTGCCTTTCAATACTAGTGAATCAATGTCCCTTGATATAGTTGACCTTATTCATTCTGATGTCTGAGGGCCTTCCTTTGTCTCTAGTATTGGTGGATCTCGATATTTTGTTGATGATTATTCCCGCTATAGCTGGGTTTTTCATATGAAATATCGTTCTAAATTATTGCAAGTCTATTCTAATTTTGCAAAAATGGTTGAAACTCAATTTTCCAAACGTATCAAAATTTTACAATCTGATAATGCTCTTGAACACACTCAATATGCTTTCCAAGCTGTTGCATTCCTATAGCACTATTCATCAACTAACTTGTCCAGGTACCTCTCAGCAAAATGGTAAAGTTGAACGAAAATTTCGTCATATTCTTGACACTGTTCGTGCTCTTTTTCTTTCTACCAAAGTTCCTACTCCTTTTTGCGGTGAAGCTGCTCTTCATTCTATTCATGCTATTTATCGCATTCCCAATCCTATCATCCAAAATCAAACTCCATATGAGCATCTTTTTGGGTCACCTCCAGACTATCATCACCTTTGCTTCTTCGGTTTTGCTTGTTTTGTTCTTCTTCAACCACATGAGCATAACAAACTTGAGCCTTGGTCTAGACCTTGGGCGAAACTCAAAAGGGGTATCAGTGTTATGATCTTTTCTCTCATTGTCTTTGTATCTCCCATAATGTTGTCTTTTGGGAACATCACTCATTTGTCGAGCTCTCTCACTTCCGTGCCTCCCTGTCTACCTCCTCTGTAACCGTTAAGCCATCTCACAATGAAGAAGTAAGTGGTCTATCGTCTCTCCACAATGTCGGCACATAATGCACCAGTCCACAAAATCCAATCCCCTCAATCTCAAGTTATCACCCGTTAGGATCTTATTCCAAGCTACACACCAAACAAAAAAAAGAAACTCGCCTAGGGGCCTTTGCTCTCCATATAACTTTCCAAGGAAAGACAAATGAGGGAGAATCCCGCAATTTGTTATAATACTACTGGATGTCAAAATCCCCATTAGGCTTCAACTTCCATCTCATCTAGTCTCCAACATCCATTGGAGGAGTATTAGCTCCCAATATATGAAGAAAATGTAGCCCTTCATCCATCTCCCAATCATTAAATTCTCAAACAAAATGAACATCCCAAATTCTTCTATCCTTCGCCCCCTGCCTTGACAAAGAAGCTTCTATTGATACCTCCTTATCAATGGCAATACCATACAACCTTGGGAAAGCCAATTGAAAAAGTTGATCCCCATACCACCCATCCTGCCAAAACCTCACTCTATTCCCCAATCCAACAACAAACTGACAATTTTTGCTAAAATCCTCCCATCCCATGTGAATACCTCTCCACAAACCACACCCATAAGCTCCCTTACCCAGCTTTGAGATCCATCCCCCCCATTCTTCCCCATATTTTGAAGCTGCCACCTTCCTCCATAACCGATCCTCTTCCTTAACAAACTGCCACAACCATTTCCCCAATAAGGTCTTATTGAAAGGAGTAAGTTTCCTTATCCCCAAGCCACCATTGGCTATAGGCACACAAACTTTATCCCATCCTACCAGATGAGTCTTGCTATTACCCCATAGAAAGTCCCTTTGCAACTTTTCAATTTTATTAGCTACATAAGTAGGAATGGTGAATAATGATAGAAAATAGGTAGGAAGATTAGAAAACAAGTTTCTCTCTCTGCACATGTTCACAAACACTTTTACCCTAGGCCTTAAACTTCCATTTGAAGTTCATAACTCTAAATTTTGTTTCCAATATATTAACTTATAAACACTATTTTCTCAAACCTGAAAAAGTAAAACAAAAACTACCCTATAATAACTTGCAAATCACCTATAACAAAACTTAACTACATTGACTTGCTATACAAAATTACAAACCATCATACAACTGTAATTTTCTTTTAGTCTTCATATAATAACTTTGGAATATTGTTTGTCCTACATTACAACAGAAAAGGCATTGAATGAGGTAACAAACATAATGAAATAGATAAATACTACCTAAAAAAAAGTACTAAGGAAGAATAAATTACTTTATAATTATGCGCTATGTATTCTCTTCAGCAGTTCCATCTCCTCCCTAATAAAGTTAGTTAAGCAATTCCATCTCCTCCCCATTGGAAACTTCAGGATCAATATAGCACAACTAGAAATATGAAACAAAAACAGAATATTATGCCCACTGTCAAATTGCAGTACATTGTCAAACTATAGTAAGACTAAGCACCAAAGTTTACTAAAGACATATAACCCCTCTATTTATGATAATTTTCATTACATAAGATTAAAGGTGGATTATAATATTCAAAATATTACCTACAGCCATCAAAAACTCATACTTTAAGAAATGATAATATGTATTTGTACAATGATCATCTATTCTTCATGGTTAGGATTAATTGCATTTTGTCAAGTGGAATGCTGAACAACAATTGCTGCTCTACTATTGTTTTCTCTTCACATTTAAGTGCCAAAAGGAAATTTAAAAAAAAAAAAATCATGGGAATATAGACATTATCCGCCACCAACAACTTTATTATACCCCTGTTTTGTCCTCTATATTCAACGAGGGCCAACCCTAGACATTTTGAGGCCTTAGGCAGGAACTAAAATGGAACCTTTTTTTTATTATATAATTATGTATTAATTAAATTAATATTTATTTAATATTTTTATATTATAGTAATATATTTCATTTAAAATCTATTATTCTTGCTTTTTAATATGTAAATTGACCAATTAAATTTTTGTATTCAAGTTCTTCTGACATCTCATTTTCAATCGATAATATAGGTAATCCACTAAATCTTTCTTGAGACATTGTCGATCTTAGATATGATTTTATTATTTTTAATTTTGAAAAATGTCTTTTGGTAGAAGCAACTGTAACAGGTATTATTAGTAAAATTCGATAAGCAATGCATGTATTTGGAAATGAATCTAACATTTTTATATAATTTAGTATGTCAATTGGAGTATATTCTTTTATTTGTAAAATTTCTTTTAAAATTTTTAACTTTGAAAGTAAATCTAATCCATCAATATCATAATAAACATCATGTTTGAGAAAATATTCAAGATTAATTTTTCTTCTTTTTTTTTCTTTTAAAAAAAAAGTTTTTCATATCTAGATGCATACTTTCTAGTAGACATTTCTAATCAAACAATATATTTATAATGATTGGAATATTTTATGGGTACCAATGTTTATTAGGATATAGCAATATATCTAATCAAACAATATATAATCAAACAATATATCTAAAAAGTATTATTGTAGTTTCACTGAATGATAACAAGTATTTAGCAATCTCAACTTACATAAAAATATATATATGTATATATATATAAAGACGCATGATTAAAATTAATTTTTTTTTTAAATTCCAAAGCCAACCAGAAATACAAGTGTACAACTCCACCCACAGCCACACAAGTCTTATTAGATCATAAGATTCACCCACAAAAAAACAAAATAGATCCTATTACATATAACCAAAAAAAAAAAAAAGCTAGAATTTAAAACTAAAAACTTCAAGGCCCAGCAGCCCCAGCCAGAACTCAAGCACTCAAGTAGGCCCACAACTCCATCTAGAAGTCTTAGTAGACAAGACTCCACCCACAGTAAAAACACAGAATCTGCATAATGTAGCAGAAAAAATCAAATAAGAAAGAGAAACTCAAAGAAAGAATAAAAAAGTACCTGGAGAGTATGTGATCAGATCGGAGGAAGCCAACCAGCAATAGAAGGATTTAAGAGTAAGACCAGTGGAGAGAAGGAATGAGAGAGGCAGAGAGCAAAGCTGAGGTAGAGAGGCGGAGAGCAAGAGTGAGAGAGAGAAACGGTGATATGAGTAAATTTTAGGGATTTGAGATTTTTGATTTGTGGTTGTTTTGTGGTTAATTTTTTAGACCGGAGTTGTATTTTATCTGGTTAAATTTTGGTTTGTCTAGAGATTAATGATGTTATTTTTGAGACAATTGATTTTATTTAGACCATAAAATTTTTTGGGTACCAATGTTTATTAGGATATAGCAAATTTTTTGTTCATTGGTCACAAGGATGTATCATATTTTTTGGATTTCATCAAAAATTATTTTTTCCTTACTACCCTTCTTTTCCAAAATTTTGGGGCCTCCCTTCCACTTAGGGGCCTTAGGCAATGGCCTAATTGGCCTACTGGAAGGGCCGGCCCTGTATTCAACACTTCTAAGAGGCATAAAAAAAAACTCAATAAATCTTCACGTTGGTCATGCCAATATGCACTAAAAATATGAAATAAAATAACAATTTAAAATAAGATAAATTTGAAGAAACAATTAACAAATAATAGAAGTCCTATAAACAAATAGAAAGAAGTTCAAAGTGTGCCATATAAGAAAGGTGAAGAAGAATTAAAAGTTTAAAACCTGTGTTAATGACAAATTGTTGTAGACAATAAAGGCTATCCTGCAAAGAAGATTTGCCAGCCACATTAGGTCTACCAATCATGTTGAAATTGCATCTTTTGTTGCTAACACTTTTGATTCTCTCATGTCTCATTGCCTCCCTACTCTTTGCTCTCTACATAGATTGAAATTAAACAACACAAACAGAAACAATAGACACCATAGGTTAAAATTCAATCATAACTCTGAAACAAAGAAAGAACTGATGAGGTATATAAAAAAAAAACTTGAGGAACATTAATAGGTCTATGCCAATTAAAAATAACTAATGTCCACACCGTTATAATTCCACACAATCCAAAGGCTCCAACAAAAGGCAAACACAAATAGAGAAACCAAGATTTTGAATCAAGAATTTAACAAAAACACCAAAAGCACGAATTTAAAAATGCTCATTACCAAAAAAAAAAAAAAAAAAAAAAATTTAACCCAATTACTATAGCCAAATCTAAATCTAACTAAAATGAATAAATCCAAACCTATCCAACCAAATGACTAAACATAAAAATCAATTTATGGCATAATTTAAAAATGAATAAACAAAAACCTTTACCTGTAGTGGTTCTGGCTACATGACAGATTCTCTACTTGTCTTCACAACTTACTGTAATTTCATGGTATTTAAATACCAAAAGTAATCCACAATTAGAAAAGTATACTAACAAATGTAATTGAAATTTGAGACCAAAAAAAAAACTTTAGAACTTGATGCATTTCCTTTTACTATTATACTTTTAGATTTCACAATTTAAACCCATTAAAATCCAACATCAAAAACAACAAAATCAAGACTTAAAAGTCTGTTTTTAAAAAATATATAGAGAAAGTTATTCTATCAGATTTCAAAATCCCACAATTTCACTCCCCTTAAAAAAACAGAATAGGTAAGAGGCCAATAAAACTCAGGTAGGATTTTCATATTGTGAGTGTTTTCCCTGATTTTAACAAATAGAGAGGAAAAGGGTTATGAATCCAAATTCCTAAATTGATAGCAAACCATAATCAAAGAGAATATAAGGAAAAGAAATTAATACCTTTGCTTTGATCAAATTGGAGACTCTAGATCTCTAGAGAAAGAAATTGAATGATTTAAATCCAAAAGAGAAGAATTCACAAAAAATTACCGAAGATATTTAATAAAAATAGTCAAATATCATAATTCCGATTTCCTTAAACCTAATTTTAGGAAACAAAATCTCATTGCAATTGTATAAGTGGAAAACATATAACAAAACTAATTTAACTTTAAATTTGTGGAAAATAAAAGTCAGAGAAAGAATAGGAACCCGTCGGAGGCATTGTTAATCAACAATCAGAGGGAACTCTTGTTAATTTTTGAGTTTTAATCAGGAACCAAAATGTAACTTTGAAAATAGATAAAAGGCCAAATTTTCATTCTAAATTTGGGAAAAATTTTGAAAGAAAAAGAATAGGTACCCATCAGAAGCATGTCGTAATGGGCGGGGTAGACTCCTCTTCGGAAGTGAGAGACATCTTTTCATTCTTGATTGCAAACTGTGGAAATATTTCAATGGGCTTTTGTTTTTTCTTTTTTATCGGCAGGCAAAATCTTTTCTTTTGGCCGTTTGTGTTTTAACAAATGGAAAGAATGGATGATCGCGTATTTTGGGTTTCAGTTTTAGAGCGTGCAGTTTTTGATCTCTCGATCTCTCTCCCCTTCTCCGTTCTCTGTAGCACAAGTTTTTTTTGGGAGTATTGCAAGCCCTTTTAATTGTATTTTAACCGGTTAGTTTTCCTTTTATACCGAGAGGCTTTTAAATGGTGTTTTAACGTTGCCAAACAATATAATTTATTGCTTTTTAACTTATACGTGGCTGAAATTTAGATGAACATTTTTCCTACATGACAGCACCTCTTTAATTGCAGGAAAAGGCTTCTGCTATTATATATAGTATATGATATGATATGATATGATATAGATTCGTACTGTACGTGTTTGAATATTGCAGGTCATTCATCCGTCTAAAGACCCAAAGGTGGAAGTTCCATGATGTCAAATACCGTATTTTCCGGGAGCTATATGAGCAGCAGCTATCTCATTGCTCTATAATGGCTCAAGCCTTGGCTTAGTTAATGTGACACTTGGCCATGATGTCATCTGGATGATTTGATTAACTAATTGCATTGTGACACAATGCTTTTGTTTTTTCTTTTGGAAAGAAATGGATGCACGGTTTGAAGGTTAGATTGTGAAGCTTTCATATTCAAATAGAAGAAATTCAATAGAATCAATGTGTATAGCCTTGATTTTCAGCATCACATTGGAGAAAAATATCAAGAAGAGAGTGGAAGATATGAGTCGAGCAATGATAAGGGAATTAAAATATCATTAAAAAAAATTTATGTATAGTGGCTCATGTGGCTTGAAACATGTCTTTTCATCTATGAATTAATTTTTTTTTTTCTTCGAGGAACATCTATGAAAATGATGACCCCTGCTTAGTTCCATAAGTGCATTTTGCCAATTCAGCTTCCAGTACAAATCAGTTGGAATTCCTGAAAGGTCGTTCAAGGAATTCAGTCATTATATAGATCTTAGTTGTAATCTCATATTACCACCATTTTAGGGTAATCACATTACTTAATCTAATATGTGATCATATCGCTTTGTTGCCAACATTGTATTTCTTTTGACGTCAAACATTTGTTCTAATTCCCTACTCACTCCCTATTTCACAAAATCTCACAACATTTTTCATAACAAGTTTGTTTTCAGTTTTGGTGGGTCTCGAAATAATCTTTATATTATTTTATCTTGACTTATGGTGGATTAACACATCAACAAGTTGATAAAATGTAGTGATATTTTGTTGTGGTCATAGAAAAACTCAATTCCTATTTCAAAATGCAATATACAAGATCATGTAGCCCCCCACCCCCCTCCCCCTCCCCCTCCCCCTCCACCTCCCTCCCCCAAAAAAGTTACTTCCTCTCTAATAGAAGATTTTTTATTTTTATTTTTTAGTAAATTAAACCAACTCTAGCTTCGACTAAACTTAGCTAGCATAGAGGGGTTGGACAAGTCCAAATATCTACTGTGAGTGATGACCCATTGTGTAATGTTACAGGTTGGACCTTTATTAGCTTCAAAGTTTTTGTGAGATATTTTTTACAAAAAATTTAAATATGGGCTGGGTCAAGTCTTTCTTTAGTACGGATCCTGTCTCTTTAGAAAGAGTGATGGGTTCTATTGCAGCCCACAGGGATCCATAAGGAGACTTGAGATCATGAGAGTGAAGGATGGTGGAGTTAATAGGCAGCGCTTCAATGCTGCGATGGTTATTGTGGTAGATCACTTTCCCCAGAAATGCAGCCACCAAATGAAAGTGCATACTTACATGGCTAATTTGTGTGTGTGCTTTGTGAGTAATTCTTAAGTATTCTTAGAGAACAATAAATAGCTTTTCCTCCTCTCATATTCCCACTTATTAAATTCATCATGATGTTTACCATAAATATGAGAGAAGAAAACATTATTTCACTATACTCCGGGAGTACATAAGTATGAGACTTTGGTTGGCTGCTTATCTGGACTCCAAAATTTAAAGTTTAGGACTTCACTATTTGGTTATGTGTTGTCTAACTCCATCTAAAAGATTGTTTAGTTGTTATTTTTTGGTCCTCAATCAAGATGGCTTTGCAATTAAGCATCATTATCAACTATTAATGCACGGTCATCAACCCATTATTAGTAGGCCCATGGGCTAAAGGGCTGATACCAATTTCATGGTGGGCCCAATCCATAATGCTCGGGAGATTGGGCCTCGGATTGGTTAGTTCTCAAGGTCTAATCTTGTCCGAGGTCCGATTTGAGGAGTACCTCGGTAATGCCTTGGGGGATATCGCTGCCGAGCAACATTCGGCATCTATTATAAGTCCCAAAGCCTGAAATCCCCATTTCCAAAGTGGGGCCCAAGTCTGTTAGGAATAACCTGAAGGGCCACACTTGCACGAAAAATACTAAACCTAATCATTCCTAATCCACTAAGGGTATAAATAGGGAAAGAAGGAGAAGAAGTAGGGGTTGGACACTGAGAGTAAAGAACTAGAACATTATGAGCCGAAAGAGTGAGAGAAACTGAGAACAAACAGTCATAGGTGGAACGTAGGTAACCAAATCAAAAACACTAACTTTGGTTCTAAGGAACTTCCCATTGTAGGATATCCATATACCTACCATAACAAATAAATTGTGAGCCCAATATAGGAGTTAGCCCATTAACCAAAAATTTAGGCTTGTACAATTAATTTTCTATGTTACAATAAATTCTTAAATAAAAGAATTAAACATCAATTTAATAAACAAATAATGAAGTTAATTTTAGTTTAGCTCTCGAACTGCACATGTCACACTCATCATGGTGAAGTTCTATTTTTTGTCCATAATTTTTCATGATTTATGAATCCTAATGCATAAAATTATTTATTAAAAAAAAGTTTAGCTCTCAATACTCAAGAGGTACATGAACTTTTTTTTTTACCTTTTAAATTGATGATATTTTTTTTAATAAACAATTTTATGCATTAGAATTCATAAATCATGAAAAATTAAAATTCTTTGAATTTACTTTGGATTCAAACTAAGAAGCAAGTAGTTAAGTCTAGCTCTTATATATAAATAATATATTTGTACTAAGATGAATTAATTCAATTGATTCTCTATTTTTTTTAATCTAAATGTCTCTTGCTTCTTAGTTTCCTTTTCTCTTCGCTTCCCAAACTCTCTTATTTCTCTTTTCAGTTTCTTGTTCGTTGCTTTTGACTCAGTCATTCATCAACCTTGAAAACGCACACTGGTTAATAGACAAGACTATAACTTCCCAAGTCTTGTGGAAGTTCCGAGCAAAGACCAAAAGACTTGGCGAAACACACGATGGTTGATGAAAGATATCTGCCATTAATTTGTATGAGAGAAAACAAATTACGACTATTCTTACTAAAAGATTCAATAAACCTTGAAAACGTGTAGTTTAGATTAGTAGACTTATTGTTAACATTTCACAAGTCTTTGGTCATTGTTTGGAACTCCCAAAGACTTTGGAAAGCTGAAGTCTTGGAAGTTTGGACTGTATAATAATTGCTTGATGCCAGTAAATTGTTCTCTGCCATCACCTCCCTTACACAATGAATTGGCCATTTTTTCCTCTCATGTACTGTACATAGTCACTACTGTTGCTATTGCTAGCTCTTTGTTTTGGTATTTACTCCTAGTCATGTTGTTGTTGTGTGGAAGTATCCCATTTTAAAAAATTTGTGTAAAAAATTGTGTATATATATATTATCATTTTTTTTTTCATAATAAAAAAAGTTTAATGTGACTATACTCAAGCATCCAAAGTGGTTTTATTTATTTATTTTAAAAATGAAAACAATTACTTAGCCATTTATTCCTTATCGTTTATGGTACAACTATTTTGTTTAAACGGAATTGGTTTTTCTTAGGAAATGCTTTTAAAAACTTTTTATTAAAAAAAAAAAAGCACAATAGTAGTAAGAAAGTTTTCTAAAATAATTAATTAATAAATAGACCGTTATTTGAGAATTTTGTTTCAAAAAAATTCTTGGCCCCCCAAAAATTAAAAATCAACCCTGAAAATTGAAATTTGTCCTTAAAAACTCAAACATTGAAGTGGCCACTTAAATTATATTTGGTTATACACTATAACTATGTATTTGGTTTGAGAAATTGGCTTGTTGCTTATTTAGACTACAAAATTAAAGTTGGGATTTCAATATTTGGGTATGTGTTGTCTAACTCCAGCTAAAAGATTGTTTCGTTGTTTTTTTTTTTTTTTTTTTATCTGGTCCTCAACAAGATGACTTTGCAATTGAGCATCATTACCAACTATTAATTTTCAATGTTACAATAAATTCTTTACTAAAAAATAAATTAAATATCAATTTATTGAAAATTAAATAAATTCTCGATCCTCATGATCTACATGAACTTTTTTTTTTCTTTTAAAATGATGATATTTTTTTTTAATAAACAATTTTATGCATTAGAATTCACAAATAATGAAAAATTATGGACGAAAAATAGAACTTCACCATGATGAGTGTGATGTGCAGTTCATATATAAAACCAGAAAAAGGGGTTTATGAGGAAACACTTGATCTAGGCTTGCTTCTTGATCAAGTGTTTCCTCATAATCCAAAGTAAATTAAAAAAATTTTAATTTACTTTGGATTCAAACTAAGAAGCAAGTAGTTAAGCCTAGCTCTTATATATAAATAATATATTTGTACTGAGATGAATTAATTCAATTGATTCTCTATTTTTTTTTAATCTAAATTCTCTTGCTTCTTAGTTTCCTTTTCTCTTTGCTTCCCAAACTCTCTTATTTCTCTTTTCAGTTTCTTGTTCGTTCCCTTCGACTCAGTCATTCATCAACCTTGAAAATGCACACTGGTTAATAGACAAGACTATAACTTCCCAAGTCTTGTGGAAGTTCCGAGCAAAGACCAAAAGACTTGGCAAAACACACGGTGGTTGAATGAAAGATATCTGCCATGAATTTGTATGAGAGAAACAAAATACAACTATTCTTACTAAAGGATTCAATGAACCTTGAAAATGTGTGGTTTAGATTAGTAGACTTACTGTTAGCGTTTCACAAGTCTTTGGTCATTGTTTGGAACTCCCAAAGACTTTGAAAAGTTGAAGTCTTAGAAGTTTGGACTATATAATAATTGCTTGATGCCAGTAAATTGTTCTCTGCTATCACCTCCCTTGCACAATGAAATGGGCATTTTTTCCTCTCATGTACTATACAAGTCATTTCTAGTCACTATTGTTGCTATTGTTAGCTCTCTGTTTTGGCATTTACTCCTAGTCATGTTGTTGTGTGGAAGTATCCCATTTAAAAAAAAAAAAAAAAAAATTGTGTAAAAAATTGTGTGTGTATATATATATATATATATATATTATCATTGTTTTTTCACATTAAAAAAAGTTTAATGTGACTCTAGTCAAGCATCCGAAGTGGTTTTATTTATTTATTTTAAAGATGAAAACAATTACTAAGCCATTTATTCCTTGTCGTTTATGGTACACGTATTTTGTTTAAATAGAATTGGTTTTTTTTAGGAAATGTTTTTAAAAACTTTTTATTAAAAAAAAAAATAATAATAGTAGTATGAAATTTTTTTAAAAATAATTAATTAATAAATACCTTTTTTTAGGAAATGCTTTTAAAAACTTTTTATTAAAAAAAAAAACATAATAGTAGTATGAAATTTTTTTAAAATAATTATTTAATAAATACCCTTTTTTTAGAAAATGCTTTTAAAAACTTTTATTAAAAAAAGAAGAAGCACAATAGTAGTAAGAAAATTTTCTAAAATAATTAATTAATAAATAGACCGTTATTAAAAAATAGGTTTTGCTATAAAGTTGAAAATGATATTCTATTAGAATCGTAGGCTTGATTACCTTCCCACGTAGATCTATCATTATAGAAAAACAGAGGTTCACCGTCTATGGACTTTTTTCATCTATTTTATACTAAAAACCTATTTTTTCTATTTTACCCTACCATTTTTTCAAAGTACCCACATTAGTTCATCTATTTTACAATTCCCTCTATTTAAATACTAATATTTTTTAATTTTTAGTTATTATTTTTCTTTTGTACTTATCCCTTTTTCCAAAGTACTACTTTTTCTTTTGTACTTATCCCTTTTTCTTTGTTCTTATCTCATTTCTCACTCAGACCAAACTTTGTCCTTCTGGCTTCTTCTACTTCTTTCTTCTTCCTTTCATGGTAAACTCCTCCTTCTTCCTTTCCTCATAGTCAAATCACCTCCCTCCACAAGCATCTTCTTCTTTCTTTTCCTCTCATGGTCAAATAATTTATCCACCATAAGCACCAATCTCCACCACAATAATAAAAAACCCACCAGCAACACAAGAATCAAAACCCACAAGCACGGACTCTGTCAACCCACAAGCACTGATCTCCGCCGCCAGCATTGATCTGTCTCTCTATTGGTTTGTCTGCGTGGGTGTGTTTGTGTGTGGGTGTGTTTGTCTATTTTTGTGTTGATTTGTCTGTGTGTTTGTGTTTGTGTGTGGGTGTGTTTGTGTTTGTGTGTATCTGAGGAAAAAGACGATGAGGAGAAGGGAGAGAAAAAAAAGCGCAAAACATGAAATTAATAAAATAATGGTATACAAAAGCTACAGTAATGGTGTATATATGCACGGTTACTGTAGCAAATGTATAAATATACACAATTTTAGAAAGACTGATGTGGAAGATTTTTGGAGTAAAATTTGTGTACTACTTAAATTTGTGTTCTTCTTTGTCATCACATGATCACCTCCAATTCACGAAGTGAAAACAACTGTTCTTCTTTTTTGTCTCTTTCACAAAAACTTGGCCATTATTTCCTGTCATGTACGGTACAAGTCTTGTCTAGTGTGAATTGATAGCTCTCTGTTTTCTCCATTTTCTTGGCCCCATTCATTACTTGAATGCAAACCACAATATATATATATATATATATATATATTTTTTTTTTTTTGTTTACGTCGACAGGAGTGGAATTTTGGGACGCACACGCCTATAGACTTCCAAATTCGTAATTGTTTCTTGTGTAATTTAACTTACCAACTAAAAACGAAAAAAAGAAAAACTGAAAATCTTCAAAGTGAGATTGCCCTGTTATTTCGCAAGGAAAAACTTAACAATAAATCCAAAGAAAACTTATTTCATAATTTAAAAAAATGGTGAAAAATGTTGTATCTTCAAGGGGATGTTTAGTACTGCTGTTTAAACAACAGTTTTCACTTTCAGTGTTTAAACACTTAAACACGTTTTCCTACTGCACTTTTTAACCCACGCGTATTTCTACAATACTTAAACAATAATACTAAAAATCTCTAACCAAACGGGCCATTATTGATTTAAGCCCGTTAATGCATTCTTTTTTTGATGAACCCCGTTAATGCATTCAATCTCACTTCTATTCCTATTTTTAATTAATTACTAGTCGCATACCCGTGCATTGCGCGTGATAATTTTTTTAGGACGATCTCATTAAATATGTTTTTAATACTATAATTTTAGTTATTAACCATTGGTTTTTCATTAGTTTTTAAGTTAATAAAAACCTTAAATATACTTCTTTTACCTTTATACACACACACACACACACACACACACACACATATATATAGTAAATCTTTACACATACCTTTAAGAAAACTCTATATATTCCACTTTTTTGGATGCATAAAATTATAGACTACTACTCTATAATGATAGTGGCTAATTAATTTTTTTTTTTAGTGATCTCATTTGTAACGCTTTTTACCATTATCATATATTTACTAGCTGATGATTTGCATAACAAAGACGATAAATGAGATGTAGCATTGTTCATTAGATTTTCGAAAGTAATAGTGCATGATATATATATAAGGTTAAATGAAATGTCAAAAAATGGATTTTTAAATTTTCTAACTTTATTTCTTATGTAATTTCTACTACTATCAGAGAACATCTCTTTTTTAGTTATGATTAATATGGTTTCCATAGTTAGAGTTTGATTAGTTTTAAATTTAAATTTAGTACTATGATTGTATTTAATTGTTGATTGTTGATTTAATTTTTTAAGTGAATTTAACGGTTTATGTTACTACACTGTAAAGTTTTTAATGTTCTCCACACGGTAATCTCTATTTTATTTTTTACTTCTCCTTACAACCTATTTGTTTTCCAATCAACGATTACTAATTGACGTTTGGTTTTTTTTTTTTTTTTTTTTTCTTTATCTACTCTTTATTACTTTGTATTGGTTTTTTTCTATACCATCTCTCTCTCTCTCTCTCTCTCCATTGGCAACCTATCGTTTTCCAAAATTTGATGATGATTCTATGATATTAAATATGCATTATTAGTTTTTTTTTTTAATTTTTTTTAATTTAGTGTTTCTAACTTGATTTGTTTTGTATTTTATTCTTCCTTTGATGCATTGGGTTTGAGAATGGGTGTTTCCCTAGCATTACTCCACTTAATGTGGACAATTTTTTTTATTTAATTTAGCCAAAATATTATATTTTAAATTTTTTAAAATAAAAAAGGAGTGGAAATATAAATAATTTAATGATATATATGGGGGATGTGATTGAATTTAAATGTTAAATAAATGATATGAGAAAAAAATAAAAATAAAATACATAACGATAAACACTAACTTATCCAAATAATTCTATGTAATATAATAATAGTACATTCTGTAAGGACTCAATTTGTAACGACCCAAAGTGATACTGGGTTCGCATGGAAAAAGGCCCAAACAATATCATTTGTAGAGCGTGGGTTTGAAAGGTTAGGCCTTGATCATCGGACAGTGGTTAGTCGTGGTGTTTATACAGAATTAAACCGTGTTCGCTTGAGGAGTCTTTCTCCTTGAGGCGGTCTGGGAGGCTCTGGTTCTTGGCCTTTTTTCCCAGCCTCCTTTTTTTGGCGCATCAACCTTCACATTATATAGCCCTTCTGGGTTGATCTTAGCCCTCCATTTATTGATCAGGCAGGTGCCTACTTCAGTACCTGTCCCATCAACTGCCTCCCCTTGCTTTTTGTTAGTTGCGATGATCGAAGTCACCCTATTCAGGCGTCTTTTCTCATTAATATGGTTAGGACGTTGGCGGGTGCATTTAATGTGGAGGGGACGTATTTACCTTGAACCAGTTTTGCACCGTACCCCCACGTGGGTCCCATTTTACTCGCCTCTTCTTCAGGGGGCTTTTTGGGGGCAGCCTTCAACGAGATGTTGCTTTTCCCTTTGAAGTCTTGGAGTGCCGAGGACAGGGTCATCCTCGGCTGTGCCCTCGGCATTTCGGCCTTTCCTTATTCGTCCTCAGCAAATACCCTTCTCGGCACGGGCCCTGGGCCCTAGTAGAGCGTGGGCCGGATCATAAGTTTCCTGGCCCCACACATTCTTATATACTGTTTTTTTTTTTTTTGAGAAAGTCTTATATACTGTTTTTAATTATGTTCGATAAACTTAAATTATGTTCACAAAGTTAACATTCAATAGCATGTTTGAGTGACAAAGCGGTAGTACTTGCTACATGTACAATACCAAGGAATCGCTCTATAATAATTCCTTCTTTGTTCACATAACGAAGAACGAGGGCCATTTGTTCTTTCACTGAGATATCACGTGACTCATCAACTAATATTGAAAAGAACCCATTGTCAAGATCCTTGATGATGGCTTTGGATGTTTCACGTGCAATTGCATTCACAATGTCTTTTTGAATATCAGGGTGGGTAAGCTTGCAATTTTTCGGAGCTTTTGCAACACTTCATTGACAGATTCATTGTGATCCCCCAAAAATTGTACAAGCTCAAGGAAATTTTCTTTATCACTTGAACCTTGAGATTCATCGTGACCACGAAAAGCTAATCCTCGGCATAAAAGGAATCTTATGCAATCAACTATTGCATTTAATTGAATTCGATATTCAATTTTATCTTGATTTGATTACTTAACAAAAACACTTTGAATGTGTTGCTTTTCCTTCAATAGATCTTCACTCTTCTAGACAGCTTGGTAATGAGCACTATTAACTCCTCCAACATGGGAATTTAACTTATCTTTCTGATTCCAAAGTTTGAATCCCTTCGTTACAAAAGTGTCACCTCCTCCTTGCTTACCAACATCTTGCCCAAATAGGTAGCAATAAAAACAAAATACTACATCTTTGTCTATACTATATTCCAACCAGTATCTATTTTTATACCATTTGGATATAAATCGACGGGGCCTTCCAGAAAAATAAGATATAGGGTAATCATCACTGTGTAAAACAGGTTGACAAGGGCCTTTTGTTAAATAATATCTTCTTATTTCATCATGATGATTAGGATGATAAGATGATATTTTTTCTCGTAGCCCAGGATCTGAAGGAAGATTCTCTAAGTTAAAGTCAACACGAATTCGCTTAGAAGATGAAGATGAATCTTGCGCAGGAGCTGAATCTTGGGTACATGGTTTTCTTATCAAATATTTGTCCATAATTCTAGCAAAAGAAAAAACAATAAACTATAAGTTTATTTGAAATATTAATAAAATTATTAATTATTGTTGTTTGGTTGTTTCATTAATTTGTTTGTCTTTTATAAACTATAATTTGTTACATTATTGTTTCATTAATTATAAAATTATTAATTATTATTTAGCCTAACATAATTTAATTTATTTATCTTTTATAATGTATTGGTTAATTATACTGCTTTAATTATTGTTGTTTAGCGTAACAATAAATTATATTACTTTAATTTGTTTGTCATTAATTATATTGCTTTAATTTGTTATATTGTTTAGTCCCTTGTGCACATTACACTAAAAGAGCCAAACATTATACATCCCATGTGCAGCATAATAAAAGCAGTGTAATGTGCAACACATTACACTGCTTTAATTATTATTTACTACCCGGCCCCCTGTGCCCATCAGCCCATCTATCCCTACCCCACTCAACAGACAAGCACAAACCGTCCCCCAATCACAACCTGCCAATCAGAAAATTTCACAATCACAATACACATTACTAATCAATATCTCACCAACACCAACACACACTGAGTCATTGACCAACAGGCAACAGCAACGGATAAGAATCATAAGATAAAGCCAAAAAACAGACAAAAAGCAAAATAAAGTTAAAGAGTAAAGATTGGTTCCCAAAAAAAAAAAAAGAGAGTAAAGATTCGGTAGCCAATCAGAGTCTTACAGTTCAAAAGAGAGAGAGAGAGAGAGAGTTACTGAGTTAGAGACTAGAATAAAGAGAGAGAGAGACATCAGACATTTTCATTTCATATTTTTCATTTTAGTGAGAGAGAGAGAGAGAGAGAGAGAGACTGAGAGACTAAGAGAGAGTCAGAGAGAGAAATACCTTGAGGCCGAGCACCAGAGCAGCTGAGACGGTGAGATCGATCTGCGATCTGTGATCTACGATCTACGTCGATGGGCAAGCGATGAGCGACGATGAGGGGCGAGCGAGCGATGACAACTAGACGAGGACGACGAGCGATGGAGCGAGCTGCGCCTGCGAGTGACGTGACCGTCTCACTGTGGGTTTGGTTTGCTCTGGGTCTGGGGTTTGGTTTGCTCTGTATTTGGTTTTTTTTTATTTATTTATTTTTTTTTATAAACACCTCTGTATTACAATGTTGGGTAATGGGGTTTGGTTTGCTTTTGCTCTGTATAGAGTATAGACTGTATTGATCTCTGCCAACGATGTGACCGTGGTTTGATTTCTGATTTGCTCTGTACTCTTTTTTTTTTTTTTTGGGTGAGAATCCATGGGTTTGCTACCTTCGTATTATGTTGGGCTTGGCTTGCCGTGGGCTTGGCTCTGTTACCAATTTTTTTTTTTTTTTTTTTCAAATTTTAGTTCAAAATTTTTTTTTTTGGGTTTTTTTTTTTTTTTTTTGGCTTGAAAGTAGAACAAATAATTTATTATTATTATTTAATTTGAGGGTATTCCTAATTTTGTGATTGAGGGTGTTCCTAATTTTGGATTGGAGGTGTTCCTAATTTTGGATTAAATATAAATATTTTTCAGGGTGTTCCTTATTTTGTACGTGGCGCTGCCACTGTATCCCTGCACTTTTCTCTTCTCAAAATAAGTGGAAAAGTGAATAAGTAATTCAAATAAGCTTAAATGGTTAAGAATCATTTTCATATATGTAAGGTTGAATTTATTCAACCATCTAATTGGCTTTATTCCGTGCCAAATTTGCTTGTAATTCAGCATTTAGTAACCCTGTATTTAGGTGGGTTTGTTGTAAGGGTAGTGAGTGAGATAGAGTGAAGATTGCTCAAGAGTGTGCAAGAAAACAGAGACTCGCGGCTGGGACTCGCGGGTGACTCGCGGCTGCAAGCCGCCAGAAGCAGCACACGTGCCAAGCATGCTGGAAGATGAACAGTCATGCTAGCTGGAGCACTACAGGACAAAACAGGACAATTGGCCATACGGTTAACTCGCGACTGGATCTCGCGACTTAGTCAAGCCGCGAGGTCAAGCCGCGAGCCACCCCTGTTTTGTAAAACCTGACGTTTCACATTCCTCTCCCACTCCAGTATAAATACCCCTTTCACCCACGATTGAAAGAGAGCTTCCAGAGAGAATTTTGAGAGAGAAACCCTAAAGAAAAACAAGATTGTTTCACCCACAATCTATACCTTAGAGTCTCTTCAAATTCCTCTACTCTCTTCCTCTCCATTGTCAAATCCTTGAGAGGCATTATACTAAACCTGGTTCTCACCATCATCATCACTGTGAGACAGTTGTTTGGATTTCTGGGAAGCAGTTAGGAAGGAACCAATCTTCATTGGTTGATGCTACGGTCTAGTAGCGGAATTCGGGAAGCTAGAAAAGAAAAAGGTTCGGCGCAACCTCGTTGAAGCAAGAAGCTTGGAGGGCTTAGGTGCACTGGGTAGATTAGGCTTGGAGGGTCTATTGCTGTCCTTGTATCCCAACTGTATTTTCTAGTGGATTGTTTACCGCTTGGAGGGCGGCGGAGAGGTTTTTCGCCGAGGACTTCGGTTTCCTCTTCGATAACACATCGCGTGTTGTCTTTGTGTTTGCATCTTCCTTCCTCTCTATCTTTGCCTTTTTATTATCTGCTGTGGTTTTATTTTGTTATGGCTTAGATAGTCTTTAACCAATTTCGTATTATAGCATGTGTTAAGTTTCCGCACACTAGTTGTTTGTCATATTGCTTGTATTGGTTAAGTTGTAATTTAGGGGTCTAAACGTTCAAAGGTGTTTTGTACACGTTTTTGAACTTTCAATATAGAACCAAAAGCTATGACATAAAATTTATATCCCTGCACTTCCTCTGCTCAAGATAAGTGGAAAAGTGAATTCTCGTGGATTATGACTTCCTCTATTTTAGGATTTTGGTTGAAGTAGAGCCAACTCAACATCTTTCTATTTGGCATGCACAGCACGTGTAGACCAATGCGACGCCCAACTCAGCTTCAGAGTTCAGACACAATATCGCACCTTTGACCCTAACATTCGCCACATGCATGTATCTTAGTTAGCTTTCTCATCTCCAACAAGCTTCACCTCTCTCTCTCTCTCTCTCTCTCTAACAGGCACAAAAACAAAGAGAAACTAGCCAATTCTCCTCCATGACTCTCTCTTCACTTCTCTTGCACCCATCTCTCCCTCTCCTTTCCTTCAAATTTACAACCCAAAGTAATAATAACAACAAAATCAATACACTCCCAACTCAGTTCAAACTTCAAACCATATAGTTGCCTCAAATCCAACCATTCTAGCATAACAAAATCCCACAAACTTTCTTGCCTTGAAGAGCTCAAACAAGCTTTCCCATCCAAACTATCAAACCAAAACAATGACACAGAGCTAGACGACGAATCATTTCAGGAATTGGTTGATAAGCGATGCGTGGACAATGTGAGAATGCTTATTGTTGATTCGGTGCAACATGCCAAGGCTGGCCACCCTGGTATGGCGCTTGGAATGGCTGAAGTGGGTTATGTGCTATATAGGCATGTCATGAGGTACAATCCCAGAAACCCCAAATGGTTTAATAGGGACAGGTTTGTTTTGAGTGCTGGCCATGGTTGCTTGCTTCAGTATGTTTGCCTTCACATCGCTGGTTTTCAATCAGTTCAGGTATATGCATATTTCAAATTGTGGGAGTAGTTTTCTAGACTTTCTAAAAAACTTGGATGATCTATTTCAAATCCTATGCATATTGCAAAATTTTCACTCTATTCTCATCAAGCTAACTAAAGGAGGAACTTTTCCTCCCAGTTGCAAGATCAACAACGCTTGTGTAAGCTTGGGAGTCGGACCCCAGGTCACCCTGAGAATGTGGTGACAGATGGCATTGAAGTGACAACGGGTAAATTCTTGCCATATAAGGTGAAAAATTGCACAATATTTTTTACAATTTGTTAAGATGATAAACTGTGATTGGAACAATGTCAATTTTATAGAAGTGACAAACCATACATATGTGTAGAAGAAATATACCCATAGATGGTATTAACACTATTAGCATGAAGTACTAAAAGTAGATTCAGGTGAAATATTGCTGATTCCACAAATAATTAGAAAATCCTTTCCAATCAGTTGTCTTGTATTCATGATTAGCTAAGAAAATGTTTACTTTAACCGGTAATGTCTCCAAAATTCATTTATCTCAATTCTTACCACTAGGTATCGCATAAATTATTTAGGCTACAGGTTGAAAAAGGCATAACCATAATATAATTGCAGATTTTAATACGCAATTAATGTTATTTTATTATTGGAGTTAGGATTTAAGTGATATACTTGTTTAGTTGTTTAACTAATAACTGTTCTTGATAATAGGCCCCCTTGGACAAGGTGTAGCTAATGCTGTCGGTCTAGCCTTAGCAGAAGCTCACTTAGCAGCAAGATTCAACAAACCTGATGCTATTCTTGTTGACCATCGGACGTAAGTATAAAAACTAGTTCCTTTTAACTCGGACAAAAAAATTTGAAATAGCATGATATGTTGTCTTTGAGAATCTATCGATTTGTCAATGCAGATATTGCATCATGGGTGATGGTTGTGCAATGGAAGGCATATCTCATGAAGCTGCATCCTTGGCTGCTCATTGGAAGCTTAATAAGCTTACACTAATATATGATGATAATCATAATACCATTGATGGACCGACAACCTTAGCATTGTCTGAAGATATATCTACTCGATTCAAGGCTCTTGGTTGGAATACAATCACTGTGGAGAACATACACAGTAATATGAATTCATTCAAGGATGCCCTCTGTTCTGCTTTCAGTGAAAATGAGAAACCGACTTTCATCAGGGTCTGTAATCTAGTAGAGAAGAATTTTTTTACTTCATCTTGGCATCATAAACTTACTGATTATTCTCATAATTTTAAATTTACTCACTAAATGGATAAAGTTTTGCAATATTTTGTGGATTGAACAAACTATATATATTTAAGTAGTAACAGATTATCGTAGCATGCTTTGAAATTGAACCCCTTAATGCTAATTTTTTCTATTCAACTCGTTTGATAATTTATTCTCCTTTTCTTTTTTCCTCTCTCCAGGTGAAGACACTAATAGGAAAATTGTCCGGGAAGGAAGGAACATCGAAAGCTCATCATGGTACCTTCGACGAAGATGATATGAAAAAAATGAAACAAAAAGTTAATTGGAGTGATCGTGGGCCATTCCATGTCCTTCCTATGGTGTATAGGTTTGGGTTATTGAACTTATACATAATGCTTTAGAGCAATTTAATTTCTACCAGAAGGGGAAGAAATCTATGATATAATTTTCCTTATTACTTTGTTGCAGGGAGTTGCAAATTCAAACAGACCATGGAGAAAGACTGGAGGAGGAGTGGTACTCTAAGCTTAACTACTACCAAAGTAAATATCCAGAAGAGTCTGTAGAATTTAAAATTCTCCTCAATGGAGGTCTAGTTCCTGGCTGGGAAAGCTCATTGCCGGTTTTTTCACACAACTTCAAATGAGAGAAATCACTTGGTATCTTTGAGATAGAGTACATTAGACATTGATCATTTGTTAAAATAATGGTTAAGTTATTAAATTCACACTTTCCTATAAGTTTAAACTCTTGGTACAATTGATAATTTATCATGCTATCAAATTATGTGATCCTAAATTCAAATACTATCTCTATTCTATACTCCATTTAAAAATTCCACATATTGGCTCCACTTATTGAGGGGAGAGTGTGCGAGAGGAAGTGTTAGATTAATAATTAAATTGATATTAAGTTAACTATTTCTAGAATGTTCCTGCTTCTTTTAGTATGTTCCACCTCAAAAAGATTTATTACAACATAATTGTGTGAGTTTACAAGTCTGTAATTGTTATGGTCTCACAGAAATGGTCTGCATCAGAACCAGTAGATGCTACTCGTGGCTACTCAGAGAAGTGCTTAAACCAGCTTGCCAAGGTGCTTCCAGGACTAATCGGTGGAAGTGCAGACCTTGCAACATCTAACAAAGCTTATCTCCACGATTTCAAAGACTTCAGCCAGCCCAACTCCCCATGGGGCCGCAACAGCAGGTATGGAGTTCGTGAGCACTCAATGGCCGGAATTTCTAATGGTCTGGCATTGCATGGAAGTGGTCTCATACCATTTGCAGCCACTTTCCTTATATTTTCTGACTACATGAAGAATTCAATCCGACTCTCTGCTTTAAGCAAATCCGGAGTCATCTATATCATGACACATGACTCAATTGGTCTTGGGGAAGATGGCCCAACTCACCAGCCAGTGGAACAACTTGCTGGCCTTCGAGCTGTGCCACGGCTTCTAGTTTTCAGGCCTGCTGATGGCAACGAGACTGCTGGAGCTTACAAAATGGCTGTTGCAAACCGGGATGTTCCTAGTCTTATTGCACTATCAAGGCAAAAAGTAGCAGCACACTTGGAAGGAACATCAGCAAGTGGAGTTGAAAGAGGTGGGTACATAGTGAGTGATAATTCTGGGAATGATTTGCCAGAAATAATGTTGATTGGTACTGGATCCGAGCTATGCCTTTGTGAAGGGAGTGCCAAGATGTTAAGGAAAGAAGGGAGGAGAGTGAGGGTGGTTTCACTAGTGTGTTGGCGGCTCTTTGATCAACAGGCAAAGGAGTACAAGGAGTATGTCTTGCCCCCAAGAGTTTCAAAGCGAGTTAGTGTTGAGGCTGGCTCACCAATGGGCTGGAGGGAGTACGTGGGAGGACAAGGTTGGGTGATTGGAGTGGAGGATTTTGGAGCTAGTGGGGCTTATTTGGATACGTTTAAGAAGTTTGGTTTTACTGAAGAAAATGTTACTAGGGTCACTAAGTCCTAGTTATGTGATTAGCAGCTGTTGTTGTTGTTTTTTTTTAATTGATACCATACATGATAATAATTTTTTCCTTTATCATCAAGTTGATACGCCAGTTGGTTTTGGTAGAGATTGGAATCAAATTTTGGTATCTTATTCAACAATAAGAAATTTTATGAATTAAGCGAATTAGAATCCACAAATGGTATTAAAGAGATAATACATTGGGGAGACTCCAATTGAGTAGTTAATAACATATAGGAACGTACCACTTGACCCAAATGGTCAAGTTAATGAATTTAGGCCTAATTATGTTTTATATTGACTATTCATTCTTGCCATTATTATTTAACATGTGACTTTATTCACAGATGTATACCCAATAATCTCCTATTCACGTGTGAGTTATTGCCTCTTTGCGGCTTAAAGACTACTTTGTGAGCTATGAACAAGTCCTACTAGTTTTTCTTTGTTTTATAGGTTTTTTCCTTCATCAATGTGTCATCCATGGGCCTATCTTATCCATAAGAATCATGTGTCAATCTATACATGGGAATCTCACACTACCAAGTCTATGAAATCCATATACCGTTCTTTTTTATGCTCCTTTATTGAGCCTTTTTCCAAGATCGTCTTTGTGTAGGCATTATGAGCTTATATAATAATACTATGCATACTTGTGTAGACTCCAAGTATACGCATTCATTCTTGTTCCAATTGGAAAAGAAACCTTGAAAACCTTGTCACCCACACACCATTTTAGGCTCGAATACTGCAAGTTGGGGAGATGACGTATTGGGAACGCTCCAAATGATTATTTTTTAAAATTTTATTTAGAAGGAAGTGACAATTAAGTAATATAGGCATCACTTAACCCAAAAGTGTAAGCCAATAATTTTGGGTCCAACTATGTTATGTATTAATCACTAATTCTTATGATTATTATTTAATGTGAGGCACTACTCATGAATATCCAATGGTAATTCAACAAATGGTAACTGTGAAAAAGACCTCTTTGCTAGAAAACAATTTGGGTGCAGTCGGATCTCCCTCCCAAATGAGTTGGCGAGACCAATATTGGGGGTTTATCTATTTACATTGTATGTACAATTTTAATTCAAAATTTTAAACCAACTTTGGACATACATGTTGTGTACATCAGTTTTTAGCCCCTTTATTTTTAGACTTAATTACCTTCATATAAGAATGATTAGGTTCCTAAGTAGTTTCATATTAAATTAAGATAAAGAAACATGATACAGAAAGACTCACTGTATTTGTCCAAATTATTTTGTAAATTATCTATGATGTCAATGTTTATCCTCCAAGATTATATAAGGAAGTATTGATGATTTCTAGATTTTTAGGCTACTAATTTCCATCAAATTTTGACTGTTTCAAAATCATTTTCCACAACTCTGTTTATTAATCTCAGAATAGCAACAAAGATCAGGCAAAGATCAAAGGAAGTCAAAACAGAATCAACAGCAAGTTAAATGCAATTAAAATCTCCTAATGGTGCGTTTAGATGATAGAATTTGGGTATGTAGATTTGGATTTGGGTGATTAAAATTTAAATGCTTTGTTTATATGTTTTAAAAAAGTCAAGGATCTGCTTCTCAAAAAAAAAAAAAAAATGTCAAGAATTTAGATTTGACAAATCCATCAAAAGATTTTAAACCTTTAAAGTCTGTTTGGGTGGAGGATTTTTGTTTTTGTTTTCAAAACAGTATGAAAACAATTTTCAGAAAATTGAAATTGAAACTAGTTTTCAGATGATAATTTTTATATTATACGTGTTTGACTCCTACTTAAAGAACAATTTTCAAAATATTATATAAATAAAAAAATATTTAGGAGATCATTTCTATTTTTGAGATTAAAAAAAAAAAACATTTACAAAAAGAAATGTGGGGCCCGATAATTTATGGGCCAGGCCCACTTGTTCATGGGGAGTCCAAAGGCCCAAGCCGAAGAAGGCTATGGCCCAAGCTCAAAAATATAAAGCACAAAATGGCCCGGAGATGCAGCCGAGGACAGTTCAGTCCTCGGCAGACCCAAGGTTTCATTGAGAAGAGGGGTAAAAAAGGTATAGGGACAAACTTGAAAGAAGGTCTAAAATATCTCGGGAAAGCTGCCCTTACTACCCTTCCCAGATAAGACTCTGCACCTAACAGAACCAGATTTTTCGGCTTTATCAACCGCCCCCAACGATTCTGGGATTAGACTGACGGGACAAATATCAGTCTTGGAAAGGTTGACCCTACACGTGGACGAAGGACAGCGAACGTAGGCTAGTATAAAAGAAAAGGTAGAGTAATCAGGAAAGGAGGGCCAAAAAGAGAGCCTCCCATCCCACCTCCAGGAGAAATACTCCAGGGGTGAAAATACCTTAATGATGTATGCACACCACAAAAAACCCACCGCCGGGTAACCGGGGGAAGACCTTAATGCTCCTCGGACCAATTCCGAGGAGTCCAATCCCTCAGGCTACGAAGTTGTAGGGCTTGGATGTCCAGGCTGAACCTCTTTTTTACATGAGTCCCCCTAAAAATCAGGACCAGACCATCGCCCAGTGATCAAAGGCAGGCCTTTTAAGCCCACTCTCTACAAATCATATTGTGAGGGATCTTTTTTGTACGAGCCCAACGTCATTCTTGGGCCGTTAAATAATCGTGTCCCTACAAGAAACATGTAGAATATGTGGAATACTTTTTTTTTTTTTTTTTTTTTGGGATAATGATAAGGTAAAGCTCTTGTACCTTTTTATTTTTATTTTTTATATAATGATAAGTTTCAAATTTAAAGTATGAGAATATTTTTTGTGATGAAGATAAACTCCTTAATTTAGATAGAAATGTTTGAACAAATATGTGCCCACTGTTTCTCTCTGTTTCTCTCAGCCATTGTCAAAATCTTATCATGAACAATGAAGATAACTTTTTTGAAAACTGTATTTAGAAAACATCAGTTATAACTAGCTAAATCACATTCATGACCAATTCAAAATCCTTTTATTTTACCACATACTCCAGATGATCTTTATTTAGAGTCTTAATTGTCCAACACGCATTGTTTCAACCTCCTCAACGCATAAGGAGCAACTTTATATATTTCTCTGTTGCTTAACTGCTGCAATTTACTGTATGCCCTTCATATATTATCCAAAGGCACCATAAATTTCTTCATTCTTTCCAATAACATTTTCTTCTTGAAAAAGATACCAATATAAGATATGGACACCAAGAAAGCCATTTCCATGTTCCTTATCGTCTCCTCCACGCTGGTTGTGATGGCATTAGCAGAGAGTTGCTACCAGGCATGCAATCCTCAGTGCTTGCAACAGAATCCTTTGGCAACTAAAACGGATTGTGAAATTGCCTGCTCAAATATTTGCGGCAGCGGAGTTAAAACTCCTGCCGGCCAAGATATTCGTTCAACCATTAAAAAAATAAATGCCTTAGGTAAAGGTAAATTACATTAAAAATAAATGCCTGTTTGTTTTGCTTAAATAAATGAATATGCCCTATCAAATAAATAAATGAATATGTACCACTTCCCAAACTATATTTTCATTTTCTAGTTTCTCTTGTGGTCATCAAGAGTACTCCTGAAATATGTATATATTGTAATGAATAAGATTTGATATTATATATATGAATATGGGTTTTATTTATTTTTCGTTCTAGTGATCTCATTATTTGGTGTGTTTGTGCTAATAAGATAACAAAATGGGTATCAACAAGTAATGCGTTAATAGATTAGTCATACGATATTTGTTGGATTGTTGTATTTTGGGAGAGACAATGTAGAGAAAGTCTATACTTGTTATGAAGCTTAACCAACCGAGAACTTGAATTTTCTTAAAAAGAGTGAGGGTCACGCCATAATCCAAAGTGTTGAGTAATTTCTCCCAAATAAATATTATCTAGAATTAATTAATTTTTTTTTTTAGTTTCTCTTGTATTTTTTTGTGAGGAGTGGGTTGGTGGTCGGTGGTGGCCAGATCGGCGATCATTGGTGGCTGCCAGATCTGCCAGTGCGTTGGAGATCGGAGCGATGGGTCTTGGGTGTTTGCGGATCGGTGATGACGGAGGGGTGGGTGCATGATCTGGGTGGTGGAGCTCGGACTAGCGTGAGGGAGAGGATGAGTTGCGTCTGGCGTGAGGGAGATGGTGGAGCTTGGCCACAACTAAGCTTGGCCACAACTGAGCTTGGAGAGTACCAATGAGGAGTCCGTGTGAGAAGCTTTGAGAGAGTGTGTGAGAGGTGTAATTCATTTGAAGGTAAAATAAAACCTAAAATGGTTTTACGGGTGAGAGGCCTTATTTTACAGTCAACGCGTAATTAGATTTCCGTTTGACCCAATTTTTTGTACCTACCAAACACACATGCTGGTGTAAAAGGATTTCCTGAAATCGTTTTCAGCCAAAACAAACGCAGCCTTAGTGTACTAGTGATCTCATTATTTTAGTACTCCAGAAAGTATGCTAATAATATGGATTTATTTTTTCCCAAACTACATTTATTTTTTTCGTTCTAGTGATCTCATTATTTGGTGTGTTTTGGCTAATAAGATAACTAAATGGATAACAACGTACAAGTAATGCATTAATAAATTAGTCGTATGAATTTTGTTGAGCTATTTTATCTTGGAAGAGACAAATTAGAGAAAGTCTACACCTATTATAAAGCTTAGCCAACCGAGAACTTGAATTTTTTAAAAAAGAGCGAGTATCGCACCACAATCCAAAGTGTTGTGTAATTTCTCGCAAATAAATATTATCCAAAATTATTTTTTATTTAGTTTCTCTTGTATTTTTCCATTTTTCTTGTGTTTGCACCTACATGTTGTAACTTGTAATTTGTAACAACAGGTTAATACATAGAATTTGGATGAGTTCTCCTTGTCCAATCTACTTTGCACTGTTTTATCCCCTACCATACGTATAATAAGATATTGAAGTACAGCTTTGCGTTAAAAAGGAGTGCTATTTTATATATACTAGTTTTGAACTTGTGACTTGTGTGGGAGACGTTTTTATCAAAGAAAGGTAGAAAGGTCAAGAGCAATGTAACTCTCCTATCTAAAAGAAAGAAAAAAGAAAAAAAGAAAAAGAAAAAGAAAAAAAAGAAAAGAAAAAGAGAGAGTGCCTTGTAGTTCAATACAATCGGTCAATTCTCTTCACATGGAAAACTTGGATTTACAAGTGAAAATAAATAAATAAAGAGATAGAAGGTCTTGAAAATCGAAGAGACTTATATAAGCAATATTACGATTCTGTCACAACTGGCTTTAATATTAGGCATTGTTATTTGAGGATATTGAGAAATGAAAATGAATATTAAACATTGTTTCAACAAGACTATTTTATTAAGCAATTGTTAAAAGTTTTTTTTTTTTTTTGATAAGTAATAAACTCCTTTGAAAATTGATATAAGGACAAAAGGATAAAACAAGGCACACAAGCAGTGTGTTAAGAGGCAACAACAAAAGAGAAACTAAACAACAGTGAAAGTACAAAAATCAAGCATGTCAGGCAGAGATATGAAAGTAACAACACCCGAAGCATTTGCCCATTCAAACAAAATCTGAAAGAACTTCAACTCTTTAATCGATCTTTCATCCCCTTCAAAAGTACATGTATTCCTGATAAACACAAAATCTAAAATCCATAATTTGCATTTTTGAGAGCATGCTATTATATCTCCATCCACGCATCAAAAAAAATTAAAAGTAATTTTTCAAGAATAATATTAAAAATAACTTAAAATATGATAATGATAGTGATGGATAACCTTCACGTCACAAAGTGGTTTAAGGACTATCCTCTAGTCATGTTAAACTACATTTAATTCATCATCTATAGCAATGCAAAAAAGAGAATGCAAACAAATAAACAAAAAGAATTATAAACCGTATAGAAAAGAATGCACCAATAGGACCTATTGATCTATGCCACATGAAATTATTTCATTATACCCAAAAAAAAAGTATTTATTGTCATATAGAAATAAATGTAATTATAAACTCTTTTATGTTGAATTTTCACATTAATCTTCTTCCTCTCACTCTCTAAAACATAATAAGGTGGGTTTCAGTTAATTCAATTGGTAAAATCTTTGATGGTTAAATAAGAGATCTAGGGTTTAATCCATGCCTACACCAAAAACCGATTAATATTTTAATCTAATGATATCTTTATCATCAAGAGTGGACGCCATAGGTTGAAACTTTCTAAAATAATAATAATAATAATAATGCAAGGATATTACCTATCAAAAAAATGCAAGGATATTATACTACAATGTGGGATCAGGTTTGACAGCATCCAAAAACCTTAAAGCATGTGACAAGTTAAGTGGTAAAACACAACTAAACAAGTCACGTGCTACTACTAAAGATAGGGCACAAAAAAAACAAGCAACCCGTGCAATCCCTACCTGGACCCGCAGAGAAAGACACCAGCAAAGGGAAAAAATGACAAACAACTTTCAACTTCATGGATTGTAGTGAAGACAACACACCTTGTGTAGTGGCGGGAGCTGAGGGTCAGCCCCGCCAGAAGCAATGAGTTGTTTAGTATGGAATTGTCGTAGAATTGGGAACCTACGTACAGGGAGAGAGCTTGTCGAAATCATACGGGCAAAAGATCCCGCTGTAGTGTTTTTAGCCGAGACACTTACAGACGATGCAAGGCTAGAGGTTATTCAGAGAAGTATTGGTTTTGATCATAGATGGGTTGTTCCTAGAGTGGGAAGGGGTGGTGGATTAGTTCTTTATTGGAAAGCTTCGATAAACTTAATGGTGGAAGATTCAGATAGATACTATATTGATACAGTGATCGATAAAAATACGGAGAATGAATGGAGATTAATGGGTTTTTATGAGGAACCCGATACAGCTAGGAGACATGGAGCTTGGGATAAGCTTAGGGCTTTAAACTCGCAGCCAAAGAAGCCGTGGCTTTGTTATGGGGATTTTAATGAAATTATCAAACAAGATGAGAAACTAGGGGGTTCGAGAAGGCCTTATAATCAAATGCAGCAATTTAGGGAGGTGATAGATGAATGTGGTTTTATGGACGTAGGATTTGAAGGTTCAAAATATACTTAGAGCAAGCACTTTGAAAACGGAATTTCGATTTGGGAGAGGCTTGATAGATGCTTGGTTACTAATAGCTGGTTCTTGAAGTTTAGGGGCTCAAAAGTGTACCATTTGAATTGTACATCATCAGATCATGTTCCAATCCTCATTTCACTCTCTGGTTTGATTCCATCTATTTGGAAAAAGCTTTTTCGATTCAAACAAATGTGGTTATCAAACCCGAGCTGTGAGGAGGTGGTCTATTCGACTTGGGATAGTAGGAGTGGTGTTGGGACTGAGGGTGATATTTTGTGTAAGGTGGAGAAGTGTGGGAAAGAGCTGGGTAAATGGGAAAAAAATGTTTTTGGTGATGCAGGAAACAATATCCGAGTAAGACAGATTAAGAAAGAGATAGAGGTGATGCAGGAACAGGAAGCAACAATGTGGGCCCAATAGTCGAGAGTTCTATGGGCAAATGAGGGTGACAAAAATACTAAATATTTCCATAGTTATGCCTCAAAGAGATTCAGGAAAAATTTAATGGAAGGAATTAAAGATGAGGAGGGGGTATGGAGAACTAGTCAAGAGGAGATGGGTGAAATTATGGTTAACTATTACAAAACTCTCTTTGCCTCAACGGAGGGTAATGTTTCCACAAGCATGTTAGAGTGTGTGCCCACAGTGATAGATGAGGAGATGAATGCAAGTCTATGCCGTGAGTTTGAAGCATGTGGAGTAGCCACTGCCTTGCAACAAATGGCACCCCTCAAAGCAGCTGGACCAGATGGTATGCCGCCGCTTTTTTATCAACATTTTTGGAGCACGGTAAATCATGATGTCACTTACTCCATATTGTTTTGGTTAAACTCAGGTACCATACCAACTCCCCTAAATCATACTTTTATTACACTTGTCCCAAAAATAAACTCTCCTCAATATGCTCACCAATTTCGCCCCATCAGCCTATGCAATGTGCTTTACAAAATATATTCCAAAGTCCTTGCAAATCGCCTTAAAAAATTACTCCCATCCATTATCACTGAACACCAATCTACCTTTACTAAGGAAAGATTAATTTCAGACAACATTTTGGTGGCTTTTGAGACCTTACATAGTATGCAGAAATATAAGGGGGGTTCCTATGGATATATGGCTTTAAAATTGGATATGAGTAAGACATATGACCGGGTGAAGTGGTATTATTTAGAGGGGATAATGAGGAAGATGGGTTTTAGGGAGAGGTGGATAAATCTTGTAATGGGTTGTGTGAAAACAATTTCATATTCTGTTTTGGTAAATGGAGAACCATGTGGGACGATTTTCCCTACAAGGGGGATTAGGCAGGGAGATCCACTTTCCCCTTTCTTATTCCTCCTTTGTACGAAAGGGTTGAATGGTTTAATTAAAAAAGCAGATTTACAAGGAGACATTCATGGTTACTCCCTTTGTAGGAGAGGCCCAAAACTTACGCATCTGCTTATTGCAGATGATAGTCTTATTTTTTGCAGGGCAACATTGGAGGAGTGTAATAAGGTGAGGAAGCATCGGGACAAAAAATAAATAGAAGTAAAACCTCCTTGTTCTTTAGCAACTCTATACCGCAAGATGTGAAGCATGAAATTAAGGTGACCCTTGGTGTTTCAGAAATTATGCAATATGAGAAGTATCTTGGGCTGCCCTTTCTTGTGGGCAAAAGGAAAAAAGAAAGTTTCAACTACATAAAGGAGAAGGTATGGCGGAAACTTCAAGGATGGGAAGCCAAATTACTTTCTCAAGCCGGAAAGGAAGTGCTCTTAAAGGCAGTTATACAAGCTATCCCAACTTACACTATGGGATGCTTCAAATTGTTGGTAGGTTTGTGCTATGAGATTGAGACCCTAATTAAGAAGTTTTGGTGGGGGCAAAGGGTTGACCGTAGGAAAATCCGTTGGGTTAAATGGGAGGAGATGACAAAATCAAAGACTATTGGAGGTATGGGTTTTAGAGATCTTGTTATGTTCAACGATGCTCTCCTAGCAAAGCAAGCATGGCGACTATTGCATAATACATCTTCACTCTTCTATAAAGTTTTTAAAGCACGTTTTTTTCCAAATTCTTCACTTATGGAGGCTACTGATTCAAGGATGGGATCTTACGCATGGAAGAGTATCCTTAGAGGGAGAGACATTATTCAAAGGGGAGCAATGTGGAGGATTGGAAGTGGAGAAAAAATTAACATTTGGTAGCAATGCTGGCTGCCAAGAAAACACCCTCCATGGCTGCTGAATTGTCCCCTAGAAAGTTTTGAGAATCACACTGTGGATTCACTTATTGATCCGGTCACAAGAACTGGAATGAGGAGTTGGTAGATGGTCTATTTGGGGTAGAGGATGCAGAGATGATTAAGAAAATACCCCTTAGTCGAAGTGTAGCGGAAGACACCCTTTATTGGCCTTATTCTACCTCTGGTCACTACACATGCAGGTCTGGTTATAGATTCCTTAAAGAGGAATCAGAGTTACTAGCTCATCCACAAGCCCCACCAATCTGTGATAAGAAGGTTTGGAAAGCAATATGGAAGATGCAAGTCCCACCGAAGATTAGAAATTTTATTTGGCGAGCTTGTCGCAATGTATTGCCGACCAAACAAGCTCTGATGAAGAGGAAAATAGTTGCTGACCCAATTTGTGAAATATGCAAATTGGATGTGGAAGATGCAGAGCATTCTTTGTGGTCATGTCCGAAGTTGGATGTGGTGTGGGCTGATTAGGTACCATGGAGCTTCAAGCATGAAGTTGGGTTCTCAATTCCTATTTCAAAATGCAATATACAAGATCATGTAGCCCCCCACCCCCCTCCCCCTCCCCCTCCCCCTCCCCCTCCCTCCCCCAAAAAAGTTACTTCCTCTCTAATAGAAGATTTTTTATTTTTATTTTTTAGTAAATTAAACCAACTCTAGCTTCGACTAAACTTAGCTAGCATAGAGGGGTTGGATAAGTCCAAATATCTACTGTGAGTGATGACCCATTGTGTAATGTTGCAGGTTGGACCTTTATTAGCTTCAAAGTTTTTGTGAGATATTTTTTACAAAAAATTTAAATATGGGCTGGGTCAACTCTTTCTTTAGTACAGATCCTGTCTCTTTAGAAAGAGTGATGGGTTCTATTGCAGCCCACAGGGATCCATAAGGAGACTTGAGATCATGAGAGTGAAGGATGGTGGAGTTAATAGGCAGCGCTTCAATGTTGCGATGGTTATTGTGGTAGATCACTTTCCCCAGAAATGCAGCCACCAAATGAAAGTGCATACTTACATGGCTAATTTGTGTGTGCGCTTTGTGAGTAATTCTTAAGTATTCTTAGAGAACAATAAATAGCGTTTCCTCCTCTCATATTCCCACTTATTAAATTCATCATGATGTTTACCATAAATATGAGAGAAGAGAACACTATTTCACTATACTCCGGGAGTACATAAGTATGAGACTTTGGTTGGCTGCTTATCTGGACTCCAAAATTTAAAGTTTAGGACTTCACTATTTGGTTATGTGTTGTCTAACTCCATCTAAAAGATTGTTTAGTTGTTATTTTTTGGTCCTCAATCAAGATGGCTTTGCAATTAAGCATCATTATCAACTATTAATGCACGGTCATCAACCCATTATTAGTAGGCCCATGGGCTAAAGGGCTGATACCAATTTCATGGTGGGCCCAATCCATAATGCTAGGGAGATTGGGCCTCGGATTGGTTAGTTCTCAAGGTGTAATCTTGTCCGAGGTCCGATTCGAGGAGTACCTCAGTAATGCCTTGGGGGATATCGCTGCCGAGCAACATTCGACATCTATTATAAGTCCCAAAGCCTGAAATCCCCATTTCCAAAGTGGGGCCCAAGTCTGTTAGGAATAACCTGAAGGGCCCCACTTGCATGAAAAATACTAAACCTAATCATTCCTAATCCACTAAGGATATAAATAGGGAAAGAAGGAGAAGAAGTAGGGGTTGGACACTGAGAGTAAAGAACTAGAACATTATGAGCCGAGAGAGTGAGAGAAACTGAGAACAAACAGTCTTAGGTGGAATGTAGGTAACCAAATCAAAAACACTAACTTTGGTTCTAAGGAACTTCCCATTGTAGGATATCCATATACCTACCATAACAAATAAATTGTGAGCCCAATATAGGAGTTAGCCCATTAACCAAAAATTTTGGCTTGTACAATTAATTTTCTATGTTACAATAAATTCTTAAATAAAAGAATTAAACATCAATTTAATGAACAAATAATGAAGTTAATTTTAGTTTAGCTCTCGAACTACACATGTCACACTCATCATGGTGAAGTTCTATTTTTTGTCCATAATTTTTCATGATTTATGAATCCTAATGCATAAAATTATTTATTAAAAAAAAGTTTAGCTCTCAATACTCAAGAGGTACATGAACTTTTTTTTTTCCCTTTTAAATTGATGATATTTTTTTTCATAAACAATTTTATGCATTAGAATTCATAAATCATGAAAAATTAAAATTCTTTGAATTTACTTTGGATTCAAACTAAGAAGCAAGTAGTTAAGCCTAGCTCTTATATATAAATAATATATTTGTACTAAGATGAATTAATTCAATTGATTCTCTATTTTTTTTAATCTAAATGTCTCTTGCTTCTTAGTTTCCTTTTCTCTTCGCTTCCCAAACTCTCTTATTTCTCTTTTCAGTTTCTTGTTCGTTGCTTTTGACTCAGTCATTCATCAACCTTGAAAACGCACACTGGTTAATAGACAAGACTATAACTTCCCAAGTCTTGTGGAAGTTCCGAGCAAAGACCAAAAGACTTGGCGAAACACACGGTGGTTGAATGAAAGATATCTGCCATTAATTTGTATGAGAGAAAACAAATTACGACTATTCTTACTAAAAGATTCAATAAACCTTGAAAACGTGTAGTTTAGATTAGTAGACTTATTGTTAACATTTCACAAGTCTTTGGTCATTGTTTGGAACTCCCAAAGACTTTGGAAAGCTGAAGTCTTGGAAGTTTGGACTGTATAATAATTGCTTGATGCCAGTAAATTGTTCTCTGCCATCACCTCCCTTACACAATGAATTGGCCATTTTTTCCTCTCATGTACTGTACATAGTCACTACTGTTGCTATTGCTAGCTCTTTGTTTTGCCATTTACTCCTAGTCATGTTGTTGTTCTGTGGAAGTATCCCATTTAAAAAAATTTGTGTAAAACATTGTGTATATATATATTATCATTTTTTTTTTCATAATAAAAAAAGTTTAATGTGACTATACTCAAGCATCCAAAGTGGTTTTATTTATTTATTTTAAAAATGAAAACAATTACTTAGCCATTTATTCCTTATCGTTTATGGTACAACTATTTTGTTTAAACGGAATTGGTTTTTCTTAGGAAATGCTTTGAAAAACTTTTTATTAAGAAAAAAACATAATAGTAGTATGAAATTTTTTTAAAATAATTAATTAATAAATACCCTTTTTTAGGAAATGCTTTTAAAAACTTTTTATTAAAAAAAAAATCACAATAGTAGTAAGAAAATTTTCTAAAATAATTAATTAATAAATAGACCGTTATTTGAGAATTTTGTTTCAAAAAAATTCTTGGCCCCCCAAAAATTAAAAATCAACCCTGAAAATTGAAATTTGTCCTTAAAAACTCAAACATTGAAGTGGCCACTTAAATTATATTTGGTTATACACTATAACTATGTATTTGGTTTGAGAAATTGGCTTGTTGCTTATTTAGACTACAAAATTAAAGTTTGGGATTTCAATATTTGGGTATGTGTTGTCTAACTCCAGCTAAAAGATTGTTTCGTTGTTTTTTTTTTTTTTTTTTTTATCTGGTCCTCAACAAGATGACTTTGCAATTGAGCATCATTACCAACTATTAATTTTCAATGTTACAATAAATTCTTTAGTAAAAAATAAATTAAATATCAATTTATTGAAAATTAAATAAATTCTCGATCCTCATGATCTACATGAACTTTTTTTTTTCCTTTTAAAATGATGATATTTTTTTTAATAAACAATTTTATGCATTAGAATTCACAAATAATGAAAAATTATGGACGAAAAATAGAACTTCACCATGATGAGTGTGATGTGCAGTTCATATATAAAACCAGAAAAAGGGGTTTATGAGGAAACACTTGATCCAGGCTTGCTTCTTGATCAAGTGTTTCCTCATAATCCAAAGTAAATTAAAAAAATTTTAATTTACTTTGGATTCAAACTAAAAAGCAAGTAGTTAAGCCTAGCTCTTATATATAAATAATATATTTGTACTGAGATGAATTAATTCAATTGATTCCCTATTTTTTTTAATCTAAATTTCTCTTGCTTCTTAGTTTCCTTTTCTCTTCGCTTCCCAAACTCTCTTATTTCTCTTTTCAGTTTCTTGTTCGTTCCTTTCGACTCAATCATTCATCAACCTTGAAAATGCACACTGGTTAATAGACAAGACTATAACTTCCCAAGTCTTGTGGAAGCTCCGAGCAAAGACCAAAAGACTTGGCAAAACACACGGTGGTTGAATGAAAGATATCTGCCATCAATTTGTATGAGAGAAACAAAATACAACTATTCTTACTAAAAGATTCAATGAACCTTGAAAACGTGTGGTTTAGATTAGTAGACTTACAGTTAGCGTTTCACAAGTCTTTGGTTATTGTTTGGAACTCCCAAAGACTTTGAAAAGTTGAAGTCTTAGAAGTTTGGACTATATAATAATTGCTTGATTCCAGTAAATTGTTCTCTGCTATCACCTCCCTTGCACAATGAAATGGGCATTTTTTCCTCTCATGTACTATACAAGTCATTTCTAGTCACTATTGTTGCTATTGCTAGCTCTCTGTTTTGGCATTTACTCCTAGTCATGTTGTTGTGTGGAAGTATCCCATTTTAAAAAAAAAAAATTGTGTAAATAATTGTGTGTGTGTATATATATATATATATATATTATCATTGTTTTTTCATATTAAAAAAAGTTTAATGTGACTCTAGTCAAGCATCCGAAGTGGTTTTATTTATTTATTTTAAAGATGAAAACAATTACTAAGCCATTTATTCCTTGTCGTTTATGGTACAAGTATTTTGTTTAAATAGAATTGGTTTTTTTTAGGAAATGTTTTTAAAAACTTTTTATTAAAAAAAAATAATAATAGTAGTATGAAATTTTTTAAAAATAATTAATTAATAAATACCTTTTTTTAGGAAATGCTTTTAAAAACTTTTTATTAAAAAAAAAAACATAATAGTAGTATGAAATTTTTAAAAAATAATTATTTAATAAATACCCTTTTTTTAGAAAATGCTTTTAAAAACTTTTTATTAAAAAAAAAGAAGCACAATAGTAGTAAGAAAATTTTCTAAAATAATTAATTAATAAATAGACCGTTATTAAAAAATAGGTTTTGCTATAAAGTTGAAAATGATATTCTATTAGAATCGTAGGCTTGATTACCTTCCCACGTAGATCTATCCTTATAGAAAAACAGAGGTTCACCATCTATGGACTTTTTTCATCTATTTTACACTAAAAACCTACTTTTTCTATTTTACCCTACCATTTTTTCAAAGTACCCACATTAGTTCATCTATTTTACAATTCCCTCTATTTAAATACTAATATTTTTATTTTTTAGTTATTATTTTTCTTTTGTACTTATCCCTTTTTCCAAAGTACTACTTTTTCTTTTGTACTTATCCCTTTTTCTTTGTTCTTATCTCATTTCTCACTCAGACCAAACTTTGTCCTTCTGGCTTCTTCTACTTCTTTCTTCTTCCTTTCACGGTAAACTCCTCCTTCTTCCTTTCCTCATAGTCAAATCACCTCCCTCCACAAGCATCTTCTTCTTTCTTTTCCTCTCATGGTCAAATAATTTATCCACCATAAGCACCAATCTCCACCACAAGAATAAAAAACCCACCAGCAACACAAGAATCAAAACCCACAAGCACGGACTCTGTCAACCCACAAGCACTGATCTCCGCCGCCAGCACTGATCTGTCTCTCTGTTGGTTTGTTTGCGTGGGTGTGTTTGTCTATCTTTGTGTTGATTTGTCTGTGTGTTTGTGTTTGTGTGTGGGTGTGTTTGTGTTTGTGTGTATCTGAGGAAAAAGACGATGAGGAGAAGGGAGAGAAAAAAAAGCGCAAAACATGAAATTAATCAAATAATGGTATACAAAAGCTACAGTAATGGTGTATATATGCACGGTTACTGTAGCAAATGTATAAATATACACCATTTTAGAAAGACTGATGTGGAAGATTTTTGGAGTAAAATTTGTGTGCTACTTCAATTAGTCTAGCACTAAGGAAAATAGTTGTTCTTCTTTGTCATCACATGATCACCTCCAATTCACGAAGTGAAAACAGCTGTTCTTCTTTTTTGTCTCTTTCACAAAAACTTGGCCATTATTTCCTGTCATGTACGGTACAAGTCTTGTCTAGTGTGAATTGATAGCTCTCTGTTTTCTCCATTTTCTTGGCCCCATTCATTACTTGAATGCAAACCACAATTTTTTTTTTTTTTTTTTTTTTTTTTTGTTTACGTCGACAGGAGTGGAATTTTGGGACACACACGCCTATAGACTTCCAAATTCATAATTGTTTCTTGTGTAATTTAACTTACCAACTAAAAACGAAAAAAAGAAAAACTGAAAATCTTCAAAGTGAGATTGCCCTGTTATTTCGCAAGGAAAAACTTAAAAATAAATCCAAAGAAAACTTATTTCATAATTTAAAAAAATGGTGAAAAATGTTGTATCTTCAAGGGGATGTTTAGTACTGCTGTTTAAACAACTGTTTTCACTTTCAGTGTTTAAACACTTAAACACGTTTTTCTACTGCACTTTTTAACCCACGCGTATTTCTACAATACTTAAACAATAATACTAAAAATCTCTAACCAAACGGGCCATTATTGATTTAAGCCCGTTAATGCATTCTTTTTTTGATGAACCCCGTTAATGCATTCAATCTCACTTCTATTCCTCTTTTTAATTAATTACTAGTCGCATACCCGTGCATTGTGCGTGATAGTTTTTTTAGGATGATCTCATTAAATATGTTTTTAATACTATAATTTTAGTTATTAACCATTGGTTTTTCATTAGTTTTTAAGTTAATAAATACCTTAAATATACTTTTTTTACCTTTATACACACACACACACACACACATATATATATATAGTAAATCTTTACACATATCTTTAAGAAAACTCTATATATTCCACTTTTTTGGATGCATAAAATTATAGACTACTACTCTATAATGATAGTGGCTAATTAAATTTTTTTTTTTTAGTGATCTCATTTGTAACGCTTTTTACCATTATCATATATTTACTAACTGATGATTTGCATAACAAAGACGATAAATGAGATGTAGCATTGTTCATTAGATTTTCGAAAGTAATAGTGTATGAAATATATATATATATATATATATATATATATAAGGTTAAATGAAATGTCAAAAAATGGATTTTTAAATTTTCTAACTTTATTTCTTATGTAATTTCTACTACTATCAGAGAACATCTCTTTTTTAGTTATGATTAATATGGTTTCCATAGTTAGAGTTTGATGAGTTTTAAATTTAAATTTAGTACTATGATTGTATTTAATTGTTGATTGTTGATTTAATTTTTTAAGTGAATTTAACGGTTTATGTTACTACACTGTAAAGTTTTTAATGTTCTCCACACGGTAATCTCTATTTTATTTTTTACTTCTCCTTACAACCTATTTGTTTTCCAATCAACGATTACTAATTGACGTTTGGTTTTTTTTTTCTTTATCTACTCTTTATTACTTTGTATTGGTTTTTTTCTATACCATCTCTCTCTCTCTCTCTCTCTCCATTGGCAACCTATCGTTTTCCAAAATTTGATGATGATTCTATGATATTAAATATGCATTATTAGTTTTTTTTTTTTTTTGTTAATTTAGTGTTTCTAACTTGATTTGTTTTGTATTTTATTCTTCCTTTGATGCATTGGGTTTGAGAATGGGTGTTTCCCTAGCATTACTCCACTTAATGTGGACAATTTTTTTTATTTAATTTAGCCAAAATATTATATTTTAACTTTTTTAAAATAAAAAAGGAGTGGAAATATAAATAATTTAATGATATATATGGGGGATGTGATTGAATTTAAATGTTAAATAAATGATATGAGAAAAAAATAAAAATAAAATACATAACGATAAACACTAACTTATCCAAATAATTCTATGTAATATAATAATAGTACATTCTGTAAGGACTCAGTTTATAACGACCCAAAGTGATACTGGGTTTGCATGTAAAAAGGCCCAAACAATATCATTTGTAGAGCGTGGGTTTGAAAGACTAAGCCTTGATCACCGGACAGTGGTTAGTCGTGGTGTTTATACAGAATTAAACCATGTTTGCTCGAGGAGTCTTTCTCCTTGAGGCGGTCTGGGAGGCTCTGGTTCTTGGCCTTTTTTCCCAGCCTCCTTTTTTTGGCGCATCAACCTTCACATTATATAGCCCTTCTGGGTTGATCTTAGCCCTCCATTTGTTGATCAGGCAGGTGCCTACTTCAGTACCTGTCCCATCAACTGCCTCCCCTTGCTTTTTGTTAGTTGCGATGATCGAAGTCACCCTGTTCAAGCGTCTTTTCTCATTAATATGGTTAGGACGTTGGCGGGTGCATTTAATGTGGAGGGGACGTATTTACCTTGAACCAGTTTTGCACCGTACCCCCATATGGGTCCCATTCTACTCGCCTCTTCTTCAGGGGGCTTTTTGGGGGCAGCCTTCAATGAGATGTTGCTTTTCCCTTTGAAGTCTTGGAGTGCCGAGGATAGGGTCATCCTCGACTGTGCCCCTGGCATTTCGGCCTTTCCCTATTCATCCTCGGCAAATACCCTTCTCGACACGAGCCCTGGGCCCTAGTAGAGCGTGGGCCAGATCATAAGTTCCCTGGCCCCACATATTCTTATATACTGTTTTTTTTTTTTTTGAGAAAGTCTTATATACTGTTTTTAATTATTTATAATGCAATATGATAATATTTAACAATCAAAGTCATAAAAAAATTATTAAAAAAAAAAAAAAAACTTAAAACACAAAACTAAATCCCATCAACCAAAATAGAGTTCTAAAGAATACAAAACTTTATCAAGCTAAAATAGATATGCAAGAAAAATAAAAATAAAAATTAGGAAATAACCACATTTTTGTGAGAGAAAATTATGTAAAAAATGGAAGAGTGAATGAAAATTTTATACTAAGAGGATAATAATAAAACGAAACAAAATAAAGGAAGATAAAAGGAAAGAGGAAGAGTGATATCAAGGTAGAATGTTTGGGGAGATGAGAAGGTAAAGAGAAGGAGAAAGGTTGGAGAAAGTGTAAATGTTAAAAAAAATGAGTACAATTTAATGAGCACAATTTTCTTTTATTTGAATTTAAGTAAAATATGACATTTTTTATTTTTTAAAACAAAAAGAGAGAGAAAATATAAATAATTTAATAATAAGGAAGATGTGGTTGAATTCCAATATTGAGTAAAATAGAAGAGAAGAAAAAAATAAGAAAAATTAAAAGATATAACCATAAACACTAAATTATCCAAATTATGCTATATAATGGAATACTATTTTATTTTTATCTACTATCTTTAATTTTTTATTATGTAATTAGATAAAATTTAATAATCAAAGAGCAAAATAATAATAATAATAATAACTTAAAACACAAAACTAAATCGTATCAACCTAAATTAAAGTTCTTAAAAACACAAAAATTTATTAATCTAAAGCGGAGATGCAAAGATTATTGAGGTTGATAAACTATTGGAACGTTAATTTATTAAAGTTCCAATAATTTATTGAGGTTGATAATAAATTAAAGTTCCAATAATTTATTATCAACCTAAATTAAAGCGGAGATGCAAAAATTAAAGAAATATATATTATCAACCTAAATTAAAGTTCCAATAATTTATTTATATACTTTTTTTGTAAAAAAAAAAAAGGAATAAATAATAAATAATAATTATGTGGCGAATGACGTGGCGATGTGGTGGCGCAATAGGAGCTCAGCAGCAACAAATGCCATGCTTCAGTTTTTAGTAATATATAGATATAGATGTGTTAAATTTATGGAGACTTTGAGGTTGCTTTCAAACAATTGAAAAATAAATAAATAAATCTGGAGACCAATCTCCATCAATAGGTAGCTGAGTATGCCATAAAGCAGACAAGAAAGATTGAAAATTCTCCAAAAAGTTAGTTGTCCCTTTTTGTAACTATACAATCCCAACATTTAGGCCAAATTTGCAAAATGTGACAATTTTAGCAAATTTTTTGAAGTAATGCTTTTTGACAAAGTTATTTAGTTGTACAGCATATTTTTGTAACTTGAGTTTGACAAACTCGAATTCCAACTCAAACTCGAGTTCCATGTAGCTCGCATGGCACACCAAGTAGTGGAGACCATACTTCTTGAAACTTGAGTTTGACAAATTCAAATTCCAAAATTGTGCTACATGACTAAATAATTTTGTCAAGTGTGTTTTTCCAAAAATTTTGCTAAAATCATGCTATTTGGAAAATTTGGCCCAACATCTAATAGTTTACATTATATTCCCAAGCAACTTGGGATCAATAAATATTTGGGAAATTGCTAGTCTATATCTATATCTATATATATATATATATATATATATATATATATATATCTAAAAGCTAAAACGTAGCATTTATTGTTGTTACAACGTAACATTTATTGTTGCTACATTGCTGTTGAGCCACATTTGCAGCCACATCATCTACCTATTTCCAACCATTTCTCTCCACTATTTCAAACCATAAGGTCTCTTTTACCTTTTCATCTCTCCACTACTCTCAACTTTAATGTCACTCTTCATTTATCCCTTCCTTTTCCTTTTATTTTGGCTCTTCTTATCCTCATTCTATTACTATAAATATGTGATTCTTTCTCTCATTCTATACATATTTTGCCACATGAAAAAAGGTTATTACTTCTCTCTCTCTCTCTCTCTCTCTCTCATGTTTTATTTTTATGTGAATTTTTATTTTTTGTATCTCTACTTTAGATTGATGAATTTATGTGTTCTTTAGAATTCTACTTTGGGTTGATACAATTTGGTTTTGTGTTTTGAGTTTTTAAGTTATTATCTTTTTTCTTTTCTATGATTGTTCAATGTTATCCGATTGCATATAAAGATAATTTACAATAATATAATGTTATTCTATTATATAGCATGACTTGGATAATTTGGTATTTGACTCATAACTATATTTTTTGTGATGCTTCTTCTCATTTTATTTTCTATTTATCTCCCAAAATAGGTAATTATTCTCTCTCTCTCTATATATATATATATATATAATTTATTCTTTCTTGCAACTTTACTTTAGGTTGATGAATCATTGTATTTTTTTTTTTTATAATACTTGTGGGGCCAGAGAACCCGTGGCCCAGGCCCACTCTACATTAGGGCCCACGGCCCAAGCTGAGGAGAGCCATTGCCGAGGACGACCTCTTGCTCGGCACCTCACGAAATGCCTGAAGAAAGGGACAAACTGAGTTTAGGGGCAGGGTAAGGGAAAAAGCTGCCAACATCATAATACAAAACCCTGTATCTGACAAGTCCATACTCTAAACCATACCCTTTAACTTTCCCAACGACCCCAAACCATACTGGGTATGGGTTGACAGGACAGGTCTGCACCCCAGAAAAGTGAAACTTATACGTGGACTCTAAAGAGGGAAACAAACACTAGTATAAAAGGAAGAACCCCCCAGAAGAAAAGATGACTCCCTCCCCCGGTAAAAGGGAGAAAGGGAAGGATATAAGGCTCCTTGGACGGCGTCCGAGGACTTAAGTCCTATAACCCGTACTAATGGAGGGCTTAGCTAGTCAAGCCAGGCCCGCCCATATAAGAACTTCCATAAACGCCACGATTAAACCGTCCACCTGTGCCCAAGGTCATGCCTTTCAAGCCCACTCTCTACAAATCATATTGTTGGGGCCTTTTGCATACGAGCCCAACGTCATTCCTGGGCCGTTAAATAAATCGTGTCCCTACAATTGGCGCCGTCTGTGGGGAAGGCTTGCGCGTTGGCTCAGGCAGCGGCGGAGTTGAGCCTTTGTCAAGCAAGGGTCTGTGAGGGTGCCTTCATTTCCAGCGACATGTTGTTGTTATTCCAACATAAGTTCCCACTAGGAGCTATGCCTGGCAGTGCCAAGGGCACGGACAATTCTAGGGGCTTCCAGCATCAAGCTAACCCCTCTCCACCTGGGTCAAGGGGCTAACCTTTGGAAATTAAATCAATAAATAAGTAGATGAAAAACTACAAGTTTTGGACAGAACCAAGGCCGAGACAATACGGGGTTTGGACACAACCTGGACGTTAGATGGCCTCTAGAATCTACCCCGAGAAAGAATTCCCCATTTGATAGTTAGGCTAATCCCAGGAATACATGGATTCCCCAGCCTACCCTCGGATTCTCAGTACCAAGGGAATTGGTGCAACTGCAATATAGGGTCATACGTTGTCAAAACGCAGTTAAAGTCCCTCGCTGCTCGGCTACCCTCTCGGATGAAATATTTAGTATTTATCGTTCTCGGACGGTCACCGCGCATGCATTACGGGGCATTAAGCCGTTATCTCAATTGGTAAGGTTCTGTTTCAAGGTTTCCTGTTTTAAGCATCACTAAAGGAAGGCACATACATAGCACACCCTTTTACAAAGTAGTTGCTGCCGAAAGGAAAAGTATTTGCAAAGAAATAAATTCATCTTTGATTAAGACAAAGAAATAGTACAACGTACAATGAAAAGCTGGAATAAGCTTATACTGAAGCTAACTACATAAGCGAAAAGAAAGATACAAGAGAATAAAGAGAAAGCCAAGGAAGAAGCACAGAGGAGAGGTTGGCTGCTGTCCCAAGACGTTGTTCAAGGAAAACCATTCCTCAGCACTTTTACATGCCTATAACTCAGGCAGCCAAAGAGCCCAACTCGGGGCCTGCACCGTTGAAGAAAAGGCGTAGAGAGCCCGACTTCGGGCTAGCACAGCTGAAAAAAAGGTGTAGGGAACCCAACTTGAGGCCAGCATCGTTGAAGAAAAGGTGCAGGCAGTCGGAAGTTGATGGGCCTCCACGTAACCACGTCTGCGATATAGCAGACGGCGCTGATGGCGGAAAACTCTACTTCTGATGCACCAAGAATCTGGTGCGACCAGTACCTGCTTCGGATTTTGACTAAAAGAAGGAGAAATACCATTTCCCCCTTTGTCAAGACGGAAGATTTTCTTGAATCTGTGCCTCCCTTGCCCAGACCACGCTACCTTGAGTCTCGGAAGGACCCGGCGCCTCTGTGGCGGGTGGAGTTCCTTTACCCCTATCCGTGTCTCAAACATATTGCACAAAGGACGGATAGCACTGAACACGAAACTGTGATTATGGCTGAAGGATTGTGATTTAGAAGAGAATCAGAAGGTTTGTTTGTAAGGAAAACAACCCCCTATCCTACTTATATAAAAGATAAGGGGGTGGCATTCAATTCGTGTAACTTTCCAAGGGATGCTACAGACAAAGCAAAGTTGGCTCAATTTCCAACGCCATTCACGACCATAGGATCTGAAGATCCTCGTGAAGACGCGCCTCGAGTATTGAAGCGCCAAAAGACTTCACGTGATTGGGCAAAGGAACGCCTCTCAATTTGGTACGTCCTCCATGTAAATGGAAAAACACAAATATTATTGGAGTACGGAATCTAAGCAAGCTATGATGTAAGCCCAACATTACCAAAACCCTCCTCCCCAACTAAAAGTCAGGCAGCAGGATTTTGAGGGGCTATTGTGGGGCCAGAGAACCCGTGGCCCAGGCCCACTCTACATTAGGGCCTAGGGCCCAAGCCGAGGAGAGCCATTGCCGAGGACGACCTTTTGCTCGGCACCTCACGAAATGTCTGAAGAAAGGGACAAACTGAGTTTAGGGGCAGGGTAAGGAAAAAAACTGCCAACATCATAATACAAAACCCTGTATCTGACAAGTCCATACTCTAAACCATACCCTTTAACTTTCCCAACGACCCCAAACCATACTGGGTATGGGTTGACAGGACAGGTCTGCACCCCAGAAAAGTGAAACTTATACGTGGACTTTAAAGAGGGAAACAAACACTAGTATGAAAGGAAGAACCCCCCAGAAGAAAAGATGACTCCCTCCCCCGGTAAAAGGGAGAAAGGGAAGGATATAAGGTTCCTTGGACGGCGTCCGAGGACTTAAGTCCTATAACCCGTACTAATGGAGGGCTTAGCTAGTCAAGCCAGGCCCGCCCATATAAGAACTTCCATAGACGCCACGATTAAACCGTCCACCTGTGCCCAAGGTCATGCCTTTCAAGCCCACTCTCTACAAATCATATTGTTGGGGCCTTTTGCATACGAGCCCAACGTCATTCCTAGGCCGTTAAATAAATCGTGTCCCTACAATACTATTTTGCGTTAATATGATTTGGTAGTATGTGTGTGTGTGTGTGTGTGTGTGTGTGTGTGTGTGTTTTTTTTTTAATTTTTAGTTTTCCATCACATGTCTTCTCTTTTCCTCTTATAACTTTTGTTTTTTTTTTTTTGACATAATACTTAGTTATTTTATAAGTGAGATTCTAAATTTATATCAAAATACAATCTTGGCTATGTATTTGAATGTGTCTATCAACTATTAAAACCGCCCAAGATGAATATGTATAGACAATATTTTTGTTTTAATTTTTCATTGATTTATTATTTAGTTATAACATCAAAATTAAAATAGATGAATTTGTAAAGTTAAAACTGCCTAAAATGAATTTGTAAAGCCAATATATTTATATATTTAATATTGTCAAAAAATTAAAAGTAAAAAATAAATAATAAAAAAAATAATGATGTGGCCAATGATGTAGTAGATGAGGAGGCTAAACAAAAGCGTAGCAACAATAAATGCAATATAAAGGCCAATTAAAGGCAATTAAATCTTAATAAGTGAAAGTGTATGCAGTCAATTTTTTTTTATAAGATCACGTTCTCTTTACGTGTTTTTTTTTTTTTTTTTTTTAAGGAAATTCTCTTTATGTTGTTATACAAATTATTTTCTTTCAATTCAATAGGTGAAGTGTTCAATTTTAGAAATAAAGTCTACTTTTTTTTTTTTTTTTACATATTATTTTATATATTACATTTATAATATGGTATAATCTCCTAGGAATTTTTTAGAAATATGCAATTTCATCTCATGCATCTATATTAGTAAACAAAACCCAATCAATAGTTCAAAGTTACTCATACGATATGAAAAATTATAAATATGATAATCTCTTCTAAGAGAATAAAAATTTTGAATAATATATTTGAAATTTAAACAGTTTAGTTATATAGGAAAAAAAATTAAGAAAATATAATGCACAATAACATAATTTAGCAAAATATATGGACCACCTAAAAAATGAATAATATCAATCAAAAAAATCCAAATAATAAAAGGATGATATATTTTTTGGGATAGATAAATGAAAAATAATTTTAGAAATTATTTATTTTTTGAGTGAAAAAATTATTTTTCACAAAATTTAAAGAACAAATTATATATTATACCATAACTACAAAATAATTATCAATTCCCACGCATCGCGTGAGTTTGCGACTAGTTAAATTTAGAAAGCAATATCTTTTCTGTTCTTGGGTTATTAGAAATACAAGTAGTCTACAATACTCATTATAGACAACCTACTAATTTTAGGCAACCTCACTGAAGGCCAAGAAAAAAACAAATATATCAGTTCAAAAAATGGAGCTAACAACAATTGGAAAAAGCAGCCAATCATCATTTCAACACCATGCTTCAACTCTTGATGCTGGTGGAGATTCTATCTTAGAGGAAGATGAGGAACTTGAGCTGCAATGGGCAGCAATTGAGAGACTACCAACATTCAAACGGCTCAGAACCTCAGTATTTGATATTGATCATGACAATGGAAGTGGAAAAGAATTTAAAGGTAAGAGAGTGACTGATGTTACCAAGCTTGGAGCAGTTGAAAGATATCTGTTTATTGAGAAGCTCATAAAGCACATTGAGAATGATAATCTCCGGTTGCTGCAGAAACTAAGAGACAGGATAGACAGGTATCTCAAATTTTAGTTCATATATAGTGAAATGCTTATCTCATTCCAAATGCTTCGTTTACATATATTTCGTTACCAGCCAGAATAGCACTCCAAAGGCCTCTAGATTACAGATGACTGAAGCTATGTTTTTATTTCTATTATGACCTCTAACTTCAGCCTGTCACAGCACAGAATTTTCTGCAACTTATATGCAATCAAAGTAACAATACATGTAGTTGAACTTGACTAGTTTGTTGAGAAACCACGGCTGAGCCTAAAAGTTTGGGAGCAAGGCTTAGTTGTTGTTATTATAAGTGATCAGAGCAGTAAAGCTTTTTTGGGTCTTATATTAGTTATGTACTTCGTGGTCAAAGTAAACTGGTTTAATGAAAAAAATAAAAAATAAAAAATTGACTAAAATCCAAAACTGACCCAAGTTTCAGTTTTTATTATTTCAGTTCTTCAAGTTTTAGTTTTGTTATTTTAGTCCTTTACGTTTTAGATTTTGTCAATTCAATCTTCTGTTAAGCTTTCGTTAACTATGGCTGATTTGGGGTTTTTTTTTTTTGGTAATTAAAAAAATGAGAAACTGTTATTACAAAAATAAAAAATAAAAAATAAAAATAATGAAAGAAACTAATGGGAGCGACGTCGTTCCCATGCCTTGAAAACAAAACAAAAGACCCCACCCCCACCGAATCACCGATACCCTACCTCACCAATTTCTGAGAACAAAATTAAGGGGTTGAAGGACCACTCATGTGGTGTTTTTGAGTGCTGGCTACACTCTGCACAATATCGAACCAGGCTTTGCAAGAATGGTTCCAGTTGTGCGAGGATGGTCTGATTTTTTGCCCACACTGCTGAGGAACTCCAGCCATTATATGTCTCTACTGGTTCTGCTGTTCCCTCTCCTTGCTGCAGCCATGAGCCTCCTACCAGGCTCCTCTTCATTGGTATTCGTCATATCTCCATCAGCATTCACTCCACCAATGTCTCCGTTTGCTAATGGCATGTCACACTCAGGTTGGCCCCAACCAAATGTTCCGGCTTTGCATCTACCAGGAAGCAATTTTCAGGGGCAAGGGATGTCGTTCCCCTTAGTTTTTATTTTTTATTTTTTTTAATAACAGTTTCTCATTTTTTTAATTACGAAATTAATTAATAAATAAATAAATAAAACCCAAAATGGCGTCATTTTGGTTAGTAATACGGCAACAGTTAACAGAAGCTTAACGAGGGATTGAATTGACAAAATCTGAAGTTTAGAGGACTGAAATGACAAAACTAAAATTTAGAGGACTGAAATGATAAAAATTAATATTTAGAGGCTCAGCTTTTAGCCAAAAAAATTCCTTTGATGATACATCCAAATGGGACGGACCAATAGGGGCCCAGGCCCCCCGGCCCAAAAAAAAAAAAAAAGAAATAGTTATATAAACTACTTTAAGCCCAGCCAACCCTTATTGAGCCCTCTAGCCTCCATCTCAAAATTCCAATCTGCCCTTTCAAGTGGTTAGAGATTTTTTTTTTTTTTTTTGGCAACTAATGAGTGGGAGAGTCTGTGTAACGACCCCACTCCACCTGTGTAGATATTATCCACTTTGGAGCTTCATACCCCTCACAGTTTTGTTCTCCCCCAAAGCACACAACAGTGAGGGAAAAGACCTCTACACATTAAAGAGAGGTTATTCCTTATAAACACATTCACATGTGCTTCCCTAGGCGATGTGAGATTCCATGGAATGCAAGACCCCCTTTTTTGGGTCACTACAATTCACCCCCTTACAGGCACATGCGACCTCGCGTGTGGGGCCCACACTTCTGGCTAAGGTATGGCTCTGATACCATTTGTAACGACACCACCCCACCTGTGTAGATATTGTCCGTTTTGGGGTCTTATTCCCCTCACGGTTTTGTTCTCCCCCAAAGCACACAGCAGTGGGGAAAAAGGTCTATTCACATTAAAGGGATGTCATTACTTATAAACACATTCTCATATGCTTCCCTAAACAATGTGAGATTCCATGGAATGCAAGACCCCCTTTTTTGGGTCACTACAGTCTGAGTTGAGAAAGTGAGATGTGAGTTTTGATTTGTATGTTTTGATTTGTATATAGTTTTTGCTAAAGTATTTGACTCTGAGTTTTGATTTATAAAGTGATAATAGCATTTGATTGTTTGACACATTGACAGTTTGTTGGTAGTGGGGCAATATTGGGAATAGGAAACAGAGATAAAGAGAAAGAAGGGAGTAAAGGACATATAATGCATTATAAATTAGTAGTGAGGCTACCAGTGTGTTTGGGGCAATGGGTGACAAAGATAAAGAGACAAAATGACAAAGATAATAATAAATAAATAAAATGAAATAAATAATATAGTATATATGTGACACAAATTTATTAAAATAAAATTGTCAATGTTTGATTAGTCTTTTTGTGAGATAATAAATATAATTTTTATTTTATTTGTAAATCATGAGAAAATCAACAACAATATTTGATTTTTTCAAAAGAAAAGATTCAAATTCAACATATATAGATGCAATTGTGAATTTTTTTTTATTTTTTTTCGCTTATTTCTGGCCCCCCTAACTTTAAATCCTGAGTCCGTCCCTAATCCAATCCACAAAACCAAACTACCATACATATCCTTGGTTGTCCTGCCCTTAGGCTTTGACAGGAATTGAAAAAGGAAAGCCTTTTAATTAGTTGTAGGAATTGTTAGGTGGATAAAATCTGTGCTCAAGGGTTAGATATTTTCTTAATTTATTTAAAACTTTCTTTGATTTGTCATTAATTTTATTGTGTTGCAGGTAGAAAATGCTGGATCCTTTTTTTTTTTTTTTTTTTTTTTTTTTTTTTTTTTTCTGCTTCTAACTATCTTTGTTTATCTTTCTTGTCATATGAGTTTTATGCATGTGTATATCAATGTATATGGAACTCTTCCTGACTGACACTAGTCAGATATGTATCATTTTGATGAATTAAAAAGTGAATTTTCCTGTTAGAGTGAACGTAAAGTTACCTACTGTGGAAGTGAGATATACAAATCTCTTTGTGGATGCAAAGTGCGAGGTAGTTCAAGGAAAGCCTCTTCCAACACTATGGAATTCCATCATGAGTCCCTTATCAGTAAGTCGGCATTTCTACCTTCTAATTGTAGAAATATCCAGGCCAACTTCCTGCTCTACCTCTAAATCCTGAGTCGAAGAAATAATACATTAAAAAAAAAAAAAAAAAAACCACTGTCGTCATCAGCAAAAAGAGCTACAACTTTTGATTGACAATTCTACTGAATTTATCTCTTGGACAGGTTTTTACAAAGGTAATCCAGTGCAATTCTCAAGAAGCCAAGATAAACATTTTAAAAGATGTCAGCGGCATCATCAAACCATCAAGGTAAGCCAAATATATGTTCGTTGCATGGCAACAAAGCATAAAATTTATATGGTTAGAAATTTACATTAAATCAATGCTAACAGAACCAACTCACCAAGTTAGCCAAGTTATGTAAGTAGAACAGTATGCTAAGATCTGGGAAGGGGGCCAAAATTGTTCACTTATGGAATTTCTCTATGAATGCAGGCTTACACTTCTTCTTGGTCCGCCAGGCTGTGGGAAAACAACCTTATTATTGGCTCTTGCAGGAAAGCTTTATCAATCTCTCGATGTTAGTATTTCAAAAAACTATAGTAGACAAGCTTAAAAGCAATACAATGCTAGGAAATAAATTTTCATTCTTAAAACAATTCAAGATTCTATATACTTTAATTTAAAATCATAAAGAAATTACACCCAAACATGGGTAGTTTCAAAAAACATGATCAGCCATCACATTTATGCCTTTTCATGCACATAAGGATTCCAATTACTATGAACTTATAGGAAACTAATCTTATTTATAGTACATATACATGTTTACAAACTAATCATATCTGGATGTCACAATCTGTACAATAATCTTCAGCTTTTCCTTACTACAGGTGGCAGGGGAAATCTCTTATAATGGCTACAAGCTAGATGAGTTTATTCCACAGAAAACATCAGCTTACATAAGCCAACATGACCTGCACCTAGCTGAGATGACTGTGAGGGAAACAATCGACTTTGCAGCACGCTGCCAGGGTGTTGGAAGCAGAGCAGGTAAGGTTCCTTGTTTCCTCCATGTAGTTATTAGCAGGGTAGTTGTGCACTCATAACAAATTATTTAATTTGAAGTTATTTCTTGTTGAAGATTTCTGTTTATGAAATTTTAGTGAAAAAAAAAAGAGAATCAACATAAAGATCTCCATGATTCAGCCGTGTGCCTATATCCACAAGAGTGAGTAGCTAATCATTCCTCTATATGAAAAACTAGGGTTTACATGTTTATACTGCCAGTCTGCCCCTATTAAAAAACCCTAACCCAGTACATTGAATTTCCTAACATACCTTACTGTACCTTGAGACATTTAAACAGGATACTTGTGTTACTTTCTCATTCAGAATATGAGCCACTACCAATAACCTCTTTTTTTTTTTTCTTTTTTTCACTCTGCAGATATCATGATGGAAGTAAGCAGAAGAGAGAAGGAAGAAGGGATTGTCCCTGACCCTGACATTGACACCTATATGAAGGTATTCATAAGTTGGCAAATTTTTTTTAAAGTAATTACTAAAAGTCTTTTGAGAGTATATTAGGCAGTAACAAAATACCTGCAGGCAATATCAGTAGAAGGACAAAAAAGAAATCTCCAAACAGACTACGTTTTAAAGGTAGCTTTTCTTTAAGCAGAGCTTGATTAAAGTAGGCAATGGAATATTTCAAACAACAAGTTTTTATCAAATTTGATGTGTAAAGTACAATATTTTGGCCTTTTAGATCCTTGGACTCGATATCTGCAGTGATACAATGGTTGGAGATGCATTGAAAAGAGGCATTTCCGGTGGCCAGAAGAAAAGGTTAACTACAGGTTGTTAAAAATGATAAACATGCTGTTAATTTCGTTTAGCTAATGATTCTACCACTACTAGCACATCTCTATTTATAAATTCTATAAGAGGTTCCCTTGAACAAGAAAAAAAATCAATTCAAGCTTGATATCTTTCTAAAAGCTTTTGTTGGGCAATCTTTTTTCTACTTCCTCCCACTTTCTTTTGTGGGGCAATTAAAATGGATTGAATAATAGTTAAATGATAAAGTTCATAATTTCTTCACAGCTTAAACCTTAGGGACAAGTGAGAATTTATCATGGTATTAGAGCATGTGGTCCTGAATTTGAACCCTGTGTCGACTCTAACTGCCATTTTAAAATTTAAAAATCTCACATGAAGTGGTAGTTTATCAAAAATGGTCTTACATTTGTAAAACCTGTTCCCTAGTGTTGTGAGAATAGGAAAGAAAATATTTTCCATGTAGGAATATTCTTCTCAACCCAGGATTTTCATGGCTACTTTGCCTGGCAGGGGAGATGATTGTTGGTCCCACAAAAGCTCTTTTTATGGATGAAATATCGACTGGACTAGACAGTTCCACAACCTTTCAGATAGTTACCTGCCTTCAGCAATTGGTGCACATCACAGATACAACTGCATTAGTTTCACTTCTTCAGCCAGCTCCTGAAACATTTGATCTATTTGATGAAGTGATATTAATGGCAGAAGGGAAAATAGTATACCATGGTCCTCGAACTAACGTGCTTCAATTTTTTGAGGATTGTGGTTTCAAGTGCCCAGAAAGAAAAGGTGCTGCAGACTTCCTTCAGGAGGTGAGAGAACATGATTCCTGTTTACAGTTGACATTAATCCTAATTGTTTCATATGCTCAAATTTCAAACATTTGCAGGTTATCTCCAGGAAGGATCAAGCACAATACTGGTACCATGCTGACCTTCCATACAATTATGTTTCAGTGGATCAGTTCTCTCAAAGGTTCAAAGCTAGTTCTTTAGGACAGAAGTTAAATGATGAGCTCTCAAAACCATATGATAAATCTAAGAGCCACAATAGTGCCATGTCATTTGATATTTACTCTTTGAGCAAATGGGAGATGTTCAAAGCTTGCATGGCCAGAGAGCTACTTCTCATGAAACGGAATTCATTTGTCTATATTTTCAAAACGATGCAGGTGATATTTTACTCATATGACTACTTAGGCTGGTGCATCTACAACAACATTCTCAATCACATTAAACTAACACATTTCCCCTTCCTTTATCCTGCAGCTCATCATCACTGCATTTATTACAATGACAGTATTTATGCGTACTCAGACAACTGTGGACTTGATCGGTGCCAATTATTTTTTGGGCTGTCTATTTTATACAATTGTAAGACTCATGACTAATGGAGTTGCAGAGTTGTTCTTGACAATCACTAGACTTCCAGTGGTTTACAAGCAAAGATCATTGTATCTGTATCCAGCATGGGCATATTCTATTCCAGCATCTCTCCTAAAGATTCCACTTTCTTTGGTTGATTCAATACTTTGGACAGTAATGACTTACTATGTTATTGGGTATAGCCCTGAGGTAGAAAGGTAAGTACTTTTCAAAATCCAATTGAACAAAAATATTAGAAAGATAATCTCTCTCTCTCTCTCTCTCTCACTCTCTCTCTCTCTCTCTCTAAGCTTTAATATACATTTTCTACATATGGTTTAGGTTCTTCTTCCAGTTCCTTTTGCTGTTTGCTCTACATCTAGAATCAACGTCCATGTGTCATTTCATTGCCTCAGTTTTCCGGACTATGGTTACTGCATCAACTTGTGGTGCTTTGATCTTAGTATTAATCTTTTAGTTTGGAGGCTTCATTATTCCTCGACGTGAGTATAAATTATTTGCTTTGATTCTCAGGGATAACAACTAGACTACTTACCGAGTTTCTTCTTTGTAGCCTCTTCACCACCTTGGACCTTGGTTGAGATGGGGTTTCTGGCTTTCTCCCATGAGTTATGCAGAAATAGGTATAGCACTAAATGAATTTCTTGCTCCACGATGGCAAAAGGTACTTCGAAGAAGACCTAATATTTTTTTGCCATGCTACTTTACAAGAGCAACTAAATAGCTTTAGTTCATTTTCATTTTGTAGGTTTCGAAAGGAAACATGACCATAGGAATGGAGGTTCTAACTACTCATGGTTTGAACTTTGATGGCTATTTCTATTGGATATCATTGGGGGCTTTGTTCGGGTTCACAATACTTTTTGATATTGGATTTATCTTAGCCTTAACTTACATAAAGCGTAAGTTCATTTCAATTAATAAACAAGCATAAAGATTGGATTTTTAAATTCCATCCATTCACCTGTAAGCCTATCATGAATACAGCTCCAAAGATTTCTCGAGCTATTATTTCGAAAAAAAATTTCTCTCAGCTACGAGAAGCAGATGATTGTAATGGTAGCGCAGAACTGGATAACCAATCAACTCTAGCTACTTCACCGCAAACTACTGCAGAAACAAGAAATTTTGGTAAGATAAAACTGTTAGCCAATAAGTTAGTTAACAACAAAATTAATTCTCAATACAGTAAATAAATTTTTGGTTCTAAGATGATACAAGAGAATGTGGTTGGTTGTACAGGGAGGCTGGTCCTGCCATTTGAGCCCTTGACAATATCATTTAAAGATGTGCAATACTTTGTTGACACCCCTCCGGTAATCAAGTGCAAATGATGATTCACATATGATTATTTTGAATATGTATACAAGGTAGAACTTACTTGTTACTACATTCCTTCTGCACAGGAAATGAGAGAGATGGGTTTCAGTCAGAAAAAGCTTCAGTTGCTTCGTGATATTACAGGAGCATTTAGGCCAGGAATTCTTACAGCACTTATGGGCGTAAGTGGAGCTGGAAAAACAACTCTCATGGACGTCCTCTCTGGGAGGAAAACTGGAGGTACTATTGAAGGAGATATAAGAATAGGAGGGTATCCCAAGGTCCAGAAGACATTTGCAAGAATATCAGGTTACTGTGAGCAGAATGATATACATTCTCCACGGATTACTGTAAAAGAATCAGTGACATACTCGGCTTGGTTGCGATTGCCACCCGAGATTGATTCAGACACAAAAGCTGTATGATATCCTCCAGTTCCTCTCCATAATTATCAATAGTACTATCGTATATAATTTCAAACAATTTCTGAAGGGACTTAAAATGAAAGATGATCTGCTTTACTAAACTAAGCCTTATACCAACTATATGGACTGGCTACAAGTCTTTAGCAATCTAAGTAGAATTCAATAATTATTGTAAAGATAAGCAAATAGAGAAGGCATTGGTGGGTCTAATGGAGTGAATATTCAAGTTTTTGACTTGTCATGTGGATTGTGACTGTTGATTTTTGATTAAGATTAATACATGACATTGTCCCAAAAAAATATTGGCATGACAGAAACTTAATGACTTGCGACTTTGTGTCCACTAATGTGTAACATTTTTAACACTTAAACAACCAATGTAATTTGCTTAAAATGTGTGGGAAAAACAAGAGAATGATAAGGAAATTTCAAATCATGTTTAGATAAATGCATAAAATCCTGAATATTGGTGCAAATGGCACAATAACTGATATTAGTACGTAAAATTTCTATTGGAGTAAGTATACCGCTATAGATACACTACAAATTACATGGTCTAAAACATTATAATGCATTCATATCAGTCTCTACAATATGTCATGCAGAGATTTGTAGAAGAAATTATCGTAACAATTGAACTTGATGGTATCAAAGATTCATTAGTTGGAATTCCAGGCCAAAGTGGCCTATCTACTGAACAACGTAAAAGGCTAACAATTGCAGTGGAGCTTGTTTCAAATCCATCAATAATATTTATGGATGAACCTACATCGGGTTTAGATGCGAGAGCAGCTGCAATTGTCATGCGTGCAGTGAAGAATGTAGTATCCACAGGAAGGACAACGGTTTGCACCATCCACCAACCAAGCATTGACATATTCGAGGCTTTCGATGAGGTAGAAGAAATAGTGCCTTATTTTAGAAAATTACGACGTACTCCAGCTTTTAATATTGAGATTATAAGATTTATCTACTAACAAATTTTGGCTAAATTATCCTGGCCATAAAATTAGAAGTCATCTCATTCTTTTTGGGCTAATTATACTACAGGGTCTTTATAGGGAGCACGTTATTGGTATCTTGTCATCTGAGGAACATTGACCTGTCTAATGATTACAGTAGATGTGCTTTTCCTGTGCTAAAATCTACCTAAAAATCATATTTCTATCTTCCGGGTAGCTATTATAGGCTTTTAGTCTATGGATACAACTCAAAGGTCCTTAATCTGAACTAAATGTGGGTCGTAATATGGATTGTCATGTTACCCTATCGACAGCCATATTATTAGTTACCTGAAAAGTTTATGACATTTTTCTACCTGAATGCGTATCATTTTTGGTATTGCTTTTGCTTTCTTATCTAGAACAGTTAGAACTTGAGCCTAGTATTACAAATAACTCAAGGATGTACAAAAATACTAAGTTTTTGATGAGAAAGCAGATTTCAGCCTATTGCTTGTTCCAAGAGAGTGCTCTTGAAGAATTGAACCCATTCTTGTGCTTCTAAGCAACTTAGCCTTTAATTTCATTTCAAATCCTACCTGCCTATTGTTTTGTATGTACCAGTCATTCTAAAGCAACATGCTCTGCAATTTTTCCTTCCTCATAGTTGTGGATGAGCAGACTATACTAACATTATCCATCACTCTTTAGTATCTTTCTGACTATGATTTTGATATTCTGTCATCACAATGCATGGTACAAAATTAAAATATATCACAATTTTGAGCATTTCATCAAAGTTTTATCTTTACTTAGATTTATATGGTATCTCAAACCATGAGGACAAATTGCTAAATTTATTAAGATAACATGAGGCACATATGGTTGACTGTAAAAGATTTTCTGTAATCTTCTTAGTGTTGCTATTAAATATTATTTTGTACAACTCAGTAATCTTTTTGGTGCAGTTGATTCTAATGAAAACCGGAGGACAGATCATTTATTCCGGAATTCTAGGTCATCATTCTAGTAAACTTATTGAATATTTTGAGGTATGCCAGACTGCCAACAATATATGTTGTAACAAGCAACAAATTTCTAGTCATAACATTGAACATTCTTTTATAGCATTTTATTTCCTTGCGTGGATAGACAACTGACGGATACTAAAACCATCTGAATATGTAATGAATAGACGTGTGAGAAGGATAAATTTTTGGCTGAATAACAAACATAACTTTACTTGCATAAGACATGGCAATCAACATTGAATCATGCAAGTTAAATAGAGAATCTCTAGTGCATGTAAAAAGTTGAGTTCCACCAAAAGCTTAACCAAAAATTGGATCTTGAATCCCAAGAAAATTTTAGTTAAAGTTTCCAAAGTGTTCTGAAATCATTACATAGGTTTCTAAATGTGCTGTTATCTTCTGTATATTGATTAATCCAAGAATGTACATATCAATTTCCAAAGTGCTTGAACTATATCTACATATGCCAGTAACCTCCTCCACCTGTCGAGTCCCTGCAGGAAGTGTTAAAGTCTTACCTTATTTTGGTGGAATTAGTGATTATTATTTGCCCTTAAAACATTACAATCATTAAAGGGAATATATAATACTCTTAACAAAAAACTTGAAAGGTTAAAAATGCTCACCATTGACTATCTTTCACTTCTTTAAATTTGACAATATTAAATAAATCCAAGCATGTAGGTTGCTATAAATCACTGAATACAATATATTTTTCTATTCAACAGGGTATTGCTGGTGTGCCAAAGATCAAAAATAATTATAATCCAGCAACATGGATGTTAGAAGTTACTTCCGCTTCAGTAGAAGCAGATCTTGATATAGATTTTTCCAGAATTTATAAGGATTCACCTCTGCATCGGTTAGTATATATTTACAAACATTGATAGGAAAGCATTATTTTGTTGCAAATCATGTCGAATTAATTTCCTAAAAAGGCATGCATCACTCTATCTAGCAAGTTTAATCTTTTCCCAATCGTTTACACATGGTTATGATAATTTTATTTGGTTTCTAATTAATTATAATCTTTTATTGTTCTTGTATTCTAGTGACACCATTGAGTTGGTAAGACAGTTGAGTGAGCCACAGCCAGGTTCAAGAGACTTGCACTTTCCCACTCCTTATGCACAAAGTGGTTGGGTGCAGTTTATGGCATGCCTATGGAAGCAACATTTATCTTATTGGAGAAGTCCTGAATACAACTTGGCACGTTTACTATTTATAATTGCTGCAGCACTGTTGTTTGGGGCAGTCTTTTGGCAGAAAGGAAAGGAGATGTAAGCATCTAGATATACATGCATACATTTAGATAACAATTTTTTTAGAGAATTTTAAAATACATACATCTAGACATACATATGCATTGAAATAACTAGATCTCTGAAAAAAAATAAAAAAAATAAAAAAAACTTTGGGATATATTTTTCTATTTCATTGTTCTTTTAACTCTTACTTTAAAATTGTTCTTTTAACTCTGAGGGGGGGGGGGGGGGGGGGGTTGGGGGTTGTATCCAGCACACAAAGCTCCCACTTATGCGGGGTTTAGGAAAGGTCATGGTAGGCAGTCTTACCCCAAATTTATTGAAAAGACTGATTTTCGGACTCAAATCCACTACTTGTTGCTTTTGGTGGAAGACATTTGCCATCACACATAGGCTCAACCTCTTAGTTTGGAGGAAAATAGAATAGAAAATTTCTCGTGTTTATTCTCAATAATAAATTTCTTTCAAAAGACAAAACATTGAAAACCACTATGATGCAGTCTTTTTCATTTCGTTCATTACTTTAATACATAAATAAATGAAACATGTCAAACACTCTGTCATTACCATCCTTATCCATGGTAATAAACAAAAATTACAAGCTTGATTGAACTCTTGTTTAATAATTGTGGATATTATAAAGCTTCCTGCAGCTAATATTTGTAGTAGACTGGCATGTGCAGCTTTTAAATTCCTTCTTTTTCTTCTTTCTTTCCAAAGAAACACTGAGCAGGATTTGTTCAACATTTTTGGATCAATGTATATGGCTGTAATATTCTTGGGCTTAAACAACTGTTCAACAGTTCTTCCACATGTAGCAACTGAGCGCACTGTTCTGTACCGGGAAAAATTCGCTGGAATGTACTCCCCAAATGCTTACTCATTTGCACAGGTTTGATAGTGCTTCTATCAAAGAACAACAATTTTTTTATTTTAGAAAATCAATTGTATGTCTTGATATTTGATGGATAACAAGGGTAATAATTTTTTTTTTTTTAATGTTGAAGGTGATCATGGAAATACCTTATGTAATTTTGCAAACAATTTTGTATGTGGCCCTTACATATCCAGCAATAGGATTCTACTGGTCAGCTTACAAGGTCTTTTGGTACTTCTATGCCACATTCTGTACTATTCTCTACTATGTATATTTAGGGATGCTGCTAGTTTCAATGAGCAAAAGTATCGATGTAGCTTCCATACTGGCAGTTGCAATCTACACCATATTCAACATTTTCTCAGGCTTCCTTATGCCAGGACCGGTAAACCCCTTAAACTCTTCTATAAGTAGTCACATAGAATGCTGGTTTAATCTTATAAACAGGAAAAATATGTTAAATGGATAGAAGCATTTATAAACACACAACGGATATCTTCCTCTGTACCATAAACATTCTCATTCTTGGAATATTCGTTACCTTGTCTATCTGATGTTTAAAATGATGAAAATGAGAATGCAAAAATAATGTAGTGAGTTACCACTTCTTACTGAAGTTTCCTAGAAAGGTGGAAGAGCATTAGAGAAAAATTTTCTGCATGTGCCCCCAAAACTTTTTGCTATTTTCATAGAGTGATGTTATATAGGGCTACTAAATAAGCCTTACAAACTGCATGTCAACTTCTAAAGGCAATCAAAAAAAAAAAGTAATTCAGAAATTTATTTATTATGTTGTTGATGTAGCACCAATCACATTGATTGTCACCTCAGTTTTTGGTAGTATCTTTAGCATTTTCCATTCACAGAAGATAGCAACACCAATTTCAGTTTCTTTCCTTACACATGTCTGCATGGGTACTAGGGATTTGCAAATGGTCTCTAAAAAGTGATCATACCTGAATGGATCATAAAGAAAGTTGTTCCATGGTGTAGTTCTTCTTATACCATTAAGCATTGGGTACAGTCAAGCTAAACATAATAACTGTGTTACTTAATATGCAGAAAATTCCTAAATGGTGGGTCTGGTGCTATTGGATCTGCCCTACATCTTGGTCCCTAAATGGCCTGCTGACTTCACAATATGGAGATATAAAGAAGGAGATACTAATCTTTGGGGAGCTCAAGACAGTTGGTTCCTTTCTTGAAGATTATTATGGCTTTCGACCTGATCAATTGGGCCTTGTGGCCTTTGTGCTCATTGCTTATCCAATTATTTACGCTTCCCTGCTTGCCTATTGCATAGGGAAACTAAATTTCCAACGGAGGTAGAAATGAGCTAAAAATTGCTTGAAATACACTCCACGCAAGCGTATGGCATAAATATATGTATAGATATTTGCAGTTCTATTGCATGACAAGAAAAATAGTTTTTGACAGTATATAAATTCTGTGACATGCCATATAGAACCAGAGACTTTAGAATCAATATCTTCCCTTCCATCAGAAAGACAATGTGATGATGGGTGGTATTTGACAACTCAATTGTATGCCAAGAAAATATAGTTCTTGTAGCATGGATTCTTATGGTTAAGTGTGTGGCTTGGGATGGGACTAATAAGGCTCTAGCTCTAATGGGCCTCAGACTTATCTGTCGACTCTTGACAAGCCCAAAGTTACCATTAATTATATAACAAGTACCACTATAGAAATATAATTGCACTCTAGGCCTTATTAATAAATTATTCCCAAGATTCTAATATGATATCATTTGACCCTTTCATGAAATATCCATAGTGAACAAAGTCATAATGTACTATCACTTTGTAAACAACTATTTTATTCCTTGAATACCTAGTTTAATCTTTTAGTTATTCATATCTATGAAATCTAATTTCATAAAATATGAACTTTAGTAACTCTTTACTAAAGTGGCCAACCCTAAATAACCAGTTCCCATTAAACTTATCTCAAGGGGATATTTAATGTCTCCATAGAAAGAGATTATAGATTCTATCTTGAAAATATGTGTTCCCTCAACACTATGTGTAGTTAACCAACATACTAAGGTTTTGAACGTTAAACTAAATCTCACTCCTGATATATCAAAGTAACCCACATTTCATGATTGGGTTCACTATCCTCTCAGGATTGAGAGTTTATGATATTAGAAGTCGTGAGATTAATTATTCAGTTAACTGTTATCTGAATAATTAATCTCACAGTAGTCCAATTCAATATGTCTTACACACTTAAGACATATTAACACATCAACTAGAAGTCTCCACTTCCATGATCAAGACAAAATATCTTAGTTGATGTGTTATAGTTTTCATAAATAAAACGCTCAATTTTATCATCGACTACGAACTATATTTTGAGTTTATAAGGAACTTGTGATTTATATATTCTGTAATTAAATCACATAAATCACATACAATACATCTCAAGGACTATAATAATGTCCCATTAGTTCATTTATAAATAGTCTCATATAATTAAACAGTTTAATTATTTATAACATACCAATAAATTAGATTTTAGGGCACAAACCCTAACAATACTAATATGCCAATAATTGCGTGACACATAACCCGCTATATAAGGGCTTTGTAAAATCTCGTCCTTCTTTAGTTTACCAATCCAAAAATGAAAATCTCCTTCAGTCGCTCCACTGACTCTTTCCTTATTTCTATTTTACTAACACTAAGCTATATTGTTACATAATATGGGTGAATCTGTTGATTGGTAATATCCGATGTGTTAAAAAACCTAAATTCAGCCCAAAATTGGCATAAGGAAACTGAGTGCAAGTGAAGGCTACCCTTTAAGAGATGATGTCGGTTGAAGTGATAGTCGATTTCAATATGCTAAGTGTGCTTATGAAAGACATAATTGTGGGCAATGCGAATAGTACTCTGATTGTCACAGTGGATACAGTACTCGTGTAGGGAGCACTTATATTTTCTAAGAGACATTTGAACAATAAAAGCTCAGATATAACATCAATAAGGGCTTGGTACTGGAACTACTACAAAAAACAGTTTCTCAATGTGGTGGAATGATGATCGATAGGATTACCGACCCAGTTTACATCGAAGTAGGCCTACAAATTAAGGGATTACCAACAGATTTTCTCTCTCAAGCGGACATAAATCTCATTCGAGCAGCATTTAATGTTTTGCTTGAGAGAAAATCAAGGTTCGCTCAAGCAAGCTTCTACAAAAAGCACATCTTCAAGTAGTTTCAAAACTTCACAACTGACCGAGGGTACCCACCATATTTTAGATTACATTGTCTAAGGATATCTGCCAATTCAAATCCTAATTATTGGGTTCTCTAGAGTAAAACTGATAGGTCACTGGACTAGGCAACGGAAATAAAATTTTGGCCAAAATACAAATTGGACCTTCTAAGTTTAACTTAAATTCATTTGAGCCTTCTAACTTTATTTTCGTTCAATTGAGTCTTTTAAGTTTCAAATTTATTTAGTTTAAGTTTTTTGTTCAATTTCGTTAAAAAAAAAATTGTCATTAAGTACGCAATTAACTAATGAAAAAAAAATTAAAAAAAATTCTCACATAAAAGATCTATAAAACATTTTATTAAATTTATAGATATTTTTTCATGTGAGAAAACATTTTTTAAATGGCAATTTTTAAAGAAATTTGACAGAATGCTTGAATTAAATAAATTTGAAACTTAAGAACTCAATTAAACTAAAGTAAAGTTATAAAACTGAAATGAAATTCAGTCAAATTTAAAGGGTATAATTTGCATTTTAGCCTAAAAGTTTTGGGTTATGTGTGGGCTGAAATTAAGTGTGGTTGAAAACAAAAACATATTGTGCAACCACAATCAATACCATCTTATCAAGATTATAAGGAGACGTGGATCAAGTGTAATAGGTGTGAACCAAATTTGTGAAATTGGTTCGATGAATTAGGTTAATACATTCCCTTTTTCAATCGTTGTTTAAACTTTAACTTAAAATCAAGGGCAAACAAATAATTTTACAACATAAGGATATAAATATCATTTTGATTGCAATCAAATCCAGAGGGAAAAGGGTATCATGGGAGCAGAATTGTAATTTCAACTTTTGAATTTCCAATCACTTCACATAAAATGACGTGTCATAGGCTCCAATTGGACTATTGAATTAAAAAATCAATTACAAACAATTGATTTTGATTGGTTCTGTAGGGTCACGTTTTTCAGGCCTATGGTCCAAGATGCGCGGGACCTTAAACTAGTGAGCCCGGTACAATGAATTTGTAGAGAGTGGCCCAAAAAGCTAGGTTTTAGGGTATAGACAACGGTCATCACGGTATTCTTTACGATCAGGTTGAGGCGAACTGGGTTCGTCTGTTGGGTTGGTCCTCGGCACGGCCTGGGGAGCCTTTTTTGGTACCACTGGTGTGTTAGAGGTCTCCGCGCCCCACCCCTCTCTGTTTCTCTTTACCCTCCTTTTATAGTAGTTTTCTTCTTCCTGAATGGGTCCCTAGGGTAGGTACTTTTCCCATCGTCCCTTCCCTCCAGTTGTTGGGAGTGGTTGTAAGGACAGAGAAGTATGGCCGTATCAGGCACAAGGCACTGAATGCAATAATGGCAGCCTTTCCTTCAAACACTTTCGTTGTCATTTTCTACTTTAGTACTTTTCCCGCTCTGTGGGATGATAGGGAGTGTCACTACCGGTGGCAGGTTACCTCCTCCATCCTCGGCTACACTGTGCCAAGAATGGCTCTATCCGTGGCCGAGGAAGGGCTTTTCCTCCCTACCACCGAGGATGGATTTTTCCCTTGAGCTGGACCTTTGGCCCAATATAGATATTGACATGGGCCTGCTGGTCTTTTACCCCCCACAGGTTCCATTTGGATTTAATTTAAAATCAATGACATGTCTTCATCCTATTAATTTTGACTAAAAATAATGGTAATGATGCACAATTGATTTATCCGATTGTCAAACATTAATGATCCCTTAATTTTTGGTGAAATTACACTTTTAAAATAGTTGATTTAATAATAATTGGAGCATATTATTGCTAAAATGTAAAATTGAGTTAATTTAGACCTATCAATGCTAAAATGGAGTTAATTTGGGGGCCTATTAATGTTAACTAGTAAGTTGTCCGTGCGATGCACGAATAATGTTATAATATTTTATGTAAAAAAATTTTGGAAAATGTTATAAATATATTATACTCCATATTATATTTATTATAAAACTTTGTTAGTAATTATAAATTGTACACACATATCTATTATAATTATTTTGTTCAAGTAATGAGCAATAATTAAAACAACTTTGGAGTAATATTGCGGTATGGTGATGCTTGTAAAGCTTGTTGAGGGATATGTTATCATAATCTATTTCTTCATCTTCAACGTTTGAAGTTTAGTCCGTCTATATTTGTTCAATTTTTGAGCTTTCATCACTTTTTTTTTTTTTTTTTTTTTTGCATCATTTGTGCTAATCACTAATGAATTGGCACCAGGAGATTCTTGATTGGATCTTACGAAGTTTGGACTTTGTAGCTAAGATCTTAGTAGGTATTTGCATTCATATTAAATTTCAATAATGTAACAGTTTTTTGTACATGTTTTTAAATATATATTTTTTGTTAATTTTTAAATACTGCAGCAAAAGGAATTAATATAGTATATTGAATTGTGTATATATGCTTTTCTTCCATACCTTTTTGTGATTTGAAGGTGCATAAAAAAATATTAGCAACTATGTAATTTTCCAAACCATTCTTTAGACTAAATTCATTCAAATGAAGAAAATCCATTTTTTTCCTAATTTTTTTTTCAAATCATGTGGGATTCCTTCCCCAATATCAATAGTTTTACAATAATTTAAATAAGTTGTACCTTAGTTTGTTTTTCAGCAAGATTTCTTGTAGATTTATTTAAGATTTTTTTGGCATCTCGATCAAATATCACAAAAATTGTTTTGTCAATTGCATCAAAAACTTCGATTTGAATCTTGTATCTAAAGTAGTTTGCAATTGTGTGTGTGCATATATATATAGTAGTTATAGTAAGATGAATATATTATAAATATTTGGAGAGTATGTAGTTAATATGAGTGCCTCTAACCTTGGGATAGAAAGATTTGTTTTTGTTTCACATTTTGCATGCCAAAATGATTTTGCTTGTGGTTTGACATTCCTTTCACAAAGCACGCACGAAATGTAATATCAACCCATTGTTGTATCAATGTTACTTATCGTTGGAATACCCTAGCAAATCGCATCTTGCAATGAACTTTGAAATTAATATGTATTATTATTTTAATGTAAATAATATGTGTATTATTATTTTTTATTTAAATGATGAGTATAATTTGAAATGATTAATAAACTTGTTTTGTAGGATCTCATTCAATGCATTTTATCTTTACTATTGTTTTCATATTCTTTAAAGATAAATCCTCCTATGAAAATTGTTTTGCATATACTTTTGGTATTTCTTGTATAGGATAATGCTTTTGACCATTCCTATCATTGAATTTTTTTAAAGAAAATATTAAGTAAATTGCATTTACCACACGGGGGTGTGGCTTGATAGTAGGAGTCCTCATCCTGCACCCAGAGATGAGCGGTTCGAGTGATAGCCTCGGCAAGGCCCACGTGGTACACGTCGTATTGCCCATTGCCATCACGTGGCGTGGGGTCGATGAGCCCACACCGGAGACCTCCTTTTTTTTATTCAGCAAAAAAAATTAAGTAAATGACATTTTGTGAGATAGTATATGCTATTTATAAGACTTTTTTGTTATTATAAATTTTAGAAATATGCATTTATCAATTATTTCAGCAACCTCAAGGATCTCAAAATTTATATATCATGGGGTCGATGAGCCCACACCAAAGACCCCTTTTTTTTATTCAACAAAAAAAAAATTAAGTAAATGGCATTTTGTGAGATAGTATATGTTATTTACTAGACATTTTTGTTATTATAAATTTTAGAAATATGCATTAATCAATTATTTTAGCAACCTCAGGGATCTCAAGATTTATATATATATTTTGCACTAATCGATGACAAAGAGAATTTGTCTGCATAACTCGCATAGAACATTATTAATGGACAAAAGCGTATTGAATTGAAATTGGGGAAAAATGAAGACGTGATTTCATGAAATGAGATTTTCTAAAAGTATCATCTATGCGTGGGGGAGGAGGAAGAGATTTTGTAAGTGGGTAAGAGTTTTGGCTTTGATTTACACGTGGGAAGGGTCAAACTTGGGTCGTAATATGTAAGGTCATAACTGGGCTTAGGTTATACATAAGGTTTGGTCTATTTTTAGAAGGTAGTCTATTTTGTAGAGAATAACTTTTGATCTAATTGTCAAGAGTAGCTCATATCTATATAATACTAAAAGTTGAAGCGTATCATTTAATGTTGTTATACTTACGTTGAGCCACATCAGCAGCCATGTCATTTCCATCCTCTTTTCTGAATTTGTCCTATAATTTTAAAATAGTTTTTATCAATTTTAAAATGCTGATAAATATAAAATAAATTTCAGCCCTATCTCCACCATAATGTTCACTTCTTCTAAATTTAATTCCACCATGAAACCCAAATTCAAAGCCTTTTCAACTGAAATCCTTTGTAAAACCCTTTGCTTTCACGCTTTAAACTTTTTTGTTTTTCCTTTCCTTTTGTTACACAGTTTCAATTTCCTGCCTCCCCACATTTTAGTTCTTTTCCCTTCCCGTTCAACAGTTTCACATTCTCCCTACATTTTAGTTCTTTCCCCTTCCCCACCTGTTGTTCTATGGTTTCACATTAAATTCACACCAGCCTCACTCCCTTCTAACAGTAGTCTCTCTAAATACTGACAGAAGCTGCTAAGGTATCTCTAAATCTCAGTTCCTTTTGTGCTCTATTCTTTTGCTTGATGTTTTTTTCCCCTTCTTACTGCCTCTTTCATGCATTAGGGTATTGAATTTTTTATTGCTGTAGAGTTTATGGGATAAAGTTGTAATAATGAGTACACTTATGGATATACATCTCCCCTATAGGCTTAATACATTTCACCTTTTACACATCCCAAGTAACCTTTTCATTCCCCAAAGTTTACACATTCCAATCAGACTTTATTTCTAACACTCCCCCTTGGATGACTACTTTCTAAGAATACGCCTCGTTAAAACCTGCCCAAATAAAAACCCTGTAGGAAAGAATTTTGGCTAAGGAAAAAGAGTACAATATTCTTGTATAACTTCTAGTGCCTTAGGGTTGCCTCATTAAATCCTTGCAAAGGAAAACCCAATGGGAAAAAACCTTAGCAAAGGAAAAAGAGTACAATCAACACACATCCTTTAGAAAATTTACCCCCCCTTCATGAATACATAGAATTTCCATTGTTCATGGTACTCATATCCTTAAGTCGGCGCATACCAATATTGTGCACCATCTTCTTAAAATTCACAGTTGGTAATGGCTTAGTGAACATATCGGCCAAATTATCACATGATCATATCTGCTTAACATCAATATCGCCACTCTTCTGGAGCTCATGTGTATGAAAAAAATTTGGTGCAATATGCTTGTTTCTATCACCCTTGATATAGCCTCCCCTAATTTGAGTGATACAAGCAGCATTATCTTTGTATAATATCGTTGGACTATTTATGATTGATGATAATCCACAGTTCTCACGAATATGTTGAATTACCGATCTCAACCAAACACATTCACGACTCTCTTCATGAATTGCAATAATCTATGCATGATTTGAGGAAGTAGTAGAAATTGTTTGCTTAACAGATCTCCATGAAATAGCAGTATTTCCATAAGTAAATATATATCCTACTTGTGATTGGCCTTTGTGTGGATCAGAAAGGTAACCTGCATCAGCGTATCCAGCTAATTGTGGTTTTGATCCATTTGGATAAAATAATCCCAAATCAGTAGTCCCACGAAGATAATGTAAAATATGCTTAATTCCATTCCAATGTCTTCGAGTTGATGCAGAACAATACCTTGCTAGTAAGTTAACTGCAAATGCTATATCAGGTCGTGTGTAATTTGCAAGATACATCAAAGCACCAATTGCACTAAGATATGGTACTTTAGGACCAAGAGTTGCTTCATCATCTTCTTGTGGTCGAAACAGATCTTTCTTGATATCAAGTGACCAACCCACCATTGGAGTGCTCAAAGGATGAGTTTTATCCATGTAAAATTGCTTCAGGACTTTTTCTGTGTACATTGATTGATGAACAAGAATTTCATTTGGAAGATGTTCAATTTGCAGGCCAAGACAAAATTTTGTCTTACCAAGATCTTTCATCTCAAATTCATTCTTTAAACAATTTGCTGTTTTTGTTAACTCTTCTAGAGTCCCTACAAGATTTAAATCATCAACATATACTGCAACAATAACAAATCCGGATTATGATTTTTTTGATAAAAACACATGGACAAATTGAATTATTCTCAAATCATTCTTTTAAAAGATATTCACTGAGGTGATTATACCACATGCATCCGGATTGCTTAAACCCATATAAGGATCTTTGTAGCTTGATAGAATACATACTTCGGGATGTAAGATTATATGTTTCAGACATTTTATATCATTATCTAATGATCCATACAGATATGCTGTAACAACATCCATTAATCGCATATCCAAATTTTCTTTTGCTACCAAGCTAATTAAAAATCTGAATGTAATTGCGTCCATTACAAGAGCATATGTTTCTTCATAATCAATACCAGGTCTCTACGAGAAACCTTTTGCTACAAGTCGCACATTGTATCTTGTAATTTTATTTTTCTCATTTCGATTACGTACAAATACCCATTTGTATCCAACAGGCATTACACCTTTAGGTGTTCGAACTATAAGTCCAAAAACTTCACGTTTACTTAGTGAATTTAATTCTGCTTGATTCGCCTCTTTCCACATTGGCCAATCATTTTTCTGTTGACATTCATCAGCGGTTTGTGGTTCATATTCATTATCATTACTTCTGGTAATATCAAGAGCAACTTTATATGAAAATATGTTGTCAACAACGATTTTATTTTTATCCCATATTTTTCCTATATGTACATAATGTTTCGAGATCTCGTTATTTTCAGGTACCTGATACTCTTCAGGGGATAACTCTTCAAGAGGTTTATTTTCAAGAGATTTTTGTTCATAAGTTTTGGATAGATCAATTATTTATGTAACCTGTTTCCTAGGTATAGCCTCTTTATGGGATGCAACTTGTTTTTCTTATACTTTTCTCTTCCGGGGAATTTTATCTTTAACACCAATAGTGTAACACCCCATAATTTTGATATCAATTAAATTATTATACATAAATTATAGAGGAGGCCTATAATTAAATGGATTAAATTGATTTGGGCCTAAGATATTAAAAATAATATAAATACTATGGGATATAAAGCCCAAGTGAGGTGGCATAAGTAAATATATGGGCCTTGAAAACCCTAGCCTTCTTCCTCTTTAGTCACACGTGTATTTTACTGATGGAGGCATCCTTTTTGCTTCAGCCGACTACTAAGCTTTGCCTTCTGTCACTGTGGCTGTGAGAAGAGACTACAGGTATGGTTTCTATGACTATTTTAATGGAAATAGAAATCCTATGATTGTTATCATACTTAGACTAGACAAGTACATATAGGCATGTGTCATGGAAAGAAACTAAGAGACGTTGGTCTCATGGAGGATGAATCTCCACCTATCCCTACATTAAGGGAAAAGATGTCCTATATTGTTATTATATTAGATAAGAATGGTCAAATATGGCTGCATGTCCAGAGCTTTGAAATTGTGTCTAATAGGCTTGGACTTTATCAATTGTTTTGTCACCATGTGAAAGGAAAAAGGGTTGCTTGTGGTTTATATATATAATGGTTTATCTCTTTTCACCACCATTGTCTTTGCCCAAATAAGTGTCCAGCCGTGTCCTTTGCTTTATGGCATCAAGAGGATTTGGGTCTTTGGGTTGATGAATACAATATTAAAATAGGAACTTTTTATTTATATAGCCGTGTGGTCCTCCATAGGCTTTGAAATGGATTTGACATAACTTTAATATATGGCTTCTACCTTTGATTAATAGCTTTATATACTAGGTTGATCAGATAGGTTTATATATATATATATATATATATCCCGTGGCTTCAAGGGAAAAATGTAAGCATCCGGATTGATAAATTAAGAATACTATCTCATGGCTACCCATGTTAGATTGAATATATATATATATATATATATATATATATATATATATATATATATATATATAATGGTTAGAGTCAATGGACATCCAGTGGCATCAAGAGGGAATGCTAAGCAACAAATTAAGGCAATACGTGGCTTCCAATAGTAAATTTGATAGTTAAGTGAATAAATGGAGGATTTTGGATATATTAATATTGTTTAGGATAAAACCGTTTAAGTGTGAAAATAAATTTTGAAGTGGGAAATTGTGTATTGATGAACCTATTTTTGGTATTGCTAGGTTCTAATTCTACTGAATTGTTGTGATTCAAGGGAGGTTAATTTCCTTTATTTTTGCAACTAAGAGGTAAGTGGTGTTTACTAATTTTGGGGGTTTTCCCAAAACAGTGTTGATTATTAAACTATTTTATATGAAAGAAATATGTTGATATTCTATATATAAATGAATATTTTACAAATGTTTGATGTGCACATTGGCTATTCGTTTTATGAAAAACTTGTGGGACAACCTAATTTTATTTAAACTTGTATGTGTGAATATGTCTTTATATTTTGAGAAGTATGAATGGATTATTTTGTGAGCATATTGAATATGTTTTGAAAACCTATGGCAAGTCGTGATTAGAAGCTCAGTATGGTATTTAGTCCTTAGCAAGGAACAATCATGCTGCAGCTAGTCCTTAGCAAGGGACGGTCCCAAAAGGGGACAGTGTACATTTGATAGCTCCTTAGCAAGGGAGCATACTATTGAGGATCCAAAAGGAAGCTCCTTAGCAAGGGGGTGTACATTTAGGTTCCAAAGGAGCCATCCTTAAGAAATGGGATGAAAGGAGGGTCCAGTCCCAAAAAGGGGACAGCACAATTCTGTCAATGGGGCGTAAACGTTGACCACGAGAAAAGCCTAGGAAATTGTTTATGTGATGGTATCAATATATATATATTATGATGGCTCACAATATAAAGATATTATTTTCTTTTACATGAAATAGTTGATGACAAAATATTGATGAGTTATAAGCTGTGAATCTGTTAAAAGAATTATTTATTTGAAAGGTTTGTTCCCACACCCCAATGTTAGTAAATTCCACTTATTGAGTTATCTCACCCCCCCCCCCTTTATTTCCCATTACAGATACATTAGGTGGATTACTGGAGTAGAGATTCTTGGGAGACAGAAATTACAAACTATTTTTGAGGAACTGCGGATTTTATTATTATTTTATGGCATTAAACTTTGTATTGGAGAATTATTTTGAGGATGTTTTGTATTTGGTGAATTAGAGCTCTGACTTTTGTAATCAGATTCAAGGTTGCTAGTTTCTTTTATTTAATATTTTTTATGGATTATTCAGATTAAATAGACTTTTATTGCCTATGATTTTGGGGCGTTACAAATAGGTTCAGGGCCGGCCCTAGACATTTTGGGGCCTAAGGTGAGAACTAAAATGAGGCCTTTTTATATGTATTAATTAAATTAATATTTATTTAATATTTTTATATTATAATATATTTCATTTAAAATCTATTTTTCTTGCCTTTTGAGATGCAAATTGACTAATTAAATTTTTGTATTCAAGTTTTTCTAACATCTCATTTTCAATCAATAATATAGACTTAATTAATTTTTCTTCTTTTTTTCTTTTTTTAAGTTTTTCATATCCAGATGCACATTTTCTAGTAAACATTTCTAATCAAACGATATATTTATAAAAACTAAAATAAAAAATAACTTTCAAGTGTAAAGCAAATGAGAAATAGAACCTGATTTATATAAAAAGTATTGTTGTAATTACACCAAATAATAACAAATTTTTAGCAATCTCAACCTGCATAAATAAAAATTTATTCATTATATTACCAATCACTAAAATATATATATATAAACACAAGATTAAAATTATTAAAAAAAAAATTAATCACAGCCACAACAAAAACAAGCCCAACCCAGCCAAGAACTTGCCAAGACCCACCCACCACAAAAAACATAAAACAAATCCTAATATCCTATTACATTTACAGCTATAACCAAAAAAAAAAAAAAAAACGCAGCACGGCCCAGCCCTCTTAACAAATATAAAGCAGAATAGACAGCAACAAGCAAGCCTAAGCCTTATTAGACTATTAGTTATACCTGAAGCAGTGAAGCTCAAAAGTCAAAACCCATTACCCAGCCAGAATCAAAACGCAGGCTATGCATCACGACACTGATGGCAGCAGCGAAAAAAAAAAAGGACAGTCTGCAGAGGAAAGGCAGCTTGAGCCAGCAGCCAGGCAGTTGGATGATTTAGATTAGATCGGAGGAAAGGAAGCTTGAGCCAGGCAGCCAGGCCCAGCAACGGTGGAAAGAAAGAATGAGAGAGGCGAAGAGCAAGAGTTGAGAGAAAAAATGAGAAAGAGACGGTAAAAATTTTAGGGATTTGAGGTTTTTTATTTGTTTTGATTATTGATTTTTTTGTGGTAAATTTCTTAGACGGGATTTGTAGTTTATCTTGTTGGATTTTGGTTTATCTAGAGGATAATGATGTTATTTTTGGGACAATTGATTTTATTTGGACCAAAAAATTTTGTTGTGCTACCCATGTTTAACTGGGTATAAGTGTATAACTGAAATTTTGTTTGTCAGTCAAAAGGATGTTCCAGATTTTTTAGATTCATCTGAAGCCAATTTTTTTTTTTCCCTCCTACCCCTTCTTTTCTAAAATTTTGAGGCCTCCCTTCTACTTGGGGGCCTTAGACAATTGCCTAACTCACCTAGGGGAAGGGCTGGCCCTGAATAGGTCTTCCACCCTTCAAGTGTGGCTTTGATTCATTTGCTACTATATTAACTGATTGTCCTACAGGGACTTCAATCCGTGTTGGAGTATTAATAGCTGGAATGTGAGATTTCACTATTATCTTATTGTTGGTGAATACATCCAATAATTGATTTGCAATTCCTTGCAAATGAATAATCCTTTGAACTTCCAGTTCACATTGATTTGTACGAGGATCAAGATGAGATAACGTCGAAACATTCCAAGTAATCTCACATCATGCTTCAGGCAACGACTTTTCTCCCCCTAATGGTGGGAAGATTATTTCATTAAAATGACAATCCTCAAAACGTGCCTTAAAAACATCACCAATTAGATGTTCAAGATATCTAACGATAGATGAGTAATCAAAACCCGTATAAATTCCAAGTCTATGTTAAGGACCCATCTTAGTGCGTTGTGGGGGTGTAATAGGTACATATACAGCACAACCAAATGTGCGCAAGTGAAAAATATTTGGTTGTTGGCCAAGTACAAGTTGCAATGGTGAGAATTTATGATAAGCAGTTGGCCTAATGCAAACTAATGATGCAGCATGTAAAATAGCATGACCCCAAGTAGAAACTGGTAATTTTGATTTCATAAGCAAAGGTCGAGCAATAATTTGAAGTCTCTTGATAAGTGATTTGGCTAAACCATTTTGAGTATGTGTATGGGCAATAGGATGCTCAACATCAATTCCAATTGACATGCAATAGTCATTAAAAGCTTGAGGTGTGAATTCACTAGCATTATCTAAACGGATTTTCCTAATTGGATAATCAGGAAATTGTGTTCGCAACCTAATTATTTGAGCAAGAAGCCTAGCAAATACAACATTTCTAGTAGAAAGTAAACATATATGTGACCATCTGGTTTATGCATCAATTAAAACCATAAAATATTTTAATAGACCACAAGGTGGGTGTATTGGTCCACATATATCACCCTGAATTCTTTCAAAGAAAGATGGACACTCAACAGCAATCTTTGAATGTGATGGTTTAGTAATTAATTTACCTTGAGAACATGCACTACATAGATAATCACTAGATAAAAGAATCTTCTAGTTCTTTAAGAGATGTCCGTGAGAGTTTTCAATAATTCGACGCATCATTATTAATCTTGGATGTCCAAGATGATCATGCCAAAGCATAAAAACCTTTGGGTCCAAACACTTCTGGTGTATTGCAACATTTGTTTCAACTGTTCTCATTATAGTATAATATAACCCAGAAGAGAAAATAGGCAGTTTTTCTAATATGAGCTTCTGGCCCGATACTATTGAAGTAATATAAAGAAATTCTTCATTGCCTTCGTTATTAGTTTCAATATGATAACCATTATAACGTATATCCTTAAAGTTGAGTAAATTTCTACTTGATTTAGAAGAATACAAAGCATCATCAATACAAAGTTTTGTACCCTTTGGCAACATGATAATCGCTCTTCTAGAGCCTTCAATTAAGTTTGATGAACCTAATATGGTATTGACATTGGCTTTGCATAATTTTAAAATTTTAAAATATTTTTATCTTTAAGGATCATATGAGTTGTTGCAATGTTTGCTAGACAAAAATCTTCTCTATTCATCTTGGAATTGATTTTACTAGTATGACCCATGCATCTTCATATATGCAAAACATAAATTAAACTTTAATATAATGAAAGAAAAATAATTAATCGGTATGGACATTTCCATCACCAATCAAATTATCAAATTTTCCATCAACATCCTTAAAGAAATCAGAGACATCAAGATGAGTCATATCCATTCAATTTGGAAGGTCAAGATAATTCATGGGATCTTCAGGATCATTGTGATCAACAAATTTTGTTTCAATTCCCTCTCCCTTTTCTTTTAGGGAGGTTTGGTACAAATCTACAAAATGTTTAAGAGTACGACATGTACGTGACCAATGTCCTTCCATACCACACCTATAACACTTATTTTCATGGCTCATTGATGGTTTTCAGCAACAGCTCATTATTTTGTTCAGCCACTAGAAGATAAAACATTAGTTCATAACACTTTATGAACATATGCATTCAATATTGCTATTGTAGGAGCACATTCGAAACATAATATATGTGTCTTTTATTATAGAATTTTAATTGTGGGCTGATTTTAAAGTACTAGATTAACTCACTTGCACCTTTAGTTTATTGCAACTTTAAGTGCACATCATATTGAGCTTTTAGGATGATCAAGTTCTTCTAGAACTTACAATTCTCCTAAGGGGTCTTTTATAGTAAAGTACTCAATTTTTATGTAAATAATAACAAATAAAAATTATTGCTTTTGAACGATCTTCTGGGATACTCTGTTGCCATCCATAATAATATCTTCAGGATTTATTACATCAACATAGATCTCATCAAGATTCATTGCATCCAAATGAATCTTAGTATCAAGGATCCATGATAATGAATTATTGCCTAAGATGTCAAGGGCAACAAATTCAAGATTTATAAGGTTTGACATAAATATATAATTACGTAAGTAATTAAATAAACAAATATTTTTATCATACAAAATTCTAATGAAAGAATGCTACATAGACATATATATTCAAAGTTGATTCATACACAGTACATATAACTATTATTAAGTTCCTTTATCACAAACCATTTTTTTTAACAAAATATTTTTAATCAATTAAATGTGAATCTCATAACAATATATAACAATAGAATAACATGAATCTCATAAAAAATTTAATCAATTAAAAATCACTAAAATTATGAGCATAAAACGTAAATCCAAACAAATAGGCTAATTACTAATTCCTTAAAAAGAAAACTTACAATGAGTTGAGAGAACTACACAAATAATCTTTGATGTTTGAAGAACAATGGGAGGACAACTTCCTTTCCAAAATTGGGTAGAAGCTTATGCTGATAACGTATTGTGAAATGATAGAAATATATAAAACAAAGTAAAAGAAACAAGAAATATATATTGATAAACTCTTATATTCAAGTGGTCATCCACAATTCTTTTGATCTCTCTTAGATGTGTGTACAATAACAGTAAAGTAATCCCACATATATATAGGACCTTAAAATGCTTGTAGAGTTTATGGGATAAGGTTGTAATAATGAGTACACTTATGGATATACATCTTCCCTATAGGCTTAATACATTTTGATGACGTCGAAAATTGTCACCAATGGGTCACACCGTACTCACGACTCGAATCGAACCTGCACGACAGAAGCAATCGAAAGAATCCTTCAGAGAGCACCGGTGTGGTGCCGGCCAAAGGCTCTCCGATGGTCAAGTTAGAATTCTTCTGTTTTACTTAGAGCGTTAGAGAGGGTCAATTAAAGCGTACCTCGATTTCTGAGGGTGGCAGGCCTTTTATAGTGGCAAAGGGTTGACTTTTCTTCTTGGTTTCCAAATCTTTTCCATGTGGGACTCTAATACAAATTCCTCTGAGCGTGGTGAGCGAGGATTTCCATTTTTGGCTCTTAAGGCTTTTCTAGGCGATATGGACCTCGGATCATGGGCCCTTACTACGTCTGTCAGCAATGGGCCTTCAAAGTGCAGGGGATCATCTTTATACAGGCCCACCAGTTCCGATCCGTCAGGCCCATTAAGGTAGGCCCATCAGGCTCTATATTTTACCATCTCCAGTTGCCCCCTTCACCCCAATGGTCCGTCACCTTTTAGGTCAAAGGATCAATGGGGTGACGATCCTTACGTATGGGTATGACGATCATTTTATGACGGATTCATGCAAGATAGGACGACGGTTCCAGATGGATCAACCCGTCAGAGGAAGATTCATCAAGTTGACGGTTACATGACGGGCACAAACCTGTTGGTACGTACTGACAGGTTGTCAGCATTTATTAAGCATGTCACGTGTCACTCTCTGAATGGTCGTTGTATAGGATCGAAGCGTCGCTTCGTCTTCCGTGCACCTCCTATATATATAAGGCGCCTCACTCTCTCATTTTTCAATTTTCACTCAGAAATCATTTGTCAGAGCGAAGCCGTCAACCTTGTCAGAGTAATCCGTCGAGGACGAGCATCTACTGATTACACCAACCGTCACCTCTCCTCTGCTAAGTTTGGTAAGTGCTTCTAATATACTATAGTCAAATTACATTTTCGTCCATGCATTGTTGTTAGGCTTTCCATACCCGTCAATACTTTCAAACCCGTCAGTCTTAGGTTTCATTGCCAATTGTAGGAAATGTCTAGTGCGTCAAGTAACCAGTCGGTGGTTCGTGATGGGACGGAATACGAGGATGTATACCCGTCCGGTCATAAAGACCAAGAGAGCCCCGGCGAAGATAGGAGTCCGTCTGCCTCCTCTTCATCCTCAACAAATGAGGATGTGGAGATAGTTGAAATAGAGGGTTCTGATGACGACGGGGATCAAGCACTGGAGTCCGTCGTAGGTGCTGATGGACTAAGACAGTTCATCATGTTGCCAGAGTGGACGGTGCATAGGTTTACATCCGTCATCAGGGAGAAACACTTCAGCACCTTCAGAACTAACTTCCAAATCCCTGACTATGTTTCCATCCGTCTACCTTACGCGTCGGAGAAGTGTTACTATGAAGGGGTAGACGGTGTCGGAGTGTACGAGCAGGCGTTGAAGGCTGGACTTCGATTCCCGCTTTCTACACTTAATAGGGAACTTTTACAGTATCTGGGGTTGTCCGTCACCCAGATATCCCCTAACGCCTGGAGGGTCTTCATAGCCATGGAGATTCTTTATGGTGCAATGTCAGATGGGGAAAGGAAATTGACGGTCCGTGAATTTCTTCACTGTTACCGTCCAGACGAGATTTCTGGATCAAGGGGGATGTATAGTTTTGCTAGTCGGAGCCCCTTGTTGAAGGTGATCTTTGAGACCCCAGACTCAAATAGAGACTGGAAGAGTCGCTACTTCTTCCTGGAGGGTGACAGATGGATGAACCATCCAGGGGAGACGGATTACATGCCCGTCGACACAACTTGGGCAGTGATAAATCAATCATGTATGCATCCGTCTTAATTTTGTAGAGCTTTTCATATCCGTCCATTTTTATGTGTATATCTTGACCGTCTCTCTCTGCAAGTAGACGGCGCCCACAAGTCAGCCTTGAGGAGTTTAGTTTCCTTGAAAAGATTTGCAGGAAAACTACGCCGGAGGAAAGGACTTGGGCTAAGTTGGTGAACCCGAGGACCATACATTGGTACTGCGACGGTCCTGAGCCCACCCAAGAGGCAATTAGATACGACAAACGAGTTCATAGACGTAAGCCCGTCAACTTTACTTTGCCATTTAACTGACCTTACTTAGTTTTAATTTCATCCGTCATTATTTGCAGAGATGGAGGACGCAAAAAGGAGAGCTTTGATCAAATCCCAAGCCGTCAAGAAGAGGGAATCCGGCGAGGTGGTACCTAAGGTGTCGGCTTCAGCCCCTAAGAGGAAACCGACATCAAAATCCGACCGTCCATTTAAGCAACCAAAGGTCTCTCTTGAACCTGTGGTCGGTTTAATGGCTGAGGGTAACAAGACCGTCACCCCAGCTAAGCAGGGGAGGGTAAAGGATTGATGACGGCCCCAGAAGGTAAGCAAGAGAGACCTCCTTCCCTTCTCCGCGACGACTCCAAGTATGCATTGGAGAAGCTGTCGTCCATCATCACGGCGGAAGACTATGAAGATCTTGGAAACCATTCGACAGAGGCCATGGGGGAGACGGGCCTCTTTGCCGTCGCTCAGGTTGGTTATGTCCGTCAAATAAGTTTATTTTTCTTTTTCGTTGTTATTTACATTATGTGACGGTCTCTTTTCTATTCGCAGTCCTTGGTCATGATGAAGGGACTACTGGACCGGTGTCTCAACCGTGAGAGTACCTTGGACAGGGTGCGCGCGAAGGTGGAGCAGACGGAGGAAGAGCTCGGACAACTCCATAAATGGAGGTCCAAGATGGAGAAGAAGCTGGAGCTTTCTGAGAAGGCAAGGAAGGAGCTGGAGGAGAAGACGGCCTCTGCGCTGACGGTCATAGAGAAAAAAGAGGCGGAGATCAAAGAACTCAAGGAAGAGATCCGTCATGTGAAAGAGGTAGCCGTCGAGGAGTACCGATGCTCGGAGTCCTGCTTGGGCGAGCTGTCAGATTCCTTCCTTCAAGGCTTCGATGATTCTCTCCGTCAAGTCAAGAAGGCCTATCCAGAGCTGGATTTGTCAATGGTCAAACTTGAGGACCAAGCCCAGACTTCTGCCCTCCCCATCGCCTCCGAAAATACGGAGGACCTCTTTGGCGACGGCGCTGCTCAAGGAGACGGAGAGTCCGTCCCGTCGAAGGATGTCCAAGTTGCTGAACAAAAGGAATATTAACGTCTATGTAATTCATTTTGAGGACAATCCGTCCATTCTCTTTTTTTTTTTTTTTTTTTATTCACATTTCAAGACAATCCGTCCTCTTTAATTGTATTAAACACTTGCCTTTGGGGCTTTTGGCTTAATATTCATATATGCTTTTTATCATTGTTTGGTACTCTGTTTAAAGGTCCGTCCTCCTTCTTGAGGAAGGATTTTTGTGAGAATATTTGTTTATCTTGTGTTGATTGAGCATTTACATCCGTGAGGATTTTCCTTCTCCGTCTATTTTTAGAGGTTCATTATGAGGAACCGTCCACTTTGTGACGTTGTACATCACTTTTTAAATGTAATGCCTATTTAATGGACTTGTAAAAAATTTTAACGTGGTCCGTCCACTTCGCTTGCATGTTCTTCCATTATTTCCGTCCACCTTGTGGACCTGAGTTATCATCCTTGTAGGATGTCATCATCCCTGTGGGATGGCCCGTCGGCCTTGTGGACTTTATTTTATGTCCGTCTATTTAAGGACTCTCAGTGATCGTCCTTGTAGGACGATCCGTCCACCTTGTGGACTTGAGTCATCATCCCTGTGGGATGGTTCGTCCATCTTATGGACTTTGGCTACTACCCTTGTAGGTTGATCCGTCCATCTTGTGGACTTGATTTTGGGTCTGTCCATTTTATGGACTGACAGTGATCGTCCTTGTGGGGTGACCCGTCCACCTTGTGGACATTTTGTGTCCGTCAATTTTGCGGATTGAGGGCGATCGTCCTTGTAGGGCGATCCGTCCATCTTGTGGACCGTATTTATATCCGTCCATCTTGTGGACTTGAATGATTATTCCTGTAGTATCTTATCATCCTCGTAGGATGATCTGTCCATCTTGTGGACATTTCGTGTCCGTCAATTTTGCGGATTGAGGGCTATCGTCCTTGTAGGGCGATCCGTCCATCTTGTGGACCGCATTTATATCCGTCCATCTTGTGGACTTGAATAATTATTCCTGTAGTATCTTATCATCCTCGTAGGATGATCCGTCCATCTTGTGGACGGCATTTGTATCCGTCCATCTTGTGGACGGCATTTAGTCTCCATTAGTTTTGTAGACAATTATAATGACATCCAAGTAGAAGATCAAAGTAATATCTGACTATAGAAATGCGTAAAGGAAAAAAGTGCCTGCCCCCTTTGGGCTTAAAAAGGGCACAACAAAATTGTAGCAAAAAGACAGTTAAAAGAGAAACTTATAAAAAGCTGAAACAAAAACTGGTTGCCGTGTCACTACTACTGGTAGTATTTCCTCAAATGCTCGGCATTCCATGGATGTGGCAGCTTCTCTCCATCTGTTGTCTCCAGGTGGTACGTTCCTTTCCTTTTCCATGACGTAACTCTATAAGGTCCTTCCCAGTTGGGGTCGAGTTTTCCCTGTGCAGGGTCTTTAGTTGCACCCATGACCTTCCTGAGTACGAGGTCTCCAACTTGGAAGTTTCTATGTCGGACCCGTGTGTTGTAATGTCTGGACATGCGATCCTTGTACCTAGCGATCCTTTGCTCCGCCTCCGACCTGACCTCATCTATCAGGTCCAGCTGTAGCCTCAGGGATTCGTCATTCCTGCATTCGTCATGGTTGTGAACCCTGTAGCTTGTGAGTCCAACTTCTGCTGGGATGACAGCCTCGCTCCCGTATGTCAGTCGAAATGGCGTCTCTCCTGTCGGAGTCCTCGCCGTTGTCCTGTATGCCCATAGTATGCTCGGCAATTCTTCGGGCCATATGCCCTTTGCCCCCTCGAGCCGAGTCTTGATAATCTTTAACAGGGATCGGTTCGTGACTTCAACCTGGTCATTAGCCTGAGGATGGGCGGGTGATGAGTAGTGGTTTTTTATTCCTAGCTGAGTGCAAAAATCCCTGAAGTGGCCGTTGTCGAACTGCCTCCCGTTATCTGAGACAAGAACTCTTGGAATGCCGAACCGCCGTTGGGAAAGGTCCCATGATATCTAGTCCCCACTAAACGAACGGCCATGGAGCCGTTATAGGGGTTAGCTCCTCAGCTGGTTGTCCGATGAAATTGCTGAACCTTTGGCATTTATCGCAGCTTTTAACGTAAGACTCGGCATCCTTCTGCATGGTTGGCCAGTAATACCCAGCCCGTATCAGTTTGTGCACTAACGAGCGCGATCCGGAATGGTTCCCGCATATTCCTTCGTGTACTTCCCTCATCACGTAGTCTGCCTCTTCAACCCCGAGACATCTTAGGTAAGGACGGGAGAAACCTCTCTTGTAAAGAATGTCTTTTATCAAGACGAACCTTGCCGCTCGGACTTTTAGCTTTCTCGCTGCCTCCTTCTCATCTGGCAATATCCCGTCCTTTAAGTATGAAGTTATCTGCGTAGTCCAGTTTCTTTCGGAGCGTATATCCTACATGTTGTCAGGGTCTATTAGCGGAAAGATTTGAACAAAGGGAAGTACATTACCCGGTGTCATCATATGTTCTGCTGAAGCGGCTTTGGCTAGCCGATCGGCGAGCTCATTGTCTCCCCTGGGGATCTGGATGAACATTGCTTTTAACCCGTCGACTCTCGCCCTTACTTGATCAAGATATCTCTTCAACCTTTCCCCTTTGCATTCATAATCTCCGTTTACTTGATTGGTCACGACTTGAGAGTCGCAATGCACGACCACACTTTCAGCTCCGGCGGCTTTGGCTAGGTCAAGTCCTGCTGCCACCGCTTCGTATTCTGCTTCATTGTTGGTAATGGGGAAGTCGAGACGGACCATACATTCAATCTTGTCTCCTTCAGGTGACAGCAATACTATGCCGGCTCCTCCAACTCGCTTATTGGATGATCCGTCGGTGTAGATGTTCCACTGGGGGGGTTCTTCTGCCCCCTTGTCCGCGTCACGCGTAAACTCTGCTATGAAGTCGGCTACAGCTTGTCCTTTAATGGCCACACGTGGACGGTACTTGATGTCAAACTCACTCAATTCTATTGCCCACAGCGTCAGTCGACCCGCGGCTTCAGGATTACTCAGTGCCCTTCGCAAGGGCTTGTCGGTCATTACGTTCACGGTATGGGCTTGAAAGTAGGGCTTGAGTTTGCGAGCCGCCGTGACCAACGCAAAAGCGAGTTTCTCCATAGGTTGGTATCTTTCCTCGGCACCGCGGAGCGCCCGGCTGGCGTAGTACACGGGCTTCTGTGCCCTGTCCTCCTCTCTGATTAAGGCTGCGCTGACGGCCACCGTGGAGACAGCCAAATAGAGGAAGAGTTCTTCACCTGGTTGCGAGGGGCTCAGTAGAGGTGGTGAAGATAGATAGGTTTTTAACTCCTCGAAGGCTCGCTGGCACTCGTCCGTCCACTCGAATGACTTTTTCAATGTTCGAAAGAAGGGTAAACACTTGTCCGTCGCTCTCGACACGAATCTATTCAATGCCGCTACCTTGCCGTTAAGGCTCTGTACTTCCATCACGTTTCTCGGGGGGGCCATCTCCATTATGGCTCGGATTTTGTCCGGGTTAGCTTCAATCCCCCTTTGAGATACCATGAATCCTAGGAATTTGCCTGCCGTTACACCGAATGCGCACTTTCCCGGATTGAGTTTCATGTTGTAGGATCGAAGTGTGCCGAATGTTTCCTTGAGATCTTCCAAGTGGTCTTCCTCCTTCCGGCTCTTCACCAGCATGTCGTTGACATAGACTTGGACATTTCTCCCGATTTGCTATGCGAACATCTTGTTCATTAGTCTCTGGTATGTTGCCCCTGCATTCTTCAGGCCGAATGGCATTACTTTGTAGTAGAAGAGTCCTTGACTGGTTACAAACGAAGTCTTCTCCTGATCGTCCTCGTGCATGCGGATCTGGTTATAACCCGAGAAAGCATCCATGAAGCTTAGCAATTGGTGTTGAGCCGTCGAGTCTACTAGGATGTCGACCCTTGGAAGAGGATAGCTATCTTTGGGGCATGCTTTGTTAAGATCGGTGAAGTCCACGCACATCCGCCATTTGCCGCTCGTTTTCTTCACCACTACCACATTCGCCAGCCAATCGGGGTAGTAGACTTCCCTGATGAAGCTTGTCTCTTGGAGTTTGCGGACCTCTTCCGCTATTGCTTGGTCTCGTTCCGGGGCGAATACTCTCTTCTTTTGTCGGACGGGTGGAAACGAGGGCAACACATTCAACTTATGTACCATGACCGAGGGATCGATTCCTGGCATATCGTCATGGCTCCAGGCGAACACATCCTTATTGCTTCTCAAGAAAGCTACGAGCTCTTGACGGATTGCGGGTTTGGCAAGCGTTCCGATCTCAGTGGTTCGGTCTGGATTGGAACTGTCGAGAGTTATCTCCTCTAGCTTCTCTGTAGGTTCTGCCGTCGTTCGGTGTTCTTCTATGTTCAAGGCCTGGATCTGGTCTTCCACCTCCATCATAGCTACGTAGCATTCTCGTGCGGCAATTTGACTTCCGCGTAGCTCTCCTACCCCATACTCCGTTGGGAACTTGATCATCAGGTGGTAAGTTGATGTTGCCGCCTTCCACGAGTTGAGCGTGAGTCGTCCAATAATAGCATTGTAGGCTGACGAGCAATCGACCACCAAGAATGTTACGTCCTTGGTGATTTGCTGGGGGTAATCTCCTACTGTCACCGATAACGTGACTGCGCCCAAAGGGAATATTCTACTCCCTCCGAAACCAACGAGCGGGGCGTTTGTCGGTATTAGCTGCTCCCTGTCAATCCTCATTTGTTGGAACGCCGGATAATACAAGATGTCGGCCGAACTACCGTTGTCGACCAACACTCGGTGGATATTGTAGTCGCCTGCCCACAAGGTGACGAGGAGGGCATCGTCGTGTGGATGGTGTAGGCGTCTTACATCCTCTTCCGAGAACCCGATAATGGGGCCTTCCTTTCTTGCCATCTTTGGCACTGTACCCGCCAACTGGACATTCTGTACCATCCGAAGGTATGTTTTGCGGGCCTTTTTCGACAATCCGGCCGCGGCTGTTCCTCCAATTATCATCCTTATTTCCCCTAATGGGGGCCTTGGTCGCTCGTTTTCTCGACGGGGGTGTTGTTCTTGTGGGTGTTGCTCCGTTCTCTCCTTGCTGACGAACTTCTTCAGCTTCCCTTGTCGGATAAGGGCTTCGATTTGTTGCTTCAAGTTGTAGCAATCGGCCGTGTCGTGACCATGGTCACGATGGAAGCGGCAATATTTGTCTCTGGACCTTTTGTTGGGATCACTCTTCAGCTTTCCCGGAAACGTCAGGGATCCTTCGTCCTTAATCTGCATTAGGACTTGGTCTATCGGAGCAGTCAACGGGGTGAAACTTGTGAACCTTGCGCCCATGGGTTTTGGACGTCTCTCCTCCCTTCGGTCTCCCATCCTTCCTTTCTTCCGCCCCTGGTCCTGTCGGGGATCCTCTTGTCTGTCTCTTTTCTTGGGTCTATCTTCTCGGGCTAATAGTGCGTCTTCAGCGTTCATATACTTGGTGGCCCTGTAAAGCACCTCCGACATGGTCTTTGGGTCGTTTTTGTATAGGGAAAACAAAAACTTACCCCCCTTCAGCCCGTTCGTGAACGCTGCCACTAGTATCTTGTCATCGGCTTCGTCGATCGAGAGCGCTTCTTTATTGAAGCGTGATATGTAGGCCCGTAACGTCTCCTCCTCTCTCTGCTTGATGTTCATTAAACAGGCCGTGGATTTCTTATACCGATGTCCTCCGATGAAGTACGTAGTGAATTGAGCGCTCAGCTCCTTGAAGGTGCCGATGGAGTTTGGTGTTAGCCGGCTGAACCAAATCCTTGATGCGCCCTTTAGGGTTGTAGGGAACGCTCTGCACATAATTACGTCTGCCACTCCCTGAAGGTGCATCAGGGTCTTGAAGGTCTCTAGGTGATCGAGAGGGTCCTTGATTCCGTCATAACTATCCATACTTGGCATGCGGAATTTACTTGGCAGGGGGAAGGAATTGACGGATGCCGTAAATGGCGAGTCAGTCCGGTTGACAAGGTCGTCAAGATCACTGGACACTCGCCCCTTGAGAGCATTCATCAGTACTTCCATCTGTTCCTTCATCGCCTGCATCTCCGCGATGATGGGTTGTGGAGCTGTATCCGTCACTGAAGGGATGCTAGCGTCCCGTCGCACTTGTTTGCTTGGGGCGTTACTCTCTTGTGGTCCGTCATGATTCCTCCTTTCAGCGTTGGTTCCTTCTTGATCCGCTCCTTGGTTATTGACGGCCGCACTCTTTTGGTTCAGCTGCTCTTCTAGGTCGTGGTTTTGTTTTGTGAGGCGCTCCACGGCTGCGGCGAGCGTCCTAACCTGTCTCTCAAGGGCAGTCATGGGGGCTTCCCCTTCCTGAACGTCGTTAGTGGTTGCCATCGAGCGTGTGAGTACCATGTAACTCCTTTGTCTAGGAAGCGATAGTGCGCTATGTTACCCTTTCCCACAGACGGCGCCAACTGATGACGTCGAAAATTGTCACCAATGGGTCACACCGTACTCGCGACTCGAATCGAACCTGCACGACAGAAGCAATCGAAAGAATCCTTCAGAGAGCACCGGTGTGGTGCCGGCCAAAGGCTCTCCGACGGTCAAGTTAGAATTCTTCTGTTTTACTTAGAGCGTTAGAGAGGGTCAATTAAAGCGTACCTCGATTTCTGAGGGTGGCAGGCCTTTTATAGTGGCAAAGGGTTGACTTTTCTTCTTGGTTTCCAAATCTTTTCCATGTGGGACTCTAATACAAATTCCTCTGAGCGTGGTGAGCGAGGATTTCCATTTTTGGCTCTTAAGGCTTTTCTAGGCGATATGGACCTCGGATCATGGGCCCTTACTACGTCTGTCAGCAATGGGCCTTCAAAGTGCAGGGGATCATCTTTATACAGGCCCACCAGTTCCGATCCGTCAGGCCCATTAAGGTAGGCCCATCAGGCTCTATATTTTACCATCTCCACATTTCACCCTTTACACATCCCAAGTAACCTTTTCATTCCCCAAAGTTTACACATTCCAATCAGACTTTATTTCTAACAAAAATCTATTGAACGATGCTACCTCTCAATTAACGTCTTTGTTATGCAAATCATTAATTAGTAAATACTCCCTCCGTCCCAGTTTGTTTGTCCTCTATTCCATTTTGGGATGTCCCAAAATATTGTCTTGTTTCTAAAAATAAAAGTTAGTAATTTACTAATATTCCTATTATACCCCTACCTTATTTTCAAAACTATTTGAAAAGAAAACAAACAAATATTTTAAAAAATCAATCTAATTGGGGCACCTTTTTAGTTACCTCAATAAGAATAACTCTTTTTTTTTAAAAAAAAAAAGGCTGATAAATTTATTTAAGGGTAGTTTTGTAAACTTATACATTTTTAAAAGATAGACAAGATAATAAATGATATTCCCTTAAAAAGTTTGTCTTTTCAAACAGGACAAACAAATTCGAACGGAGGGAGTATATAATAATGGCAAGAAGCATTACAAATGAGATCATTAAAAAAATTATAACATTAATTAGCAATTATCATTATGGAGTAGTAGTCTATGGTGTTACACATCTAAGGAAGTGGAATATATAGAGTTTACTCAAAGATATATGTAAAGATTCACATTATATATGTGTGTGTAAGGGTTTTTTCAAAAAATTTAAATGGAAGGTTCTAAAAAATATATTTAATGAGATCATCCAAAAAAAATTATCACGCACAATGCATGAGTTTGCGACTAGTTTAAGCTAAATTCAAAATTCGTAGTGAAGATAAGGATGGGGAGAATTCATTGTCATTCTTTGGTTCTACTGGAGTGAATCATCAAATATTTGGTTAGTCATGATAGGAACTTGATGAATTGAGACATGTTTCCAATAAACGTATTTATGCATATGCACATACGTATGGCAGAAATATAGATATTTGACACTTATAATATAGTACTTGCAATATAGATACCATGGCGTGTAATAGAGAACGATTACTTTTAGAACTACCGCATCCCCCAACCTCAAAAACAATGTGAATCAGAATATTTCATTTCAAACAATATCATTCCACACTACATTCTCACTGAAAAAATCTATCGACCAATTTCTATCATTATATCTAACCACTTAGTCAAACACCAAAATTGGAAGAATCTTGAATAGAATCACTGCATGTGGCTCGCCTGTGATAACTTATTCGGATTTGCATGAACTAGCAGACCAATCACCAAGGGGGATGCTCCCTCCAGCATGAGCAAACCTTTCGGAATGGAACTGATTAGGAATGGGAGCCACTACCCCAGCCCCAATCCAGCCAGGTTCTATGCACCTTCTTATTTGACTAAATCATCTATAATCTCTTTTGGTGCAAACTTTCTATGATTCAGCACTTTATGATCTTATACAAGTACAGAAATAACCTTCCTTGGGCCATGCAAAGGCATCATTTGCTTCATATATGGATTTAAGATGGAGGCTTGGAATCCCATTAGTGACCAACATTTGAATTGACACGTTCGCCTATATGGAGGCACTATATTGATGTGATGTATTGCTTGCTCGAATATTAGCGGAAATAATCCTTATGCTGGATCATGCAATGACTAGAGACCAACTTCTTTTAAACAGCATCCCTTTCTCATGTTAATCTTCACCTTGAAATGGATACTTTCTATCTCAAAAGAGTCAAAAGTGAATGCAGAGGATTATGATCCAGTTAAAGTGTGGTGGCATTTGTTTGTATTTTTTCCCTGGTATTACTTGCTAAGTAAAAAAATAATAATATGAATTTCAAATTAATTCACAATTAGGATTAATTTCCGTTGAGTACAGAGGGTTTGCCTATTCCAAATAGAGAATCTCCATGACATGAGTATTATGATTTATGTTGATGGTTCAACATAATATGAACATGATAGATGTGAAATATATTTTCTTGAAAATAACTCATAATAACAATTGTAACATCCATATGTGTGGAATAAGAATACATCTTGACCACATTTACCTCCTTTGGAAGTTCAGTTTCCCAATACAGTATGCAAAAAGAGAGGCAAAGACAATGGGGAAGACAATAAGAACAACAGCAACAACACCTAAAAGATTGTGATGAAACCCAAAGTAGTCCTCTAAGAAAGCAGAAACTGTTGTTGTCTCTCCAAATGCTGATATTTCTTTGTCTATATCTCCATATTGCGAAGTCAGCATACCATTCAGTGCCCAAGATGTGGGACATAAATAATACAACCAAAGCCACCACTTTGGAATATGCTGCAACAACGGAGGAACAACATTTTTGAGTTACTTTTGATGCTTGACATATTCAAATCTCACCATCCACATGCAAGTTATAATTTTACACAAGTTTACATTATTTTTATTGTGAGTGTATATACAACAATAAAATTCCACTTCAAGAAATTATAAAAAACCGAGTAGTTGACATACTTAGTTGATCTCAAACGTAAAGACTAAAAGATTTTGGGTTGATGAGTCATAACTTACAGGTCTTGGTACAATGAACCCAGAGAACAAATTCAGCATTGTGTAGGAAGATGAAGCTACAATGGAAGCCACCTGAACATTTGGTGTCAATGAGACCAGAAGCATTCCTAGGTAATTGAAGTATAGCAGCGTACAGAACATGCTGTAGAATGACCAGAATATCTTATAGGCTGACCAGTATAAACCAATCATAGGGTATGTGATGATCACGTAGAGAACTGCTTGAGTGAACAAGTAGGGAACCTCAATTAACACCTAAAAAAAATCAATCCAAGTTACTTGAATTAAAATATTGCTAGGTACATCAAAGTATTCAGAATTTAAAAAGGGAGATTATGAGCTGTTGAATTAGTTTCATCCATTCTCTAAATTTCTAACAATTTATGAAATATCTTCATTAAATCCATTTTTAAAGGTTTGAGACCCATTCTCTGCTTAACTTTAACATTTCAATATACTAAAAAAAAAAAAATTAGGGTGTGTTTGAATACCACTTATTTTGCTAAAAACTGAAAACACTGTAACAAAATAATTTTTAAATATGTGAATAGTGCCATGGGACCCATTTTTAATGAAAGTTTATTGAAAAAAAAGATTTGTGGGTCCCGTGAATAGTGCACAGGACCCACTGGAAACACACCACAGCCACAGAATGTGCATCTAAAAAAGAAAAAGAAAAAAACGCAGACACAAGACGCTGCCTTTTCATCAGTACTCAAACGGGTACTTAATTGTAATCAAGAATTTAGTTTAATTAATTTTCATGAGAGCTTTGAACCTGTGCCAATGAGTAGGCCCATGAAGAGTACATTCCTGCAAATCTTTCTCGGTACAAAACGGTCCGCTCTGTTGCAACGATAGGCAGAACCGTTGAGCAATTGTTTATGCCAAAGAAGACAACTGCAGTGAACATTGAACCAAGGACATTGAAGATGTCCTGCTGGGTGTTTCTACCAAAAAGAGAAAAAGTGTCAAGTCAGTTATTTCACAATGATTTCCTACTTCGGCTTCATATTGTAGCAATGTAGAGCATAAATTTATATACTAAAAACAAAAAAGATTGAGAATCATACTCTTCATCATCACCCAGGAAAAAGTCAATAGTATGATAAAGGTTGTAAAATATTCATAAGAATTATGTAATGCATCAATGAAGTAACTTAGATTATAGCTTGCAATGAGCAAGGGCTGATAAAGGAGTGGGAAGCAGATTTAGTTTCTGAGTGGACTTGGATCAATTTTATATTGTTCAAATGGTGTATGAAAACATAAATGCAATTGTCCCAACTAACATTTTCTCTCCTTTCTTCCAGAACAGTATTCCAAACAGAAGAGACGAGGCAGACAGCAAAATAAAGCGCATCAAATTGTATGAAGGACTTCGCCAATAGGACAAGTGTTGCTTCCATAAGCACGCTTTGAACTGCTCCCAACCAGTTTGTGGAAAGCGGGTAGGAAAATGCAATTCCCTTGAACCAGTGGATGGTGAACTCAATTGCTTAACCAACTCTTTGTTTTGCCTACAGTCAGAAAAGCAAGATTCATATTTAAGACAAGCTCTAAAATTTTTGTATCAAATAAATTTTATGAAAAAATTGTATACATTGTTAAAAAATAAATAAATAAGTATAATTCTTATCTATAGTATCCATTGATCATGATTTATGTTCTTTGCAAAGAATGCAGTATACTCTACATAAACAATTGTAGACACATATACATGTAAACATGCTACCCAATAAGGACGCATCAAGAAACTCGGTATGGTAGGTGACAGCGATAAAGACGCTTTTATGCAGTGGCTTATAAAATGGTGTACTTACTCATATAAAGTGGACCCCCTATAAATTTGTGCAAAATCTACACCAAGTTCAGCTTCAGCAGATTTTGAAGTAACTTCTAGCATCCATGTTGCTGGATTATAATTGTCTTTAATAGCAGGCACCCCAGGGATAATCTACAGAAAAATTGCCGTGGAGAAGAATCCAGACTAATTTTGTCACAGGTATGATATTGTATTTGATTGACAACAATAAAAGATTAACATGAAATATAAAAGTTGCATAATTAACTGACCTCAAAGTACTCAATAACCTGACTTGAGTGCTGCCCTAGTGAGCCAAAATAAATTATGTGGCCTCCATTTTTCATTAGAACCAACTGCAGTATAGTTAAACTTAGATATGAATCAATGTTACCACATCACATCGATATTAAATTATTCATAAGGATGATAAAAAATAAAATAAAATAAAATAAATCAACATGATCATATTTTCTGAAACAGCAAATAGTTTTTTTTTTTTTTTGGGTTGGGGGTGGGGGGGGGGGGGGGAGTGAGGGAAGTAAAACTGAACATATAAATGTAAATTGGTAAAGATTAAATAAATATAACTGGATTAAACTTAGAATATTGAATTGTAAGATCCCAATCTTTGAAGATAGTAAAACCTCTTTATAAGAATTCTCACCAAAAGAGTTCAAAGGATGCAAGATCATGCATAACACGTCACTTTGGAAAGAGATGTACACTAACAATGAAACAGTGAGTTATCTGTCCGTGAATAATGCAAGTAGCACACCTGCAAATCTTCAATCTTACTGAACAAGCTTGGATGAGTATATCAACTTGTTTTTGTGCACTCCTCTTAACAAGATGTGAAAATTGCACCAAATGGGAATTAGGTCAAAGTGTCATAAAAAATAAAAAAGGATTAACTCTTCCAAGCTGAGATGAAACTTAAAGAAGATTATCATCTATAAAATATTTGAAGTTGATAATTTCTTTGTTCTTATAATATGAAGATATTTCAAGCAATTATGTAAAACATTTTTTTGACCGTTACAATGAGGGAGGGGGAATTTGAACCTTGGATGTCTCCATTGAAAATATCAAGAGGTGATAACTAGTTGAGCTACAAAACTCTTGGCAAGCAATTATGTAAAACATGGGACATATACAACTAAACCATAAATAATTTATATACAAGTTATACCAAGGGAAGCATGTTATGAAACATATTCAAATTTCCTCACTTCATTGCATTATGAAACTAGGTTATGAACATTATTTTACCTCATCAAATGCCTCAAAGATATCAATACTTGGTTGGTGGATGGTGCACACAACTGTTCGTCCTGTTTCAACAATATTCTTGACTGCTCTCATAACAATTGCAGCTGCCCTTGCATCTAAACCTGAAGTTGGTTCGTCCATGAATATGATAGAAGGATTGGCCACAAGCTCCACAGCTATAGTCAGCCGTTTACGCTGCTCAGTTGATAAACCACTAACACCTGGAATTCCTACTAAAGAATCCTTGATCCCATCAAGCTCAATAGTTTCAAGTACTTCATTTATGAATTCCTGGGGGAAATTGCAAAAAGAAATTTCAGTGAAATTCATTTAAATGAACAATTCTGAGACAAAATATTTGATTATGAAGAAAAACAGATACCATACTGCTTTAATAAATGAATCAATCTGAGATGAGAGCCGCAGCCAAGCAGAATATACCACTGATTCTTCTACAGTAATTTGTGGAGAATGTATATCTGTTTGCTCACAGTAACCCGATATCCTAGCAAATGTGTCTTGTACCTTTGGGTGCCCACCAATTCTAATCTCTCCTTCAATGGTACCACTGGTTTTCCTTCCAGAAAGAACATCCATAAGAGTTGTTTTCCCTGCTCCACTGACACCCATCAAAGCTGTCAGAATGCCTGGTCTGAATGCACCTGTAATGTCAGAAAGAAGCTGGAGCTTTTTCTGCGTAAAACCATGCCTTCGCATTTCCTGAGACCAAAATTATGTCAAAATAATTTATTTCAGTTTAGATAGCTCTCACTCCTAGTCCTTGTATTTTATAACTAAGGATATGTAGTAAAACTAGCTCTATTATAATTACCAAAGGGGTATCAACATAATACTGCATGTCATGAAATGTTACAGTTAAGGGCTCAAAAGGTAGAATCATCCTTCCTGAAAATTTGAGGAACAACAAAATTTCATAAATGTGGAAAAACATATCTTAACTTGACAGAAGATGTAGAATGAACTTACTGATCTAGTATTATATAGAATATGGAATAATCAGGACAAAAAGACTTTCTCACCCTTTCTAGGTTCTAAAGTAGTTTTAGGAGAAGCACCAGTTGGTGTCTGGTCTCTATTTAAATTGTTGTGGCTGTCTTTTTTTCCTTGAAGTTGAGAGTGCTTATCATAAGAAATAAGAGCACGAGACTTTCCTGGAGCTGAATGTAAATTGAAGTGAAAGTTAACATACATGCTAGAATATTTTGTTTCTTTCAGTGTCCACGTAAGCAAAGGAGATGCTCTTACACTTTAAGAAAGTTAATGCCAAGGTAAAACCAACATTAAATAGTACTGTGAACCCAGTTAAGGCAGCGATTGATATCCAATAAAAATAACCGTCAAAGTTTAATCCATGACTTTCTAGTGCTTGTTGCCCAAGAGTAGTGTTTACAGACAGATTCTGTGAAAAAGAAAAAGGAGCAAAGAATCAGTAGTTGATGGATGAACAGCTTCACATATTTGTAAGAAAAGTATAATAGGGTTTACTTTTTTGCAGGTTTCCAATTTGAATAGGAAAAGCCTCATTCAAAAAGAATGAGGAAAATGAAAGGGAAAGTCTTTAGAATGCTAAAAAAAGGATACCCTTTTAAGCATTTATTAGTATTTTCCTTTCCTTTACCTTGCTCTTTCAAACATCCGAAGGGAGTTTTATGAGAAAATATTTACAGGGAAACTTTCCCAAGAAAAAGGCAGAACTTCAAGGTTTTCATTATTACAATAAAATGAAGCCAAACAGGAAAACTTCAATTGCCAAAAGTTCTTCCAAGAAGAACTTTCCATGAAATCAAACAAATCCATGTAAACCAAATGAAAATCATAAAATTTGAGCCTTATAACTGTCCTATTGGCCCAACCAAAAAAATTGCATCACTCTTGCATTTTTTTTTCTTTTTTTCTTGGTTATAGCACAACAATGAAAGTGATTAAATTTCACCTTTTCCCATCGAGGAGAAAGGAATTCATTCACAGTGAGGCCTATCTCCCCATATGACAAAGGAGAAATCCAAAATCCCCACTCCAACCAAGCAGGCATAGAGGCTGCAACCAAAAATATGCTAAGCACAACCATCTGAATAAATTTCATCGGCTTGAATATGAGAAAAGGTAAGAAAAATCTTACATTTTGGGATAACAAAGCCACCAAATAATAAAACAACTATTATGGACAGGCTACCAGCTGTCATAGAAGCAACCGCAGTTTGGAAGAGTGAGGCAATAAATCTGAACATGGATATTGACATTAGATGCACAGTCAAGAGTAGAAGGAACTGGCGGAAGAACCTAAGAAACATGGATAAACAGATGTAAAAATTGAGATAATTATGAATAATAAAAAATTATACTGAAGAGTATCTAATAAGAAGAAACAGCAGCACTCACCATCTACATCTTGTTATCAACCAGAAACATATTTAATATTCAATGTACAACCTAGGAGAAAGCAAAAGCCACCATAGAATGTTGTCTAGGTATAAGATCTCATACATCAATATTAACAAGCATATAGTTGCATTCCAAGTGATACAAATATATTATTCATAATTATCTAAGTTTCTTAAAAACTTCTAGTAGCTTTACTGAACCTACAAGCATGGAAGTAATCATATAAAGTTTTGCCCTCAATTTAACAGTATATCGCTCAAGATTTCATCTCAGACAGAATGGAACATTTCTTTCTTTTTTGATAGATGAACTTTTCATCTAGATCTCACCTTCCAACCTCAGGGCTGTACCCAATGACATAGTATGTAAGAGCTGTCCAGACAAAAGCTTCCAAGAATGATAACGGAACTTTTAGGATGGCAGAAGGAATTGCATAAGCCCAAGCAGGATAAAAGAACAAATCTTTTTGTTTGTAGAAAACTGCAAGTCTTGAGACAGTCATGGGAAGTTCTGGAAATCCATCAACAAGAAGAATGAGGAGCGCATAGAATAATGACCCCATATAATAATTTGCATGGGTTGAGTCAACGGCCATTTCAGTTCGAAGGAAAACAGTCATTGTTATTGAAGCAATGATGACTAACTGCAGGTAGAAGAATACCAAAATAAAAATAAAAAATATGAATAAGAGGGGTCAGAGTGGAAGCTAAATAAAATTGACAGAGAAACATTCAAACAAAAAGAGCTACCTGTGTTGATTTGAATACATAAATAAAAGAATTCCTTCTCATGAGAAGAAATTCCCTCCTTGTACAAGCTTTAAAAAGTCCCCATTTAGTTAATGAGTATGGTCTAGAGGATAGAGCGTTCTTGTGGCTGTGAGACTTATCAAATGGCTTAGAGAGCTCTTCATCTAACTTGTGGCTGAGATGGGAATCTTTGAATATTTTAGCAAACTGATCAACAGAAACATAACTGTAGGGTTGATCTGTTTTGTGCCAATACTGTGCTTGATCTTTACTAGAGATAACCTGAAGCAAAAGAATATAGAAACCAGTTACGATTGTATGACGAGAAATAGTTGGATATGCAAATATGAACGACAAATCTACCTCCTGAAGGAAGTCAGCAGCACTTTTCCTGTCTGGACACTTAAACCCACAATCCTCAAAGAATTTGAGAACACAAGTGCGTGGACCATGATACACAATCTTCCCTTCTGCCATCAAGATAATGTCATCAAAGAGATCAAAGGTCTCTGGTGCAGGCTGAAGAAGTGAAATCAATGCAGTGGCGTCAATGATATGTGCCAAGTGCTGAAGGCAAGAAACAATCTGGAAAGTGGTGGAACTGTCTAAGCCATTTGATATTTCATCCATAAATAGGGCTTTTGTTGGTCCCACAATCATCTCACCTAGATAATGCAAAATAAATCAACAATCATATTGATTCAATCCCTTGAAATTTAAAAGTACAACTTATTCAGGAATAGAATATTACATATAACATTATTTTAAGCCTATGCTACAAAGATTCATCATCTACAAACTTTGCATAATCTCCACACTACCTATGGTCAACCTTTTCTTTTGACCACCAGATATGCCTCTTCTTACATGATCTCCAACCAAAGTGTCTGTGCAGATATCGATACCAAGGATCTGTAAGACACATTAATACGGAAAAAAAAAAAAAAAAAAAGGATTGAGAGTGGTTCTTAAAAAAAGAGATGAAGACATGATATTGAGCTCTGCACAAGCAACCTAGAAAACTATACCTTTAGGATGTAGTCTGTCTGAAGGGAAGTCTTCAAACCCTTAACTGATATTGCCTGAACCATTGGAATAGAGAACATTGCATTAATCATTTTAAGGATATAAAAATAAATAAATTACATGCTGTATGAATGCCGCATTGATTAGCTTACTAAAATAAACTTCTTATTGTATAAATGTTTTCTGTAATGATGATCTAACTGAGTCCAACCTTACTTAGAGCTGAATAGCAAAAATGGATTTATGTAGCCAACCCCTAGGAATCAGGATCTAAGGCTGTCTTTGAGGACAATAGAGAGGAAACAAAACTTCTAACTTATGGTTTCCCTCTTAAGCATTTGAAATATTTACTTCAATTTACTTTCCTTTCATTCTTTCAAGGAAAAAAAATGAACGGGATAAACTGTACTCTTACATATGAAAGAAACAAACTTGTTCAACCACATCAATGTCCAATAAGTTATTTCTGCTTAATATTTTGGCTTTGCTGAAGTTGTGAAAGCGTGGTGAGAAGCTATGTATACATGATGAGGAAGTTTTATGTATGCTATATGGTACCTTCATGTAAGCATCTACATCAGGATCTGGGATAATCTCTTCCTGCTTCTCCCTTTGTGTGACTTCCTTGATAATGTCTTTCATGCATAAATAAAAACTACTCATCAACATCAATTTGAAACCTGCTTGATAAAAATCCTGCATTAAAATCACCATTTTTGCTCGGCCAAGGAGTTCTCACCAACTCGGCTTCCTACACCCTGACAGCATGCAGAGAAATCAAGTGTTTCCCTTACAGTCAGCTCTGGAATATGCAGGTCATGTTGGCTTACGTATGCCGCCGTTTTCTGAGGAACAAATTCTTCCAGCAAATAGCCATTGTAAGATATTTCCCCACTAACCTGATCAAAGAAAAACCATGAAAAAAGTCAAAATAAAATTTAAAGGCACACAGATCTGAGATAATGCTATAAGTGTTAATACTGATGTAGATAGAAAGAACAGAAAGAGTTTCAAACAGCCCAATAATGACATTTTATTTTGTTTACACGTAGGTTGTTAAGAATGCATTAGTTCAAGAAGAATTTAAAGATGCAATTCATATTGCATACTGATCAAGTGAAAACAAGTATAAAGTAACTGAATAGTCTAGTGCATATAATCATGTTTTTATAGGATCTGATGTAAACACCAATTATTTGAATGCAATTTCCTTTGACATTTCAGGATGAATTATTATGAGATAGCTTGAATGAGTCTTTAAAAGTTCAAAAGCTATTTTGTTGAGCTCCAATTCTCTAAAGAAAGCCAATGTATTGTTTTTCTAGGACCTTGCAAAGGTCTCAAAAAGATTTAAAGACTGAACCTTTAGAGAATGACTTAGCTTTCCTGACAGAGCCAACAATAGTGTAGTTTTGCCACATCCTGGAGGGCCAAGCAATAAAGTCATCCTGCAGCAAAGACAAGCCAAAGTTAGTCAACTTTCACCTTTCTTAAACTTCTATTCTTTCCTTCCTAAGGAGCACCAAAAAAGTGATAATGTGAAACTCTTCCATTTTTCACTCCATAGGAATTTTTTAGAAGGTATGTGAACCGATTGGATGAAGATATCAGTCAGTGATAAGGAATATAAGAAATCAGCTGATCTCTCTTAAGGACAGATAGTAAAATGTGTGATACATGCAATAGGTACAACTGATTAATTCTGCAATCAGTACCTTTGTACTGAGGTCTCGAGAATGTGGGTCAATTACAATCTCAAAAAGTGAAAGCATCCCTCCAGATTGTGACTTCCATTAACTTTGGAAGTTTATATAATAAAATCTATAAATAGACCAAAAATCATTGGCTACAATAATCAGCATGCATAAGCCAGAGATATCATATGGACTAACTAAACTGTAGAAGTACCTATATGTTTCTTTTCATGGAGAGTAGAACTCATCGTTTTGTTCATCACCTTTTTGTGTGTATTATCAGCAAATTGGACAAAATCTAATTTGAAAGGATATTTGACCCAAACTAAATCATGTCATGTTTAAATCTGAAGGAGTCATATATATCCATATTTTCAAACTTACTGCAACAAACAGAGCTTTAGAAACATAGTCTTTTGTAACTGAAATTTAAAAAGTCTATTTCATTACCAAAAAGAAATATGAACTCATGGAAGTTTGAATATCCCCTTCATCGTCCCCTTGGGGCCAATAGTTACTTCTCAAAAAGAAAAAAGAAATATGAATTCATGGACAATATCCTTTCAATTAGTGAAAGTTTTTTTTTTTTTTTTTTTTGAGTGCTAAATTTTGCTAAATACCTTCCGGGCTTAATAATGCCACTGACATCTTTGATGATGCTTATCTTGGCTTGTTGAGTTTTTGAACCTGGAAGCTTGGCAAGGCCCTGCCACAAACAGAAAGCTCCAATGCCTTAAAAATTTATAAATAAAAGACTCTAGTGGACAATTTGTTTTGAGTTCTTAAAGTCAAGCGGTACAGGTCCATTTCCATGCTTATCCAAAAGATGAATCAGTGAATATGACAAATACAAAATGGGCATCAAGCATTGAGGTATTCACAACATAAGACCAAAGATCATTTTGCAAGGAAGTACCTAATGTAATGACTACCACAGGATATAATATGCATGTCAAATATTTGTTTTTGCTCTCACATCTCCAGAGGGTCAGCGACTAAATTAAATAGTAAATATGGAAGTCACTCCTACAAGTCAAGATACTTACTGAAATCATGCTTTTTAGGGTGTTCCAGAGAGTGGGGAGGGGCTTGCCATGAACTACCTCACACTCTGCATCTACACAGAGATTCTCATATCTCACTTCAACAGTAGGCAATTTTACTCCAACTCTGCAAATCAATAATTAACCATAAACAATGAATTATCAGACTATTATAGATGCAGCATTAAATTTAAGCTCATCAAGACAAGGAGATTTGATTCCACTCTAGAGACAACTTTTCTGGAAACAATCAGACATCCAATAAGAAGCAAACTTAACCACATATTTTAGAATATATTATGCATAACAAAATAGATGTACATGGTATGCACATTCATATTAATTTACAAACATGTGTATGTTTGTGCAATATATGTTAATAGATACATGAATATCATGTGAAAAAAAAGGTTACTTGTCAATTCTCCTTCTAAGCTTTTGCAATAACCGGAGGTTATCATTTTCGATGTGTTTGATAAGCTTCTCTACAAAAATATGCCTTTCTTGAGCTCCAAGTTTGGTAACATCAACCATGTGTTTCCCTTTAGCATCTTCATCTGCACCTGTGCCACCATAAACATCAAACAAAGCTGAAGTAATTCTCTCAAAAGTGGGTAGTCTCTGAATTGAAGCCCATTGCAACTCATATTCATCATTGTCATCAATATCATGTTCAGACTTTACAGCAGAACTGCTCCCAAAACTTAAGGCATGGCTTCTAAATGAAGACCTTATACTTCTTCCAATCTCTGCTAACTCAACTTGCAGAGCCTCTATCTCACCTGGTCCTCCCAGCTGAGCCATTATTGGATAAGCTGAAAAGCTTCAAACTCATACATATATAACGAGAAAGATGAGAGAAAAACACATAATGCAAAGTGCAATGTAATGTATTATCTTAGGAAGTTGATTGCTGTTGAACAGGCCATTTATAGACATGACTAATATTTGTAAGGAAAAAAGCATCATTTGATTTACACCTTTTCCTCCTAATACATTAATTAAATATCAAATAATTTTTCAGATATGATTAAGATTCACAAGGAAAAGGAAATAATAGAATAAAACATGGACAAAAGAATATATCCATGTACAAAACAGCAAGCTTCATTCAGTTACTGCTAGACCGTTAAATCTTTGTATATGGAAGAATTGATTCCACTGACTTCTTTCAACCAAAGTATGATAAGCACATCTTTGACCCGGACCAAGGTTTTCATGTTCATGGACTATTTGAATAATATTAGGTTCAGCGCCATGAACCATGTCTAATTACTTTTTAAAATGTAGGCAACAATCATGCATGCAAACTTCCATAGAATTCAACAGTTCTATGGCAGAAATCTGGAAAGATCACACACAAGCATGTCACATTTATTTTTTAAAAGTGGTTTAAATAATTCCAATCCACATCTGACTCCAATGTGTTGATCCCATGCCTCTTGAAAAAGTGGGCCCCATACAAGTATTAACAACAAAGCTATAAATAAGAGTGTGAATAGAATCTACATCTGACTTGGGTTGTTGTAACTGAGCTCTCAAAGAAAGACAGTCAAGGAATTAGACATTATCAGCATCCTGTTTATACACTCAACAGAAATGCAATTTGACATTCGGAAAGCTCAAGATAGGGATTATGTTGCTTAATTAATGGAAGGGCATGGGACGGCACAGGATAAAGAAATTTTTTTAATGCTAGATAGGCCATTGGGGGCAATTTGACAAACAGTTAACACACAAACACAATATAACTCATCAAAGACATCATAACCTTATTGATCGCGTGTTGTGCTTAACCTTAGTTGGCAACATTTTATTCTTTTGAGTGAGGCCCAATATTGGCAATATGCAGAACATATTATCCTATGCATTAAATTTGTGATTGAATTTCACCAACATACTGTGTCTATAACATGTAATATATTTCACCCTTTTTTTTTTAAGTTAGGATAGTATTTAAAACTTATGGCATCCGCTCCATGATGATTGTTCTTTATCATCAAACTAAGATACCAATTGATTTTTTGTGTAGGATGGGATTGAATTCAAATCTCTTATTTGGTGACAAGAGATTTTACAACCCACTATATTTCACATTTTAAATGCATATAATATGAGAATGAATGTAGGCAATAATATTTATTACCAACAAATACCAAGTGTTATCTTATACATTAAACTTTGTATGTGAGGATGGTGTCACATTATGATAAAAATATATTATAGCGTGCAAGTGCAAAACCGTTTTGCCATTACTTGTATCTTAATAAAAATTACGTGAAATAATACCGTCCAAGTGCAAATCCTTCTGCCATTACCTTGATATTAATAAAAAACATAAAAAGGTTGTTTTTTTACTTCAAACGGCTGACACATTCACTCTTTTTTATTTTATGGGATAAAATAGAATGATATAACAATATAGTACGTTGAAAATCCATAACAAATCCAAAAAAAATTAGACTCAATCTTGGCATTATTGTTTTTTGTATTTATATGAAGGGAGAGAAGTGACCCGAATATATATATTAATAAAAAAAAAATTGAAGAAAGAGTTTAGTGGGTAGTCTTTGCTCAATTCTCTTTTTTTTTTTTCTTTTCTTTTTTTCTTTTTTTGATAGGATTTTGCTCAATTCTCTTATTAATAAATAACTCAACTCTCTTCTTTTTTTATTTTTCTTTTTTTTCGAGAAAAACTCAACTCTCTTCTTAACTTCCTCAATTTCAAATATAATGTCTACTAACCCAGAAGACACATAAATAATTACAAGCAAATCTCAACATCAATTTCATAACAAATTTTAAGTAGTACATTATTATTAACTGTTATTGGTGAGCAAAAAATTAGTTCTAGTAGTGGGTTCAAATTAGAATCAATTATTTAGGATTTTTAATATAAATAATGTGAACGGAGCAAATTTTTTTTTTTGGTCTGCGTGCTTGTTGTGTCTAAGTAAATCAATTAGACACAAAATACCGAGCATAAGTTCTTTCTTATATTTGGAAAATCTTGCATCCTAGGTCTTTTTCTTTTTTTGTATAAATAAGTTAACAAATTGGGATTAAGTGTAGCTGTTATTAAATAAAATAAGACGAGATCTGAATCTAGATTTTTTATGCAAAGACAAAATTTTACCAGTTCATCTATCTGAAAAACTTTGCATCATAGTCAAAAAAATATATCAAATGGAACTTACCCACATCCGCCAACAAGCAAATACCAAACGAAGATGCATTGATAGGACACAAGAAAGCCGTGTACATCAACTATAACACAATAAGAATAATTCCATTTTAGGAGGCAGAACAAAGGAAATAACCACAAATTTGGCATTTTAGATGAAAAAAAAAAGAGTTGAAATTTCAAAACAATTAAAGAATCACCTCAAGTTTGCAAAGAGGGACTAATCATGTCTATTAACACATCAACTATGTACAAAAGGTACCAAGATTATTCCCCCTCATATATCAGGGATGTTTAAAGGGTTATACAGTACTTCAGAAAGACTTGCAGACACACAGCAATTGTTGTTATCCATCCGAAGCTGATCAATCAGTAACCCGCTGGTAGTGCCCAGTGCCTCATCATAAGAACAATTCAGCTAGACCCACAAAAAGGTAGAAGATAAAAAACAAGCAGTTATGTTAAGTTTTCAATCGATGTCAACCATAGAGTCAATTTCAACGGCATCATCACTTCTATGAACATCTGCCATCATCTCCAGCTCCAAATCATAGATCTTGTCATTCATACCTTCCTTTCTATATGCCTCGACCATGATAGAGTACGTTGTGGAATTTGGTTGACATTGCTTATCTTTCATCCGCGTAAAAACTCTCTCCATTTCCATCAAATCATTTGCCTTTGCACAAGCTGATATAACCGCATTATAAAAAGAGGCATTCTCAGGTATCTCAAACTTCCCAGCTAACTGTGCACTGCTAATCACCTTATTGAAGAGACCTGCATTGGCATATCCATTAATAAGACAGCAGAAAGTCTTGGTGTCTGCTTTCATACCCTCAGCACGCATCTGATCAAATGTGTACTCCATGTGCTTTGCATCCCCAGCATCTGCAAAAGCCTCGATCACATTGTTGTAAGTAGATGTTGTCCATGGAAATTGAAGCTTCCTCATGTATTCCATCACAGATGACATTTTGTCATACATTCGTTTTTTCCCATAAGCACCAATCAGGATATTAAAAGTGCGTGTTTCAGGCTCAATCCCAAAATTGCGAAATTTCTCATACCATTTCTCCATCATATCAAGCTGACCCTTGTTACCAAACACACTAAGGATAGTGTTCATTGTCCAGACATCAGGTTTACATGTTCTGCTCTCCAGCATCCCTGATAGCACCTTTTCCATTTGGTCAAATTTCCCCGCCTTACCATAACCATTTAACACAATGTTCTGTGTGACTGTGTTTGGAGTTATTAACCTTTCAGCCATTTCTTCATACAAGGACTCAACTAGTTCAAATTGACAAGCATCCACACAAGGTTTTATCAAGGTACTGTAAGTAAAAACATCAGGTTGACAATGGGGGAGGGTCTTCATTTGATTAAGAATTGAGAATGCCTCTTCAATTTGATTTTTCCGACAATACGCCGCAAGTAAAGCTGTGTAAAGTTCAGAAGTAGGTTCCAATCCTTCTTCAACCATTTCGTCAAAAAGTTGTCTTGCACGATGGGGTTCGCCAGATTTTCCAAGCAAAACAAGGAGCTTCATGTAAGTCCCTTCTTTAGGTTGATAAAAGGGTTGTTCTCTGAGCATCTCAAAAACCTGAACAGTCAAAGTAACCACTGCTGCACATAAGAGCTAAAACAACCAGATTTTGATTTGAACCTACTGATAGGACATAGTTATACAACTTATACTTATAAGATAGTAAACGTCAAAATGTGGGAATGCTTCTTTATAGTTTATAAACAAGAGGTGGAAGAACAAAAGGCTATGTTCTGGTAAAATTCACATTCCAGCAGAGCCAATATAATAAGCATTTAAAACACTTTTTCACAAGAAAATACTTGCAAGTTTGAAACTTGATAAAAGCTACCATTTTTTTTTTAGCTAAGCAAGTGAAGAAGGAGATGAGTGGATGAAGCTTATAAGCATTAGCTCAAACCCACCCCCAAAAAAAATTACTCCAACATCTAAGGTAGTTTAGGCACTTATACGTACATATCACCACTAACTACTTAGTGCTCATTTGGCATTGCCGTCAAAAGTAGAGGCTTTGGTGTTTTTAGTGTTTTGCAAATTACAGTAAATAGTATTTTGAAATTCTGGATTTATAAATAATGAGCGCTAAAAGCTCCAAATATCAGCTTTGGCAAAGTTCTTTTTCATCTTTAAGGACCCCTTTAAAGCTCTTTAACAAAATTGGCAAATGTTTGGCAATTTCTGCTAAAAGAGCTTTAAAGCTCTCAAAGCACTTAACATACCACAAGACACACCCAAAGAGCTTTAGAGCTCTCAAAACTCTTTTCTGGATGTGTGTAACCATGTGAACTTAGAGCTCATCAACCAGAAAGGAGATTTAAGAGCCCTAAAAAGCTTTTTGGAAGAAAAAAGAGGTCGATAAAAAGTGGTTAAGTTCCATTAAGCTTTTTTTTAAATCAAAAAATAAAAAACCTACTAGATATAGCAGAAATCCAGATCTTTTCAGACAAAACTTGTTATTGCTTCTAGGGAACCAAGACCTCCTACTTTGAGAGGGAGTCCAGACCTCCATGTTAGACTATCTAAAAATTTGTAACTTAGAAATTCAAGACAGTTCTTTATATATTGTTAACATATGAATTTATACAAGGCAGTCTTCTAAATAGATAAAAATAAATACTAACTCCCTATAATCTATCAATCAAACTAATTGTAATCCTAACTAATCTCAATCAAAACTAAGTTTTTGAAAAAATAAAACCTATCTCTATCATTATTTATTCAATACTAATTGAAATAAATTAAGCACCTAACAAAACTTTACAATTTTTTTTTTTTTTTTTGGGATAAGAACAAAACTTCGCAATTCTATTCACTAGAATTTACCAAACTTTCAGCTTCACTACTAAAGCTTTAATTCATACAGAAATGCCAAAAGGGCACAAGACCAATTGGGCTCCATTTTTTTTTTTTTTTTTGGGCTTAGTTGACAGCACAAAACCACTAGTTACTTGAAAGAAATAGTGGAGCATTTCTAAGATAAAGTCTAAGCAAGATTGAGTGATAAGAATTTTATTGTTCAAATTGTTACAATATTCACATCAACATTCAAATACCCAGAAACCAAAACCACAGTCTTATTAGCCTAGCAGCAAAATAAAGAACAAAAAAAGAGAGTAAAGGGTCAAACCTGAAGGGCTTGGAGCCATTGTTTCTTTTGGATAAGTTCAGACAAGGTTTCAGTGACAGTGTTAGCCCAGGCCTTGGCGTTGTTCTTGCGGTCCAATTTCTTCTTCACATTCTTGAGAGGTGTCTTCCTCTTTGAAGTACCATATATTGAGGTTTCTGAAAACCCAGGGAACTCACCTTGCTTCCAGTGCTTCTTTTTGGCCACTGAAGATGATGAAGATGAAGTGGTGGTGGTGGTTTTGGGTGGAGGTGGTGCAAATGCACAGTGGATGAAGGTAGATGGTTTTGGGTGATGGGGTCTGAGGTTGGTGGAGGGGAAAGAGGTGTTGTTGATGAGTGAAGATGAGAATGAGAGAGAGATTGAAGCCATGACTGACTGTCTACTGTCTCTGTGATTTTTCCCTGATGAAAGTGGTGGGTTTGTGGGTTTTAGGAGGGGCATCCAAATGACTTCTTTGGCCTTATCTTCAACTCTTCATGTCCAAATCTCTCTCTCTCTCCATTATATATATATATATATAGAGAGAGAGAGAGAGAGAGAGAGAGAGAGAGAGAGAGAGAGAGAGAGAGAGAGAGAGAGAGAGGGGAAATGCTCATACACCCCCTCTCCTAAACTTTCAATTACTGGCCAAAAGACCCCCTCAACTTTTTTATTGGCCAATTTACTCCTTAAACTATTTATAACTGCCAAATCAATACTTTTGTTAGTTATACGATGAAACACTAATAGAATAAGCAAATGTCACTCACGTGACTTTCAAATACAAACATAAAATAAACCCAAATGTCCAAAACCCAACGGAAAGAGGAGAAGAGAACCAGGTCCGACAGAGAGAGAGAGAGAATCCACGCCATTCAGAGCCACTGTCGAGCTTCTCGTAGAGAGAGAGAACTTCTTTGGCCTTATCTTCAACTCTTCATGTCCAAATCTCTCTCTCTCTCTCTCTCTCTCTCTCTCTCTCTCTCTCTCCATTTTATATATATATAGGGAAAAATGCCCATACACCCCCTTAAACTTTCAACTACTAGCCAAAAAACCCTCTCAACTTTTTTATTGACCAATTTACTCCTTAAACTATTCACAACTGCCAAATCAATACTTTAGTTAGTCACACAATGAAACACTAACGGAATAAACAGATGTCACTCACGTGACTTTCAAATACAAACATAAAAAAAAAAACTCAAACGTCCAAAACCCAACAGAAAGAGGAGAAGAGAACCAGGTCCGGCTGAGAGAGAGAAAATCCATGCCATTCAGAGCCACTGCCAAGCTTCTCTCTGTCGTCTACTTGGTGGTTCCGCCGCACTGTTCAATCTAGAAACCACCGCATAACCGCAACACCATCACTATGACCAAAACCCATCAAGAACCAGTGAAGAAGAACAAAAAAAAAAAAAAAAAATGTGCAGAAAAACCAGAAAAAAATGAGCAGAAATATGAGCAAAACCCAGATCAGAAAAACCAGAAAAAAAAGAGTAGAAATATGAGCAACTCAAATCGAAACCAATAGATTGAGAACTACTAGCAAAAACCCAACCCGAAACGCAGAGAGAGGCTGAAACCCATGCCCGAAATGCAAACAAAGCCCGAAACCCAGCCTAAAATCCATGCCAAAACACAAACACAAACGCCAAACCCCATATTGAAACACAAACACAGCCCGAAATCCACTCTGAAACACAAACATAAATGTTGAAACCCATACCGAAATAGAAACACAAACGCCAAAATGGGTCAGCGATGGAGGCTTGGGGCTTGGGTCGGCGACAAATTGAGGAAGAAAGATGGTTGGAGCTTGGCATGGGAGAGACATACCCAGATTGAACAATGCGGCGGAACCACCAAGGCGCCGTTGGGATAAGGGCGGCAAGACAGCAGAGAGAAGCTCGGCAGTGGCTTTATACGACATGGATTCTCTCTCTCTCTCCCAGACCTGGTTCTCTTACCCAGATTGAACAATGCGGCGAAACCACTAAGACGTCGTCGGGATAAGGGCGGCGAGACGGCGAAGAGAAGCTCGACAGTGGCTCTGAACGACATGGATTCTCTCTTTCTCTGCCGAACCTGGTTCTCTTCTCCTCTTACCGTTGGGTTTTGGACGTTTGGGTTTTTTTTTTATGTTTGTATTTGAAAGTCACGTGAGTGACATGTGCTTATTCCGTTAGTGTTTTAACGTGTGACTAACTAAAGTATTGATTTGGCAGTTGTGAATAGTTTAAGGAGTAAATAGGCCAATAAAAAAGTTGAGGGGGTCTTTTGGCCAGTAGTTGAAAGTTTAGGAGGTGTATGGGCATTTTTCCCATATATATATATATACACACACGCACACTTACTAACAAAAAAAAAAAAAACTGATTTTTTTATTGATTTTTCAATTTTTTATAAAAAATTTTCTAAAAATTAATGATTAATAGATGCTCTAAAAGGACTCGTTAACTATATATATATACCTCAAATCAAATATGAGAGATTAACACTTTTTCCAAAGTCCAAACTTAAATAATAATTTCTTCCTTTAAGATTTGAAGAATACATTAGTTCTTTCATAAATAATAGTAATACAATATTTCAAATTTTGAAAAAAATTCTCTTAACCAAACTCTAAGCATAGTTTTTTTTTTTTTTTTTTTTTTTGAGAAAGTACTCTAAGCATAGTTGGTGAAAGTTTTTTTCAATCAAATATTGGTACTTGTCACTAAACTTCCACACATAACAAAAAAAAAAAAAATTATCATGAAGTGAATGTCATTAATTCAAATCCTATCATACCATTATCTATATAAAAAACTAAGTTTTTTTTTTTTTTTCCCTTTTAGGGGAACGAGCCTGGAAGAGGAGAGGGAGTAGTGAAACTCATAGCACATGAAAACAAAAATAAGTGTCAATTGGGATATAAGCCTATTTGGCATTCTTTGTTTCTCTTTTTAAATGGAGATGGATAATTGTATGGTGAAATTTTTTTTTTTTTTTACATGCACTTTTAAATATGTGAAAAGTTCGATCTTTACCATAAAATATTTTATATATAAAAATTGTAGTTAAGTCTAGTAAAATGACCTTGCAAATCATAAAATGGCAAATTAATAAAAATGTTAAAGTTCAAACACGATAATGATTAAAAAAAAAAAGACTTTAGGAACGGAAATGACAGTTCTATTTTATGGGTATTGTAAGGGCTCGTTTTGATCCACAGCCCAAAAGATTTGGACAATGGCCCAATAAACCCACAACAATAGATTTGTTAGAGAGTGGGTTTGTTACTAAACGTTCAATAAGTTTAAATGTAAATCACAATAGGTTAGCTGGTGTTAGAATGACTAAGGCAAACAAATTGAAAGGAAAAACACTCCTTAGTCAAGTCCGAGGATGAAATGTTCTTTTATATAAATATAAATATATATATATATATATATATATATCTTAGACTTGTACAAATGTTCGAGTTCTAGGTCCCCCCTAGTTTTCTTCCTTACTTTTCCTTTTATATCCAGCCACAAATCATTTGAATCTTACACCATGGAGGGTTGAGATTGTACTCCTAGGACTTCTGTCCCATCTGAAACATACCAGTAAGCTTTTCCCTATAATCTTAGCTGTGCCACCACTATTCATGGTCATTTCCTCATTAATGCGGTCAGAGGAGTGGTTATCTTGTATTTAATGCGAAGGGGATGTCTTCTATACCTTTCTTTCTTCATCCTTCTCGTATTTCATGCCAAGTCTGCTTTTTTTCCTTTTTGATGTTTTAACTTTATGCGCCTCACATAACTAGTGCTCATCCCCGGGGTCCGAGGTGCATCCTTAGAAATAACCTTGATTGCTCATTGAAATTAGATTTGGGATTCTCGTCCTCACAGGTATAATTGGATTTTAGTCTAAAAATTAATTATTCACTTAAGTTAGAAAAAAAAATTAATTGTGAATTCACACAAACAATATATTAATATTCTTACTTATATTAAACCTTTTTTTTCTTTTTTTGAGGAAGTACTTATATTAAACTTAACCATTTACATTTACTCTCTTTTTAATTACATATTATAATATAATTGTAATTTCACAAGTGTGATCCCATATAATGAATATTATACATGGAACATAAAAAATACTTTTTACAAAATATTTAAAATGAACCTATAGCGTACACACATACTATGTGGAACATTAGGTAGATGCTATCAAATTGGGAGTCTTTTGGCTAAATATTGCAGAAAATAGAGTTTATTTGGGATATAGGTACTATTCAAAGTTATTTGGCATAATGACGAAAGAGAGTGAATTTTGGCAACAGTGTTGCCAAAATTCTAACAAAAAGTATGAGAGAGGAAACACAAGTGATGTGATGGGAGGATTTGAATTTTGGTAATCCCATTGCCGAAATTCTTGCTGCCCAAATTTGCTGCCTAACTACTAGGTGAAGTGCCCGCATGAGGAGTGGCTGAAAGGAAACCAATTGTGGCAACCAAGTTGCCGAAATTCTAGGGGAGTGAGGAGAGAGAAAATAAGAATTGTGACAACCAAGTTGCTGAAAATGGGAGGAAAAAAAAAAAAAAGAAACCAATTGTGGCAACCAAATTGCCGAAATTCTAGGGGAGTGCGGAGAGAGAAAATAAGAATTGTGGCAACCAAGTTGCAGAAAATGGGAAGAAAAAAAAAAGAGAAACTAATTATGGCAACCAAGTTGCCAAAATAGAAGGGGTAAGGAGTATGAGAGACCGCATCCCTGGCCCGTATTTATGATGTTGGGTCAAACCCACGTGAATGGGTAGGAGGTTCAACTAGTTATATTTTCCCCTTTTAATTAAGGGTTTTACAATGGAGTTGTCATTTATTTAATTATTGGGATAAATAAGAAAACCAAAATAGAAAAATTTCTCATTTTATTAATTTTCAATTGAATTTACATTAATCATAGGAAAATTACATGGTTTTGGTCCTAGATACAATTTAAGATAAAGTACATAACTTTGTTTCCTAATTACAATCTAAAAATTGAAAATTACAAGGATAAACATTGGTCTATCAACCATTGATCTAAGTTCGGAGGGTATGTTACAAGGTGGGAAGGTGTTAGGCACCCACCTTGCTCAGTGAAATCGGTCTTCTAGACTATGGTGGCCAACATTCATATCACATCATCTAATATGTTATCAATCAATTTGCATGTTGAATTTAATATGTGTGCATGTGATAAACTCTAATTCAATTTATTAAGCATCGCATTTGGATTGAAAAATAAATTCTAGTGAATGTGTGTGGATGATGATATCCTAGATTCAAGAATTTAAAAGAATTATTAAACAAACATATTTTTCATGTTTTTGATGTGGATTTAAGATTGAAACTAGTGTTATGCATGAACATATGATGAACAACTAAGAACATGTGAAGAACATATAAGAACAATTAAGAACATTCAAACATATTCAAAGGAATTTAAATAATTATTATCATGCTTTAATCTTAAACTCTCATCATGGCAACACAAAAAACAATTAGGGAAATGGATTATACCTTCATGCAAGATCCATATGGTGAAAAAGGAGACTCTTGAGGGAGGTCCTAAGGGTGGAGGAAAAGAAGAGTTAGGAGAGGAAGAGTAAGTCTCACTCAATACCTTGAGTCTCAACAAGACCAAGATATGACAAGACTACTCAACTTTTTAGACTCAAGAGAGGAGAAAAGATGGGGTTATTTGTGTGCTTTGAAATGAAAGAGTGGAAGAGTTTATATAGTAGTGGTTGAGGAAATATGAATGGAATGTCATTTAATGAGGGTTGACAAAGAATCATGAACCTAGACCTCATTTTAGCCTTGGGGAAAATCTGGTGCATTAAAGGGAGAGATTGGTGGGAGTGAGGAGCAAATCAAAATTCGGTTTTCCCGTAGCTGCTGTAACAGCTTGTAGAGCTAACTTCAAAAAGTCATATCTAACTCAATTCTAATCGGAATTGTCTCATTCTTATACTCAAATTGAAGCCCTGGATGTCTAGTTTCTGAGAAAATTAACTTCATTCACAGATTCAAAATATTCTGATAGATATCAATGAAATGGTGAGCAGATGTCATTTGTTAGAAAATGGTTTTAGCACAATTAACATTAATAGGTCCCAAATTAGCTCCCAAATAACATTAAATAGCTCCAATAGCTCCAATAACTCCTATTTCAGACTTAATTGGTTCCAAATTTACTCTAATTAAAAGATAATTGCAAAAATTACTCATTGAATAATTAATGTTTAACTATCTAGTTAATTAGGTGTGTGCAACCCTACCATAAAATGTAGTCCTAACTAATCAAATTTTGACACATCATCGATCTCAAATTGATTATACTTATAACCAATTTAAATCAATTGTTCAAAATCACATATAGTCGAACTCAATTTGTGATGGTGTATCTCAGCCATTAAAACTTGATTTGATGATAACTTTCAATCCGGTGGTTCGATTAGGACTTATGACCAGTCGATTTGATTGTAACAACATCACGATCATTTTGGTGAAATAAGATTAAGGGTCTAATGGCCAGAATCAAGATGCATATTTTCAATGCAAAATTACATTTTTACCCTCCAGGTGAGGTTAAATGCAGGTTGCAAAATGAGATGTCAACAAAAAGAGAGAAAATAAGAATTATGGCAACCAAGTTGCAGAAAATGGGAGGGGAAAAAAAAAAGAATTGTGGCAAAAATTTAATAGTAATTTAGGCAATGAAGTTGCCGAAAATTGAAGAAAAAAATTGTAGCAATTGATTTGTGGCAATGGTGTTGCCGAAATGGAAGGAAAAAAAATTGTTCCAATTGATTTGTGGGGGAAAAAATATTATGGCAATGGAGTTGCCGAAAATTGGAGGAGAGAGAGAGAGAAGTTTCCAAATTAAAAAAAAAAAAAGAGTCAACCACCTCACCTTTTACTCCTGATTCTATTCTCCATGTACTTTGGAATATATTCTTTGATCATTTCCAATAAACTCTATAGAACCTACTCTACTAATATGAATCTATGTGATGGATTCTTTTTTGTCTTTTCATTCCTCTCCTCGCTACAAAAAGGCAGGCACCATCACTAAAACATTGTATCTCCTACATTTTTCATATTGCTTCACTTCCCTCCGATTGTTCAGTGCTATATTACTCTTCTGCTTTGCTTCAATGTGCACAATTAAGGACTGTAGGTTTTGGGTTAATATGAGTTTACTTATTAACTTACCACTCTAGAAATTAATAGATTTATTATTGTATAAATATATGCTTTGTAAATATTAGAAGCTAATACATTGTAAAATATTATGATTATGATTATGATTGTAAGGACCCTGTTGTAGCCCAAGCCCAAGGTATATGTGACCTTGGCCCAATGAGCCCAGTACAATAAATTTATAAAAAGTTGATCGAAAAACTAGGTCCTAATGAATTTGACAACGGCTAGTATGGATTTGGAAGGAGATCAAGAAAGAACAAAGAAAACAAAACAGAACCATTTCACTGTCCGATGAGGTCACACTTATGTAAATTGATCACAATTGAATACAAGAACAATTTAGATTGCTACAGTGTTTTCTTTCTACTTTTCTGATCCCTTTGGCATGAAGGATCTTTCGCATTATATAGCTCCCTTAAAATCATCTTGATCCTACACTTGTTAATCTTCTGAGTCCTTACTTGAGTAACTATCCCATCAGACACCTTCTTTGGCCTTATATGAGTTGTGATAGCCAAGGCAACACTGTTCAGAAGTCTTTTCCACATAAATGCGGCCAGAAAAGTAGCTGCAGTACATTTAATGCGATGGTAGCAGCTTTTCCTTAGATATTTTTAGGTTTCCTTCCTTCTCGTATGTTCATGAGACATATCCCTATCATTGGAGCTTTTTGGAATGTCATTTTGATCACTGGAATAGATACTTAAGCTACATTCATTATATCCGATGAGGAGTTCCTCCTCGAATCACCCTCCATTCGTTCCCTACTTATGAGACTTTAAATGGGAACCCCTAATAACTATTTGTTCCTCCTCGGACCTATCAATGACCTAGGACAAAACCCAAGGCCCAATATATGATTTTGGGCCCTTATCCCTACAATGATTATTATTGTTGTTGTTATTCAAATTTTAGATTAATGAATTTTTTATGGTTAGGACTACAAGCATTTTTAGTTATATTTGAAATTTACCATAATAAATTGTAATAGTCACCATACATGAATTTGATTATTTTGTAGTTGATAACTTATAATCAGCCTATGACTTAAGTGCTTCTCCAAAAAAAAAAAAAAAAAAAAGATTATGCTTTTATGCTAGGAATACTTTATTTTCACTCATTGTAGAATATTGCCTTGTATAGCAAATCTCAAGTGTCTTGTTGATATCATTATAAATACCATATCTTGAACTCTTTTAAGGGCCAAACTGATTCACATAAACTTTTCAATTTTGTTGTTATTTTTGTGTTTATTTATTATTATGTTATTGTGTTTTTTTTTTTTTTTTGCAAGTATCACTCTATAATTCTCACTTTTTTAGTTGGTATCACAATTGTGGTAAGCATCTCGACTCTCTATTTAAATTTATGTATGTGTTTTGTTAATTTTGAAATTATTTAATATTATTTATTGTTATTATTATATGAGTTTCTTTCAATTTGAGTTGCTTCATAAATCCTTTATTTGAGTTTCTTTCAATTTTATTATGAACTACAAGCATTGTAAGTTATATTTAATATTTAGCATAAAAAACTATAGTAGTCACTATATATTAATTTTATTATTTTTTATTATTGTTCTTTTGTTTTTATTTAGGATTATATTTTTTTTTAGAAGATATTCATAGAGGTTATCTCAGTCCAAAAAAAAAAAGGTTAATTTAGTTTGATTTATAGACAATTTCCTACTAATATAGAGGTAATGGATATTGCATGGTTTAACTCATTGTATCATTTAATGTAGGATATATTTGAAATGGAGCTTGGGACATTCGATCCTTCTCTGCTAACCCAACAACAATATCACATCTCTAATGATGCAATGGAAGGCAATGTACATTGCGAGATCAAAATTTATTAATGTCCTAATAATATCTACAATTATTCAATTTACATGCAAATAATTTCAACATTAGCAATATAACATTGTACATTTTTAAAAAAATTTCAGGTTTCCACTTTACAGGTGCGACCCTAACCATTTGCACCCCCTCCCCCCCGAGCGCAAGTAAGCGAGCGTATCACCCTATTTTTGCATCAATGTAGACTATACCATGTTACCTGCCTACCACATATAGATTTTGACTAGAGTCTTATCACTTCTTTGATGGAGCAGTAGAGATCTAAAACCCATACATTTCACCTACCTACTTGTAAAATGTCGATCACTCTACAAGATATAGCAATCATTATAGGATTGCCTATTGATGGCGATGTAGTGTGCGGGCCCACTAATTTGGATTGGGGAATAGTTTGTGAGAATTTACTTGAGGTGACACCACCTGCAATAGCATTGGCATATGGTGGCCTTAAAATAACATGGGTAAGGAATACATTCTCAAACCTACCAGAGGGTGCCAATGCTATAACAACTCAACAGTATGCTAGGGCATACATGTTCTAGGTTTTGGCTTTACTATTTGGAAATAAGAGCCAAAGTAGATTGCATTGCTGCTTTCTCCAGCTATTAGCGGACTTTGGTGTAGCTGGGGAATATGGCTGAGGTAGTGCCACACTTGCTTTCCTTTATAAAGAGTTGTGTACTGCTGCTATTAAAAAAGCATGGAGGTTATAGGTCCTGTTTTCATATTACAATTATGGGCATGGGAGCATCTTCCATATCTTACCCCAATTCCAATAAATCCAACAAATTTAAATCGTGACGACCTATATGGTTGCAGGTATAATAATTACTTTCTATTTCTATACAATATTGTATACTGTAGCGTTTATCCTTGATACTTCCAAACCCTAAAATCAATGGCAATCATTAATTGTGTATAGGTGGGATACCAAGAGCATGTTTACTCACATACCAATGCATGTTCTACGTACGTACCGTTCTAATCACGACACACATAATAATGAACAGGTAATATATGTTGTCACAATGCATCAATGGTTAATTTACTACTTATATTATTGTCTTGATCGATTATAACATAGTTATTGTAATTGGAATTGGAATTGCAGGTTGTTTGGACACTATACAATAATTATTTGCATCCATGGTGTCTTGCAGAAAAACATATATAGACTACAACAGCTCCATTGCTATGCTTTTAAATTGTCAAGTATTACTATCCAGAAAAAGTCATGCGACAGTTTAGGTTGTTGCAAAGATGTCCAAAGTGACCTACTAACAATTTCGATAAATCTGTGCATTGTGTAAGGTTGACAAGAAAGTCCAATGTCAATTGGCGTAGGCAGCATGCACAATACTACCGGCTTTGGAACGCACGAGCTAAAAATGTAATTGGGGATGACAATTTCCATTTAGGTATGGACTACACAACATGGTACCATCAACATGGTCATCTATTCATAACACTAGAGGTGGCTGTCCATATGTACCAGATTATTATTTTAGCTTTTTCAATAATACTGCACTAATATTGATAACAAATTGTTTACACAAACAAAATAATGCACTAATATTGATAACAAATTATTATTTTAGCTTTTTCAATAATACTGCACTAATAAACATTTTTTTTTCTTTTTATGTGGCAGCAAACTAAGATCAATAATATGTTAAATTTAGTTGTTGCAAACCAACAGAGGAATGATCTCAATGCACAACAAGTCCTTCCAGAAGCAGTAGAGGGTCTTAGTCAAGTGAAGTTATCGATGGAAGCAAATATTTCCTCCGTCTCTACTGAGAGGGTGACAAACTTCAGGCGACAATAGAGGCACCAAGGAAGATAGCACTTGCAAACCTCTACTAAAACCCGCTCGTCCACCTCTACACAACATGGACAACGCAGAAATGATGAAGCCAAACCATCCACCTCTACACAGCACCATATGTACAGCTCTACCCAAGTTGGGCCATCAACATCTGCCTGTAATAAGTCGACCACCTTCAATGAGTATAATCCAATTAATGTCAACAAGTACTGCATGTCTTTATATCAACAGATTGGATCATCCACTTCCCTAGGACAAGGATTTGAGGGTTTGTTTAGCTATGACCATTATCCCCAACCTAGTTCAACACCTCCCTCCTATCACCCATCGCCACCTCAATCCTATTCTGGGCAATACAATTATGGCTAAGATAGCCAGTACAGCTATGAACAACATGACTCGTTCATCACACCACAACCTTCCCAACCATCCCCTCATGTTGGTGATTTCTGCATGCCACCAAATACATGGGCATGTGCTTCGAACTCTGAGGAAGAGGCCTCCGTAACAGACTCTGAGAAAGATGCCTCAAATGAGGACAATGGGGAAGATGCAGAAGATATGTAGATGCCATTAGATAATGAAAGTGACAAGGGTGGTAATTATCAAACAGATTTTGATATTAAAACGCAGCCAAGGCGTATGGGGAAAAGTCATGTGCAAGCACGAAGGTACCCTCAACGAGTAAATAGGCATTCTCCATGTTGTTGAACACAACAAAAAACTTCATATACCCCATTGTGGCAATCACTAATCAATATAAAATGATTGTTTATTAAGAATATATTAAAGTATTATCATTGTTTATGCATCATTGTAGAAAAAAATATTAAACCTAGATAGTATACATATCACATTATACTACTAACCATAAGACTTTTGCGAAAATAAGAAATGTGTACACATATTTTGGTATTTGAAATTAGTGCCCAATTAATCTAATCGTACATCTATTTAGTATAGTTGTCCAATCCTACAAATCCAACATAGAATCTATATGCGTAGCCACAACTGTAGGCGTAGAATAGGCGAAGAAGAAAAAAAAAAAAAAAAAAAAAAAGGTGTCAAACTTCTATTTTTATAGTTGATCTTTTTTCCTTTGCATGATGGCTACTGTCGTGTACATTTCTATTTTCGTTCTCCACAGCCTCTTTTCCAAACCCTCATAAAAGTGTCAAATAAAAATAAAACTTTCACCATTTAATTTTCATCCAAATTTACAACAGCAATTTGTAAGTTAATTTCGGCCTTCAAAAATTGTGAATTTCAAAAAACTCAAAACAGAAAAGTTGTAGATATTTAAGTCACGGTTCCAACCCACCTGGCCTTGAGTCGATTTGATTTTTAAGGAGAGAGATACGTCTACAATATTAATTAGTGCTCAAATCTGATTTTTCCTCTTCAGATTGTGGCCCTTTGATTTCTTTCCTTATTTGACCCAAGCACTCCATAAAAAGTATACATTGTAAGGTGTTATCGAACCCCTAAACTATAATACACAATATACACACACACACACAAAATAAATAAACGTACACCTTAATCCAACTTGCAATGATAGAAAACATCGTAGCATATGGAATTAGTACCAACTTGTCCTTCCAAATGGTAGCAGCGGTCAATATATTGCATTGTAAATATGCCTTGATATTTACACACGGCAATGATATGTGAGCACAAAATCTTATAAATCTGCCATTTTTTACAACTACAAGTGCTCTGCCTCAAATTTACCTCATGACGATGATTACCCCTATATGCAAAGTTAGGGTTTATTGGTGTTTTGACTTCAAACAGACCATCTTCATGACTGAACACAGTAACTAAATGTTTTGGTGCCTTTTTATCCCATTTATTGAATTTATTATTTGCATAGGCTATAATGAGTTCACCGGCTGTAACCTCTACACATGCCTTAGTATACCAATTAGTAAAGTAGGCTACACAATAGTAGTATGTAAGTTCAACTAACACAGCTATGGGAAGATTTCTAGCACTCTTTAGAATACTGTTGAAGCTTTCAGACAAATTTGTGGTCATTGTCCCATAACTATGTCCACCATTGTGTGCTAACGTCCACTTCTACACCGGTATGTACCTTAAATACTTATCACCATCTGCACTTAATTGGGTAATTCTATCTCTAGTTATTTGATACTTTCGCAGCTGATTCTCCATGCCTGCCCACATTACCATAGCCTTCAAGTTTTTTTTCCCAATTTGTTGATTGAAATTGCTAGCCATATGATGAAGGCAAAAACAATGATACCTATGTGTCAATTGACATATAGTCCATATCGCTGACATTATACCAGGGTGACAATCAGATATGAAACATAACCCTTCTCGATTAGTGACATTAATTTGAATACAGCGCAAAAACCAATACCAGCTATCATCAATTTCCTCTTCCACAATGGCAAAGACAAGTGGAAAAAGTCTATTGTCACCATCCCACGTTGATGCAATCAGTAACTTACCTCTGTACTTACCATATAGGAAAGTTCCATCTATACTAATCACTGGCCTACAATGTTGAAAACCTTTAATTGATGGACCAAAAGCCCAAAACACTCTCTCGAACAATACCTCCTTACAATAGTAGGTATTGTTCTCCAAATAACCCTGCTGTCCGGGTTTGAATCAGTCAAAACTTTCAACCATTTTGGCAATAATTGGTAAGATTTGTCCCAATCACCAAACACTCTACCAATTGCCTTTTCTTTCACCTCCCACACCTTAAAATAAGAAGGCCAATATTGGTACTTATTGTAAAGAGTCTGTTAAAGTGAAGAAATCTTTATGGTTGGATCATTTTTGACAACATCCTCAACTCTTTCTTAATAACATGGGTGTTTAATTGCTCGTGATCTTGTGTGAGTGTGGACTCTATACATGTGTGTGGACCATTGTATTTCCTAACCTTAAACAACCCATGTGTAGCCCAGAAGGATGCTCGAAGACGGCAAGAACAATGTTTGCACCTTACAGACCAACATGCTGGATCTGACTCTTTTACACTAAATGTTTGGTTCCTCTTGATGTGATAGTGTTTAACAGTAGCTTGTAGTTCATCCTTATTAGCAAAAAGCAAGCCCACATAAAACTCTTGGGTAGGGTCCCAAATACTCTGAGTGGGCTTTTCAAATAGTGGGGTTGGATCAATCATATTATCCCACGTGTTCTGTGAAAAGCTTAGTGATGAAGGTTGATGGAATGCCATTGCTGAACTGCTTTCATGATTAGGTTCATTGAGAGGCTCCTGTTCATCTCCAACATCATCAAGGACCTCGTCGTTATCAAGTTGATCATCACTATCCATGACCTACATCCTTTCTGATAATGTATGGACCGCATTTTTAGTAGTAGCAGCTATGCGGTGTGTATCATTGGGATCATTAGCAGCTCTCTGAGTGGCGGCTTGGTCATACTGAGCTTCAAACTCAAAACAAGTAGTCTTTTGTGCAACATGCTCAGTTGGATTATCATAGTCAGCATTATTGGTGTTCATTGTCCGATAAGGAATATGTTGGTCCTCAGTTGCAACATGGGTATATGGAGCATGATAGTCAGCACCACCAATGTTGATTGGGGAATGAGTCGCATTTTCAGAATAATAACTAGTATGAGTGGCATATGGATCATAAAAGTACACGCCATGTGAATAACTAAACGATGCACTCGGTCCTTCATTGGCATATCGAATGGGAAAAACATCTTGGTGGCTTCTTATGGGCTCTACATCCACATACAACTTTGCACCTACAAATATATATTGGCAGCCTAACATATTGAATATTGCATTGACATCATTATCATATTCTACCAAAACTTGCTGGTAAATCATAGGATGTGGATGACATTGAAAAGGAAATCTATACCAAATAGTAAGTTTTGAATCTTCTCTGTTTATATGAAGCGTGGATGCTACTCTATCACATAAATCTTCAAATGTAACACCCTGGCTTAATGGAAACATAGATGGAGGTGGCCCTTCGTAATAAATCTCATTTTCACCATGTTTAATTATTCCACCAGAATGGATGAGAAAAATGAACAACTTTTCTGTCATCTACACTAAAACATAACAATAGTATTAATATATTAACACTACACAACCATTCAAATGCAATACAAGAAGGTAATCCATTTAAAATATTCAATATTTAAATAGCTAGAGCTGAGAGAATTCTATTAAAGGGGATTGGTTCACTGATAATTTATTACTGTCCATCATAGTAGTTATAATTATTTTTTGTTTCCCTTTTCTTAAGTAACTTAGCATAACATTAACATTTAGAAGGATCTGTTATGGTTACGTTAATTATTTTATGTAGCTCTTCATTTTGTTTCTTTTAAAACAAGACAGATTATATAATGTTCTCGTGCATCCATACGATAATAGATAAATATTTCTAATATCGTACAATTTTCTTTATTATTATTATACCTAAAACTTAGATTTTAAGGTTTAAGAGCATATGCTAACCTTTTTTTTTGGGGGGGGGGGGCGGGGTTCTTATAGCATACATGTATATTATAGGCTAACAAAGTAAGTATCTTTTTAAGGAAAGTTTATATCAATTTTGAAATATATTTTTGCTATATGAAATTTTAGGCAAGAATTCATGGACAAATAATTTAAAACATATCATACAAATGAGATCATGTTACAAAATACATAATACAAAAACAAGATTTGCATGAATTGTGGGAACTTCAGTAACATTAATGCTATTTAAATAGGATGCAAGTTTCATATAAGTTAAATTCTTAGATTTTAAACTGTATAATTAGATACGCAATTGACCAAATACAACACAACATAGACCAAGATGGGACACTCTGATACAAATAAATTACTTAACTATAAACATCTATTCACTACAAAAATCTCAATTTCTTTGTTTTTTTTTTTTGTTTACAGTGTGGACATCAATCATTTTTTTCTTCCATTTCGTATTGTAAGAATCTATGTACTTTCTTTGTTTTTTTTTTTTTTTTTTTTTTTTTTTTTTTTTTTTTTTTTACAACGTACACATCAATCATTTTTTTCTTCTATAAGAATCTATGTACTTTCTTTTTTTTCTTTTTTTACAACATGCACATCAATCATTTTTTTCTTCCATTTTTTATTGTAAGAATCTATTTACTTTTTTTTTTTTTTTATAAATAAGAATCAATGTACTTTGAATCTAGATTTATTATTTGTTTCATAGGGCAAATTAAACTGCTTCGTTCAAACTACTTTTATTATTCTAAATGAAAGAATATCACATACACACAAGCCAAACTGCTTCGGTCAAACTACTTTTACTATTCAAAATGAAAGAACATCACATACACACAAACCAAACTGCTTTAGTAAAAAAAAACTACTGACAAGAATAAGAATATGGGTACTTTTTAGAATAAGAATGAGGGAATTCTTCTCTCTCCAATTTTCGGCAACTCTATTGCCACAAATCAATTGCCACTTTTTTTTCCCTTCAATTTCGACAACAACATTGCCACAAATCAATTGCTGCTATTTTTTTTTTCCTCCCATTTCGGCAATTCTATTGCCACAATTTTTTTTTCCTTCAATTTTTGGCCTAAATCGTCCTTTCCCCCCCCCCCCCTCATTTTCGACAATTTCATTGCCTAAATTATTATTAAATTTTTTCCCCCACAATTTCAGCAACTTGGTTGCCACAATTGGTTTCTCTTTTTTTTTTCCTCCCATTTTCGGCAACTTGGTTGCCACAATTGGTTTTATTTCAACCACTCTCATGCGGGCACTTCACCTGGCAGCTGGGCAGTAGATTTGGGCAACAAGAATTTCGGCAACGAGATTACCAAAATTCAAATCCTCCCATCACATCACTTGTATTTCCTCTCTCATACTTTTTGTTAGAATTTCGACAACACCGTTACCAAAATTCATTCTCTTTCCTCAATTTTCCAAATTACTTTTAATGGTACCTATATCCCAAATAAACTCCATTTTCTGCAATATTTAGCCAAAAGACTCATCAAATTGGCCTTCCCATCAAATTTTATTTACTGACAAATAAACATCTCCAAATGATGTTTTGTCTTAAAACTTTAAGGGGATAATAAACTTGAGGGATCAAAATGACAACAATTCAAAGTTCGAGCGTTAATTGCAAATTTTTAAAACTTCAAAAACCAAAATGAGAGCAGCATTGCAGCACCAACATTAGAACTAGAAGGACTACGATAATGAATTTTAGCCTAAATTACTATTTGTAAGTATAACATGTTACATGAGAGTGGCAATTTTTGTTGCAACTAGCCAGAATCTTAGTAAATTGAAGTTTGGCCAGTCATTTGATCACATCTGTGGATTAGAAAAGCTCAAGCTGCTGCAAAATTGAAACTAGTGAAGAATCATCATAACTCTGTACAAAACTTCACAATGACTTCCACTTCCATTTCAACCTGCCAACCAAGGCCTCAAATATCCATTAAGTGCCATAGGACCTTGGGATTATTATGTCTTTCAACGTATTCATGATGTAAAGAAAAAGGGAGCATACTCATGATACTCTACAGAATCCCTCAGAGAGCTTTGAGGGTATTCAATCTCCATCCTGAAAGGGGTGTTCAATTCTGGATAATGGATTAATGGTCCTTTCTAATTGAAAATTTTTCCCTATATATATTTGAAATGAACTCAGTAATACATATACAGTATTTTTCACTGATATCTAAACCCACAAATATCATTAGGGATTTTACATTGCTCTTTTGAAATTAGGATGGAAAAGAGGGGGGAGAGAAAGAAAAAAGAAATTTAGCCTACAATCTATAAAAGATACAGATTAACCACCTTAGCTTGACCCGTACTTCAACAATTCCCACCTAAAGGGCTGGAACACGTAAAGAACTTGAGGTGAGCTTTTGAAGAGTAAAGCCACACAAACACAAACAGCCGCAATAGTGACCATTGAGAGCATTGCCGGCTTGTATACTAGTGATCTTCTCATATTGCCATAAGCCGGCTTCTGCTCACATACCTTGCAATGTCGACAACTTACTCCCATTTCAACCTTCTCAGTTTGCAAGCTGGCAACTTTCGACAACTTATGCCTATCTGATTGCTTCCGTTTGGTGTTACAATCCAGGAGAGCACCAGGGATATCAAGCACCACATGACTGTTTTCTGATTTGTTGCTGATTTTCTTCTGCACAAGATGGATATAGGAGTAGTAGCCTCTCAGGCATGCATAATCATTGGGTGTCAAACCCGTACTATCACGAGCACTCTTCCATGCTTTAATTCCAACCTGAACAACGCAGACCAATATCAGCACCATGAAAATGTAATAACATAGTAATAATACATCATAAGATGACCAGCAAAACAAGAGAAAAGGTTCTCAACAAGCGTCTTAACCTGCTTAATAAAACAGTAACTCAAATTTTTGAATTTCATTTTCTATCAGAAGATCATCCTTGTATTAGAAGTAAATTTTTTAATGATGATATACTAGAAATTGCTAGATGATTTAGGAAATCCCTCAGTAAGCTCACCTGTGTGGAAGCAGAACATCAAAAGGGGAGAGAGAGAGAGAGATTTTTAAAACATTTAGAATAATAAGAGCAGTTTTAGCTCATAGCCCATCCACAAAACTGAGGATATCCTAGCACAAAGATACAGTTTAATTATGCGAGTGATCGGGAAAATGTGTGCTAGGGATGGATATATGAACCAATTTAGTGTCTTCTCTCTATATGGACTAAGAACCATAATACTGATGAATACTAATAGATAAGGACTTACCAATCCAGGATCATCAGTTAAGGCATCCAACACATTCTCAGAGCCCTCCTTGCTAGCTGCAATGTGAAGTGGAGTAAGCCCTGCAGGCCCTAAAATATCAGGTTTAAATAAGAAGCCATTGATGCCCTTATCAACCTGTTGCTTCCCCTGAGATCCTGCTTTATCCAAAACTTTATCTGGAACAAATCTTAACAGGAGTTCCACAATAGGCCTGCAGTTTCGCCAGACAGCTGTGTGGAGGAGACCCAAATCCAACAAAGCAAGCTCAACAGAAGGATGCTCTCCTGTACCAACTGCACCCTCAAACAGAATTCCCAAGAGTTTCTTCACTACAGCACACCAGTCATGGTCCATGGAGAATTCCATGAGCCACTTGAACCGCTTGAAGGGGAAGAGATCCTGGTTTGGATCCATGTGACCTAGCCTGAATTTCACATGACTTCTATGAAGCAGCCAACCCATTTCATGTATAAAGTCCAGGGCTTGAGTCTTTGCTTCCAGCAGTGCAGGTACTCTCTGAATGTCATCAGCAGTTTCAACCACCTCAATTGCGCCCTCCAGCATACAGATCTCAGAACACACTTCTTGCTCAGCAACTATAAATGGAAAGAAGCTGCTGCTGAGACCATGATCTTCAACCTGATAAGATCAAAATATGTATGTTCTAAAATCAGAAATGGAAATATTCTTATGCAGAATATTTATGCAGAATTTTCTCCTCCTGTTAATGCACCTGACCATCTCTTGTCTCTTCTTATAAGCATTTCACACTGTTTTCCCTAATAGCCCTCTCAGAATTTGCTTCTGAAAGTTCTTATGCATGCTATAAAGATAGAACATCATTTATGCAGAGTTTTCTCCTCCAGTTAACCACCCCCACAAGTCATTCTGCCTTCAAGTGAACTTATACTTCAATGTGTTTTTTTTTTTTTTTTTTGTTTTTATTTTATTTTATTTTAAAGGCTAAATGCTTTGATTTTTTATGATGGAAAGGCATCTGTATTTCATCCATCCTAGTTCATGCAAGACTGCTTGCTCAAACTACATAAAATTTTAATAAGAAAGCCAATAACTTTCACAGTTTGGATCAAAGGAAAAAGGAAGGGGAGGGAGAGGTATTGGATTCTTGACATATTTTGATTTAATTCCCTTGGTCTATAACAGCCAGTAAAAGAGGGCAGTCCAGAGAAACCAAGCTTTACTGCTCTGGACTTTCAAGTAACTTTTAACAGATAGAGACTGCCACAAAATTCAATGGACTACAACAAACCTGAAGCACATGTCATGAGAGTTTTTAACACAATGAACTTTTAAAAATTGAAACTACTTCAGTGGGAATGAAGATCAAATAAAATTTTTCTAAGACATTGGAAGTGATTGAATGCATAGTAGCACTAACCATGTCAAATCAAAGAAAAAGTGTTTATAAAATGGACATCCCATGGGTAGGATCCAACTTTTGTGAGCTTTGCAAGCTTCACGCATTTTTAAATAATTTACCATATATAAACCAGAATTTATGCCACATACACCCATAGTTGAGCTCACTTGATTGCAACAAAATAAATTCTTAAATTCAGGATAACCCTACCTCAATGAATCCTCTCCCAGTAACATTTGGTATAGAACAGGGGAAGCTGAGGCACTGGAGTTCATTGTGCTCAATGGCTGTATCAGCACTGTCCATCAACTCATTACAAGTTTCCTGGATCAGATACTTGCCTTCTAGAGCACAATGTAACCTGAAACCAAATGCGTGACTTAATATCTATGCAGTAATCGTGATGTGTTGATCAAGTCTGAAACAAAATTTGAAAAATGAGAGGGAGATGAACATATGTATTCCAGCATACATAGAAAATCTAAAGAATACCTAGCACTGGACCGGAATAGGTTACAGCCTTTTACGACAAACTGAACTCTCTCAGATTCAGAAACAGCAATAGGCTTGATGCTTGAAATTCTGCAACTTTTCTGGTTTTTAAGAGGTAAGGGTGTGTCTAAGACAACCTGACCTGCAGGGCAGATATAGCAAATAAAATTACCCCTCAAAGAAATGTTGTTTAACCTATACATTTATTGGTGAATGATAAAGCATGAACAGAAACTGTAAAATACTTTGGCCCAGAAACATAGATAAGCAGACAGCAAATGAATGCACTTACATATTATGCCTGGTGTTATTCTTTTACAATGTTAGACCACAATCACCATAATTTCTCATAGGATCAATATTTTGCCAAATATCCGTTAAATTAAATGACCTTCACACACTCACCATGGATATCAAACATCAAGAGAATCAGAAATTAAGAATTGCCTCATCTAAAAATATGTTCAAACTTATTCCTATGTTTGAATGGGGGGGATATGTACAAAGAGGAAAGAGCAAGGATGGCTGGAATATACTAATATTAGTAGATACCAGCCACCCTTCACCTCTCTTTTCTTCCCCTCTCCCTCCATTCTGGATATACCCTATGATTTAATATATTCTAAAAATCTACTAGATAAATAAGTTTTGGATTTGAAGATAAATGAGTTTTGCATGCATGAAAAGCAAATGAAGGAAAAGAAATCTAACTGTAGACTTGATATTAATTTACTTTAAGTTATTAAGTGGTATATTATCGCAAAGAATTACACCAAGCATAACTATATATATATATATATATATATAGAGAGAGAGAGAGAGAGCAAACCATTATACATAAATGCTACAGAATGTCGCACCCTAGTATACACCCATCCTGTTCTCCAGAAAGAGTCGTTGGATGCATCAAGTAGCTCTCTTAGATAGGATCCCAGATCACAGCAGAGCTGTATATAGAAAATGTAATTAAGAATTTAAAAATTCTGTTCCTGATACTAGGTTTAGCAATTCAACATTTCTTGGATCAGTACGGAAGCATACCTCCTCCCATGTGGATTTTTCTAGACGGAGGTACATTGTTAATATGATACAGCCTGGCCTTATATAGCTCTCAATGTCAGTAGGACTGTGGGATAACCAGTCGAGAATCTGGAGATGTAAAATATATAACAAAAAATCAAATATATATGGAACAAAACGCCAAGAAAGGTTGCAAAGAAGCAATTTCATGTCTTAGTACATACCTGGGTTCGGAGAGCAAGAGGAAAATCATTCGGGTCTTTCCCAAAGAGTTTGAAAACTATTCGATCCGTGCGAACCTGAAGATTTGTAATAAAAGAGTTGTTTAGAGAAATATCCACTAAGGCCACAAAAAAGTACATATTTATATATTTACTCATAAAAAGCATGCACCGTTCTCTAACAGCCCTACTTGAACCATATACATTGAACAGACAGCCACAATGTCTCACTGCTAAACCCCCAGTTAAAGATAGATTATGATTCGTCTTAATTTTAACATCATTGAAGGTAATACTTCAGCTCCCGAAGCCGCAGCGGATAACCAGTTTTTCCAATTTGCAATCAATAAGTCAATCAATTAACAAAGACTAATGAACCACAGGACCCAAACACCAAAAGAAACAATATACTATGTAAGTACGTAACCACAATTGTCAATTTATTGGGCTAATGAGGACTTTGATCAGAAGAACTAACAACTATGACAAACAAAAGACATTTTCAACTCAGCTTAACTAAACCTCAACCCAAACTACAGGCATTGACCCAAAAGTCTAAAATGATCAATAGAAAGTTAAAGTCACTCAATAAATCTGTCGACCACCGAAAAGGAGAACCAGATTAATTTTAGTAGACTCGACCAGTTATAATAGTCTTACCAGCAGTTATAAAGGGAACAAGATTCCATCACAACAAGATTATACCTGAGCCTCTCCACTGGAACTAGATGGTGACTGTGAAGAAGTTGAATCTGAGTTGCCACTAGTCTGAGGTGGGCTAGACTTGAGAGAGTCATGCTGTACCCATAACGGATGGCCAAGAAGCCCAGTCCCAGAATTTACAAGGGCGTGAGACTTCCCTATATTCTCCACATGGCCCTCTGAATCATCACATAGATTATTCAAATCAATGTTATTAAATTTGATCCTCCCATTTGTAGTCTCTGATATTGATTTGGATGGAAGGCCATCCTTTGAAGGAGGCGGATTCATGTGCTGTAGACCCGATAGAGCTTGTACATGTCTACCCCCAGCATCATCTGAAGATATTCTTTTCTGAGCTACATCAGATGCAGATACTGTCACACATTTTCCCATAGGCCGAGAATGGTCATGAAGGTTGATGCAATCATCCATCTTTAAGGCTGAACTAAAAGGCCTAGAGGGTTCTGAACCATTTGGAGTAACATCTGTCACCTTTTGTGGAGCCCCATTAGATGTCCCAGCATTAAGCAAACCTTGAGATCCCTCCAATAATGCAGATATGTTCCTTCCATCAACCGTACCAGCTAGACTGGCCAGGTTCTTCAACAGATGAGATAACAGATCCTGGTCCTTGTTTTGATCTGAGCCATTTGCTGCAATTTATAGAAGGCATAATCTGTGGAGTCAATAAGTATGCCAATCATGACACCCAAGGAAAGGAGAAAAACAGATACAAAAAAGAAAATGTCAATGATCAGATCAATGATATGTAATTCTTTTAGAACAGCATTCTCTTGGACAGTTTGCCCTTTCAAGCATTGTAAATATCTAAATGAATGGGCCCAAAAAGTTAAAGCAGCACAATGAAAACAAAAACATAGCAGCTGCAACTACAGATAGATGTAATCAGTGATGGTCTTAACAAATTGACCAAATAGTTCAGGCAATAACAGAAAATTGGCCAGAAAAGCTGCTAGCTTCTATGAATTTATGTACATTGCATTTTAAACAATCTTAGCACCACAGTAGCAGTCAGCAACAAAAGCCAAGAAGAATTTGCACATTAAAAAAACAAAACCACACAAGAATTGTCATATAAATGACCAGCGAAAGCAACCAGAAAACTGCCATGCAACCAAGACTCCCAGATTCTAAATATGCATTATGCCTCTAAGCATTGACTTTTACTTCACCCAGCTTTTAAGATTTCACTTTCACAGTATAGAATTATTTTCACAAAATAATAGGCTAGTGTTTTCAGTGCCAAATTAAGGACCTTGCTTTGCTACAGTAATTGACTATCCATTCAACTGAGAGACAGTTGGATATTGGCATAAATATGTCAAGACATAGAAATTAAGAAATTTAGCATTATTGCCTTCAAATATTCAATGCCTTAAACGCACAGATCATAGAATCTGAAGTGAGCACCATGAACCTTTTTTCTGCAGATGATTTTCCATCCATCCCTATAAATAATTGCGAACTCTTCTCATGCCCAAAACAAAATTCCAGATCTTTATCAATTCAATGATAAATTTTAACATGTTTTCATTTGCACAGGAAGATTAGCATGGTAAAAGGTTATGCCCTATCAACTCATCTACCACGGCATCACAGATAACAAGTTATCAACTTTATATTGTAACAATTTCTTGCATTGATAAAACAATTTTGGTTTACCCATACTAGTTTAGCCAACACTCACTACATAAATTAAATTTATTGTTCCTTGGCAAGATGATTTAGAAGTCATTTCTTAACCACCTTCAATAAAGTTATAAGTTGTAATTAGAGCATAAATCACAACAATTTTTTTAAGCATAAAATCACAACAAAACTGAATTCTGCCAATAGCTTTCTGCCCAGTATCAAACATGCAACAAACTGCTGCATAGCAGTGCCTTTTTAAAGCAGCCAAGTAAATAAATTTGCGGTAAATACTAAATAAAAGGACCTACAGTGCAAATTAGAGAGAATCCTCAGCAAACTTATCAATAGATAACTGCTACCCCTTTCAGCATTCAGAGAGCCTCCATTAACTACAGTGTCAGGATGTGTTTTCCTCCTCCTCCTATTATGACCAGCCAACCGTCTACGACAACTTCTCTTTCCCTCATCAAACTCTTGAAGAGCATGAAACCTGCGAAAAAGTATAAAACCAAGTTGCATCTGATTGGAAAACCAAATTGTTTTGCAAAATGCCTTATACCAAACATAGACATATGACAACATTGGATGCATATTGAAAGAATATAAGAGCAAAACTAAAAGCTCCACACAACCACACTCTGTGATATTCCATCATTTTTTTTTTTATAAAAAAAATGCCCCAGCAACTATTCTAGACATGACCAAAAGTAATGAAAATGTTTCCTCAAAATAAGAATAATAATATAACCAAACTAACCTGCTACACTGCTGACAGAACCGCTGCATAATGTTTCCCACCAGTGCTTTGCTGGCCTTGGAATGCACATCACAAACCTTATGTCGGCGGTGGTAATCCTTGGCATTGCTGAGATCAGCCCTACAATCCTGCACCTGACAAACCGCACGGTTTGAAGAATTCCCAACTATCTTTGTCTTCTTCCCACTCTTTAACTCCCCTTCCATGATAGGGTAAACTTGCCCACCAAGCTTTAAGTTAAGGGACCCATCTTCATCATTTAACTCTTCATCTTCAACAGCCACAGCCCTCCTCCTCTTCTCCAATTCCCTCCTTCCCACACCATTCGCCGGATTAACATCATCCGAACCAGACGACAAACTGTTCGACAAAACAATATTTTCTGGAATTTCTGTCCCAACTGGAAATAACTGCCTACTCCTACAATCAGATGGTGCAGAATTTAATGGACTAGCTCTAAAAAGGTCGCCATCCCATTTCCAGTCATTCAAATCCCATTCCAAACTCTTTTTCCCAACCGCCTTCAAATCCGGCACCACAGGACCAAAGAATTGATTAGCCTTACCTCCAAATTGAGCCTCCATTTATCAAAATTTCCAAAAACACAGAAAAAGTCAAAACACCCAGATTCCAATTCTAGCAAAATTAGCTACCCAATTGAACAAAAACCCAATTAAACTTAAAAAGGTCAACGTTCAATTCCAGCTAGAAATTACTAACATAAAAACCCCACAAAAATTAAACTCAAGCCCCCCAAAAAAAAGTCTTTGTCTTTATCCTCTCTATGCCCCCAGAACTCCATATATAGTACACCAACACATTCATGGATAAAAAACAATAGCTACCCACATGCTCAAAACCCTTCAATCACCCACTTATTCCCTCAAAATCATCAACAAAAACACCACCGTACTCACAATCACAACAATCCCACAATTCCATCAAACTAATAAAGTTCTCAAATTTTACATCATTAACAAAACTCAATCATAACAACTATAACTCAAAACAAGTTTAACGGTACAAACCCATGATTAAAATAAGAGAAACTTTGCCGATAGATATCAAGCTGGTCTTGTTGGAGCCCTCAAGCTTGTACCACCTTGGAGATCAACAGAGAGAGACAGAGAATATATAGCAAAGGAAAATTAGGAGCAGGTTAGGAAAGTGTGTGAAATAAATGCCATTTCAGTGGGGAGAGAGAGAGAGAGTCAGTACACTTTTATGTTTAGGAATCTAAGCCCACACCGTGTCCTTCGCTCTCTCTCTCTCTCTCTCTCTCACTGTAAAGAAAAGTACTAGATTGGTAATGTGTTCATTAACCAATCAGAAAAGATCAATCTCATGAAAGATCTGTTACGTGTCGTTCGTTCATTGGCTAACATCATCAATACTCGGTTCGTTTTGACTTACAATGATTTTGACATGACACTTTTTCGACACGTGTTATAAGCTCATGCGCAAGCTTATTAGACAAGAATCTCAGTATATATATGTGTGTATCATTTTATTGTTTTTGCTTTTTGCTAAAATTACCCACTGTAATTAAATTGTGAAAGAAAATAATGATACTTTAAAAGGACTTTTATTTTTTTGTAAAAAAACAAATTTCTTTTTTAAATTTGGCTTCGTACAAGCACAACTCATCTGAAGGTGATGGCTTTGTTTTTACTTGTTGGGGTAAAATTACGGGGATAGAGTGTTGTGCACATGCATGGTACGTAGCTACACCCTCATTTCGTTAGGCAGCATCATGGAAGAATCCATGACATGACCATTCGATTGATGGACTGAAATGTTTGGAGTTATATCAATTTTCATAAAAAATTTCACAATTATCAAGTTGATAAATGATAAATAGAAAACGATAATGAGTGACGAATCCAATTAAAAACTAATAAAGACTTACTAACACAAATTTTGTGATAATTATTATGTTTATAACATTACTCTTTAATAAATCTCGGCTACTAACAAAACATAAACATGAAGGAATAGGTTACATTAATTCCACTATTAACCATGCTACATGGTTTAAAATTGTAAATGTTGTACATCTTTATATTTTCCGCTACAAAATATCTTTGTTACTCCGTGAATGATGCTATTTGCTAATCATTGCTACATTCAAATAACACAATAAAACTGGGGAAAAAACATGGAAATAAAAAAGGTCTTCTTGCTAACATACAAGGACGTTAAAAAAAAAAAAAAAAAAAAAAAAAAAAAAAAAACCTATGACATAAAGATTTTCCAAGGTTAGTTGAAGCTATCACAACATGACAATTAATTCATTAATTTGAAGACAATACGATCACAAGCTATAAGCCATAGCTAACGCATGCGTGTCGATCAGCCTTTATTACAGGAGACAAATGAGAGTTGGTTTGTTTCTTGTGCTTGTGTTGCTATCTCATCCCTGCTTTCTGATTCATGATGAGTGCGTAATATGAATCTATGATTGCATGACTTTGTTATAAAATATAAACAGTTATATATATATATATATATATATATATATTCTGTTTTCTACAATGGTTCCGAATTAGACGATGAGAGTTCCTTTTCAGAGAAGCTTCAATTAATTGATATGTTGGCGTGTTTTTTTCCCAAAAAAAAAAAAAATTATTGGAAATTCATCATAATAGATAGATAAGTGGAAATATAAGTGAAAATGTACGGAAATATAGGATCTAAAATGAACCTATCCGCTTAAAAATAGGGGTAACTTCTACTGATGAAAAAATGAGAAAAAGTCGCTTGAAATAAGTTTGATATTTTCAAAGAAGATAGATTAAATGCACCAATAAGAAGAATGAGTTAATCCAAGTTGAAGAAATTTTAAATTTATAAAAAAAATAAAAAAAATAATAAAAAGCAAAGAGATAACATGTGTCCGTAGAATAGAAGTACTATAAAAAGACTTCGGATATGGAAGAATGGAGTCTATGGAGAAAAAGAATATATGGCTAATCTTAAATAATCTATTGAGAATTCACAACCGATCCCAAAAAATGGAGATTAAGACTTGTTGTTGTTGTCCCCGTCCTCCTCGAAACTCACATACAAGAGCAAAAGAATTGATTTAGTGTGTATTTAGATTTTTTAAAATTAATAATAATAATAATAATACATATGTCCAACCCTAGGTAATTAATATGTTAAGAATTCATAACCTATTAGAGTATAATTGTGATAAATAATCAACTAATCACACCATAATGTGGTGCATCCTCACACATGCAATAACCATAATGGGAGGATTTTTTTTTTTTTTTTTTTTGGTCAATAATGGGAGGATGATATTGCTTCATGCATAGATGTATCATTCATTAACAAATATTTTCTTTCAAAGGGGTATACATGCTTGCCGATAAGTAATTGGACCCTAATTTGCATTAAGACATAATTTAATTTTATTCTCTTTGTAAACACAAGGCTTTACGTCTGTGATGATGATCACCACGACTCAGACTTAGTTAAACAAAATTAAATTTATATACGTAACAGAAATATCAACGAAATGTTCAGTTTCAACACGCCAAGCAGGTTCGTATATATGGTATAAGTCATTCGTATATTAATTGCGTAAATATTTAAACATCCTGGTTGTTCCTACATATGAATATGAATAGGTCTCATTCATGATAAGCCTATAAAAATAATGAACGTGTGTAATGGTAAGTCAGCTTTTTCGAGATATTCAAATGATATATTACTAATTTACCATATATAGCATACTCTAGAATTTCATTTCCAGGTGTCTTACCTGTAACCAGTTCTAAAATGCATTTAAAATTCCTCAAAGTTGACTCCAGTATATTATAATGCAATTTTGCAGCAGATTTACGCTATACGAATTTTCATCAATATATAATGGCAATTGATGCTTGTCCGAAAATTGTCCTGTTTTGGCATAGGAAAAAAGTGGATAATAGACACACATCCCAGAAATAAAAAAGGAAGCTCTTTAGGTTTAAAGTGCGTTTTAGTTCTTCTCTTTTGTCAAAATCAAATTGGACTATTGGAGAGAGTTGTTGGCTTGTATTGGTCAGGAACATATTTAATAAAGTAGTACGACTCTAAGAGTACTAGCCAGGGCTTGAAGATGGTTCTCATCTCATGTATCCAAAGCTTCAATCAAACCCCTTAATGTGGGGGTTGTTTCATGTTTGATTCAGTTTTTTATTATAATTGTAGGACCGTTAAAAAATTATGGAGCTTATTAGATTTATACACCAATAGTCAAGTAGAGGGATTTGAAATATAAAACTCTAGATATCTTAATTAAAAACACCAATTACAAGATTCTTATAGCTTTGTTTATCATATTAAATTAATACTTTATTCTTTTTTTACACAAAATAAAAATTTTAATCTAACCTAATCTAAATGTATATGTGTATGAAGCTCCTTTTTAGAAACTTAAACTCCAATCTTTGTCTCCCACATCCTACAAGCACTTATATTTGTGAAGTGACCATTGCACCAAGGATGCGCGCTGGTAATGAATACTTTATTCAAACTTTAAACTTACAAATTTGACCAAATAAATGTACAGTTCATAATTTTTTTTCCCAATAAACAAAGTATGATTTGAACCTATAACATCCATTTACTTTATCTTAATATGCTATTAATATATAAAATAATAGGTGTACAGCACTTAAAATTAAGTTTAGTAAAAATGTTGTGACTTTTTTAGTAACTAGTTTAAATTTATTAAAAAATTGATTTAGCTAGATACATTAATGGTTTGCGATCATGTAAAAAAATATGTTAATTAAGTTGTCGACAATTTAATTAACATATTTTTTTTTAGATATTTTTTTAAACAACTTTTTTTTAGTTAAATTTCTTAGACATCTAAGAAATTTAACTAAAAAAAATTTGTTTAAAAATTTGGTTAAGATGTGTTTAGGATAATTACTTCTAGAAATATATTTTCAGTAGCTTGGTAAATTGTTATGTTGTATTGGGATTAAGTATTCAAATGCATTATTTTAAGGAAAAAAGTTAGAAAGAAACGTGTTGAACCAAATTGATCAATCAACCAAATCACACCCCCACGCTTAGAGTGGGTGAGCTCCCCTAAAAAATTTAACCTAGTCCAATTAAAGGAGAGGTTGCGTGTAGTCTTTTTTGTGATACTCACTAAAATATGTTTTTTTTTTTGGCTGAAACTCACTAAAATATGTTAATTGATGAGTTCAAGGCTTAGATATACTACCAAACTGTCTAGATTCTAGATCACCTTTGACAAAATATTTAGGGGAAAGGGAAACCTATAGGTAAAATAAAAATAAAGAAATTTTGATGAAGCTAATTTCTTGTTTACTTTATTCAGGAACTACATAAAATATGTTATGGATTCTTATTCTTCATTGAGTGAGTTCCGAATCTAAAACCGACTCCAACCTCATCTCTCAACCCATCAACAACATTATGAAGATAATGATAACTCAGTGCAACTGTGCAAGCTCCTCAATGGAACTTGAAAAAAAATGAAAAGAACTGTAACTCCATCTATCAGATAGGATTGATGATATATATGCCTCTACAGTAAGATAATAGAATCCAATCCGAATGCTGCTGTGCATTCTTGCTCTAAGGACAGCGGGTTCTGGTACCGCATAAATTAATATAACTTTTGCTATAATTATTTTATGTGTTAGACTGTGATTGACTCTGTATCATTTTCACGTAAACCACCATTTTTTTTCTAACATTTACCATCTGCCCCTTGAACAGTTGTAACACAAATTGGACCATTTTGTATGGTCTTAAAATTTTTGGACGGTGAGTTGATTGTGGATTAAGCATCATGACGTCACTCATGTCCTAAGCAAACTATTCATTTTCAATGGTCAAAAAGAAAAAGTCAATACGCCTATTAAGAAGAGTATGATTTACTCTAAGCAACCTCATGTGTACTTTATCATTATTTTCACATAACGATAGTTTTTTAAACAAACCCTTTATTACATAAGGGTTGGAAACTTGTAAATGGTAATAGTAATACTTGAGAGATACAACCCTATTTAGGGTTATATATTTTATGAAATGGTGCAAACACTTCTATAAATAATAGGGTCTTAATTAGACCATTCAGGCTATTCTATCTCCCTATAAACTTTCTACCCTATGTGATCACCATCCTCGAGGGATCACCATCCTTTTCTGGGACCAATAATATGCCCTATATAGGGTCAGTACTCTGGAACTAGACCTATCCATCTGAGAAGGCAAAAAACACTCTGCATTTGGTGCGGTCCCAGACCATATGTTTGGCTTCTCATGTGCATGTTTATGGAGGATGGAGCTTAATCCTTAGCGTGGACCAATATACATGTCCTACAACTTTTATTTTTTGTTCTAGTTTTTTTTTTTTTTTTTTCAAAAAAAAAAAAAAAAAAAAAAGGTTGAGGTTTTCAAAATGAACAATTAATTTGTTTCCATGACTGCACATGGTCTAGAATATATATGGTGAACAAAAAATAAAAGCTTGGGATAAAGACATGCTAGGAAGTTGCATAGCAACCTTTTGTAAGAGTTATAATATTTCACCCCACCCTAAAATCATTTTCATTACACATCATATGTTTGTTTCCAGGGAAAATGTGAATCTCACAATTTCTGAGTTGAACCCCTTGCTAACTCTGAACAGAGCTTTCAATTAGCTTCTTAGAAACATGTGAAAGGCCTGATGAGATGATCTTAACAATAAGGTAGTGAAATGGAGCCATCGGAGAAAGCGAGAGCATCGTTTTCATGAATAAAATATGTATTTATTTTTTCAAAACATGTGGCAAAAATTTCCTCCAAATTAGGTGGAAGCAAATTGATCTTCTTACCTAAGCTTTCATGTATTTAAGTCTTCTGGTATTTGGTGTAAGCTTTTTCTTTTCCCAATTTACTCAATTTATTTGGTCTATGTACGTACATTTTTTTCAAAGTTGTATTTCTTAAAAATACAATTATATTTTTGTCTAGCTTATTTTCTAGATCAAATAAACTAATGAAAATAAGTTTTCAAAAACCTAATGGTAAAATGATATGCAGCAGTTTTCTTAGTGTGGAGAATTTGGATTCGTTAAGAGCCTTTTAGATCAACCGGTTGGCCCCTATTCCTTATGTTTCCAATATAAATATTTAGGGTTTAAATTCTCATTTTCCAACTATCACATTATAATTAAAAATAAATTGATTACAAAAGAGAGAATTATATTCAAATTCCCTAATGATTTGTAGTGTGGGGTTACCGGTTAGAGTAATTTAACACGTTTCCTGGTTTCAATAATTTTATAGTATATTTTGGCAACAAAAATAGACTCATCAACATGTTACAGAGAAAGAGAAAACAGAAGTATGACCTCATACACATAAGACACACATTATAGACAATATGGGATTGTTTAAACTAGTAAAGCAAGCACATCATTTTGCTTTTATAGATTTTTTTCATAGGGAACCTTTCTTTCTTTCCTTTCCCATTGACCATTCCATGATTTCCTTGACATGGTGGGAAAATGTGGTAATTTTCTCCGGATATGGGACCTCTTAAGTTGGCCTTAAAAAGCTATTAGCAAGTAGCAACTATGGAAAAGATTTGAAGTTGAAGGTATCTATTGTCAACTTGCGAGAGAGTTCAAGATTCTTAGCCTAAGGTGCTTGTTAGTTGATCCAGCTGGTTTGCACCCAAAATAGACTAGCGTAGTCCATTTTGTTTTTTGTTGTAGCAAATAACCAATGAATTAAGAGATTTTCTATTTCAATTAGTTCAACTAATAAAGATTTTTTTTATTTAATAAAAAATTTGGGTCTTAAATCTTGCCTAGAATGAAAATAAATTTATAAATATCTTGATTTGATTTGACGAGAAAAAGCACTTTTCTTTTAATGAAAGTCAAATTCAAATCTTATCCTATTTATAATATATATATATATGTATATATATATATATATATATATATATATATTTAAAATAGGACAAACTTGATAATTTTGATTTGATAATTTGAAAGTTCTATCGCAAAAGTTAAAGAATGGGCCTTATCAAAAAAAAAAAAAGTTAAAGAATGGGCTCTCTTTCATCAACCGACCATTTTATATTACACACGTCACCAAAGTTCAAAGATAATTGAGCCATCAAAGGCTCTACCATTTTCCACAAACAAGAAGTATTAATTAAAGAGAAGAAAAAATATTTATTCTCTTGATTTAGTGTCATATTCTACTTTAGACAAAGAGTATATTGATTTGTCAATTTACTTCCACTGGAGGTAATTTCACCTCATTGAAGAATAATTAAAATCATATAGACAAAGAGTATATTGATTTGTCAATTTAGTAGGAAATTCTGTTCCCTTTTTACATTTCTTTACAGATTAAGTTCACTGACTGGTTGTAGGGTGTCAAACTGTCAATTAATTCAACTAATAAAGCCTCTTATCTATTGAATAATATATCTAGGATTTGAACACAATCTACACCAAAAATCAATTAGTATGTTAGCCTGATGAGAAAAAGTGATTATCATAGAGTGGATACCATAAGTTTGAATTTCAATCAGATCTATAAAAAGTAAAAATAAAAATGTTTATTTTTTCTCAACTTTGGGTGACTGTTTGGATAAATTTATAGGCGAAAACACCTTAATGTCAGTAACCCCAAAATATAGGAACTAAAATGATATATATATTTTTTTCCTAAATTCATATTTGAGCAACTTAAGAGGGGTCTAGGAGAAGTCTAGGAGAGTGGAGGACAATCAAATGAGACAATAAGAATATGTCTTTTAGAAATTAATAGCCTTCATATTACTTTATTTTGGAAAATAAATGGCAGATGCCTCTTATAATCTCATTTCAGCTTTCTATTTGTTGAAAACTTCAAACATGCCTAAGGAAATAAACCCCAATTGAAAATTTAGAAATACCCTTAAATGAAATTCACCAAAGTGTTTGGTGCTATAAAACATTTGAAATTGACTAAGGCCTTTGTAAGAAAAGTGAACTTAAAACTAATTCTTTGTTATTTAAAGAGTGAGAAGAAAAATATCTATAACTAATTGAAACAAATTTACAATGGCTATTAATTAACTACACCAATGAAAATATAACATGTGTAATCCATTATTGTTGAACCGGTGTAAGTAACACGTGAGTGTCTTGTGCTGAATTTAAATGGAGCGACATAAAAAAAAAAGGGTTTCAACTGAAAAGCACAACTCAAAAAAAAAAAAAAAAAAAAAAAAAAAAAAACCCTTCATCTTGTTTATTTCCTTATAAGAATTACAAAACAGTGTCATTTTGTGTCTGCAATCTTCTTTCTTTTCTTCAACATTATGTCGTTTAGATTCCTAAAAATATGATATCGTGAATGTAATGATGTTAATGTTTAGTTTGATTACTAATTTAATAATATTTCAAAAATATGAGATTATCATATTTAATTTTTTTTTTTTTAAGAATTTTATAAGACTTATTTGTAGGCCATAATACTAGTGTAAAAGAGAAAGATGAAATAGAGTTTGGCATTTTTTTTTGTTAGTAAAAGGTAGGGGTGTTTATCGAGCTAAAAAAAATTGACCAACCCACCTGTAATTGATCACCACCTACCACTAGAGGTAGCCACCAATGGGATTGGCCATGGTGGTTAGAATGGGAAAGTGAAAACAATAACACGGTTCGGCTCGACTTGCTGTTTGGATTTTTTTTTAATCAAAATTATACTTGCAGGAGGGTAAAAAGGTCGGCCCATTCTTAAGCCAATTCAGGCCCATCCGAGGTTAGATCAGCCCAAGTTTAACCTATACTAACTAGGTGAATATAGAGATGTTATAAGGACTCCCACCATAGCAGAGCACTCCAACAAATGTCTATTGCAGCCAAGGATGTCAAGTAGTGCCATAAGGAAGTCCGCTAGCTGAGAACAAGATTCAGCGTCAGACACAAATTACAAGCAAATCATTTCAATATATGGCAGGGTTATAGGCCCCACTCCTAGCACACGACAAGACACACTGGAACAATTGCTTGGACTCGGAGAGCCACTTAGGCCCCAAGAGTGGAGGGACCCACAAACGTGCGGAATATTTGGTCATTATGAAGGGATCACTAAGAGAATAGTATAAAAGAGAAAGGAGGAATAAGAGAAGGAGGTTGGAACGAAATCCTAGGAAGAGAAAAACACGAGAAAAGAGAGAGAACTTGTACTTGGGAAAGGTGATCAAGCTCAGTCACTCAAGGGGGCTCCTCAACAGCAAACTATCCCTCTCGAATAGGTATGTTTTGGAGCAAGCAAACTTACACCACCATTATCAAACCATTAAACCATCAACTATAAGCCCATCTACTTCTGGGATCTCCCACTATGGGCTACACCTAAGGAATTATACAAATTAGTTGGGGAGTCAGGCCCAAAGAAGCCCAAAGATCACTGGAAAGGACCCCCACAACTGATATCGACCCTTTATATATATATATATATATATTACATTGAAAAACATAATTGTGGGGGGCTCGGGCCCGGGTAAACAGCAATGGCCCACTTAACTTAGGCCCAAGACCGGCCTAAAAAGCCAAGACTACCCCAGAAGATTGAAGTTGGCCCAAACCCTGTAGGAATAGGCCTAGCCCAACGATAGGTATGCTAGAATCTAGAAAGTATCATTCGAGGAATCCACAGTGTTTGGCCCAGGCTAGGCCCACTACCGACTGATAGTGGGAGATTGACAATGAAATGGTTAAATTCAAGTTGGTCTCCAAGTATTGTTAGTGCCTTTGGGGAGTTTGTTGCCAAAAGCTATTTGACGTCTGGAACAAGTTTCGAAAGAATCTTCAGATGATTGTTTCTAGGGATTCTGGGTAAAAGTGGGATTGCATGGGAACTGATGACAAAGTAATGATTTGAATCCCACTAAGGAGAGACTATATAAGAGAGGTGAGATCAAACAATAGGGGTGGTTGAAAGAGGGAGAGAAAAAAGGAAACAAAAAGGAGAGTAAGGAAGAAGAAAAACGAGAGGGAGAGTGAGTGTTGGGCTTGAAACCACAAATGAAAATTGGACTGTTAAGGCAGCGCTTGAAGCAACAACCTGTAGGACTGTGAGAAAACCTACAAATAAATAAATTGGGAGCACAAAACCTTGGTCTAGAAAGCATTGTTCTCAAGTCTAGGTGCTACAATAATATACTTACACAAGTGACATCACTTTGAAAGGTGAAACAACATCATATTGTGGTTCCACCCAACTAATTTGACCAATTGCATCTATCGGCCAAAGTTAATCTGATCAACCAACCAATCCAAGTCATTTTATGGTGCAGTGCAATTAGGGAAATTAGGGCACCGTCCTCATCGGTGTGGTGCAATAAAAGGTAAAATAACTTATCACACCACACCATATAACGCCTGAGCATCTCTAATAAGAGGATTTTTTTTTAAAAGAGAGTTTCAACCTATGACGTTTGTTTCTGATAATAGCTCTTTTATTATCAGATCAAGACACCAGTCAATTTTTTGTGTAGGCAGGGATTAAACCCCAAATCTGTTATTCAACCATGACTTTACTAGTTGAGCTAATTGAAACCCACCTAATAAGAGGATATTAAACAAGAGGTTGTCATTTTACTTGGAAAAAAAAATAGTTGTCTATTTGTTTTCCTATAAATCCAAATTTCCAGATTAATAAGATCTTGTTGGAATTTTAATTCATAATGAAAATTTGTAATCAAACCAGGAAGTGCTCAAGAATAATTTTTCAAATGTTCAAGATTCTTTATTTAAAAAAAGTAAACAAACATGAACTGAATGTCATGATAATAGAAAAGAAGAGGAGCACAAAATCTGAATATGTAAAAAAGTTATGATCTTGGGAACTAATGAGAGGCTGCGAACAAGTTAAAAAAATGGTGGCGATTGGCGACGTACTAATAGATTTTTTTTAATCTTATAGAGTCATTGAAACAAGGAAACACAGCCGGAATCAATTCTGTTGAATTTCCCTTTAAATATAGTAATTTTTTCACCATTTTTTTAATAATAATTATTAACATTATCTATTGTGATTTCGATGTATAATTGTAACAAAAGTAGAGTACCAATAATGATATCATATAAAAATGATGTTGCTCTCATTGCAACTTATTATCCTAAAGGCATTAGTTTATAAAATATTTTTAAAAACTTTTTATAGAAAAAGAAAAGAAATAATTAAATTTTTTTTACAGCTTTTAATATTTTTGATGAAAATTGTATTGAATTTTTTCTAAAATAGTTCATTAATATGACCTGCTATTACTATTTATAATGTGCTCTTATAAAATTTTTTTTTCTTTTTTTGTGTGGAGAATCCAGTGTTATAAGTTATAAACTCATGTATAAGACTTATATAATTGAATGCCACCTCTCACCTACCCAATATATACCCTTTTTTTTAGAGATAATTACAATATATCGCTAATCTCACAGTTCGAACCATTTTCTTCCTAAACTCTCAAGTACTTTGTGTATGGAAAAATGTCAATTCAACTACAATCCCTTCGGCACCTCCCCAATATATACCTACTAAAAGAAATGCGTAAGATCTATAAATAAAATGTGACAAAATAATAGTAATATAACATATATACCAAATACGTAGAGAATAATATATCTTATGCCATTTTGACACAAAGCTGACGTTAAAACTGTTCAGGTTGGTTGATTGGCGGCATGTTGACCGTTATGGGTAACGTCTCCGCTTTAAAAGCGTCTATTTTTGTCTTTGTTGTTCCCTAGCTTTCCTTTTCTTCTTTCAAAACCCCATGTGTAGTGTGAACACAAGAATTCATAATTAATTTACGCAATCTCTTTCTCTCTCTAAGATAAGAAAATAATTTCTAGGAATTTCAATCAACTTTGTGATTTTCCAAAAAGTAAAGGTGGGACCAGTGGAAACATCCTTCCTTGGATTCCTTTGCTACAGCATTAATCTCGCAACCACATCATGGACCCTACATTTTAAGTAGAAATGTATATGACAAAGTGAAATTGCAAAACGGTGTGACAAAAGTCAGGATAGTTTGGTTCATATGAGACTAACACAAATTCGTTTTCCTACTTTTTTGTATTTCAATTTATATTCCGGACATTTCTCACCAAGAAAAAAAAATTTATATTACAGTCACAACTTGCATCGTACTGATTTTACTTTTTTTTTTTTTTTATAAAATATCAAAAGCTAAAAATAAAATAAAAAACCTAATACATATTATATCATGATTAATAGAGTATAAAGTGGGATAAAAGATTTGTATTTCATATTGGACTATTTTTAACTACTTCTTTTTTCAGCACGTGTTCTCAAAAAAGAAGAATCAGCTACATTCATAGAAACGATGATTAAAGGCTAAAATTCTCACCTATAACTCCTTCGCACACTTCACTTCGAAGATGTTACAAATTGGCATAGTATGCTATATATAAAAAATTGCAAACAAAATTTTAATATAATACTAGCATAGCATGTGCTTAAAGATTTTTTTATTGAAAATAATTAATTTTCTAAATGTAAAAGAGTTTTAAAAGTTCTGGTAGTTATAACGAGGGATGGAAATTTTGCCCCATCTTGCCCCACCTTAACTCGTCTCTTCTTGTTTTGCCTCACGCAGATTCCTTTACCCCCCCCCCCCCTCTCCTAGCATAGGTGGTGGGGCGGGATGAGGCAAGATTTTAGCCCTTGCCATGGGATGGGGAGGAGTTGTGTTTAGACATTTTAGCCCTGCCCCATGCCACATTAATAAGGGCTATAACTGTGAATTTTACGTACCCTATCCCCCTACTATTTAAACAAACAATCAATACTAGCTTATTTAAATGCATAGATATTAATATTTTTGTTTTTGTTGCGATATTGTCTTTTTAAACACTTGGATAATATTAATCAGTTCTTGCTTAAAATTAGTTTGATTTGATGAGATAAATTTAGTTGTAATTTCAAGTATATTTATATTAATGAAACAAGTTTTATATTAATATGAAATAGAATTTTACAGGGTGGAGTGGGGCCCCACGGGGCCCTAAGGGGCAGGGATAGGGTAAGAAAGTTTTCCTCATCATACGGGGCGGGGCGTGGATGAAGATAAAACCATGCGGGGCGAGGATATAGACCCTATCCTTCAACCCTACTCCTCCCCAATGCCATCCCTAGTTATAATCATACTGTGAGAGACCGGGAAATTGGTTGCTCTAAAAAAAGAGATTTGAGTGCTTTTAAAGGCGCCTCTTTGTGGGTAAGTGATGTGGAGTCGCCACTTATTTTTTATACAAAAAAAATAAGAAAAATAAGTACAAATTACATGATCAAAATTCTTCATTGTCATTGATTGAATAAAGAAAAGTACAACTTTGGTAAATTAACCTTACACGGCTTTGGGTCCTAGTTACAATCTGTGCAAAAGGATACAAAATTTTGGTCCTAGTTACAATCTACCAAAATTAAAAGACAAAACACTAATCTACCTATCCAAAAATCCTAAGCTCAGGGGCTAGGTTACGGAATGGGAATGTGTTAAGCACCCATTCCGCCCAGACAGAGTCTGGTCTTCTAGACTCTAATGATCAATATACCATTTTTTGCATGATGTTAAATGATATGTTGAGCACACATGACAGACACTTGACAAAAATTAATTTTAATAAATTTGCCTTATGAATGATGTCTTCTTTTTAAAGAAAAAAACATATCTGTCTTGGAAATTAAAAAAATAAGACTTGGTTTGTAAAAACAATTAAAAAAAAATCAGATCTATTTTGTGAATTAAAATAATAAGACTTTGTTAAAAAGAGTCAGATCTATTTTTGTGTAGAGTAAAAAAAAAAAGATTTTATCAAGAAAAATTAGATTTGTTGTTGGAAACAAAATGAGATTTTGAAAAGAATCAGATTTGTTTTGTGTAAAGTAAAAAAATGATTTTTGGTTTGTGAAAAACTGAATTTGTTGTTGGAAACAAAATAAAAATGACTTTTGAAGGAGGATTCACATTCATGAGACAAATTTATTATGCGTGCATCACATAAAAATAAAAAACTTCAACCTAACTTTCAACCACTTCTTTTAAATTTCAAAATCTGCAATTTTATAACAAAGAAAACTTTTTCAAAAAAATCAGATCTATATTTAATGAAAATACAGATCAAATTTGAATTTAGAAAAAAATCAGATTTGTATTTAATGAAAATACAGATCAGTTTTGAGTTTTGAAAAAAATCAGATCTGAAAATACAGATTAGTTTTGTTTAGAAAAAAAAATCAGATCTGAAAATACAGATCAATTTTGTTTTGAAAAAAATTAGATTTGAAAATACAAATCAGTTTTTTTTTTTTATAAAAAAGCTTTAATAGTCATTAGAAGATTTTGAAATTTAAGAAAAAGAATTACAATAAACAATCATCTAAAGAACATGCAAAGAAAATTCTAGCAAAGTATCTAAGCATGACAATTATATATTAAGAACAAGACATCATAAAACATACTAAACATATTCATACATCATACTAATTAATGGAAAAAGAAAAGAAAGAAAAAACAGAATACCTCTTGCATGAGCGTGCTCTTCTAATGAATGAATATTTTAGAAATCAAAGAAGTTTGTTCACCTCTTTGAGGTCTAAAATACCTTACAAAGAAGAAGTTCCTAAATCAAAAGCCTCTAGAACGTCATTAACGTAAGGGGAATTGAAAAGTCAGAAAAGAAAAGCCCTTAATTCTGATTTGTTTCCTCTATTTATAGAGGTTGGGATGCTAAACAAGATCAGATACAAATTGTAACACGTCCTTATCTCTAAAAAGTTGAAAAAGATAAGCTTTATCTTAATCAAGAAGTCACTGGGCTGGGCTGCAAATTTGGGCCAATCGGCACTCCAAGAGTGTCGAATGGTCCTCTTAGGTGCTAGGTCCACGTTTGAGTTTTGGTCCTATTTGGACTCTTTTTTTGAGGATTTTTGAGCCGAGAATCATACCTAGACGCATTTTTAATCTGTATTCTAAAAATTAATCCATTTTTCTTGATATTCAGGTCTTTAAAGTGATAATTATCTTGTAAATAAATATTCCAAAAAAGACTTGATTATCCACAACTTCTTTGTTATCTAATTATCCACTTTATTCCCATGCAAGCAGGCCTATTTTTGACACTAACCAATAACCAATCACAAAATTATTTAATTAATTTTAATTGTCTAACCAATTTGAATTAATCATGCGTGATAGGCTCCACTCAAACAAAATGCATGCAGACCGTGAAAACTTTATCATATGATATCTTTCAATTCGACGATCCGATTAGGAAATCGGACATACCATCACAACCGTTAGAATCTCAAGATCATTTTTATGATATGCAATGAATGAATTAATGCATGTAATGTAATTCTAAATTTTGGGGTATATAAATGGTTACTCTAGTCATCTTCCTAGATTAAATTATGGGTGCAAAATCGAGTGTCTACACATACACAACGTGAGTTACGAATTTATATATATTTATTAAGAGATTTTTTTTTTCAATTTAACTATTTTATTCCTTATCTTCTTTCTTTCTTTTTTTCCAAAATTTCTTTTAACTATTTTTCAAATTACATTTTTATCCTTATTATTTTTGAAAGAGAAAATCAATTTGAACTAAATATAAACAGTAAGGATAATCTTGATAATAATGAACAGTAGATTTATATATACAAATTATACGTTGTTAAATCAGGGGCGGAACCAGGGGGTCAAGAGGGTCAATTACCCCCTTGACCCACTAAAAAAAATCAAGGGTCACACTACTCTGAGTAAATTTACATTACTCTTTGTACAAAGTACACACTAAGTTGAGGGCTCTTTGGAGTGGACAGCTTTCGCTCAGAGTCACAAGTAATAAGAGCAATAGCATTGCTTGGCTGTTAACTATCTAAAGGAGTAAAACATAAACCTGAGAGTGACAAATAAGGAAATGAGAGAAAAACGGTAAAACCATTTTTGCCTTTTGAGTGTCCCCACTTAGATCTCATATTATTAATTTATTAATTTTTTTCCTTTTCAATACTCATTTTAAATGATAATTATAATTAATACACTATTATGTCTTTTATATTGATCTCAAATACTATATGTACGTGTGTGTGTGTAAGTGCATGCACTTGCATACATGTATATAGTTGTATATACATGTTGACCCCCTGGAGTCAAATCCTAGCTCCGCCATTGTGTTAAATACAATTATATACCTAAACCATGGGACCATTTCCAATATGTCCACCTAGACTATAAATATACAATTAATATATGATTTGAAATTAATTTTTAATTTCTATCCTACATAAAAAGTTATGTTAAGATTGACAAATGAGTACACTAATCTATCAAAATTAGTAGATTTGTTAATATAAATGTTCAAAATATGTTTGAATTAGTCCAATATAAAAAAAAAAAATTGAAAATATTATTCTAATTGGTTGGAATTGGATATTGCAATTCTTTTATATATACAATAAAATTTTAACTTATAAAATTCATTCCATGATAATTCATCTTTATCAACCGAACATCAATGGATTTCTTTTTCAGATATACACAAGATTTAATCCTAGCTTGTTTATTTGATAACAAGAAATTTTACTAGTTATGTTAACTAAATCCTATTTAGCAAAGAAAAAAAGGTTAATTAGAAGCTAAATATATTGCAAATTAATGTCATAAATAATTAAATTGTTTAATTATATGAGACTATTTATAAATAAACTAATGAGACATTATCATAGTCTTTGAGATGCATTGTATATGATTTATGTGATTTAGTCACAGAAGATATATATCACAAGTTTCTTGTAAACTCAAAACGTAGTTCGTAGTCGGTGATGAAATTGAACATTTCATTTGCGAAGACTATAACACATCAACTAAGATGGTTTGTCTTAATCATGGAAGTGGAGACTTCTAGTTGATGTGTCTTAAGTGTTAATACACATTGAACAGGACTGCTGTGAGATTAATTATTCAATCAACAATTGTCACCTGAATGATTAATCTCACAACTTCTAATTTCATAGACTCTCAATCTTAAGAGGATAGTGAACTCGATCATGAAATGTAGGTTACTTTGATATATCAAGAGTGAGATCTAATATTGACGGTCAAAATCTTAGTATGTTGGATAACCACACATAGTGTCGAGGGAAAACATATTCTCAAGATGGAATCCATAATCTCTTTTTATAGAGACACGAAGTATCCTCTTGAGATAAGTTTAATGGGAACTAGTTATTCAGGGCGCCCACTTTAGTAAGGAGTTACTGAAATTTATATTTATTGAAATCGGATTTTAATAAATATGAATAACTAAAAGATTAAACTGGATACTCAAGGATAAAATAGTTGTTTACAAAGTAACAATTCATTATGAATTTGTTCACTATGGATATTTCATGGAGGGGTCAAATGATATCATTAGAGTCTTGGGATATAATTTATTAATAAGGCCTAGAGTATAATTATATTTATATAATGGTATTAAATATAATTAATGGTAACTTTGGACTTGTCAAGAGTTGACAAATAAGCTCAAAGCCCATTGGAGCTAGAGTCTTATTTGTTCCCTTTGGTCCCATCTCAAGCTACAAACTAAAGCCCAATTGGACAGGTCCAAAAGGTTAGCCCAATTAGATAATCAGTTTTTCTTTAATAAGAGTTATTAAATAAAGTAACTACTAAGGTAGTTAGAATGTACGTATAATGAAAAAAAAGAGAGGGTTTTTCTCTACAAGGAGAAGAAGAAGAACTTTCTTTGAAAATCAACGTGCATAAAGACTGATTGAGAGACCACTCTTCTCGGGCACCATGTGGAATTGGGATGTTGATTAGGGGTATTCTTAAGTCTTGTTTTTTAATTTCACTACATCAAGGTATGCTTTATATTTTTTACATGTTATCTCTCATGAATGAAGTAGATTTGTGTTTGTTGCTTTTGCTATGTGTTTTGTATACGATGCAAAACCAGATTTTTCAACAGTATATACATGTTGCCCCCCTGGAGTCAAATCTTGGCTCCGCCATTATGTTAAATACAAGGGATAATTACACTTTGCCCACTTGTGGTTTGCCTCTAATTCTATGTGCCTACCCGTGGTTTAAATTTTGACACTTTACCCACCTGTGATTCTCACCGTGAGTGTGTCGTAACCCACCTCTGTTAAAATTAAGGGTAAATAAGTATTTTTGTACAAGTTTTATGTCTCTCTCCTCCCAAAACAAAAAATAGCACAAAATATAAGAGAAAGAAGATCAAAAAGTGGTATTTGTCTCTCTCCCCCTTCACACAAATCTGGAACATGAAGAACATACCCAAGAAAAAAAAAAAAAAAAAAAAAAAAAACGCAGATCAACCACTCTTCGCCGCTTCCGAACCTTCAGTTTCCTCTGTAAATGCGTAAATGCGTAACTCTCAATATGGCAAATGCGATATCCCTATATGAATTGAAGTGGCACAATATCCCTATACGCATTATCCCTATACAAGATGTCAAAGATAAGATTCTCCAAAAATAAAAAGGTCAAAGACAAAACATGAAAGGCAATTCTCACCTAAAAGCGCATCATGTTTTTACGATTGTAGCTTTTGATGTATGCCTACTCACAAGAAATGGTTCTGAAAGTAATGCATCATCAGTATTTGCTACAGATCTAAAGAGAGGGGCCTTTCTTAAGGCGCCGAGCTCCAATTCCCAAGCCAAAACCAGTGACCAATTTCCAGTCTTTCGCCAACCCAGGTTTCAAAACTTGAAATTGAAGAAAATTTTAAATCACTGAACTTTACCAACCAGACCCCACTCCAACTTCATAGAGCTCGACCCCAGCAAAAAAAAACCCAGATGACCAACTAGATTTTGGGCATAACCCATATTACCAGTAACTTCTAAATGCAAAACCCAGATGAGATATAAGTTCCAAAAGCAAAGTCCAGATCACGAAGTGCTTGAGCAAAGTCCCAGTTGAGAAAACTCAAAAGTAAACGATAATCTATTAAAATTTTATGGGTCATGTTCAAAATTTATGGGTTTAATTTTTGGTTAATCTTCAAGATTTTTGGGTTTAGTTTTTGGTTTGGGTTTATGTTCAAAAATTCTGGGTTTCACTTTTTTTTTTTTTTTTTTTTGGAGATAATAGACAGAACTATATTAATGTAAAAGAGTAACCATATACAACGCCTGGGCTTGCTCTAGTGAGCCAACTGAAGAGACAAATAGGAAAAGATAAAGCGCAAGACATGTTATGTTCTTCAGATTTTTTTGGGTATGTTCTTCATGTTCAAGATTTGATGAGAGTGTTTTGATCCGTTTTGAGGTTTGTTTTTTACTTATTCTGTGTTAGAGTAACGGAAAGTGAAGAGGTGGGTTACGGCACACTCACGGTGAGAATCACAGGTGGGTAAAGTGTCAAAATTTAAACCACGGGTAGGCACATAGAATTAGAGGCAAACCACAGGTGGGTAAAGTGTAATTATTCCTAAATACAATTATATACCTAAACCATGGGACCATTTCCAATATGTCCACCTAGACTATAAATATACAATTAATATAAGATTTGAGATTAATTTTTAATTTCTATCCTACATAAAAAGTTATGTTAAGATTGACAAATGAGTGCACTAATCTATCAAAATTAGTAGATTTGTTAATATAAATGTTTAAAATATGTTTGAATTAGCCCAATATAAAAAAATTGAAAAAATTATTCTAATTGGTTGGAATTGGATATTGCAATTCTTTTATATATACAACAAGATTTTAACTTGTAAAATTCATTCCATGATAATTGATCTTTATCAACCAAACATCAATGGATTTCTTTTTCAGATATACACAAGATTTAATCCTAACTTGTTAATTTTAACAAGAAATTTTACTAGTTATGTTAACTAAATCCTATTTAGCAAAAAAAAGGGGGTTAATTAGAAGCTAAATATATTGCAAATTAATGTTGATTGAAAAGTTTTACTAAAATTTAAGAAGTACACTTATAAAAAAAGGAACCCCTGATACGTTTTAGTGATTGATTGATTTTTGGAACTCACTTGAAGGGTTGGATGAACACTTTTAGGTTGTGCATTGTAAATATCTACGTCATCATGAATGAAATCATGAATAGCTGCAATTGACTTTCTTCTATATGTATATATAAATCAAATATGATGGCATTTGAACTTTTGGAAATGCTCAAGCCGTGTTGGATTTGTAGAGAGGTCTATCTTGTGCAGGGCAGTAGTAGAGTAGGAGAATTTGTGACCTGTCCCAACAAATAAAATGCTTTTTAGCTACTTAACCCAATAAATAAAATGGTCCCAAACCCAAATATAAAGTGTACAAAAAGTCAGTATCATGAATATTTTATGTGCATTCCCTTGCATTTTACATTGAACCAGTCACCGACTTTTCCAACATTTCTTGGCAGATTAACTTAATTTGACCTTGGGCTTAGAGACTACCTTTTTTTTTGCTTTTTTTAATGTATTCCCATAATTTTATGCGAGGACTATAAGGAATCATGTATGTGGAGAGGCTTTATCTATAGTTTTTGAGTCCACAAAAAAATGTGAAACCAATAAAGACCAAATCAATCAAAAGCAGATTCATATATCCTTTTTATTTGCCCATTTCTTTCACGGGTGATGATGGATTTCCCTTTTTCAAGAATCATGTTTCACAATGGCATTAGAGAATAAAAAAATGGAAATGCCTTTTTCTTGGCAGAGGGTTTGTGTGACTAAAATCCAGAGTCAACATTTAGTTTTATGCGGGACCCAAGACCCATATAGTAACTAAGAACATATATAAGCCCATATTGCTTAGGCCATACTAACTACTTACCCATAGTAGTTAGAGAATTTATGGAGTAAAAATAAATTTATAACATTTTTACAATAAATTTTAAATGGTAGACTATTACCGGTTATAATTTGGGCTCATCACTAACTTAATTTTTTTTATCTACCAATAATAATTTGTAACTTAATATTTGTTGAGAAAATATTATATATCTATAATTTTTTTTTTTTTTATATATTAAAAGAAGGCATGGTACATTGAATATACATAATAATTTATGCCATTATAGTGTGAAAAAAAGGAGTTTACGATTATAGTATGTAAAATTTCTGTCATAGCCAGATTCTTTGAACCCGGATTGTATAAATATATAAACTATTATCCTATTTATGCCATTGGGCTTAATAAAATTGGAGGGAAAAGAATAGGCTTCCCCCACTAGGGTTTTAAAATAGATTTTTTTTTTAGTTATATTTAAAATTATTTTTAAAGTAGTAATAGCTCTATCATGAGTGATAAACAAATTGATTGTGCATTTGGCATGGACAATGGACACGTGCAAATAATGATGATAAAAAGGTTATCAACTTAGTTTTGGTCATCACCCGATGCTTAAGCTATAGTAAATATTTTATTATAGGATAGAAGATGTTACTATGTAGTAATTTGAATGCATAACTTCATTCTCCTCTTTCCATCCCTTTTATAAAGAATTTTTATGGAACTTTAGAGGATCTATTTTTTTTTTTTTTTTTTTGAATCTTTACTAGTATAGTTAATAGGAGACTATTGTCATAAGTTGGACAAAACTCAGGTACAATACCTTAGGTGCAGTTCCTTAGGTTCATCTCTTAAGATTCTGACATGTGGATACTTAATTAAAAAATAAAGTTCCATACCATGAAAAAAAATTCACATGGCATAATCTTAAGAGAGGAAACCAACAAATTGCACTTAAGTACTGTACCTAAGTCTTACCCTCATAAGTTATACTTATAACTTATAATTAATAATGTGATTAATAAACGGATTGCTCAGTTTCTGAGTAGGCTAAGTCAAGGTCATTCTCAACTTTTATGGATTTTCCCAAGATAAGTTTTTTTTTAGAGAGTTTCAACCTATGACGTCTGCTCTGATGATTGCTCTTTGTCATCAAACCAAGACACCAATCAGTTTTTGGTATAGGCAGTGATTGAACCCCAGATCTCTCATTCAACCATCAGAGACTTTACCAATTGAGCTAACTTGAACCCACCAAGATAACTTATTTTGCGATAATTATTAAGTACTCCCGAGTACCATAAATGCATATTCCTCCCTCTCACATAAATAGGGGTCCCACTAATTAAATTTATAGTAAGACCCACAATTCTTATGAGAGGAGGGAGTATGTATTTATGGTACTTCTGGAGTATTCAATAATTTTCTATTATTTTGGGTGCCTAACAGTCGAACTATGTATCATGGTAATAAATATGATTGAGTTGAGAAGATGGTATGCAGTTTTTATTTATTTATTTATTTATAATTTAATAGTTATAAAAGGAAAGAAAGTCAAACATAAATGTTTCCGTTAAAACCACTAAGAAGTGTTAATAGTTAAACTATAACTTGTTCCTAAAAAAAAAAAAGTTAAACTATAACCTATAAGGCTTTTCGCGGTAGATAACTTAATAAGTTCCTATTTTTCTGAATTTAGATGCTATCAAGATTGCCATCCGTTTTTTAAGTTATCCACTTTTATACCCTATATAAACGTTTGACTCATTAAAGTCACTGAAAATATATTGGTAATTCAATTTAGGTGCTACAAATTTACAATACAAATGGTATGGATTATTTACATACCATTTGGTTCTTGAGGGAGCCTTGGGCTTTAAAATATATATCCCAATGAATGCCACTTACCAAGTCAAAAGGCCCACTAGAGCTCAGCCCAAAGATCCAAATACCATGCCTATGAACCTTCAAGGTAATAAAGGAGGATGGGGTATGAGATTGGGGTAGGTGTTATGTAGCCCAACCATCAAACCCCTCTCAAACAAAAGTCTTATTAAAATTATAAAAAATTAAAAAAATTATTAAAAAAACCAATTATTTAAAGAAAAAAAAAAGAATAAACTGCAATATGAATTTTGAAAACTTTACACATATAACTCAATTTTTAAATGAGTCTCATAATTATTGCTTCTTGGGGTGCTTGATTAGGCTTATTCAGAGACAGATATACTTTAGTACATGAAGATGAGGATTTAGCATAAAAAAATAGTTTCATTAATTTTAATATGGAGTTATATTAAAAGGGGCAATAATTGTGCCAAGTGGGACATTTCCAAATGCCAACCAATTCCAGCAAAGAAGCACCTTAAATGAAATTGAAGTTCACATTAGGTCACTCCAATGGCTGAAAAAAGAGAAAAAGGTTTTGGCTTCCAGCTATCTTCCTTTTATAGCTTTCTCTGGGTGTCCCATGTCCATCACTGTCAAATTCCTCGCTGCATTCTAATGAGCAATTTTAAATAATAATTTAATAACCCAATATTTATTTATTTGCTACAAATACAATACATGGTCTCTATTTTTATTTTTCAGTTTACAATGTATTGTCTAATTTTGTGATGAACTCTAATTAGATCATCTAGAAGAAAATAAATAAATAAATAAGAGTCATATGATACATTTTAAGGGCAAACAGTATTCTTTAAATAAAAAGTGCCCACCCAAGAAAGGAATAGGTGGGTAATAAAGAAAGTAAAGGACTAATTAGTACAATAAAACGTTTTACTTTCTTTTTTTCTTTTTGTGAGAATCAAACGTTTTACTAGTTTTTTTTTTTTTTTTTTTTTGAGAATCAAACGTTTTACTAGCTGAAATAGGTTTTGGTCCATAGGGATCGGAGTTAAAAACTTATTGTGAGAAAAATTAAAAAAATAAAATTCTAAGCCAACCTTCATAGGCTACTCACATTTTTTTTTTTTTTTTTAATTTAAATAGTTATGAAACCAATCTCAAGTCAAGCACACTTAGAGTTTGTTTGGATACCACTTATTTTGCTAAAAACTGAAAACTAATTACTAAAAACACTGTAATAAAATAATTTTTAAATTATGAATAGTGCCGTGAGACTCACAACTGACCTACTTATGCGTGTTTTTTGAAGTTTGATTAGATCATGAACAGTGCCATGGGACCCAGCCAAAAAAGCAAAACACCTAATAATCCTTAGGCAAACGCATGCTTAGTGTGTGTTTGGATACCAATAAAAAATTAAAATTATTTTACTATTCGCTTATTTTTACTACTATACATGGGTCCCACTGCACTTTTTGGTACTATTCATGACCCCGCTTTACTAATTCAACTAACTTTTACCTTTAATTACAGTATTTTCAGTAATAAGTTTTTAGTTTCAGCAAAATAAGCGGTTATTTTGCTAAAAACTGAAAACTGAAAACACTGTAGTAAAATAATTTTTAAATATATGAATAATGTCGTAAGATCTATTTTTAATGAAAGTTTTGTTGAAGAAAGAGATTTGTGGCTCCCGTGAATAGTGTATGGGACCCACTTGAACTCAGTTAACGTTCTTCTAAAAAAAAAGGTGAAACACTAGACGTAGATGCAGACGCAGTTTCGAAATAGATACTAAGGCATAGTTTGGATCCAGCGTTTGCTGCGTTTTCCCTCTTTTTTTTTTTTTTTTTTTTTTTTCACGCCTTTTTCCCCCAACAAGTGGTACTATTCATGTATGGTACATGAACAGTAGCCGCAACTTTTGACCGGTCTTCCGTGAACAGTGCATTCATGCACTGTTCACGAACCCACAAATTTCATTTTTTTATCAATTTTTTCATTAAAAATGGGTCCCACAGCACTATTCACACATTTAAAAATTATTTTGCTACAGTGTTTTCAGTTTCAGCAAAATAAGTTCTATCCAAACTGACCCTAAGTATGCGTTTGGATTTGAATGAAAATTATAAATTATTTTACTATTCAGTTTATTTTTACTACTATTCATGAATCCCACTGCACTTTTTGAAATTATTCATGAGCCCCACTATACTATTTCAACTAAATTTTACATTTATTTATAGCACTTTTAGTAATAAATTTTCAATTTCAACAAAATAAATGGTATTCAAACAAACCTTTCTAAATTCTAAATGAAATTTTTACGTGTTAAAACTATGAATAATTGACTTTGATTTTTGACTAATATATTCAAAATTGAATTAATATATTATTTTTCGAATCAAACGTTAGGTTGATTGTGTAACAACTAATCCCAAGTCATACTCATACGGTGTTCATATCATGCTGAAAGGTCAAAGATATATTTAAAACACAAAGTATTGTATAGGAAGATATTTTTAAAGAGTGAGGTTATAGTTTTTTTTTTTTCATAAATATTGACACGCTTGCAATAATATTACTTTCACTTTTGTCTACCACTAATACTATTTTTATTGTATCAATCACAATAAATCCACATCAACAGTTATAAAAATTATTATGTCAATTATTCAACTCAACGCACTTGAAATACAATGACATATTATTTTCGAAAAATTCTTAGGTACTTTCAGAGTATAGATAAATGATGCTCATTTCTCACATATTTAATAATTAACTTCACCATAAATTTAATAAGTGGATCCTACGATGAATGTGAGAAAAAAAAAAACATCATTTTCCATGCTCTAAGATTACCTAAATATTACTTGTTATTTTCTCATTGCACATAAACGACCCCTTCAACCAATTGAATTTATGTTAATGTACAGTCTAAGAATAAATAATTTTCCTATATATATATTTTTTTTGCTGAGAAGAATAAATAATTTTCCTAGAATATTTAATGTAAGAATTAAATACTTTTCCTTTTTAGCTAGGAGAATTTAATACTATTCTACACAATAAATAATTTTCTAGAACAAATAATTTAAACTATTCTACACTAAATAATTTTCTAAAATAAATAATTTAATACTTTTTTTTTATCCGCATAAATAAATAATTTAATACTATTCTACACTACTATTCTAGAATAAATAATTTTATTGGTATTAAATTCTCCTAGCGAAAAAAAAAAAGTATTTAATTCTTACATTAAATATTAGTACAAGTTTAAAACGTCCTTTTAGACGCTTATTATGACAAAGAAATTGCCAGAACCGCAAAGACCGGGGTGACAATACAAAGCAGAACAGAACTGCCTTAAAAAAAAAAAAAAAAAAAAAAAAAAAAAAAAAAAAAAAAAAAAAAAAAAAAAAAAAAAACAGAACCGCTCACTTTGCAAATTTCCAATCTTTAAAGTTCAAACACTAGTCAAAAAAGAAAGATAGGAAAACATAGGACAAGAACACCCATCACTTTCAATTTCCATGCAAGTGTAAATTCAATCTCACTCCTGTCTTTGCATCTTTAGCCGGCTTTATTATATCACTTTCTATTACATATTTTACTTTACAGTATATACTGAGAATTTTGAGTAACATTTATAAAGGATTTTAGTGAATAGTGAATACAACTTTCAAGCATATCTGCTTATACTCCAAAGAAGGTGAGTCTTTTTGTTGACTGTAGATTTCTGGGTCTATGTTGAATTTTCCTCAAAGCCCTTTGATTTGTGTTACCCATCACTTCTTTTTCAGTTCTTGGAACTATGTTTCATTTGTATTTTGATCAGTTTGTGGTGTTTTTGTTTTTGGGGTCATTTCTCTTTTGATTGTGGAGGGGAAAAGTTCAGAATTTTGTGTTATGTGGTTCTTGTATATAGCAAATGGATTTTGTGTGATGGCTCATAAAATCTTGCATTTGTATGTGTTAATTCTCTTGAGTGTAGTATAATGGGATGATTTGTTGTGGTTTGGTGTGTAGGTGTGAGTTTTATTGGTGTTTGCTGTTTGCTTGTACTATGCAGTTTCTTTTTGGCTTTTGAATTCAATTCATTTGGTAGATAGGGGATTAGGTGGGATATTAGGCATTGGCTTTGATTGATGATGGTGACGTTAAGTACTTGCTTTTGCTATTTATCGCTAATCATGTCATCTCTACTTGCCTTAAATTTTTTTTATGTTTTCCATTAAAGTAATAACAAAGAGTATGACATCGAATAGAGCAGAACCGAAAAAAATAACCCTTACTAGTCTATAGAGGGTCCATACCCAACCCAAAATTTTGGGTTAAAGACTTGGTTGTGTTGTTGTTGTCGGCTGCCTTGTAGATTTTTTTTCTTTTTAATGAAAATAGGAACAACCACTTGATGAAAATACAAAAGAAGCCCTTTTTCTGGCCTAAGAAACTCATTCTATATGTCTATATGATGTGTATATGATCCTTGATTAAATCATGGGTGTAAAATCGAGTGTCTACAATAACAAACTAGTAAGACTAGTTTTTTTATCCATTTCTATTTATGTCAATATCTTTGGTTAGAGGGCTATTGTCAAGTCACATCGAATGACCTTTCTTATTTAAAGTTGAGAATTTTTATGCCATTGAGGCTAACTGTGATAACCAGGGTAGCATATGATATCAGTTGTTGGACTGCTTTTCTAATCAATATTATATGCCATTATTTGCCACAATTCCCACACTTGCATAAGGGGATCATTTGTGTGTTTGAAAGAGATTAGAAAAGGTGTGGTCCTTTTGCTTTTGTTCTCAATTTTGAAATCAAAGTATCAGTGTTATTTTATTTCTCCCCTTTTGTTATGAATTTTCAATTTTTATTTTTGTTGCTGTTGTTCTTCTTCTATTTTCCCTTTTATGACAACCTAACAATCCACCACATAATAAGGTGCTTGTTTCTTTTTGGACCTGAGAATATATTATGTTTGGGCTCCAGGGTATGGAGCACCTATAGTAAAGTATTTATTTCATTATAGCAATACATCTCAAAACTGATTAAATTTTCTGTTGGAGCATTTACCTTGGAGGAATATTTTGTTTGAGATGCTTAAACTTGCTTGGTTTGGTTACTTATATTACATGTTTCTTTCCTTTGGATGCTCAGAAAAGCAAAATTGAGATCTTTTTTTAGGAGAAAGGACAATGAGCTGCTTTGGTTGTTGTGAAGAAAATGATATCCATAAAGCTGCTGATACTGGACCATTCATGGCAAATAATTCCGCAGGTGATTCTGTATTCCTAAACCATGCTTATTTTTTCCTTCTTTTGGTTGGACCAAGCTACTCCTTTACACTGGTTGAGGTTTTCTTTTTTTTCAAAAAAATTGGGCAGAAAATGTATAAGCATGGTTCCTTATTATCTGAGTTTGTAGTTGATATTCCTTAATTTCTGCCTTGAAATCAGCTAGAGAAACTTGTTTGTTGTTATTTTTTCTTTTATTTTAACCATGCTTGTTTTGTGTGATTTGTTTGTGCTGTCTCCTTGCTTGCATATTTACCAATCTTTTTTTGGGGGGAAGCTATACAACGTGTAATTATAGCTAGCCATTATCATGTGTTATCATTTTGTCTGTGCTTTTTGATTGTGATTGATTTCTAATCTGCCTTTAATGGCTGCTGATTTTGTTTCCATGAACCTAAGTCAACATGAATCATGCAGGAAATAATGGAGGATATGCTGCTAAAGAAGCTGTGCCAAAAGATAAACAGACTGTAACTATGCAACCTATTGCTGTCCCTGCCATTCCAGTAGAAGAGTTGAAGGATATAACGGATAATTTTGGTACAAAGGCTTTAATTGGCGAGGGCTCATATGGAAGAGTGTATCTTGGTGTCCTGAATGGTGGTCAGACTGCAGCCATTAAAAAGTTAGACTCAAGTAAACAACCTGATCAAGAATTTCTAGCAAAGGTACTACAAGAGTTCGTTATGCTCATAACTGGTACTTTTCTCCTATCTGTCTTCTTTTTTGCTTAGAAAGTTGACATAAAACTTCACAGGTCTCCATGGTATCAAGACTAAAAAATGAAAATGTTGTCGAGCTTGTTGGTTATTGCGTTGATGGCTCTCTTCGTGTCCTTGCGTATGAATATGCACCCAATGGGTCTCTTCATGATATTCTTCATGGTAAGTAATATTTTATTCTTCTGTTTTTAAAAGAATGTGTATCCACCAATATAATTATTGATTGATGAATTTTTTCATTGTTTTCAAATTTCGGAATGGCTATAGAAATAAAGTTGTGTGTTTTTAGCTGAGTGATAGTCATTATATATATATATAACAAGAGAGGTTTATTGGTGAGTTTTAGAAAAGAAAGGAGTTCCTCTAATGTATATTAAGTTGATTAGGCATATGTAACTAGTGTGAGAACAAATGAAAGCATCACAAGTTTCTATTCACTATATGTTTGCATCAACGACCAACATTAAGTTTGTATCTCTTTGCACTAGTAATGGATGAGCTCACTAGATTGATTCAAGATGTAGTCCTTTGGCCTATGCTTTTTCCAAATGATAGAGTTTTAGCAGACGAAACCAGACATTAAGTTAATGTCAAGTTGGAAATTTGGAGAGATGTTTTAGAATCTAAAGGCTTTTTGCTAAGTAGACTAAGTAGGACTAAAACAGAGTACGCGAAATGTAAGTTTAGTAAAAGTGAAGGAGTTGTAAAGTTGATGGTTAAGAGAGTGAGAGAGAAATTTTGATATATTGGATCAATAATTTATAAGAATGGAGATATTAAATAAGATGTGAATCCATAAGAGTAGGATGGATGAAATGGAGAAGCGTGTTTGGAGTATTTCGTGATCATAGAATACCTATTAAGTTAAAAAGAAAATTTTATAAAACTGCTATAAGATTAGCTATGCCCTATGGTACTGATTTTTGGGGTGTGAAGTAGCAAAATGTTCATAAAATGAGTGTAATTGAAATGATAAATGTTAAGACGGACAAGTGGAAATAAAAGGAAAGATAGGATTCGAAACTATATGAAAAGATAGAATCCAAAATGAGAAAATCCCCATAAAGATAGGGGTGGCCTTTATTGATGAAAAGATGATGAGGTCTTGCTTGAGATGATTTGGTCATATGTAGGGTGTATTTGAATACCGCTTATTTTGCTGAAACTGAAAAATTATTGTTAAAAGTATTGTAAATAAAAGTAAAAGTTAGTTGAAATAGTACAGTGGGACCTATGAATAGTGTCAAAAAGTGCAATGGGGCCCATAAATAGTAGCAAAAATAAACTGAATAGTAAAATAATTTTAATTTTTCCACCTAACCCAAACGCACACATAGTATGAGGAAGATGAATGATTCAAGTAGAGAGAATGAAAAAAGGTAAAGGAAGATCTAAAATAACATTAATAGAAATAGTAAAAAAGTATATGCCAATTAAGGAGGTAACAGGGAGTATGACTTTGGATAGGATAGAAAAACATCTAAGGCTCTATGTTGAGGATTCATAGTCATCCCCAAAAATTTTGAGACTAAGGCTTGGTTGTTGTTGTTGAATTTGTGTGTGTATAGCATTTTCTTATTGGTCGCCGAACTATTTATTTTATAATGGATAATAGTTATTGAACTCTTGTGGTTTTAGACTAATTTGAGAAAATGATTTAATTTGAGTTGACTCAAAGGACTCTTTGACCATGTTGTAAAATCCACTAAAGGAGAGTTAACATCTTTTGGTAGGGAGGCGGCAACTCATTAGTGTCAGAGTCAAATTTTGTGGGTGCCTATCTTTTAATGAATGAGTAACAAGATATCTTATAACATTTCTGATACAGAAAATGTTTTTCAATTTGTAAATACAGGACGAAAAGGTGTCAAAGGAGCACAGCCAGGCCCAGTTCTGTCATGGGCACAAAGAGTTAAAATTGCTGTTGGGGCAGCAAAAGGGCTTGAATATCTACACGAGAAGGCACAACCTCATATCATCCATCGTGATATCAAGTCCAGCAATATACTGCTTTTTGATGATGATGTTGCAAAGATTGCTGATTTTGATTTGTCAAATGAAGCCCCTGATAATGCAGCACGCCTTCATTCCACTCGTGTACTTGGCACCTTTGGTTATCATGCTCCAGAGTAAGATTTTCCTGGGTGTTTCAGATGGGTGCTTCTCATCTTTTTGTGTTTGATTACAATGAAAAACATAATATAAAATCGCAGTCTTCATCTTATTGAACAAGGAGAAATAACGTGTTAATTTATTATGGGAAATGTTAACAGATGCCCTAAGAGCATTGGTTTAGGAAGCATTTTTAGAAACTTTTTATGGGAAGAGAAAAAAAATTAATTGTTTTGACGACTTTTTATATTTTCTATGAAAGTGATATCAAAACTTTTCTAAAATGATTTATTAACAATTGCCCTAAGGGCATTTGTTAACAAGGCCCATTTATTATAATGAAAGTACTGGAAAGAGGAAAAAAAAATGCTGGACAGGTCAAGAGTCAGTATGAACTCATTCAACCTAAGTAATAAATGGTCATTGTGGCTTACCGACTACTTCATTGGGCATGTTGTCTCACTTCTAATTGTCACTTTGAAGTAGACACCTTTTCAAAATACATCAAGCCTAAGTTTTCTGACTTTGAATGGCAGATATGCAATGACTGGGCAGCTGAGTTCAAAGAGTGATGTTTACAGTTTTGGTGTCGTCCTACTGGAACTCTTGACTGGTCGTAAACCTGTTGATCATACACTACCACGTGGACAGCAGAGCCTTGTGACATGGGTACTAAATCTTAGTTATGCTAGTAATTTATATCTGGTGCTTTTGCTCTTTTTTGTCTTGTTTTTGCTTGGAGAGAGAAAGATTTGCTAGGTTATAGACTTGCAGGTTTTATTCAACCTGATTCTTTTACAATTCTGGATTAATTTAGGCAACACCAAAACTCAGTGAAGATAAGGTGAAGCAATGTGTTGATGCTAGACTCAATGCGGAATACCCTTCCAAGGCAGTTGCAAAGGTAATCAAGGCTATATTCTGGAATTGCAAAATGCTAAACTACTGTTTGCTATTTGAATTTTTTGTATCTTAATTTGTAAATGAAAAAAAAAAAAAAACCTATTGGCATATTGCAACCCTTCTCTTTTTGTAATAGTTTTAGAATAACTGATCAAGTATGTTGAGTCACTCTCTGAAAAATTGTCTTCAATTTGGTGACAACTTGTAGTTGATTTCATACTTCACATTCTTTAGAAGTCACATTTTCCTTTTTGGTATATGCTGGAAACAGATGGCTGCTGTTGCTGCCTTGTGTGTGCAATATGAAGCTGATTTTCGGCCAAATATGAGCATTGTAGTTAAAGCTCTACAGCCTCTATTGAACCCTCGATCCGGTCCCCCAAGTGGAACACCGCAGCGCTTGTGAATTCTTCCTGACAACTTAATCTTCCTTGCAGGATATATTATTGAAATTTGTTTTGTAAACAGGGTGTTTTAGATCAGGGTGTTTTAGATCATGTACCTTTTAGTCATCAATGGCCTACCAGATTTATGTTTGTAATCTATGTAATCATTCTACAGATGTGATGATTTGATTGTTGAGAGCATTAGCATATTGAACTGCTATGGGTGATTTATTGCTCTATGGCTTTCTTTAGGAGTGCAATAGCATTAGCATATTTGTTTCAACTGTTGTGTATTTGATTCCCAAAAAAAACTGTTCTGTATTTTTGCTAGGCAGTTATGAAAATCTTGCTGCATCCTGTCCCTTTTTTTTGTTATTATTTTTTATTTTATTGAAGATAAAATTCTACTCTGGTCTAATCTAAGTGTATGTGTGTGAAGCTCTTTCTTGTAGATTTGAATCTTTGCTCTTGCGTCCCGTCCTATCCCACCTCACAAGAACTTATACTTGTAGAGCGACCATCACACCAAGAGTGTGTGGTGGTTTCCCTATGCTTCTTAGTTCTTGTTTGATATGTTATTAAAATTTACTATTGGGGACAACATGCATGCTTATAAATGCTTAATGAGAAAGTGACATTTAGGATGGTGTGAAGTGAATCGAGTCAATTGACACACTCCTTAGTGTATTAAAATTATGGGTGTATGTGTTCATCTAATTCCTTCTTACACTTTCAAAACTATTAATAAGAGTGAAGTTGTAAATCCAAAATGATAAGATGAAAACGATATTGCGTGCAAACCTTGAGGTCCACTTCTCTCACTTGAATGATGAACATCAAACTTCTCCACTTGAGGGGATGGAGGACTAAAGATCCTCGCAGTTGCTTCAGATGGAGAAAAATGTTACTTTTAAATGTTTTTGTTGTTTGTTTTATCAACCGGAATACAAGAGAAACAAAGTAGATTGACCATTTTCAATGAAACGATCCATCGCAGCAACAGATCACCATCTTCTCCATTTTGAAGATAGTATATTTCAGAGTATGAATTAAATTTTACAAACCTAAAAATTTTTTAAATAAAATACCCTTCATTTCACCTGAAATAGATGAATGCTAATTCTGCCATGTGTGTTTTAAATATGCTACTTATAACAACTATGATGAAGGCATGGAAAGGAACATGATGTTCTAGCCGCCATTAGAATAATTCACATGCATGCATCTGTGCCACGAGCAAATGTGTTCTAGTTACTCTCCTGCTTCTCTTTTAACTTCATCAGAAAAAGCTTCACGAACTAATTTCCTTCCAACGCAAAGGCCATGCTAAGCTTACACTGCCACCCAAATTTTGATTTAAGGCTTCTTCCTGTTGAGAAGTGATTTTTTTTTTTTTGGCAATCATTTTTTATTATTATTATTATTTTAAATGTTATATCTACAATGCTTTCACAACATATCTTTAGTGGCAGATTGTTATTAACTATTATTAGTGGGTAAAAAAGCAAATTAAGCGGACGATTCAAATTAAAACTAATAATAATTTACCACCTATGATTTTGTGACTATAATTTATTGTAAAAATGTTATAGACAACGCTTCTCTTTACTTTTTTTGATTGAAGAAAAAAGTACAGGTATGCCAAATCACTCATGTAACAATTTTATGAATAGATTCAATCATTCCAAAAAAAAAAAAAAAAACACTGTTCGCGACGGGTAGGCCCATAGTGGGGTAAATCGTTGGCCTAGAGAGTTTTTTCAAAGTGCTGTTACCCGGACTTGAACTAGGTAACTCCTAGTCAAACCCAAGATAGCCACATTGAGACCGAATGCCCAACCACTCGGCCAACCCCACTGGGTTTAAGTGTCGGTGTTATATCAATATATTTTCCTTTTTTACTTTTGTAGCAAGAGTCAAGATTCTTGCCCGTGCAGTTCCTTTTATTTTTTCTTGGTCCCACTTCTTTGCCTGTGGGGGTGTGTGTTGCTTGTCTGAGTTGTTTGGTGATTAAAATTAGCTGGATCTTCCTGGATTGAACCTAAGAATATTAGGCTTAGATAAAAAACATTTTGGGGCCTGGATGTGCCTCCTTTTGCCATTCAATCAAGAAATTATTTCATCCCCCAAATATAGAGTAATTCTTAAATATTCTCAAAATACGGTGAATGAATTCTTAGGTATTCTCGAAATACGGTGAATGAGACTTCTTTCTCTCATGTTCATTAAATTCATGGTGAAATCCATTATAAAGGTGAGAGAAATGAGCAAAATTTTACCATGCTATGAACCATTTAGAAAGGATAAATAATTGGCAAGCCACCAATATTTTTCCATATAGTAATCAGACCAAAAAAGGGTGGGGAGAGATCAATCGTATCAAGGGTATCCTGCAAGTAAAAATAAAATTTCTCATAGTCTTAATCATTAAATCAGCCTTTTGTTTCCCTTCCAATTTTTCACTTCACAGCAAGGGATTTCCATTGATAAATCTTCCTGAACTAGAATGAGCTAAGAGTATGACCCAAAAAAGCATGAATAAAAAGGAAATTTTTTTTTAAAAAATACTCATAAACCTGTACACACCACCTGTGGCGGGGGTGTCCTGTTACATTTGCCACTTTCATAAACAAAATAATCTTCTTCCCAACATCTAAATCTAGGTATTAAAAAGAAACGGAATATGAGCCATGCCGCAATCACTAGTTTATGTTTCCATCCCTTGATCTCAACAAGGGCAGGCCTAAGAATTTATAAGTTTCAAAGAATACAAGATTCAACATGCAACCAATATCTCTCAGATTCTGTGATTGGCTTAATCAAATTGTTTATGCCCGATGGTTCCTTCTGCCATTTGATCTCAAATCTGGATTGTCATTCCTATCCATTTCAGAATTCTCTCTCTGAGAATCTTGCTCTGCATTGCCTGCCTGACTCCTCCTTCGTCTTCGATCCTGAAAATTCCAAGGACATCACACATGAAGGGTCAATTTGTGTATACATATATACACAAAGGAAGAAATTGAGCTTTAAATTTTAGACTTAAGTACACTCTTTTGCCCCTTAAAGTTTGAGGCTATTTTAATTTTGGCCCTTTTACATTTTAAAATTTTCACTTTGTCACTTAATATTTTTGTTTTTATATTGGCCTTGCGGTCCATTTTCATTAGAATCTTGACCGTTAAGTGCCTTTCATGTTTAAATATTTCATGAAACACTAGCTTTGAAATGCTGTAGAATGCAAGAATTTCATTTTAGTAGGCAGAAAAATATAATATAGACAGAATACTATAGAAAATGGATAATAGTGCTGAATGAAAGTGGAATTAAACATGGAGGCCCAAAATTTAAAAAATAAAAATAAAAATAAAAATGTAAAGAGCCAATATAAAAACAACCCCAAACTTTTAGGACCAAAAGAGTGCTTTAGTCTAAATTTTAATAGTTAATCGTTTTGGCATTCAAAATGAAATCTATTTTGTAAGGAAATATGGATTTCTAAACGTTCAGGTGTTGATTAACCTACACCCGAAGTGAAAAAGAGCCACAAGTCTCATATGTTTCTAACATGTAAAATTTTGGTTGTAAGCATGCACTGCACCAAGATGTGTATATCTGGTTCTAAGAAGATTTTAGAAGCTATTAGACCAAAAAAAGAAAGGATTTTAGAAGCAACCTCTCTGGGTATAGGATATTCCTCAGATTCAAGCATGCGAACAACTTGACTCATCTTCGGTCTTTTGTCACCATCTGGATCAACACATCTCAAAGCAGTCAAAAGGGCTCGCTTAAGGGCACTTGTTGATGGTCTAGCCTCAATGTTTGGATCTACCACCTCTTCCGAGCGCCTACTTCCAACCATCAACTTCAGCCAGTCAACTAGATTTACCTGCAAGAACCACCCATGGGATCACACCAAGACAAGTGTGAGTTTGTGACTGTATAGTGCCATGTCATGCATTTTGAGATAAATTGTGGAAGGAAAACTGCATCATATAACAAATTAAGCTGCTAAAAACTCCAAAGTAACTTTGGTGTGCATGTATCCATTTTATTGAAATTGCAAGTTATATTTAACTAACTCACGACATGCAACCTAACATGAAGTATAAGAGGGGAAAGTGAAATCCTATAAACCACCTTCAGTAGCTGCTAAGCAACAAATACAGTGAAATAACAATACTCATGCGGAATTTCAAATAACTGTTGCAGCAAAAAGAAATATGATTGCATACCTCATGCTGGGGCCGGCCATAATCCACGGGGTCTCTTCCCGTTATTGCTTCCAGAAGCACCACCCCAAAACTATAGACATCACTCTTCTCATTTAGGAGGCCAGAATTAGCATATTCTGGAGCAACATAACTGACACACAATCAAAGCAGGGGAAGAAAAAGGATAGTTAAATACCAATCAGTTAAAGTAATATTTTCTCGTACATATACTAAACCTAGGAAACAAAAGCAATGAAAAAGAGGAGCAAATAAATCGGTGCCTATTGACAATGCAAGAAACTGTTTATCAGAAAGGGGGAAAATACTCACCCAAAGGTACCCATAATTCTAGTTGTAATATAACTTGTCCCAGCACACAGCAATTTGGCCAGACCAAAATCAGATATCTTAGCATTGAAGTCATCATCAATCAATATATTGCTTGATTTGATATCTCGATGGACTACTTTAGGCTCAATAGCCTCATGTAAATAAGCCAGCCTGCAACATGTAATCATTCATGAGTCTAAAGGCAACAAACTCAAGAGAAGGCTAAATAATCAAATTAAGGTATGGATGGACTTACGCCTTAGCAGTGCCAAGGAGAATTTTCATCCGAGCTTCCCAAGTAAGAAATCCATGTTGACGCATAGCTCCATGAAGCCACTGCTCTAAATTGCCATTGTTGACATACTCATATACCAACAATCTGACAAGGGAATATATTCAATTGCAAAGATGCATGCAAAAATTAGTCAACTCATTCAGTTGCAAAGATTACAGTTTCTTTTGTTTTCTAGTAAAAAATATTCTAGTGAATTCTTGACACAATTTTTTTTTTTATATGAAGAGCATTAATCAATACTCAGCAGATTAGTGAAACACTGAGGGATAAGACAAATTACTTTTGACAGTTCATTTGTATAAATATATTTAAAAACAAGCATGAAATTAAAATATAATTTACTAGTGCCAAAAATACAAAGATGGAATATAAATGGATATGATACCTTTCGGTTCCTTCAACGCAATACCCCAAAAGACGAACTAGGTTCTTATGCCGAACATGACCAATAGCCTCAACTTCCACTCTAAATTCCTTCTCAGCTTGTCCTCTATAAGATAATTTACACAATTATAGAAAGAAAATATAACCTACAGAAAGTCCACCAAGGAAAAAAAATGTAAGCAAAACAAGCATTGAAATAACTTACAGATTGTTGAAGAGCTTCTTAACAGCCACAGGAGATCCATTAATCAACTGACCTCGAAAGACAGTTCCATACCCACCCTCACCGATAATATTTTCCTTTGAAAACCGGTTTGTTGCACGATCTAGGTCCCTTAGTGTAAACCAGTGACCCCAACCAAGGTGAGAGAACTCAGGCAGACCAGACAAAGGTGAAGGAGCAGTTATGGGGCGTGAAGAAGGCCTGTGCACAGAAAGTGTTCCCGCACCTCCCTCTTCTCCCGACTGAGAACCAGCACCTTCATGCTCAACATTATTAAATGAACCTGACTGACTCCCATTATCTCCATTCTTTGAATGGATCAAAACCTTCTCCAACTCTTTGTCAGGGAACTTATCACTGAGGGTAAGAAAAGCACCATCTTGGGGAAAATAATGGTTTGCTGAAGCTTGATCAACCTTAATCTCTTTGATTTCCTCTGAAACAGCTGGAATTTGGCTAAGGGGAAGCATGTCATTACCCCTTTTAGATTTCTTTCGGGAAGTCAGACAAAATGATAGCAACACAAGGATTACTACAATAAACAACCCGACGATAATCCCCATTAACACCCACACTTTCAAACCAAAAACAAATGTCTTTTTGGACAGTCCTGTGTTAAGATCAGTTGCCATTTTTTTCTGATACCAAGTTGCCTGCAAATTACACAGTAAAAACATAAGAAAAATGCAATTCCATATATCCAAAAACTTTACTTTTGCATTATGTCCCCAAAGACCAAATCTTCCACCCAATTTTCACCATTCAAGATTCCCATCACAAACAACACAAGCCTATCTCCTACTCAACACAAATGCCTATAACTAATCCAGATTTCAACCAAAGAAAGAAAAAAACAAAATCAGACAGATAAAGATGTTGCTTTCAGAAAAACCAACACATTCAACAAGCACATTCATATATCATTTCATACAAACCAATAACCAAACAACCCCATCATCCACACACAAAAATAAATAAATAAGAAGAAAAAAGAACCATACAACCCAGAAAGACAAAATTTCACCGTTTGGGGCCTAAGAAACCCAAAATCTTCCCTAAACCTATCCTAAAACAACCACACCGACAACAAGCCTATAGTTTTAAAAGTTATGAATTCTGGAAAACACTTATACAATTACAAAGTTCCATTATCTTTTAAAGAATTTCCCAGTTCTCTCAGCAACCAAATAGAGAATAAATGAATATATAAACACTCAAAAATAACAAAAAATAATAACAACAACAACAACAAAAACACACACACACACACACAAAGGCTCTATGCACAGAAAAGTTTCTCAATGCTTACCTGTTCACAGAACCACTTCTGAAATCACTTGCTCCACAAGGCCCTCCTCAAAAAAAAAAAAATGAACAAAACTCAAACCCCAGATCTCTTCTTAAAAGAACCTCAAAATCTCATTCCCAGGCTCCCAAATCCATTTAAATCAACCCCATTGTCCAAAATCTCCAAATATGCAAGGATTCAGTTTTAGCTTTCCTTTCCGGGTTTTACTCAAACGGTCAAATGCTGTCACTATACAATCCCAAAGCTCCAAAAAATGGTAGTTTCAGCTTCTCTCAAGCCACACTTGCCTGTTTTGGAACAACCCAAAACAAAACAACACAAAACAAATGTGATAGCAAAAGCAAAAGAGGCAAAAGACTCGTTTTTTTGTGCAGTTTAAGGGAATTTGAGAGCACAGGAGTAGAGAGAGGCACATGGAATTCTGAGAAGAGAGAGAGAGATGGTGGTGGGGTTTAATAAAGAGAGAAGCAATGGAGTTATCAGTGTTTGGTGATGACTGATATTGATATATATGAGAAGCAGAGGTAGAGGTATGGCTTCACATTACATACAGTGAAAGGGAAGCATCAGAATTGGAAAGCTTTCTATTTCCTTGCTGTTTCTTCAAATTTCTTTCTTTTCCTTTTTTTTCTCTAATTTGTGTCCTGAAGAGTGTGAAGACTGAGGTTGACACATCATCAAAACAAAAACTAAAGAATGACTAAAAGAAGTCATCTTTTCTTAAAAAAAAAAAAAAATGTTTCAGAGTAAATAAAAAATTGTTTCTGGTAAAAAAAATATATATATTTCGTATATTTATATCTTTTTGTTGTAAAAGAAAAAAAAAAGAAGAAGAGAGAATTGTACCACTACGTACTACTAACAAGACTTTTCGAAAATGTTCAATGTGTTCTCGAAGCACAAATAGAAGTATTAACATGAAGGATTGTTTGGCACTGTTGTTTAAACAACAATTTTTAATATTTAAATAGTAATAACACTTTTCACATGTATTTTTATAACACTCAAATATGTATTTTTATAATATTGAAAACTAAACAACATTGGGGCTGTTTGGTAACATTGATCTAGTAATCGTTATTTGTATTTTTTTTTAAATACATGTGGGTGAAAAAGTGTGTGAAAATACGTGTAATGTTATTTAAAAACTAAAAAGTGTTGCTTAAAGTATCATACCAAATGGATATCTTTCTATAACACTTAAATATCTTTCTAAAATTTCATGCTACTCCAAGTTCTATGCTTCCCTTCCTTGTCCTAATTGCACGAGTATTTTTATAATAATTATATGTGCAACCAAATAATAGATAAATTACCACTAAAGATGGACGGAAAAAAAAGTAGATTCAAATAGTGTTACGTGATATTTGTGATTATAGGGTAAATTGGATATTTTTGGAAAAAAAAAATTGTAGTTTTTTTTTTCCATTTTTTTATACATAACTTTCAGTTGTAATTATAATGAGGGCAAGACTTAGGCGTTGTTCCTTAAATTTCCCTCTTAAAATTCTATCATGTAGCTTTTTTCTCAATGGATGAAATTATATTTTTTATTTAAATAACCACATGGCAGAATTTTAAGAAGGAAACTTAAGGAACAGTTCCTAAAATACTGTATATAAGTTTTGTCCTTCAAGTAATATGAATTAGATATATATATATATATATATATATATATATATCATCTTTCTCACACCAAGTGAATCTGATATAGTTATTGATCATACCATAAGATAAATGATGTGTATATCTAATTCATACATTAGAAAATTATAGTCACTTTTAATATCATTTTTATTAAAACCAATTAAAACATATAACCGCAATCTCTATGAAAAAGGTTATAAAAAAAATTATTGTCTTTTCGAACTTTTTTTCAAATATTTTACTTCAATTTATATTAAAAAAAATTTCTCTGGTTTTAAGTCAAATGCCACATTTGATTTGGAAAATGTAAGAATTCTTTTTTCTTTTTGTTATGATTACTGGAGACAAGTCATTAGTGTGGATGAAGAAAAATGGTTAAGTTAACATATTAGTGAAAAAGGTTGAAAGGTCAAATGAACAGACTGGACACCAAATAAATCCCAAAACCAATGTGATGCTGTCATTATGACTTATTTTTGCATACCATGGAATTAGCAACCTCTCTCTCTCCTTGAGTTTTGTGATTTTATTTTTTTTCTTACTAATTTATGTAAAATACAATAAGATTCGGATATCCAATTTAGTAGGTTTCATAGTCAAAGAAACAGACTGGACACCACCCCAGTTTTTTAATACCCCAAAGTACCCCCCCCCCCCCCCCCCCCCCCACCCTTTTTTTTATATAGTTTCAACTTTCAAATGTGAAATGTCTTTGTGGGGAAGGTGTAATGTGTATGCAGTATGGACCATGGGACATAAACGTAAAAATAGAACAAGAACAACCACTATGTGTCCACCAGAAAGCCTAAAAATTGGAGAAATTTTGTGAAAAGAGCTATAGCAAATTAGGGTTAGAATTTAGAATTGTATAAAGTTATTAGGGTAATTCTTGCCACGTTCCTCGAATTTTATTGATCCATTTTGAAATGGATCAATTAAGAGTTTGTCACATAATCAAGAATTTAAACAGATATCAAAATAACGACGATGAATGCTTTTTTTAAGCATTGATTACGTAGTATAATCTAATTTATTCATTTTAAATGAATAAATAGGATTTTTAGAACTTTATAATTTTTTTTATTTTTTGAGAAAGAGTTTTAACTTATGACATTCACTCAAGATAATAGTTCTATAATCAAATAATAAATATTAACCCAACAATGTAAATATAAAGCATCATATGATAATGAAATTTCTGATATATACTAAATGTAAAGGAATCAGTGGTATGGAGAAGCAACGTGTTCCATACAAGATGTTCTTTTTGTTAGAAAAAAGTGTATTATATTGATTTTTGGAACATATCAAAGAAAAAGTTCAGTGCCAAAAAAGGACCCATTTGACTTTAAGTTAAGAATTTTGTTCAGGCATGGTTCATTAAACAGCAACATGGGTCCATTGTATTGTTGTTTTTTTCTTTTTCTTTTTCTTTTTTTATTAAGACTTGCCAAGTTAAATTGCATTCAAAGCAATCTAACCGACTGTCCAGTTGCTTCACATTTTAGATGCATGGTATTTCATATTCTCAACAACAACAAAAACATGGTATTTATTTATTATTACTATTACGGCTAAATTCGTCGGTCACCATGCTATAACGACCATTTCAACTTTTCGGCTGGTATAAATATAATGGCCGAATATTTGCGTCTTTTGTGTATCTACTACTATTCCGATCAGCTTTCATAAAATAAAATTAAAAAAAAAAAAAAACTAATAACCTTTTATTTTATTTGTACAATTGTGTACTTTTTTTTATTTTTTTTATTTTTAGAATAAGGTACAATTGTACGCTCTCTTTTTTGCTGAATAATTGAATACCTAATTGTTCATTGGGTTCATGCTCTTAGAGAATTTAGATGACTTGTGCGTATATTCCAAATATGATTGATCATTAATTATACGTGTATAGTAAAGCAAAAAATCAATTTGAAGGTTGTAAAATAGGTTCCAGACTTTTAGTTCAATTAGTAAAAAATTTTATCTTTGAATAAGAAAAATTTAGGATTGAATCTCATCTACATTATAAAGAAACTCATTGATATTTTGACTATTTTTTATTTTAATTTGATTAATAGTAATCATAGAGTGATTTGTCAGTAGCAAAAATTCAATAATTCATACTATTAATTACATTGCAGTATCGTTTTTATTATTGTAATAAAAATCCATTACATAAAATACAGGTGCACTTAATTATTTATCCATGGATTAGTTTCCCATGGTAAGTATGTTATTATTTACTAATAAAGATACCTTGCCCCTTTAATTATGTTTTAATTTTCATTTAATTTGTGGTTCCAATCATGATATATCCTTAACTTTTTTGTGCTTTTTTTTTTTTATTCTGTGCTTTTTTTTAGTCAGTTTTAAACATGGGTCATTACTTAAAAGAATGATTACACGTTTTTTCTTTTTTCATTTTGGAATATTGAATAGGCCCCGCCAAAAAAGAAAATAGAACAAGACAATTATGCTTTGAAGAACATAATTCTCATTGACACTAATTTAAAGTTTAAAAGCTTTTTTTTTTTAGAATCCAGACCAAGCAGCCAAAATTTTATTGAAGAAAGAAAACTAGGATATATTACACATAGTCCCTTATTACAAGAGGAGCTATATCTTCAAGGATGGATTCCATCCACACCTGTAGCTCATTACTAGACTTAGAATTTTTGGCAAGGAAATAGGCAATTGAGTTGCCAACACGCTTAATTAACATGGAAAAAATAACAAAAACGAAATTCATTAGCTAAAACCAGGACATCATTTAGCACGACCATATTCTGAATGACTCACATCGTTTGTTAAGATCGCTTTTAAAATGACCTTTGCATCTCCTTCCACCTCAATGTCGAAAATGCTTACCTCCTTTGCAACACTATTTTAAAGAGGAGAATGGTGATCTATAAAGTGATTTAATTAAATAGAATGATGTTATAATGAAAACGTTGAGAATGAGAATGAACCACCGCATAATAAATTTTGCAGTTTTTGCATCACTCTATTAACTCAACCTATACGTACTATGCACATGATAGTGGTGAAGCTTTATTCAAGTTCTAGTAGGTGAGGATTCATAAGTGTTTGGAAAACAAAAATTCCCCCCCTTTTTTTTGTGGCTAAGTAGTTCCCCATTGGTTCACTACCTTTTCTCTTTTGGCATAGTATTGGTTCATTGGTGGCTGGTATGTAAAAGAAGAATGGAACTTACATATTTAATGTGGGAAATGGGATCATGACCTAAATATTGAAGATATGAAGCAACTCTTACCTATATGCTCCACTTGTTTTGATTGAAAATTTTAAGTAAAAAATAGTTTTTTTGTATTTTTAGTATTTGGTAGTATCGGAAAAAATGAGGTAAAAAAAAAAAAAACTGTTTTAGGTCAACATATATAAAAAGTATAGTTTTTTTTTTTTTTTTTTTTTTTTTTTTTTTTTTTTTTTGCTTTTCACTCTATCTTACAATATGCTAAATAAAAGAAATTAAGAAATCATTTTTTTTAACTCGGTTGTTATCAAATATAAAAATATAAGATAGTTTTATAGAAAAATACTTTTATTACTATTAGGCTTTTAGTGCTATCAGTATCAAACACAATTAAATACCTGGCCAATTGTATCTATTGGATGAATGTTTCCAAATTTATCTCAGTTGGCCTGTATTGATAAATGGTGATGTCATCCCATCAATATATATATACATTGAATTTTTGGCTTGTAAAGTAGCCTTATAATTTAGTGACAATTCACTTTAAAAAAAATTGGATTCAAATTCCTTTTTTCACTTCTTATAAATAAAAAAGATTTTTTCAGCCTTTCCACACTGACTTATGGTTTATCATTTGCACAGTAGCTGACTTTTATTCAAACTGTCCAATAAAAACACCCAATAGTGAAGGCTAATTGAATATAGAGCATGTGGAGTGATTAGTCATAAATAATACTTTGGTGCAGGCGATATCTGTGGCTTTATCCCTTCTGAATGGGTAATAATCAAATCCCAAAGTGGAAAAACTACAAAATTGTAGCCCATATTGATGGATTTTGGAATAGCTGCATTGGAGAAAGAGCTACATTCTATATAGTTTATATTAGCTGGGTTCATATGTATAAAAAATAAATTCCGTCCCATATTTCTATAGGTCCTACCTTTTTGTATTTTTGAGAACCGAAGTCCTACCCTAATGAACTTTCTGTCTCTATATTATTGTACTAGATATTGTAAGATGTTACCTAACATAGGTTACCTCAAAACTACAAATATGATATAAATGCTGTCATATGGTAGTTCAGTGAAAATGAAATTGCATGTTTGGTATGTATATGCATAGTAGACGTTGATTGAAACTTGTTCCTATTGGCTTTTGTCCAATTCCCTTCTTTTCAAGTAAACTTGTTACTTCCATAAATTAAATAAGCAGTTGGTTCCATTTAGTTTAATTAACTTGTTCCTATTGACTTTTGTCCAATTCCCTTCTTTTCAAGTAAACTTGTTACTTTCATAAATTAATTAAACAGTAGGTTTCAGTTAGTTCAATTCATAAAATCTTTGATTGTTAAATAAGATATTTGAGATTTAATTTCCATTTACATTAAAAACTTATTGATGTTTTGATTTGATAATAAAGAGCATAATCATCAAAAGCAGACGTCATAAATTAAAACTCTAAAATAAATAAATAAACTACAAATCATATCATAAAATTTGGTCGCATTTGTTTTCCCTTTATTCTATTGTGTAGAATTTTCAACCAGCATCATTTATTTGAGTGAAAAGATGCAAAGAGATACTTACATGATGAACAAGGAAACTTGGCCATACTTATGTTAGCTCGGAAACTCTATTTATTATTACGGCAGACAGAGGTACAAATACAACTAAAGCATTAATCTGTGACCAACCAAAGACAACTATATATATAACATGAAATATATTTGCCAAAAGAGAAAAAGAAGCAGCCTAGAGAAACATTTTAATAAAGTATAAACCATAAAGAAATTCAGTGTCGGCTGCAATTGTAATTTCATATTAATTTAATTGTGCAAGCAAACCAAGGTCAACTTCCTGAGGACATTGCTTTATATCTTTTAAAAAGAAAAAGAAAGAAAAGAAAATAGAAATGTTATTTATAATTTTTTTTTTAATTTCTAAAATTAATAGTAATTTAAGCACTTTCAATATACAATTAGCAATTTGGCACGCAAGGCTTTTGTTTTATAAAATTTTAAGGGTCTCTTACATTGGACAGGGTAAAAAACACAGCACCTTGTCTCTTTAATCAAAAGCATGCAAAAAGATGCAGTTGACATTATGTGATACCGGCATAGATATGCTTCCAATTACTACATTAGGAACCAAACATTAATAATCCACAATAATTTGCTCAAGCTGTTGAATAGGAACGAACCTTTGCTGTGTTGGTTGTTACTATAATTACAATTTTTTTCATAGACTTTATTGTTGGTTGTTGTATTGGTCAAGGGAAGTCTCATCCGAAAGAAGCCTAGCCTTCTCTCTCTCTCTCTCTCTCTCTCTCTCTCTCTCTCTCTCTCTCTCTCTCTCTCTCTCTCTCTCTCTCTCTCTCCCTAGTCCTTTCACAATTCATTCTCTTCTTAGTTTTAAAAGCAATGCCATAAACCCAACGAATTTCATAAATGTCAAGTTCATAGATTATTATTGATTCGTATATGGACTCACCACTGATATAACTTTATTATTATCATTAACATCTTACCGCCTCAAATAGTTGTTAAATTTGTTGTAAATTTCGTTGTGCCTTTGGATAGAAAAGTGATGTTAGTAGTAGTGGTGACAAGCTAACATCACTTTATATATGTAGCATATTCTACTTCAGACAGTTCTAAGTTGGGTTCACCACTAGCATCATTTTTTTACCTATTAATCTTCTTTAAAACTTCATAAGTCCAAGGCACAACAAAATTCACAACCAATTTAATAACTGTTTCTTAATAGTGGGTGATAAAATTACTAGTTCTATTAATGGGTAGAATAGTAATATCAGTAATGAGATCAGATTAAAACTAGTAACAGATTGCTATTAATGAAACAGCCGTGGTCGTAACATTACTCTCCAGAGGAATCTAGCAATGAAAGAATGTGAGGTCTAATTAGCAAGCCCGTTTGCGACATAGGCATGATTTGTGGTCCGCATGCGACACTTTTGTGTGCTCCCAAACACATTACACTAGCGGTTGAAACTGCATTATCTATTTAGCTAATGTGGTAGTTAGGTGTTTGTATAAAGTTGTCTAAGAGATAAACTATGTGAAACAAAATCCTAAATACAACTTCAAAAGCATTTGTTTATTGAACCTGTATGGATTGGTCTCCCTCATAGCCTATGAAGAAATTCTTTATACTTTTCTAGGGGATTTTATACATTCTCCACCTAATACATGTTTTTGTCAAACTTCATACTTTTGTATCTAATCCAATGAACACGCTATTCATGATCTTTATCCAAAAGACACTAACCACATATATTATTGTTATCTGAAATTTGCTGATGATTACAATTTATACCTAACCTTTGGGAGTTTATATATGTTTGTTGATACTCCAAATACTTGTCTTTTTACCTAATATATAAAGAGCATAGAAATTGTGTTTTGTTGATGTTGTGGTAGGGCGTAATATTATATGTTTATACTTTCTCTATCTTTTTTTTATAAAGACTGTTATATGCTTATATTGTGATTGCAATATAAATTTATATCACAGACACACAAAAAGTAGTATATATGAACACAAATAAAATCTTGAATTGCATATAGAAACAAAACAAACCACTTCTATTCTCGGAGTTAAGGCATATAAAAAATGGCTTTTCGGTTTTCATAATTCCGGGTTCTTATTGAGCATAGTAAAATCAAGGTTTATAATAAAGTTAGTGAAGTTTCTATAGTGTTTTACCACTTTTATGTATCTACAATATAAATTTACATTAGAAATTTTCTTTTTCAATTTAATATATTTCAATAATTACAATAATAAGGCAAATTTTGAACCTTGACATCTCATTAAATAAAATTAGGAGAAAGTATCAAATGACATTTCATGTTTATGCTTTAAAGAGGTTTTTTTTTTTTTTTTTTTTTTTTTTTTTTTTTTTTTTTTTTTACAAAGAGTTGTATTCTGTATAGATTGTTGTAGATTTCGTTTGTGTTTGTTGGTGTTAGGCTTTTTGTTGGAGTCCAAACCCAATATGTGCGCCCATGTGTGGGTAGCCCACTATCTGTAAACGGCTATTCCTAGGGTTTTGCTACAAAAGTATTTTTAAAGTTTAAAAAAGAAAAATTAATAAAAAACTGAAAAAGAGAGAACTCTTCTCTCAGAGCTGGGGTTTTACAAATTAAGAGGAAAAAATAATTATTTTTCAATACATTGCAATGCAATTATCTATCAAGATAGAACTCGATCTTTTTTTTTTTTTAATTTTGAAAATCATTTATGATTGATGTTGTACTAAAATTTGCTACAATTTTTCATTCATTGTATAGAATCAAAGAGTCTATTAAAAACTCATCTTTTATTTTGTTGTGAAATCTAGTTTTGATGACTTTCACTAATTATAAATTTTTAATAGTTTTGACAAAAACCAGATAAGGACAAATAGACAAAAATAACTAAAATTTTAAGCAATTAAGTTTAAAAAAAATGATTCTAGAATCTAGCCCATTGATAATCACTAATTTTAAATTTATTACTTCTTATTTCTTAATTTATTAGCTCTCATTATGTGACATGAAGTAATTGTAATTATTGTGGGTTCCAGTTAGCTCAACTGGTAAAGTCTTTGATGGTTGTATAAGGGATCTGAGGTTCAATCCCTGCCTACACCAAAAACTGATTGGTGTCTTGGTCTGATGAGAAAGAACTATCATCAGGAGCGGACGCCATAAGTTGAAAATCTCTCAAAAAAAAAAAAAAAAGTAATTGTAATTATTTGCAATGCCATTAACTAGTTAGCAATCTATAATGTGGGGTGTGGAATTTTTATCTGTGTTTATCTACCATTGGCTTTGTCTCTTTGATATAAAGATTATAACTATAAAAAAAACAAAAACAATACTAACTTTATTAATTATTTAGCAACACACTACTGGTACTGTGCACGAATATCCACTGAAATGCTCAACATCATTCATTATTCGTCATCTTTATCCTTTACTATCAAAACAAACTCAATTTTACTTAAGAAATTTAGAAACAACTCACTCATAACCAACAAGAGAAAGATATGGTTCAATAATTAGATAGGACCAGTTACTATTACTAAGAGAGGTAGACAGATCAAGCCAAAAAAAAAAAAGTTTGGGAGAGAGAGAGTCAAGAGTTTCAGAGATGCAAAATTTCAGAGATGGAGCTGGGAGCAAATTGAGTGACAATGGCTTGATGAAAAATTTCAGAGATCATGGCATTTCGATTTTCGATTCGACAATGCAGCATGCCTACTTACATGGTACACACAGGCATCCCTGCCTCACTGATGGGTAGATACCGTAGATTTTTAATTGTGCTAAAATTTCTAATTTGTTTTTCGATTGGTAGATTATTGTTTGTTTTGACTATTTTTTATGTTATTATTTGGACTATTTTTGGTTTAAGTTAAGGGCGCCCAAGATTATTTTAGGGTGACTATGTTTAATTTTCTTGAGTCTAGATTCTAAATCGGTCTTACATATGTTTTATGACTATCACTTTTCCAATGTAATGATTAACACACTTTGTAACGAGATTACAAGTTACAACATTTTTTCCAAAAACAACATTTGCGAAAGCTCTAATACCGACTTCAAAACAACATTTACAAGTTCTTATGGCAAGCCTTCTAGTATTATCTAACTACTAAACAATCATAATATATTAATAACGAGTCGTTAATCAATACGATGCACAGTAAACATAATGTTCAAGAAAAAAATATTTATATGTGATACATATTTAATTTAACAAATAAAATTAAAATTAGAGAATTTGTAGGAAAAAACCATTTAATTTAATTAGACCAAACATAATTTTAATCAAGAAAAATTTAATGTTGAGTTGCTTTATTAAAAATACGGTGAGTTCTAGTTTAAACTAACTTAGTTCAACACTATTTATAATACTAAAAACCACACACACACGCGCATATATATATATATTATTAGATTAACAATGATGGGTAAACAGTATGATTTCAGAACGTTGTGAGATAATATCAAGAGAAATCAACAAAAAGACATGCTTTTATTTTATATTATATTAGTTGTTAACACATGCAATTCGCACAAAATATTCAGGCAAAAAATATTTATATCTTATACATGTTTAATTAATAAGTGTTAACAAACAAAGACTGAAATTATAGAATTCATAGAAAAGAACTTGACTAATCTATAATTAGAATTTGTTTAGAGAATATCAAACTTTATTTTAATCAAAATTTGTTTAGTGTTGTGTTACTTTTATTTGAAAAGACAATGAATTCTAAATAATTTAAACATAATTTAACTTTATTTGTAACTCTAAAAACTAAATCAAAAACATATATTAAAATAATGACGTGGAGAATGTGAGTTTTCATAAACTTATGTGACAACATTAAATAATACAGTAAAATATTTTTATTTTATATATGTTATAAATTATAAATATAGATGTTTCTTTTTGTTTGAGGTTTGAGTTTTTTTTTTTTTTTTTTGGATTATACAATGGCCTTTTTTTTTTGGGGGATAAAAAGGGGTATTATATATATATATATATAGTTTATACAACAACAGGCTCAACAACCTCCAAGAGACACAGTATACTAGTCCTGAGGTTTTGCATATCCCAAACAAAAGCTATATATACAAAAGATAGACAAACATCATAGACTTCCAAAATACTCTGATGTTGACGTCCCCTTTTTGCTAGTACATCCACGGAATTATACAATGGCCTTGTTCTGATATAGGTATGATACTAAATACTAATGTAGCATAGGGATAGATCATAGATCTCTTGAGGACCCTGAATCCTATGGCTCAAAAAATCATTGGTTCTTCTGTCCAAATTAGGTTCAATAAATCGTGGTGGTCCAAACTTGCTTTCCAACCCCTGTATACTCATGCTCATCTGATCCCGAATCACTTTTAGACCAATAATTGATCAGAAAATAAATTGTTTCACTCACTTTTTCCCATATACTCAATCATATTCTTGGCTGTAATTTCAAGGAAATATCCCACATATTGACAATAGTCTTGGTATATACTGACTCTGCATACTGCATACTCTTTATTCTTTTTCATTCTTCACAGTCACACCACATCAAAACTTGTATGATTGGATTGCAGAGATTGCTAATTAATGAATCTTACGAATATGGATCAATAATGCATTATCAAATTGATGTCATTAATTGACTTGTGTGAAAGAAATTGGATGTTTTTGTCCACAAAACAAATTGATTAGATCTAAACCATTAAGTTATGTATGAAATGTAATTTATGAACGATGGTACACAGGTACCAAATTTTTGTGAAAAGAATACTCAATTTTTATCTTTTATTTTACTCAATAAAAAATGACTGTATGAGTCAATTGGCTTGCAAAAATTATGGGGGTTACTTACAATTACCAGCAGAACCTTTGACAAATTCATGAGTTTTAAATTGCATCCGTTGATAATGAGTTGAGTTTCTGTGGTTTGATGGCGACTCAAGGTTCTAGCATATTTGACATTTTAGATTTTGGTAGTTAGAATGTCATTGCATTAGATACAGCTAGACAAAGCCAAAGGTGTACCGTGTACATATTTGTTCTTATTATTTGGGAAAAATATCATCAATCTACAGGTTGATCTGTCTTTTTGAACATAACCAATAGAATTTTATTCAACAACCAAAACTATGCATCAAAGACCAAACATCACAAGCTAAAGGAGGCACCTTCACCTTCAATCAAAAAATTAACTTTGACAAGAAAGCAACAAATTCTGCTAGATTTAAACTAGCTGTCATGCCTATCTAATTACCCAAAACAACTATTACAATTGCTACAAGAAATAAATCGTATAAAGAAAACAGCAAGTATGTCTTCTAAGTGTGGCTAGCAGATTTAGCTTCTAAATATTCTATAGCAGTGACTGGCTTCAGCAGGCTTTGTTATGCTTGCTCCAAATCATCCAGCTAGTTGTAAAAAATATTGTAATTTTCGGATCTTTTAATCTAGACCCATGTTCAAATCTATCCTACAGGTCGATCAATTGATGTTAGAAGACTAGGCATGATTTGTTCTACAAATTCATTGTAAATGAAAATTTCGTAGCATTATTCTTCTTCATTTTTTTTTTTTTTTTTACTAATGTACATGCAAGGTTATGACTAAACATCATCGATCTACAAGTTACAATTACCATAAGTATTTATCCATGTAACACCGTCTTAAAATTTTTTTATTATATTTTAATATTTTAAAATTTTCACAGTTGAATCATAAATTTTCATTCTTCTTTAACACACTCAAATTTCATGTTAATAAAAAATTATTACTGTTTAGTCCATAAATTCATTGTTTATGTATAATTTTGAATTTTTTTTTTTTAAAACCTTGAAATTTAAACTTTTTATAATGGGATACATTGATCTCTAGTCATCTTGAAACTTTGGAAGCATGAACTATATAGGAAGAAATGTAATCCAATGATACATTTAAATATATATATATATATATTAAATGGTGTAATATTGCTAAAAGTTATTCCAAATGTAATTTGAACCCAACTCATATATCTATTTATTTGGAATTTGTTTATTAACAATTTTATTGCAAATTTTAGCATAAACAACCACCAAACTTGAACACCTACCTAAACCTAAAGACATTATTCTAAATTAAGTTATAACCTTTTTAACCTCACATTAAGTTATAATTTGATGAGAGCATATTAGTGTAGATGAATTTCTTTCTTCGCTTTTCACTTGATACCTCTCTCTCTCTCAAAAGTCTAGTGAAACAAAAAGTTCATAACCATTTTTTCATAACTATTAAAATGATATATTTTGATTGGTAGATAATAATTAAATATGTTGTTAATGATGGAGTTATGTGAAAGTAATGTTTCATTATTCACAACTTATCATCTCAACAAATTATGAAAAAGTCAAGATTTTCATTATTTTTTTTCTTTCTTTGTGTTACCAACAGTTAGGTTTTAGATTATTGGCTAAATTTTTGTGTGAAAACCAAGTGCTATAAGTGTTCTATTTTAATAAAGTTTGGTTTTGCATTAAGTCAAGTCAAGAATCAGCATTGAAGAATTCAAGTTTCAAAAGGCTCACTCGAACCAAGATATATTCTTACTCAAGCAAACATTGCGAGATCCTTGCTCAATCTTTGCTAAACAAAAATTTAAATTTAATTATAAGTAAAATATTATTTTGATCCCTAAACTTTACCAAAAATTCATTTTTCATCCATAAACTATTGAAAATATTTTACTTTATGTCCTTAAACTTTATCAAAAGTTTGTTTTTTGTTCCTAAATTATTGAATTTTTTTTTTCATCTCTATTTTTTTCCTCTAAACTATTAAAAAAATTCTTTACAAAGTTTAAGAATAAAGAAACAACTTTTTAAAATTTAGGGACTAAAAACAAATTTTGATAAAGTATAGGAACCAAAATAATATTTTAGCTGTAGGGACACGATTTGCGTTGGACCACGGTAGGGTTGGGTTCGCACGTAAATGGACCCGTGCAATATCATTTGTAGAGAGTGGGATCGAAAGGCTAAGTCATATTTATTCGGCTGTGGTTTTGTTAAGTTGTTCATGCATGACCTAGAGGTGTTCACCCCTTTTTTGGTTCTTTTCTTTCCGGAAGGATCCCATCTTTAGGTCGCAAATTTTCCTTTTATATTAGCATGCATTCAATTTCCTTCGTCCACGTGTAGGGTCGAACTTTCCTTGCCTGACACTTGTCCCATCAGTTTAAGACCTGAGTTATTGGGAGTGGTTGAGTAGGCTAAAGAGACACGACTCTATGAGAGGCAAAGCTCCGTCTAGGTCAGGTAGTTTGGGCAGCCTTTCCTAGATATTTTAGATTTCTTACAAGATTATCCCTATGCCGCTTTTACCCCTTTCCTTAGTGTAGCTCTCGGCTAGCCGAGGGCTGTACCTTCCTCGGCGGTTTCTATGGCCCATTGGTGCTTTGCGTTTATTGGGCTGGGACTACTATCCTCTTCGGCCTGGGCCTTAAGTATTCCTGTGAATAGGTGGATCTGGCCCATCTGTTGACGGGCCCCACAATAGCCCCTCAAAACCCTGCTATCCAACTCCTCGGTTGGAAAGGTGGGTTTTGATAACACCGAGACTCTATTGCGGATCATTAAGTTCGGCCCTTAATCAACGTCTGCGACTTTTCACCTCCCCAAGGAATGCGCCGGTCTACGAGGTATTTCCCTTGACTTACGCGTGATGCGTTTATTCCGTTTGGTTAGCCGTAGTGCGCTTTTAATGTCTTCCTTTTACGAGGCCTCTTAAATCTAGCGGTTATGGATAGCTTGGAGAAACGAAACGGTTTTGCATTTACTAGCAGACTTCTTAGAGGATCGGAGCGTGTCACGTACCCTCGTCTTTTTCCCTATATAAGGAGAGAAGATAAGAAGGTGATTCTCTCATCTGCGAATCCCTTAGACCCTTCTCAGAATCCACTTCTTCCATCTGGTTATTCCTCAGTCGATAACACGTCCCCCATAGTGATCAACCATGAATGAATCCCTCCTTTCCCAGAAACACCATACCTTAACGAAACTTGAGATGGCTCGGTCGGGGCAAGGGTGGTGGAGACTCAAGGTTTGTTTCCCCATTCTTTTAGCCAAAATCCGAAGCAGGGGCTCGTCACATCCTATTTCCGGTGTGACCGAGTCAAAAACCTCCCTTGTCATCTCCATCTGCTCTCTCATGAGCATACCTAATATGGCTCCCCTTTTCCCTCTTTTGCTCCTTTTACTTTCTTTTCATTGCTTCCCTCTTCTTCTCCTCCTTCCCGCTCATGTCTTCCATCTTCTTTTTCCCTTGCTTTTTTCAGCAACAAGAGCTTGCTGAAGTGCTTCCATGTGTTCCAATTCTTCTTCCTTGTCCTTCATTATTTTTGTATAAGGATCTTCTCCTGATGCGGACAGTGCTGAGGCATAGATTTCAGAAAGACTTTGAAGGCGAATTCAGAAGACACCTGATGGTTTACTTACTTGTGTTACAGATGTTGTTACTGTTTTAGCAGTTCATTTTTTGTATTGGCTCATTTAAGCCCTTCCTTGTATGTTGTAACAATTTTTCATATTAATAAAAGTGATTGTTACTCTATTTCGTATGTCTTGTTTATATACTTTAACAAATGTGAATGCGCTGCTCGGCATAATAGTATAGCATTTCAATTAATAATAAATAAGGCCAAAGTAATCGTTGGTAAAAAGATGCCACGATGACTTTAACAAAATAATTATTCAACGTAGCAATCCGACCAGTGTGGAATGAGACTTATCTTAAAATTAGCCGTGATGGGTATTAAATGCTCCGATTAGATGTAAGAAGTAGCTATCCGAGGACGTGTTACCCACCGGATGAATGGCCTCTTTAAGTTGACGATCATTAGGTTGTTCTGCCATCTCGATGATACGCGAGCCTTAACCTTTTCCAATATTTAAGCCGAGAAGTTTCTTCATTTGGGCAGTTGATTTCCCGGGCAGCCTGAGTCCGAGGACTTTGCAAAACCTGGGTTTTGTTCAGGACTTATGCGTTTTATCTTATGTACTTGATTTTTCCTTTTAGTTTGGGCCCGAGGACCATGCAAGCCTTAGGTTCTGTCCGAGACCAATGTCCGCATTAGTACTTGGTTTTCCCTTTTAGCTTGAGTCCGAGGACCATGCAAGCCTTAGGTTCTGTCCGAGACCAATGTCCGCATTAGTACTTGGTTTTCCCTTTTAGCTTGAGTACGGGGACCATGCAAGCCTTAGGTTCTGTCCGAGACCTTGAGTTCAAATTTTCCCTTCCTTTGAGCATTTCCCGAGGTGCTTAACAGTGGTTGTTCTCGGCCATGGTCATTGCTCGGCGTCGGCCAAAGTACCTGAGCCCTTACACAAAGCGGACCCGGGGCCACGAATCCACCTAGCCTCTGATTTAAGAGATATTTCTGCAACTTCTGGCCACGTGGTACTCTCTGATGTCACGGGGACCGAGGTGCACCTTTACGAGGCTCTTTAATCTTGTGGTTGCAGTTGATGTTGGAAGTTGAGCCAAGACTGTTTTGTCTGTAGCGTTTCTTGGGAAGCCACATGAGTTGACTGCCATCACCTTGTCTTTTCCAATAAATGGGAAGGAGAGAAAGTTGCTTTATATGCGCACAAATCCTTCAGATTTTCTCCCACATTACAGCTTCCATATTCGGAGTTCTCCCTTTTTGGCATTACATGTTGAAAGTGAGGGTTGGGAAGAAAGAAATGTCTCCGCCGCAGAAGCGCCGTGTCTTCATGAGGCTTATAATAGTAAGGTATGGACACAGGAAGCACAAGTTCAGGAGAGTTTTCCATCTCCTCCGAGGGAGAACGGCGCCTCTCCCTCTTTTAGCCAAAATCCGAAGCAGTCTCTGTTAATGCCAACACTTTGGTATGGCAGAAGAAGGGTTTTCCTCGATCAGCGCCTCTGCTTTGCGGCAGGTGTATATTTAGAGAAAGCCCCATCACCTTCAACTCCCTGCACCTTTTCTTCAACGGTGTCAGGTTCAAGTTGGGTCTTTTTGGCTGCCTGAGTTATGGGCAGGTAAGGGTGCGGGGGAAGAATAAGGTCTCGGAGCTGTAGCCAACCTTTCCTCCGACATACCTCCTCGGCTTTCTACAGCTTTCTTGTATTTTTCTTTTTCTTGCTTATGTAGTACTCATGTAGTAAGCTTTGACGTAGGCTGATTCCAGCTTTTCATTGCACGATGTACTATTTCTTCATCGTAATAAAAATAGCAGTTTATATACTTGTTTTTGGGTATGGTTCTTTTGGCACACCACCTCGTGAATGAGTGTACTCCCCGTATGTGCTTTCTCTCAGCGCCACTTAGGGCAAGAGCCCCTTGAAACACGATTCAACTCGTTCTAATTTGTTTTAACTTACCTATACTACCAGGCATAATAATAATTGACAATAAGTTAAGTTCAGGAAACTAACCTAGGTATCGGTTGAATGTCCCGTGATATGTGCGGGAATGCTGTCCGAGAAACGATGAACTCCAAATAATTCATTGCAAGGGGTGACTGAGCATCGAGTGACTTTGATTATGTTTTTAGAAACATGTTACTCCATTTCATATCGGCCCTTTTGGTGTTGAGGGTCCGAGACTTGTATGCTTCCTTTTAAGTAGTTGGTTTCCCCAGAGGCTTGGGTCCGAGGACCATGCAAGGCCTTGGTTCTGTCCAAAACTTGTATGATTCTCTTTAAGTAGTTGGTTTCCCCAGAGGCTTGGGTCCGAGGACCATGCAAGGCCTTGGTTCTGTCCAAAACTCGTATGATTCTTTTTAAGTAGTTGGTTTCCCCAGAGGCTTGGGTCCGAGGACCATGCAAGGCCTTGGTTCTATCCAAAACTCGTGTGATTCTTTTTAAGTAGTTGGTTTCCCCAGAGGCTTGGGTCCGAGGACCATGCAAGGCCTTGATTCTGTCCAAAACTTGTATTCTTCTTTTTAAGTAGTTGGTTTCCCCAGAGGCTTGGGTCCGAGGACCATGCAAGGCCTTGGTTCTGTCCAAAACTTGTATGATTCTTTTTAAGTAGTTGGTTTCCCCAGAGGCTTGGGTCCGAGGACCATGCAAGGACTTGGTTCTGTCCAAAACTCGTATGATTCTTTTTAAGTAGTTGGTTTCCCCAGAGGCTTGGGTCCGAGGACCATGCAAGGCCTTGGTTCTGTCCAAAACTTGTATGATTCTTTTTAAGTAGTTGGTTTCCCCAGAGGCTTGGGTCCGAGGACCATGCAAGGCCTTGGTTCTGTCCAAAACTCGTATGATTCTTTTTAAGTAGTTGGTTTCCCCAGAGGCTTGGGTCCGAGGACCATGCAAGGCCTTGGTTCTGTCCAAAACTCGTATGATTCTTTTTAAGTAGTTGATTTCCCCAGAGGCTTGGGTCCGAGGACCATGCAAGGCCTTGGTTCTGTCCAAAACTCGTATGATTCTTTTTAAGTAGTTGGTTTCCCCAGAGGCTTGGGTCCGAGGACCATGCAAGGCCTTGGTTCTGTCCAAAACTTGTATGATTCTTTTTAAGTAGTTGGTTTCCCCAGAGGCTTGGGTCCGAGGACCATGCAAGGCCTTGGTTCTGTCCAAAACTCGTATGATTCTTTTTAAGTAGTTGGTTTCCCTAGAGGCTTGGGTCCGAGGACCATGCAAGGCCTTGGTTCTGTCCAAAACTTGTATCCTTCTTTTTAAGTAGTTGGTTTCCCCAGAGGCTTGGGTCCGAGGACCATGCAAGGCCTTGGTTCTGTCCAAAACTTGTATGATTCTTTTTAAGTAGTTGGTTTCCCCAGAGGCTTGGGTCCGAGGACCATGCAAGGCCTTGGTTCTGTCCAAAACTCGTATGATTCTTTTTAAGTAGTTGGTTTCCCCAGAGGCTTGGGTCCGAGGACCATGCAAGGCCTTGGTTCTGTCCAAAACTCGTATGATTCTTTTTAAGTAGTTGGTTTCCCCAGAGGCTTGGGTCCGAGGACCATGCAAGGCCTTGGTTCTGTCCAAAACTTGTATTCTTCTTTTTAAGTAGTTGGTTTCCCCAGAGGCTTGGGTCCGAGGACCATGCAAGGCCTTGGTTCTGTCCAAAACTTGTATTCTTCTTTTTAAGTAGTTGGTTTCCCCAGAGGCTTGGGTCCGAGGACCATGCAAGGCCTTGGTTCTGTCCAAAACTTGTATTCTTCTTTTTAAGTAGTTGGTTTCCCCAGAGGCTTGGGTCCGAGGACCATGCAAGGCCTTGGTTCTGTCCAAAACTTGTATTCTTCTTTTTAAGTAGTTGGTTTCCCCAGAGGCTTGGGTCCGAGGACCATGCAAGGCCTTGGTTCTGTCCAAAACTCGTATGATTCTTTTTAAGTAGTTGGTTTCCCCAGAGGCTTGGGTCCGAGGACCATGCAAGGCCTTGGTTCTGTCCAAAACTCGTATGATTCTCTTTAAGTAGTTGGTTTCCCCAGAGGCTTGGGTCCGAGGACTATGCAAGGCCTTGGTTCTGTCCAAAACTTGTATTCTTCTTTTTAAGTAGTTGGTTTCCCCAGAGGCTTGGGTCCGAGGACCATGCAAGGCCTTGGTTCTGTCCAAAACTTGTATTCTTCTTTTTAAGTAGTTGGTTTCCCCAGAGGCTTGGGTCCGAGGACCATGCAAGGCCTTGGTTCTGTCCAAAACTTGTATGATTCTTTTTAAGTAGCTGTTTTCTGAAGGTTTAGCTCCTCAAATAAGGTGAGGGGAGCTGGTTTGGTGTTTGAAGCCCCTAGGCTTGTCCATGTCGTTGACAACATGGAACGTAGCCCCTAGCAAGAGCTTATGTTGGAGTATCAGCAATATGTCGCCGGTGATATAGGCACCTTCATAGCCCCTTGTTCGAGAGAAGCTCAACTTCGCCACCGCTCGAGCTAACATGCAAGCCTTCCCACAGACGGCGCCAATTGTAGGGACACGATTTGCGTTGGACCACGGTAGGGTTGGGTTCGCACGTAAATGGACCCGTGCAATATCATTTGTAGAGAGTGGGATCGAAAGGCTAAGTCATATTTACTCGGCTGTGGTTTTGTTAAGTTGTTCATGCATGACCTAGAGGTGTTCACCCCTTTTTTGGTTCTTTTCTTTCCGGAAGGATCCCATCTTTAGGTCGCAAATTTTCCTTTTATATTAGCATGCATTCAATTTCCTTCGTCCACGTGTAGGGTCGAACTTTCCTTGCCTGACACTTGTCCCATCAGTTTAAGACCTGAGTTATTGGGAGTGGTTGAGTAGGCTAAAGAGACACGACTCTATGAGAGGCAAAGCTCCGTCTAGGTCAGGTAGTTTGGACAGCCTTTCCTAGATATTTTAGATTTCTTACAAGATTATCCCTATGCCGCTTTTACCCCTTTCCTTAGTGTAGCTCTCGGCTAGCCGAGGGCTGTACCTTCCTCGGCGGTTTCTATGGCCCATTGGTGCTTTGCGTTTATTGGGCTGGGACTACTATCCTCTTCGGCCTGGGCCTTAAGTATTCCTGTGAATAGGTGGATCTGGCCCATCTGTTGACGGGCCCCACATTAGCCTTTAATTATTAATTCCAAATTTAATTCTCAAAAAAAAAAAATCAAAATTTAATCATAATCAATCAAATTGTACACTGCTTAGTTATGTGGAATGTGGGGTCTAAACCAGATTTTTCGCTAAATGTTGCTCTAAGAATTTGTTTGGGAACAACTTATTTAATTAAAACTAAAAATTTTTTGTTAAAAGTACAGTAAATAAATCTAAAAACTAGGTAAAATAGTACAGTAAGACTCATAAATAGTAAAAAAAAGTATAATTGAACTCATAAATAGTGACAAAAATAATCTAAATAGAAAAAAAAAAAAAGTTGCCTTGGGCCAATGCCCCAGCCGTAAATGTCTCAACTGTCAAGTCTCAAGCTGGTGTACTTGGTGTGGAAAAAGACACACTTTCATGTGGTCCGGTCCGCTACAGCCTAGCCTACCTGAACAATACCGATAAGAATCCAGCCCAATTCTCATCTATCTAAAATCCAAAATGAAATTAGCCCAATGTTTTTTTTTTTTTTTTTTAATTTATTTATTTTTTCCTTCAATGTTATTAGTTATGAGTTACTTGCTTTATTATTTATTTTTGGCTCTAACTTAGAATGCATATAAATATAAATAGTTACTGTGCATTGCTTGTAGATTTCATATTACAGTTTTCTTAATTTTTGTTATGATACATGGTTTTCCTTTTGGTTATACTGTTGACACATAATTTGTTATAGCCTAGAAAGCATAAGTTATAAATTCATTATAATTATTAATTAGAGCCCACTGAAACTTATATATATATATATATATATATATATATATGCCAAATCAACTTTTTAATTTGCATCCACATCAGCACGTCCCTATTTCACATTTTGATAAAACTCATCATCAAATACGATTGTGGTGTGAGTGAGCCCCTAAGTCATAATCTATACGCCACCATTGGCATTTGACACAATAGTAGGTATAACAGGTTAAGGGTGTGTTTGGATGAAATTGAAAGTTATTGTTGAAAATACTGTAGATAAAGGTAAAAACTAGTTGAAATAGTATAGTGGGGCTAATGAATAGTGTCAAAAAGTGCAGTGGGGGCTATGAACAGTAATAAAAATAAACTGAATAGTAAAATAATTTTCATTTTTCATCCACTCCCAAATGCACACTAAATGGCAATAGGAAAACATGGTAATCATATCATAAACATACAAACAATGCCAAAGCCAAAGTCACACACAAAAGACACACCTATTAGGTATGGCTAAGATCATAATAAGAGGGAAGAAAGATAGAGGTTCACACTTCACAAATTTACATCACACTTCAAAGTTCCAAGTAAAGGCTAGCAGTATTGGATTTTTTTTTTTTTTTTTTTTTTTTTTGTTTGGATAGATATAATGCGATTTAAACCTATTTGTTTCATAATTCGATAAAAATATTAATGGGTTTGAATACACTTTGACATGATTCGATCTAATATAAAAGACTTCACCACTAGTTTACATACTAATGGGTTTCGAACTGATCCCATATAAGAAACTTTATCTCCAATTAAGATACTATGGTGTTACAAACTTACAATATGATTGACAAGAATTGATCCCATATTAAAGACTTTACCCTTTTTTTTATATAGTTATGATAAGATTTGAACTTATGGTTTGAACAATAAAGATTACTCTTTATTACCATGCTATAAGACATAGGTTCAATGAGCCAACTAAAGCACAAGAGAGTGTGGTCGAGAGGGAAGTGGTGAAAGAAAAAATTGTGTGTGATTTGTATGAAAGCAATTGTCCTTACTATCTTCCACTTACTATCTTCCACTTCATCATTGTAGTACAAGTTTGTGATCCGACCCAGATTAAAAAAAAAAAAACAAGAGTAGTGGTCCAACCATAACTTCACAAAAATGTCTTTCTCAAAAAAAGAAAAAAATCACAAAATTGGATTTGAATCTTCTTGTACACAATTACACGTCAATATTATTGTTTTGGGACCCTAAAACCAAAATCACGCGCTTTATTACTGAAATTAATTAACCCCTTAATCTTCTTCATCTTCTTCTTCCTTATATATTATTATTTCATTCACTCTCTTTCTCTGCCTTGTTTGACTGTAAAAGCATAGGGGCTTATACCTTGCTTGGATTTCATTTCAGATTAGCAAACTAAACGGGTTCGTATTGGAAATTCCTCATTTTTATCGTTCTTGTAAATCAGATCACACTTTTTTGTTATTCATTGAGTATTAGATCTTTGATTTTCTTTACTTTCCTCACATTATATACCATTGGGTAACTTTGTTTATTTTGGATCCACTTTTGAACTCTCTCTTTGGGAAATTTGGTTTCTTTTTCACTTTCAATGCTTTGTTTCACTGTTTCTTTGGAAAGTAAAAACTGGGTTTTGTTCTTTGCTTGATATAGGTTCTAGCTACCAGTGAAGCCACAGCAGCAGCCATTGGAACCAACAAAGAATATGACTTTGCTTTGTGCTTTTAGATAAAGGCATTGACTTTGTCTTGTGTTTGTAACTCATTGTGGTGAGAAGATGGTATTAGACTCAAGGATTTGATAGCAAATTTGGTTCATTTTTGTTGTTGTTGTTGATGTGAAAGCAAAAGAATTGAACACAATGATTAACAAAACGCTTGTGCTCACTTACCTTTACCTGCTAATCTACATTTTGCTTTCTTCTGGGGTCATTTTGTACAACAAGGTACTCAATTTTTTTTTTTTTTTTTGTTCTTTTTGCTATGTTTTCTATATCTTATTTCATGCATAGAATTTTATATTAACAATTATGTGTATTTGGGTGTTTGAATCTTTGTTTGCAGTGGGTTCTGTCTCCTAAATACTTCAACTTTCCGCTCCCTATAACGCTTACAATGATTCACATGGGGTTTTCTGGAGCTGTCGCGTTTTTGCTTGTTCGGGTTTTCAAGGTATAGGCTTTGTCTTATGTGAGTGTGATATTGGATTTGACTTCCTTGTTTGTTGATAGTGATAGATGTATCTATCGAATCATGTACTTATTTTTGTATAAGCGGTTGCATACAGCTATGGCATTGTTGATTCAAGGTGTGATTTCGTATTTCATGTAATGCCAAGCACAGAATTGGCTACAAAATATGAGTCTACTGTGATGATTAATTATGTTGTAGGTGATATTGTTCTAAATTATAAAAATTTATAGTGATTCAAATTATGGGAAATGAACAGGAGACCATGGGTGTAGAGATGTCACCTATGACAATTTTCAGAGCATGGTTTATTGTGGTTCTAAAAGAGAAATCTTTAAATCCACGATTTACAATCTTTTCTGTTATATGTTATACGTGTTACTCATTTTCGTTCATACTTTATGCTCCTGTCCACATTGCTATTTATAAAGTGATCAGAAGTACTATTATTGTGCTTGAGCTGCTGTTGCTCTGCAGTCTATGCTGCAAATCATGATTCCACTGTTAATGGGTTTCTTCTGTACAGTAGCATCCTTATGGTTAAGTAATTTATGAGTCAAAAAAAGGAAATATGGAATTGGTCTCCAAAATGACATTTCCAGTTTCTTCTTTCTTTTCATTATTTAATGGTGTTTTTATATTAAATGCTTAGAGTGATTTATTTATATTGTTTTTAATGTGCAGGTTGTAACTCCTGTGAAAATGTCATTTGAAATGTAAGAAATAGTTTCTCAAAACCCCCAACCCAACTCTTCCCCTCTCCCATTCTTATGATTTTTTTTTTTCCTCTTCTTCATTTGTCCATTCTCTCTATCCTAAAATATCTTAATTGGTGTACAGATATGCAACATGTGTTATACCAATAAGTGCCTTCTTTGCATCAAGTCTTTGGTAAGCAATCTAATATAACTGGACACTTCTTTTGGCATGTGAAATGGTGATTCTATCATTAATGAAGCATAAGTATGTATCCATGTATGTGTTTTTATCAGTGCACTGTCGGGGGGGTAAACCCCTTTGCCTTCTTGTTAGATCTGATGGTTGAAATTGGTTTTGTATATGTACCTTTGACTTCAAGCAAATTAAAGACTCTCAACCATCTATATATGTAACCACAAAGCAAAATTGTATTGTTATTTTTATGAACAAAACTGGTATGTTCTTACATTCTGCTGAGGATTTTACCAAAATAATTAGTGAGAGGCTATACCTAGGCCACTCTTTCTTTCCCTTCTTGAACTTTTGTGCCAGATTATAATTAGGCTGCTGCATGCTGTAAAATGTGGAAATTACTCTGTGAAGCTTTGGATGCTTTAATATATAGGTATTCTTTGGGCTTTTATTAAACCCGCTTTGGGCTTCGAGGTTTTACAAATTGATTTTTGCTTCGGTTTTAGGTTGTAAAGTTAAGCTAAAATTGTACAATGCCTCTACTTTGATAATTAGCTTTGCGTTAAAAATACACAAGCTTTTTTGTTTTTATGTATTATTTTTATTTTATATACTAATGACTAAAAGATATCTGGTGTGAATCCATAGTATTCATGATTTTAAATTTTATGAATTTGCTTTCTTGTTTGGGCTTGATTATGCCAATTGGTTTTGTATAAAGTTTACTGAATCTTTATCACTTCATATTTGATCTTGATCCTTCTTGTTTCTATAGTTTCTTGTAAGGGAACCTTTGTTACAATTGCACTTTATGTGTTGAAACTTTCTTTAATGACTCTTTCATAGACAGTTAATTTCCTTAAAAAAAGAAAATAAATGAAAAACAAATAGCTCTTTATGCATGTATGGTTGTATTTCAGAGGATAACTTTGGTGCTAGTAGGGCTAGATAGTGGCTTATCTGAGGTTTGGACAGTTATGCCTAAATGGTCTAAATGTTCCTGAAGGAATAATTATGATAACTTTGTTGTCCTCTTCTCATGACAGGTTTGGTAACACAGCTTACTTGCACATCTCTGTGGCCTTCATTCAGATGCTGAAAGCCTTAAGTATGTTTGGAGAAACTGCATTTTTTTTCTTACTATCATGTTCTTAACTCTATTAAATGGCTGCTTATATGTGAGTTTGGATGTTTCAGTGCCTGTGGCAACATTTGTCATGGCTGTTGTGTGTGGCACTGACAAACCAAGGTGTGACGTATTCTTGAACATGTTGCTGGTCAGTGTTGGAGTTGTCATTTCCTCATATGGGGAGATTCATTTTAATGTAGTTGGTACACTTTACCAGGTTACGGGCATCTTTGCAGAAGCTCTCCGTCTTGTCTTAACACAAGTCCTTCTACAAAAGAAGGGCTTGACACTAAATCCCATCACTAGCTTATACTACATAGCTCCATGCAGGTATTTTGTTTTGAAGCTTCTGGGTTTTATCTTAGATAATAATGTAAATGTCTGATTGCTGTCTACAAAAATATATAGAGATGAACAATATAAGTGAAGGCCTTTTTTTAATAGAAGGTATAGGTTAATCTCGATTGGGCATTGTAATTTGATGTATAGAAATCTGAGTAATATGGTGATTGATATATATTATTTAGTTTGTTGTTTCTGGAAAACGTGTTAATTCTAAATAGTGCAATTTATATTGCTTGAATGTATATTTTAGTGGAGAACAGAAATGATAGTCTTTACTCTTTAATAGCTATTTAAATGATACATCCACTAGAATGGTTTTTTTTTTTAAAGATCCATCTTTAAGACCATGTAAGTTTGTTCTTTTTTTGTTCCTATCCATAAATGTATATGCACATTTCTTTTTAAGGCACTGCCATTGATGGGTGTTGGAAACGTACTTCTCACTTTTTGACACATTGGCATGTGCAGTTTTGTTTTTCTGTTTGTGCCTTGGTATTTACTGGAAAAGCCTGAGATGCAAGTTTCACAGATTCAGTTCAACTTATGGATCTTTTTCTCCAATGCTCTTTGCGCGTTGGCCCTGAACTTCTCCATTTTCTTAGTAATCGGTAGAACAGGAGCAGTTACCATCCGGGTTGCTGGCGTTCTGAAAGACTGGATATTGATAGCCCTTTCAACTGTCATATTTCCGGAGTCCACAATAACAGGGCTGAATATAATTGGCTATGCAATTGGTAACTCTCTATCCATATGAAGTACAAGCTTTCAATCTCAGAAATATTTTCTACCCCTTTTAAAACCTTAAAAGTTTACCTTAAATTTCTCTTTCTTTTACCCTTGCAGCACTATGCGGTGTTGTCATGTACAATTACATAAAGGTCAAGGATGTTCGAGCATCTCAACAACCTGCTGAAAGTCTTCCTGAAAGAATTACAAAGGTCAATCTCATAGATTACCCCTGATAATATTAAGTCTGTTCAATATATTTTGTTCCTTTAACCAAGTAGGGCAAAACTAGGTATAGTTCTTTACATACTATACCTTAGGTTCCCCAATTATAATCAAACACATGTTTGAATTTAATTGGGGGAACCAAGTTACAACATTTAAGAAACTGTACCTAGGTTTTACCCAACCAAGTATATCCTCTTCCATAAAATTTGCCTTCTCAATGAAAATGCATTCAAGTGTTCATAGAATCATCACATGCTTGAAACAATTAAAGTCTGATGTGATTTAATCTGCTTGCTGTGCTTGTATAATTGGCTCATGAAGCTGACATAAACCAAAATTTTAACAAAATCAGTCTCTAGGAATATGAATCTTGTGAGTGGAGAATGTGTGAAACTTCATAATGGGCCAGCTCGGTTTGCACTGACGCTTAGCTGGCAGGGGAACAGTGAAATCTCTAGGGTGAAACTTTTGTACATGCATGCTGTGCCATCCAAAGACTATTGGATTACATTCGATCATAGCCCTTCTGGAACTGCCAATTAGTGTTGGTTGCCAACAAGCATATATATGATGATAATCTCAATAATGCATTTGGGATTTCTAGTTGGTGGTCATATAATGATATGTAGACGTACCCATTAACTATATGAAATAGTTTTTTTTTTTAACTCTTTGACATTATTTGAGATGCCATCTACAGATTTTATTATTTGACATCAGATCTTTTAACAGATACATCGATCCATAGGTTTCAAATTTTAGAATGTTATTTATAGGGTAAACGACAATACCTCCCTTTGCAATATTACATTTTCAACCAAATTCACGGAAATTGGTATTAAAATTACAAAAATACCCCTTTCCGTTCCAAAGGGGCAAAGACTCATAACATGAAGAAACAAATATTTTTGTCCCCTATTTTTTGTTGCTATTTAATGAAAACATGACATTGCAATTTAGCCTGAGGTACAAGGACGTAAACTGTAACATTTGAAAAGTAGGAGGTAAACTGATAATGACCCTTACATGGAGTTATTTTCATATTTTGCCATATACCCTTATTTATATATTCCCAGGAAAGCTATCAAAGAAATGGCAATTACATTATTGAAATCACACACTCACTCTCTCTGAGAGGGTTTGTAGGTTTCTTGTTCATCTAGAATAGTCAACATTTTTTTTATGTCAATTGAACCTTCCCTTTGTGTTACAACTTTGTTTTCTATTTTGTGTAATGCAGGATTGGAAGTTGGAGAAGAAGTCATCTGACATTTTTGTGCCGAATAATAGCAGTGATAGCAGGGGAGGCAGTGGAGGAAATGGTGCTGCATCCGATTTGAATGTTGATATAGAAGCACCTCTACTTTCAACGTCAAGGTTATCTCATATTGGACGTACGCATCTCATTCGTGATCCATAAAATCCTAAAATCGGCGTTAGAGTACGTATATTGGAATAGGAAAAGAAGTAGAGGAAGCCAGTTCAAGTGCACAATAATCCTTCATTCTTTCCGGGGCAATGGATTTACACTTTGAGAGCAAAAGCGATTCATTCGTAGCATGTATACACTTGATTTGCCAGCCTTTAAGTTTTGTAGTTGGGACATGTGGACGAATCAACCATAATATAATCAAGGCTCATGATTTGGTGACCCAGTTTGTACTTTTGTATATCTCAGCCGATGGAGTTGTTTTCTTCTTATTTTTTGATCTGTCAGTTCTTAGCAGTATCCTATTTTTACTGTCACCAACTATTCAATCTTTCTCACACGCTAGTCACTCCTATGAAACCAAGTTCAGAAGGATCAAAAAAGAGGAAAAATATTCTCTTACACTCATTTTACGTTCATTATTTTACGCAATATCCACAATTGATGCGTCGATGTACACATTTTAAATGGCGAAAAGGAATTGTCCTTGCTTAAAAAACTTGAAAGTGGATATGAAAAAGTAGATGTAAAAATTATCAATACCCTAGAAAATGTAGTCATTCACAATCGGTGAGGATCCCTCAAAAAAATGAGAATTGAAATGAACTTTTCAGCTTGAAAGTGGATATGAATAAGTAGATGAGAAATTGTCATTACCCTCGAAAAATTTAGTCATTCACAATCGGTGAGTAAGGGTCCCTCAGAAAATGAGAATTGAGTGAGAAAAGAACTTTTTAGGTAGTGAATGGACTTAACTCTTGCACCCGTGAGGACCGTGATCACAAAAGGAAAGGCGAGGCCTTTCTTTTTATCTCTAAAAAGAGTTTAAAAGGAGGTGTAAGTCTCAATATCAGCCACATTTTCTATTATCGTGCAATCCAAACCATTTGTCGGCATTACTTTCTATTTCTAAGTTGGTAAAGGGATTTGTCGACACTGCACTTTTCGAAGGCACTTCCAAAAGATGGGTGGGTCCAAGGGGTTAGATAGTAGATCAACTATTCATGCCATCAAGGCAAAACCATTTCCTCCTTTATTTAGCGGGCGAACTGGCCAATTCGTTAAAAATGAACAAATCGTTGGGGTTGGCCTGTAACCAACAATCTTTGCCAATTCAAGCTCGTACTGGCTTGCAAATGCTAATTCAAAGCTTAAAGCCCTTACCACCCAACCGATCAGCTCTACTAATTAATTTGACACTGGGCTAAACCACCGCTAAAATGTGAGGAAGAAAAGGTATCAACTTAAAATGTAACATTTAAGTGGATTGCGGTAACACAAACATATAATGGAAAAACTGTATTATGATTAAGTCTTAAGTTAATAACCAAACCACCACGATTATCTAAGCTACAAACATGGTTGTCAAAATCGCGATTTTGGATTGTAAGATCGCACTATTTTATGATTTCATCTCATCCAAACGTTTAGGATCGCACTAGGATCGTAAAAATAGTAGAATCGTAGGATCATATGGGATCCTACCTATCCTACCAAAAACATAAATTTTTAGTTTTTTTTTTTTTTTTTTTTTTTATGGATAAATTTTTTGTTTTGATGAAACTTTAAGGGTTTTCATTTTTTCATGTTATGATGGTATGATTTCTTATTTTTTATTTTATAAAATTATGTTAACCTAAGTAAATGTTTTCTAATTTCTAGTTCACTTGTAATCAAAATGAAAGAATACTTCATTATTTCTAAATGAAGAATTTGATGTTGACTTTGGTGTCTTTTAAGCTATAATGTTGTTAAATTTGTTTGATCAATATATTAATTTGTGTTCTAATATTACTAAAATATTATATATATATATATATATATATATAATTTTATCAGTTATGCTTGTATTTGTATATTGATTGATTGATTTTTTTGAGCATGCTCTTTAATTGTTGTTGAATGGTATAACTTGAATAGTTTAGTGTGAAATTGTATCTTGATGTCTTTTGCAGCTCTAGTATACAAATATATAATGTTTACATAGATGATAAGATGGATAATAATGATTAGAAATTTAAGACGGTGGTTATAAGAATCTTATAATGAGAATAATTAAATGTTTACTTTACCTTAATATTCATATTACTTTTGGATTTCATATTGTAGTTAGCTAGTTCCCATTTACTAACTTATTTTGGATTTCAAACTTGGAACTTAGAACTTGAAAAATATTTTCCATATATTTTGATAAATATTTTAGTATTGGTTGCTAATTAAATATTTATTGACCTTTTTGGATACATTACGTCAAAACTTAAATATATTTGTTTTGTTAGTATAAACATAATGATGTATGACATGCAAATTACATCATATGATGCAAATGTAAATTTTTTTATGGATGAATTTATAATTTATGTGATTATTCAACATACAAAACCATTATCAATGTGTTTTTTGCTTTAAATCTAAAAATATGTAAGATCTTGCGATTCACGATCCGATCCTATAATCTACGATCTCACCTACCTTCAACGATCGTACATAAGATCTCAATTTTGACAACCTTACCTACAACCACTTAACAAGACTGAAACCAAAAGAGTGAAGGAACGAATCAGGGATTTGTAAAGAGAAAAGAACTATAATGAACACAAGCTGGAATGGGAGTCTCGGCTTTCAGGAGGAAGAGTGCAGCATAATTTTATACATGTCAGACCCATAGTCACTGACCAGAAAATACAACATCGCGTATACACACATTGAGATGAACATACATTTCCTTCAAAGGGACATGTAGGGTGGAATTTCACAGCAGCCTTCTCTTTCTAAGACTACAATAGTCTTGAAAGGTTTACACAGAGAAACCATGGTATTCAAAAGAAAGCAAAATGGACTCATGTGATTTACACATAAAAGAGAGTCACAAACAGGATATGCACATATCAGGCAAGAATATATAAAATCATGGAAATGTGAAGAAAAAGAAAAACAAAAAAAAAACAATTGATGCCCACAAACAGCGATCCTCTGGCCTCCCTTCCCTCAACTAGAACATGAATCATAACCGGATGGAAAACTGCTTCTCTGAAATAATGAATCTAATTGAAGTATTCTGCTTCCCTCAGATATAAAAGCCTCCTTGTTGGAGCTGGAGGCGCCAATCCTATGTCCCTGATGTTTTTGTTATTGGGGTTCACAATCTGAAATTTTACACATTTCATAAAAGGATAAATGAATTGATGAAGTCATAAAGTTGGTGCATGACGCGCATTGGTAAGAAGTATACAGCAATAGATAGATGACTTAAAGAGGATAATACCTTGACAACAATAATGGCTATTACACCACAGACAATAAGTAATAGAAAAAGCATGATGCACTTATCTGTAGCCACCTGAAATAAATAAATTTTGGTTTCTAAAAATATAATTCATATAAGTAGCTTGCAGAAAATAAATGGAAAACGAGCTGCATTTAGATAGGGGAATGAAAAAAGAACTAACCTGCCTACCAATCTCCTTCACAAGCTGGGAGGCCTTCTTAATTGAGAAGTTAATTGTATCCAGCTCATTAACAATACGGCCCATTTGATCAGTCTGAAAAATATCAGATCAGAGTTCAGAAGGCTAAACACATGGGAAGAGAAATAATTGAGATGATTGAATGGTCACACTTACTTGACCCTTTAATTGAACAGCAGTTTCAGTTCCCACTTCAATTGTTTGTTCAACAACCTGAGGTAGCCCAAGAGTTAAGATCGCTAGCAACAGAAATTTGAGCCAAGTCATTTTCAAAAGTTCACCTTTTTAGTGCGTTCAATGGTCTGATCGGTCTCATCCATTGTCTTCATTCCAGCATTGACAAGTTCTTGATTTGACATTGCTACAGGGCAAGACATGTCAAAGTTGTAAAATAGACCTATTGTTTGTGAACCACTAAAGAAAAAAAATCCATATATGCATGCATAAAAATGTGCATATAAATCAAGGGTAATATAATCTTTCAATTGTTTGATTCACATCCATTTTTTAGTCAGATGAAATTAGGGAAGCTTATTACAATCATTTATAAAACATCATTATTGCAATCAAGTCTTATTTAGTGTATGCCACAAAGAAACTCCTGCATTGAAGCCTATCTCACATAAACAAGTAGTAATCTAAAATTCTCAGGAAGAAATCAGGACTTATGAAAGCCAATAAATAATGCAAGAAAGACTTTTATACATGTCATAATGCAAGGAAGACTTGGGAATTGGGCGAAGTACCTTAGTTAAGTTTGCTAGATAACCAAAAGCAGCACTCATGAACACAATATTATACAAGTAAACATTCACTGGGTATTTTTTTTTCCTTGATAATTAAATATAAACATTCACTGGCTAAGGAAATAATTTCCCCTCTTCTTTCAAATTCCACCCAATTTTCAGCTCAGTCCTGCATTGATCTTCAAAAGTTTCTTTTTTTATGAACTTAGGGTCTCCAACCCATTCTAAGACAAGACTAATCCCTTGGGATGCACACAATCACTCATTCTTTGAAAGCCTTCAGTATAATCAAGTGCAGATAGCATCAGTTACTTCGCAATATACTCAGAATTCTTGTCTATGAATGTCAATCTATTTTAAAAACTTAAGGTTGTGTCAGTTATCATTTCATCAATTGAAGCTTAGGTGAAAACTAAGATTGGCATAATTATAGTTGACATGCACACAGTTGATAAACAACAAATACCACATATCATATTGAAGGTATGTCACACGGCACAAAGTAAATGAAGATAAGTCACATATTCATCAACGTAAAATATTGGCAGCTGTTTTGCCCAAGTAATAATATCAAACAAGTGGGAAGTAATCTGCAAATCTAAGGGGAGATAGTTCTCACCTGATGCTACTTGAAAATTGTCATCAGCTGTAGGTTCACTAACTCCTGCTCCCATATCAAAGAGCTCCACTTTCTTATTACCAAGGGTACTCATATACCTGCAGTTCAGCAAAATAGATTATGAAATACATAATCAAAGGCCAACAAAAAAAATCAAACAGATGAAAAGCGAACAGAGCTTTTAAGAGTTTGGCAGACTGAGTTCTATAATCAAGTAATCCGCTACTCCCTTTCTCTCAAATTGTTGGTTATATTTAGAAAAAAAAAAAAATTGATAGGTAATAACAGTTTTATTAATAAGAAGGACATCATGTTCACAATGGTGAACAAAATGTACTTGAAACAATTACAAACAAATCAAAGAGTAGAAAGAACTAACAGATTGTACAAAATCAGAAATAAAAATACATCTGCGTAAAACCCCAAATCCGAGACCACTCAAACAAAGTCCCAACTAATAAAGACTTCAAAAGATCAACATGTCTCTCAATATCTTCAAAATTACGGGTATTTCATTCCCTCCAGATTAACCACCTCAAAAAACCCGGTATCATATACCAAACACTGGAAGAGTGTTTCCCCAACCAATTACTCCATGCAAAAAGAAGAGAAGCAACTGTCTTTGGCATCACCCATTGAATCCCAAACATCAAAAAAACTTTACTCCATAAAGTATGGGCAAACTTACAATGGAAAAAAAGATGATCCACCTTTCCCCCATGACAACGACACAAGCAACACCAACTAACTAGGGGCAAATTCCTCTTAACAAGGCTAATAATGAGAATTCTACCCCAAGCTGCCGTTTTTAAAAAGAAAGACACCAATTTAGGTACCTTTACACACCAAACACTCTTCCAGGAGAAATGAGTAGTAGGAAGGTCTGACATAGAATTATACAAAGAGGATAGGTCAAAAACACCATTCCGAGTTAGTTGCCAGTCAGACTATAACCCCCTCACCCCTTGGCATTTTGGAATGAATATGCTCGAAAAATGTATACACTCTCTCCAACTCCCAGTTTAGAAAATCCAACATTTTAAGGGAACATCATTTAATCTGTTGTCTTTTAGTTAAAAAGGTATAAGTTTCCAAAACTGCCCTCATTAATTTAAACTCTAGAAAAAAAATGGTATTGATTTTTAAAATAAAGGGGTACGATCGGAATTTTATTTATTGACTTTTTAAAGAGGACTACTTTTTGGGACATCCCAAAATGGAATAGAGGATCAACAATTTGGGACAGAGGGAGTTTAATTTTTTGGATTAAGTTACATTAAATTAGCTACCAAATTACAACTGTAAAGCCCACCTGTGCTCATACATTCTTGTTTCAAGTATCATCATTCTAAAACAATAAATTACACCAGACAAAACAGATCCCCAGACATGACCTCTAAAAGGAAAATGAAAAATTCAACTTACGTTTTTCTCAATGCCACATATGAATTCAGCTCTTTGATCTGCAAACAAAAAGTATTGCACATACAGCAGAGTTTCATAAGCACAAACACAGATAGGACCAAAGAAATTAGCAGTATCATGGCAAAGAAATAAGTAACTCATCATTTCATATCATGTATGACGGACCTTACATATAAGATTGTGTCTCTATTATGCATGTGCATATTCATGAGACATTGTGCAAAACATAAAAGGTTCCAAATACTGACCATAGATTGCTTCTCATCATTGAGTTGCTTATTAACCTCAGGAGGATTTCTGCCTTCCTCATCTTTAAGTTCACGATCAAACTCCTTGATTAATCTGAAATGATTTATTAAAAAATAAGTATCCATAATGTATAAATCCTGGACACACTAAGCAGAACTGTCATGCAAAATATTCTTCATTTTATGTTTTGTACTTTTGTTAACATTTTATGGTAAATTGGCAAATAATCCAGAATTAGTTCCTTTCTATGCCCACCCATTGGCAAAACCAAGATGGGAAATCTTCAGCTTCTGAAACCTCCAATGGTACTTGAAACACAAGTTCGACATACAAATGATGTGATGAATGAAGAACCAGTCTACCAGATCAAGATGTTAAGCTGTTTTTTGTTTTCTAGCTAGGCTTAGGGCAGGGCAGGATCACATGATAAAGAAAAAAAGCTATCATGGTATCCAGGTATCAGTAGTCCTTGACAAGCTTCTGATTTTTTTTTTTTTTTAATAACTTTATTTTGACAAACAAACTAGTTTTGAAATGCCAAAGTCAGCTTCTGGGATAGAAATTTAAACTTTAAAGAGCAAAGCTCATTAACATATTGTAATAAAATTGCATTTTATGGGGGATATTTTCCTCTATGTTTACCTTCTCTTTGAACTTTTTGTTGCCAAAAATATATAATTCAATGCTACATATAAAACATTCATAACATCCATTTCCTGAATATATATGATAAGACATGAAAAGAATGACATATGGCATACCTTTTACACTCCCTCATCTTTACTGTAAGTTCCTCCAGTTGTTTACTTTGTCTATTGGAGTCTTTGATCTTATCCAGTCTCTGGAAGCCATTTCTGAATACAAAGAGGTATAGTCACATAATAATAACAGAATTATCCCAGCAAGGTGTCCAGATGGTCACTGAAGAATGAGAAGTATCTATCCTGCCGCCCCCAAACAAAAAGGGGGGGGGGGGGGGGGACTTAGAATTGACAAGACTAGATGGAATTAACATTTATTCTGATGCTACTAATCTTTGAAGAAATTGATAAACAAATGTTAAAATAATAATAAGAACATGGTCTGCAGTATTCATGTAAATTCGGCAATCACCAGCAGGAACAAGGGTATTGAGAGAGTATACAGCACTAACAAGTAATACATAATGGCTGCATCTACAGAGGCAGGGCATAGAATCGATGAACAATTACAGCTCATCATTTTTTAAAAATAAAATTACAATCATCAATTTATTCATTTAAATAAAACCAAATCACTTAGTAAGTGGGAACTAAGAGTAAACCAAAACTCCTAACTCACTTGAATAGAACAGTAGACTAAGAAAGCAGGTTCAAAATGATAAACTTTTATAGAACTATTCAAATCATTTATTTTTGATAAATCGCTCTACAAAAGGAACATCATGGTCAGTTGCTTCCTGGGTGTTTCACATGAAGATAACAAATAACCACTTTCTTCGAGTGGTCATAAAAACAGTTATATACTCTGGAATATCATTGACCTTTAAGAAAATATAGGTCTAACAATTCAAGAAGAATACTTAGTTGAAATGGCACTCATCTAATAATGGAAAAGGTTACAAGATCTTTAAAAAATGAAATAAACATAGTTCACTTTCGCTTGAGATTGTGCTCCCTGATTGGGGCCCTACTAAAACTATAAAACCTTAGCTGTGTCAAACCAAGGAGATAAAAGACAAAGGAAAATAGAGAACAATGGTTTTCAAAGAATTGGATGATGTCTACTACATAAGGTGGGATTGGGATGTTGAACGGAATTGAGAGGTGGAAAGTGCTGCTACTTTAATTGCACCAACTCACACTAAATACCTTCTCAAAAAAAAAAAAAAAAAAAAAAAAAAACTCACACTAAATAAAAATTATTTTACTGCAGATAACCATCTACTTTCAACAAGGATACCAACCTTGTGAATAGGAACTTACTCTAATCCTTTCAACACTTACATGAGTTAATGCACTTCATTATCTGATATACCCAAGGCATATTAACCTTCAATAATGTACCACCATCCTAACAATTCAAAACTTCATCCCCGGAGCTAATATGCTTTCTCACATTTTTGTATGATTATTACTCATCCACTTCAGCCCAAGCACCTTGTAGCTCAGCCGGCACCTCTCGGTGTTTCCAATGGAAACGTTCATGGTTCAAATCCCCACACCCCCAATTATCAAATTATCACAAAAGAAAGTTACTAATCCACTTCAAGCCATCTAACTCTCCCAGAATAACCAACTACAAGTTTCTAAAGAGAAGCCTATGCATTTCTATATTATAGCAGCAGTCAAAATAAAAAAGCTTCAAGCAATGTATCTGCTCTCCTTCTGGAAAGTACCACAATTAGATTCAACAAAACATAGCCCTTTTCAATGACTAATTATCAGAAGCCATCCACAATTACGTTCCATAAAACAAAGTATCACCCTTTTTTTTTTTGATAGGTAACGTAAAATTTTATCATATAAAAGAAAACAGCCAACCCAAGTACATTGGGAATGTAAAATGGGGGCACAAATCAGGAACCAAAATTAAAACGATCAAGTAAAACAGTAAGGGAAGAACAAGAAAGATGAAAATGTACCACAATTAAAATTCATTTGACATTCCAATATGGGTAATATTGGGAGCTAGGAGAGCTCAATATCACTTAGCACTACACTGTAAATTATTCTCACATTGCATTGCTAAAATACAACACTTTTCAGGAAAAAAGAAAAACTACTAGCTAGACCATCTTCAGCACCAAAGGCACAACACAGACGCAGAGTTTTAAGCCACATCAAAAACACTTATTTCTCATAGAGCTAAATGTACTCTTTATTTATCCATACAACTCTGTAAATAGGTTAACAACAATGTCTATCATTCTCCAAGTACATCAAAACCTTAAGTTAATTGTTTAATATACAAAAAGCATATCCCTCTATTTTGAATTCCATACTTTGTATTCGTAGAACAATTCACAAATTCAACTAAAGCATACAAGCCAGATCACAAAGATTCAAACTCATAAAAACCATAGCAATAGCTCTCACATTACAATAAGACAGAGAGAGAGAGAGACAGAGAGAGAGATGGGAACATACGCTAAGGCACGGAAATTATCGCGGATTTCACCGTGGATCTGCTCCAACTGAGGGCTCATCGGCAAGTCGGCCGCCATTGTCGCTGGAGATTAAGCTCTCCAAAAACTTCCGGCAAATCGATCTCACCGCAAAAACCCTAACTCCACCGATTCCAGAACCTTCTAGAACATCAACAACCTATTGATTTGCTTTTCCCATGGATGTTGTTAATGGAGGAAACAAACAAGAAATGATAAAAAACCAAAACCCTAAATCGTTTCAAAAATTTAGGGAAATCGAAATTTGGGGGAAAATGCAAAAGAGAAAATTTTCAGAAGGTGTGGAACGAAGAGAAAGCAGAGAAAGAGAGAGAAAATCGCTGTCTGGTAATGATTTTTATTTTTTTTTGTTTTTTATTTTTTTATTTTAAGCGAGTAAACCATTCGGCTAGTCATTCCAATCATTTTGATTTAAAAAATAAAATTGCATGGGTTAGCACTTAGCTGCGCGACTTGTTTCTAAGTTGAGCCGAGACGGTTAGTTCAAGTAGGTGGGGAAAATATCGTATCGTGATGAGTTGGTTGTCACTTCTCACTCCTCACTAGTCATTTTTGCCTTTTGCCAAATATTGTATCAAGTGCTTATTCATGGGTAATGAGTTAGATGATATTCCTTTTAAATTAGTTTAACCGGACAATTTATTTGTCTAAATATGATTAAATGTTTCTTCTCATATATAAATGTTGTTAAATATGTGTTTTATTTATTACTATTTTAATTTAGACCAAACTTTTTAAGAATCAATGAGAGCTTATGGACTAAGATTTTCCCAACCAAAAAAAAAAACTGCAGTTAGTTGTATTAAGAAAAAGACTAATATTAATTTTTTTTTCTAATAATTCATACGATCATATCATGCAAGTGGTTAGAGTGAGGCTACTTTACTTCTTTTTATTTTTTTATTTTTTTTTTAAATCAGAAAACATTAACTTTATAACTACGAAACGAATATTACATCCAAAATAAGAACTCGCTCAAAAAAGTAACGAGTCTCTTCAATCTAGGATGAGAAATCAACAATGCCAAAAGTATGTTTACCTAATAAGTGAGCTAGTCTATTTTCTGCTTGCCCTACATGAGAAAAATCAACTCTACGAATATCATGTAAAGATAAAAGGATGTCATATATAATTGGGGCCATCGATGTAGGGGAGATGTTTTCTCAACCAAAAATTAGGACACTGTCAACGAATCACCTTCAATGATAAACTCACGGATGCCCAAATCTTTAGCAAAAGAAATACCTTTTTAACCTTAGCTTCAATCTCAAGAGCACCAAAATGAGCACGAACTTTCTAGCTAAGAGCCAGTACAAGCTGTCCCATATCATCTCTAATAAGAACCCCCAAACCTACTTCTTTATAAGTAGCAAAAACAATGTGTCAACATTAACCTTGAATAATGGCAGTGGAGGAGGGATCCAATTTGTTGTAGCTAATGGAGAGGACTGGAATCAAAATTAGAATTAGCAGCCTAGTACTCATCTATATAATTGAAGCACCACTGATCAATAGTAACTGCACTTTTTGTTAGGAAACTAGCTACTTTGATGTATGTACTGGTATTATCATATGAGCATTGTATGTTAGCATTGTTAATTGAGTAGTTGCTATGCTAAGTTGTATTCAGTTAGTTAGTTGAATTATGTTAGTCGATTAGTTAGTTGTATTAGTTGGTTAATTTAGGCGGGAAATGAGACTGAATTGTATAAAAAGAGATTCCACATGTTGAATGAAGTTTATCCAGAGAATTAACCAACTTTATTCTTCCTATTCCTCTCTAAGTCTCTCTTCTATTATTCTTTAAGTCTATCTCTTGCTAAGGAGATGGTTACCCTCGAAGTAACTGACATTTCTCTCCCATATCCATTTTTCTTTCTTCCATTCTAGAATTGCCAAGCTCTTAACACTTTTCTTCCCCCCACCATTTCAGATTTCATTTTTGTTGTTCCATAGAGGCTACTTTACTTTTGAACAATAATTAATAGAAAAATGTCACATTTTATAACAAATTCTAAGTGACAGGTTGTTATGAGTTTTTAATTTGAATCTATCATTGAAATTAATTTTTTTACCCACTAATAATAAAAAGTAACAATCTACCACGTAAAATTTATTATTAAAGTATTGGAAAAATATTATGCTCGTAGCACTTTTCATAATTAATAAATGGATATCCTTTTGTACCCATGGGCATGCATGTGTTTTAATAACTCTTGAAAGTCTTTGTCATCAATTTTCATAATAAATCAAAGGTAAACGATTTTGCCTATAAACATTCACGGATTTTCCCTCTTTTTTTTTTTTTTTTTAAGCTGCAATTTCATTCAACAAAAATGAACAAAGAGACAATCAACCTTACATTCTGCCGAGTCTGGGACTCTTGGAAGTTCGTCTTTATTAAAACATAAAAAAGACACTCTATAATTGGGAGAGAATTTTGAAGCGACATGAGCTACAACGATTGGTAAACTATTTTTGTTGTAATTTTAGAATTGATAGAAAAACTTTAACGTTGGAAAAAGACAATTTTGAAAAAAAAAAAGGATGAGAAATTAAGGAGATGATATCGTGAGATATGATATTGAGGCTTAAGTTAGCCAACGGAAACAAGGAAAACAAAGGAAAAATAGTAATAATAATTTGGAGATGGGCTTCAAATATAAATAGAGGAAGTATTATAGGTGGAATGCGCTGTCTGATTCTGTCTGGGGTGGGGTTGGAGTGGGAGTTGGTGCGCAACTTTTCTTTTATTATTACGACTGTAACTTCAAAACTAACGCGCTCCTTTGCGTCCCTTTCTGTTCTACAAATAGAACAAAATGGCTATTATAACCTCTATAGCCGGATATACCTATGAGAGTTGGTAGAAGCACCAAAAGTTTTATTCAAATCTACACACATTTGTTTATCACGACAAATTGTAAGTGGTAGAGACATGAACTCATTATTTTCATTTTATTACCCATTACTTGTCATGTGAACAAGTTGTAAAAATATTATAGATTTTTTTGTGGTATAATCATTATTATATTATTCGCCTAACTTGATCTCACCACCAAAATAAGGGTAAAAATATATCTATAAAAATTTCAATGTTGTTTGAAATGTTAGCACCTTTGTGCTATTGTTTGTTTGAGTCTTTCCTAGCTTCACGACTAGTGATGCTCTCGACCTGAGCCTTCCTCTACTCTTTTATAGAGTTTTTTTTAGCCTTCCTCATGAGTCTATTGTCAACTTTAATCATGGTTTTATCCATTTTCCGTAGGTCTCGCAATTGCATGGATGTGTTGTGTCTAGGATGTGCATGGGTCAGGTTGGTTGGGTTGGAGGGTTTTTCAACACAATCCAGTCGTTTAAATGTAGAAACCTCATTTTATCGTATTCATTTAACCTTATTGGGGGCAAAACTATCATTTCACAATTCGAGAGTAAAATCATAATTTGATTGTTGGATTTCTAAACTCTTCATATAAAACAAACATAAAAGTCAACGATCAAAACTATTAGAATAAAATTTATGGCCTAATCAATAAGTTTTAAATACTAGTATGCATATGCATGATTAGACTTGACCACATATGATAATCAATTTATAATTATAGTTGGTTATTGAGGGAATTAATTTTAATAATTAAATGTCAAATTTATATGGGATTAAGCTCAAAATAATCATAAGGATGCATTCACTACATAAATTAGGGCGGTAACTTTCTAAGATTATTAGTTTAATTTAAATGATCAATTAACTTCCTTAATTGTTTTTAAAAAAAGTAATTCTCCTTAATTTGGGAAGAATAATTAATTATTCAAAAAACCATCAATCATTTTCGCATTATTCGACTCTAAAATAGCAAATTTTTAGGTCCAAAACTGGATTATAATTCAAAAACTTAACAAAAAAGTTATAACTAATAAAAATTAGTAACAATTTTTAGGTTCACATTGCAGGACAATTTTGGCATGGTAAACGTTTAAATTTGCAATAGGCTATTTTTGTAAAAGTTGTTACTTTTTGAGTTATCTTTCAAATCAAACCTTTTTCAATTCCATTTGATTTTGAGCAAAACGTTATGGACAAAACACTGTCAAGTTTTCAGGCCTAAAAATTTAGCTATGTAATTTGATTTTACTTATTCTTATCCAATTTGTTTGAATAATGTGATTAAATGATTAAATTTATCATATCCTAATATCTTTAACTTTTCAGACAATTAGTAAATTTTACATGATATCAGAGTACGAGGACTTAAGTTTGATCATTGTCTCCTCCATTCTACCTCCCATTTAAAATCCCACATTTTAGGTCTCAGCTATTAAAAATGTAGTTTCAGCCCACACGTGAAGAGGAATGTTAGAAGTATGTTGTTAAATTATTAAATGTAATTTAATAATTTAACCGCATACTAACTTAGCATTCAAATTAAGATCAAGAGTTCATAAACAGGGATTTATCAAATGTAATTTTGTATTTTATAGTGTAATTAGGACCAAAACCATGTAATTCTTATATTGTATCTAGGATCAAAGTTTTGTAAAGTTATTTTCAATCAATACAATGATGTATCTCTTTATATGACTTTCTTATTTTTCATTAATTGAATAGGTAATGGCTCTCAATGTAAAAACCTCGATCTAGGGAGCAAATATAATAAGTTGAGCCATCATTTTGAGAGGTATTACGCATAGTCTCACCCATTTACATGAGTTTGTTCCAATAAAACAAATGGGTTGAGATTGCGGTCTCTCACAATGGCGACTTTATAGGAGATATTGAGGGCTAGACTTCAAATAGACTATGGTGGCCAATCATGTCATCGTATGTTTATTTCATTAATTAACATGTCATTATTATGTATGTTGTTCATTATGCATGATTGAAATATTTATTTTATTTTGTGTGCTGCCTAGAAGGCAAGGTAGTAGCAGTAGACTAGTAGTCATGATCGCAGTTTTCCTATATTTGTGTACCCAGTGACAAATCACCCAACCACCTATTATCACCTTGATACTTCTTGTTGATATGTAATAGACAAACTATATCGTTTGAAACAACGTGACATTCCTACCTTTTACCATTGTATAGAGGCTCATTAGAACTTACCACATCGTCAATCAAATTAATAAAGTGCATAACATGTGCATGGGTTTGGTCATTGTTTGAACCATGATAAGCTCAAGTTCAACACTTGGGTTGGGTCCAACGTAATTTATTATGGATTAGCCCAAGCCTAAAAAGTCTTTGATTGAACTTTTCTAAAGGATGAGTAAAAGCCCAATGCTAGGGCCCATCGTGATTATAAAAGTTGTTGATAAAACAATGTTTGTCTTGAACCAACTCAAACCCACATAATGGCCATTGCTTAAACCAAGTTTGAAGCTTGAATGGGCCCAAGACAAATACATGGGTCAATCATGATTAAAAAGAAATTGTCCATAAGATATTTCATTGCTTTAAAATGGTTTAATTTTTTATTAAATTGGTTTTATTTAGCAAACGTTTACACTTTTTAGACTCTAATTAAGCATGGTGATAAATTTAACGAAAAGAAACAATGATTTGAATGAAATCGACGTATAATATATATATATATATATTTTTCCCTGAACTGAGAAAATATATGCTTTTGTTATAACTTGCAGAAAATTGATTGTGTTTATGAAATCTAACCATTATGGGTTTACTATGTTTTGAACTCTGTCAATGACTCAATAGGGATATACGTTCGCATAGAAATTAGTTTATTATCGAGCTTACCACTGATCTACGTGTGGTTTTGGTTCTAGTTATATACAATGACAATAGCCACAACTTTTTTTTTTTTTTTTTTTTTTTGAGAAGAAAATCACAACTATTTAGTATATGTAATAGTTTACAACGTGTTTCTTGTTTCAAGTTTGTTAGAGATATATTAGCCTAATAGCATAGACTCAAGCTCAATTCTTTTATATGTACAAGCAAGAGACTTGACTTGCACACAGTAAAAGGATTGTGGGCTTTGGCCTGAGCCTATGACTTAACTTTCACATAATAGAAGGATTGAGCTTGGGCCTATGCTATTGGGCTAATATATATCTAACAAAGTCAAATGAATATTTGGTATCATTATGATTTGTTTCAATTGTGTATCATTAATTCAAAATGAACAAAATAAAACAATGTTGTTTAAAGCCTATGAAATTATTGGAGTTTTTGAAAAAAAAATATAAATAACTTTGATTTACTTTGGTTACTTACTAAGTTATCTCTCTATCTCCTAATAAACAATAACATGTTATGCGACTGAGCTACAAAGGCTCCCAACTCCTTTCTCTACTGCAGAATTTCAGATCTTGAGTAATAACAGAAACAAACGAATCCTGTTGGAATAGTGTATGAGAAGATATTATTAAATGTTAAACATCTTGTTTTTACATAATGCTCGGAAGTCTTGAAACATATGAGTTTTATTTTAGTTACAATGGATACTGTTAGAAGATGTCAAATTTTGAAATACATTTTAGAGAATAGTCATTGAGTTATATTATTCATATATGTGGTTCGAAATTTTAAATCCCCCTCCCTCACTACTTACCTATAAAATAAATAATGTGAAATTTAAAAATTATATACTCTCATATTTTATAAATTTGCAAGGACAGTTTAGAATTTACATCTACAAATATCTTGTCAATCATTCTGATGACGTCGTAAATTTGTCACCAATGGGTCACACCGTACTCGCGACTCGAACCGAATCTGCACGACAAGAACAACCGACGGACGTCCTTCAGAGAACACCGGTGTGGTGCCGGCCAAAGGTTCTCCGACGGTCAAGTTAGAATTGTTCTGTTTTACTTAGAGCGTTAGAGAGGGTCAATTAAAGCGTACCTCGATTTCTGTGGGTATTAGACCTTTTATAGTGATAGAGGGTTGACTTTTCCTTTTTGGTTTCCACATCTTTTCAATGTGGGACTCTACTCCCAATTCTTCTAAGCGTGGTGAGCAAGGATTCCCACTTTCGGATCTTAGGGTCTTTCTGGGCTATGGACGTTTCGGATCATAGGCCTTTACTGTGTCAGTCAGTGATGGGCCTTCAAAGCTGGGACCATCTTCACACAGGCCCAAGAGACCCAATCCGTCAGGCCCATTAAGGTAAGCCCATGAGGCCCATTAAGGTAAGCCCATGAGGCCCAATATTTTATCATCTTCAGTTGCCCCCTTCACCCCAATGGTCCGTCGCCTTCTAGGTAAAAGGATCAATGGGGTGACGGTTCTTACGTATGGGTATGACGGTCATTTTATAACGGATTCATGCAAGAAGGATGACGGTTCCAGATGGATAAACCTGTCATAGGAAGATTCACCAAATGGACGGTTATATGACGGGTACAAATCTGGCTGTACGTACTGACAGGTTGTCAGCATTTATTAAGCATGCCACGTGTCACTCTCTGAATGGTCGTTGTATAGGATCGAAGCGTCGCTTCGTCTTCCGTGCACCTCCTATATATATAAGGCGCCTCACTCTTTCATTTTTCACTTTTCACTCAGAAAACATTTGTCAGAGCGAAGCCGTCAACCTTGTCAGAGTAATCCGTCGTGGACGACCATCTGTTGATTATACCAACCGTCACCTATCCTCTGATAAGTTTGGTAAGTGCTTCTAATTTATTATAGTCAAGTTACATTTCCGTCCATGCATTGTTGTTAGGCTTTCCGTACCCGTCAACACATTCAAACCCGTCGGTCTTAGGTTTCATTCTCAATTGTAGGAAATGTCTAGTGCGTCAAGTAACCAGTCGGTGGTTCGTGATGGGACGGAATACGAGGATGTATACCCGTCCGGTCATAAAGACCAAGAGAGCCCCGGCGAAGATAGGAGTCCGTCTGCCTCTTCTTCATCCTCAACAAATGAGGATGTGGAGATAGTCGAAATAGAGGGTTCCGATGACGACGGGGATCAAGCACTGGAGTCCGTTGTAGGCGCTGATGGACTAAGGCAGTTCATCATGTTGCCAGAGTGGACGGTGCATAGGTTCACGTCCGTCATAAGGGAGAAACACTTCAGCACCTTCAGGACCAACTTCCAAATCCCCGACTATGTCTCCATCCGTCTGCCATATGCGTCGGAGAAATGTTACTATGAAGGGGTAGACGGTGTCGGAGTGTACGAGCAGGCGTTAAAGGCTAGACTTCGATTCCCGCTTTCTACCCTTCATAGGGAACTCTTACAGTACCTGGGGTTGTCCGTCACCCAGATATCCCCTAACGCCTGGAGGGTCTTCATAGCCATGGAGATTCTTTACGGTGCAATGTCAAACGGGGAGAGGAAATTGACGGTCCGTGAATTTCTTCACTGTTACCGTCCAGACGAGATTTCTGGATCAAGGGGGATGTATAGTTTTGCTAGTCGGAGCCCCTTGTTGAAGGTGATCTTTGAGACCCCAGACTCAAACAGAGACTGGAAGAGTCGGTACTTCTTCCTGGAGGGTGACAGATGGATGAACCATCCAGGGGAGACGGAGTACATGCCTGTCGACACAACTTGGGCAGTAATAAATCAGACACATATGCATCCGTCTAAATTTTGTACTGCTTTTCATATCCGTCCAGTTATATGTGTATATCTTGATCATCTTTCTCTGCAGGTAGACGGCGCCCACAAGTTAGCCTCGAGGAGTTTAGCTTCCTTGAAAAGGTTTGCAAGAAAACTACGCCGGAGGAAAGGACTTGGGCTAAGTTGGTGAACCCGAGGACAATACATTGGTACTGCGACGGTCCTGAGCCAACCCAAGAAGCAATCAGATACGACGAGCGAGTGCATAGACGTAAGCCCGTCAACTTTACTTTGCCATTTTCCTGGCTTTATTTTCTTTTAATTTCATTCGTCATTACTTGCAGAGATAGATGACGCGAAGAGGAGAGCTTTGATCAAGTCCCAGGCCGTCAAGAAGAGGGAATCCGGCGAGGAGGTACCTAAGGTGTCGGCTTCAGTCCCTAAGAGGAAACTGACAACAAAATCCGACCGTCCATTCAAGCAACCAAAGGTCTCTCTTGAACCTGTGGTTGGCTTAATGGCTGAGGGTAACAAGGCCGTCACCCCAGCGAAGCAGGGGAAGGGTAAGGGATTGATGACGGTCCCCGACGGTAAGCAAGAGAGACCTCCTTCCCTTCTCCGTGATGACTCCAAGTATGCATTGGAGAAGCTGTCGTCCATCATCACGGCAGAAGATTATGAAGACCTGGGAAACCATTCGACGGAGGCCATGGGGGAGACGGGCCTCTTTGCCGTCGCTCAGGTTGGTTATGTCCGTCAAGTAAGTTTTTATTTTTATTTCTTGTTGTTACTTACATTATGTGACGGTCTCTTTTCCATTCGCAGTCTTTAGTCATGATGAAGGGGCTACTGGATCGGTGTCTCAACCGTGAGAGTGCCTTGGACCGGGTGCGCGCGAAAGCGGAGCAGACGGAGGAAGAGCTCGGACAACTCCACAAATGGAGGTCCAAGATGGAGAAGAAGCTGGAGCTTTCTGAGAAAGTGAGGAAGGAGCTGGAGGAGAAGACGGCCACTGCGCTGACGGCCATAGAGAATAAAGAGGCGGAGATCAAACAACTCAAAGAAGAGATCCGTCAGGCGAAAGAGGCAGCCGTCGAGGAGTATCGATGCTCGGAGACCTGTTTGGGCGAGCTGTCGGACTCCTTCCTTCAAGGCTTCGATGACTCTCTCCGTCAAGTCAAGAGGGCTTATCCAGAGCTGGATTTGACGATGGTCAAACTTGAAGACCAAGCCCAGACTTCTGCCCTCCCCGTCGCCTCAGAAAATACGGAGGACCTTTTTGGCGACGGTGCTGCTCAAGGAGACGGAGAGTCCGCCCCGTCGAAGGATGTCCCAGTTACTGAAGAAAAGAAAGATTGATGCCTATGTACTTTATTTTGTGAACAATCCGTCCTTCTTTTTTATTCATTTTTTAAGACAATCCGTCCTTTCTCAATTGTATTAAACATTTGCCTTTGGGGCTTTTGGCTTAAAGTTCACATATGCTTTTTATAATTGTTTGGTACTCTGTTTAAAACTCCGTCTACCTTCTTGAGGGAGTATTTTTATGAGAATATTTGTTAATCTGTGATTATCCGTCCACATTGCAGACTTGTTATCTTGTGTTGATTGAGCGTTTACATCGGTGAGGATTTTCCCTTTCCGTCTGTTTTGAGAGGTTTATTATGCGGACCGTCCACTTTGTGGCGTTGTTCATCACTTTTAAATATATCGCGTATTTAATGGACTTGTAGAAAATTTTAACGTAGCTAGTATCCGTCCACTTTGCGAAGACGTCCATCTATTGTATCCGTCCACCTTGGGACTTTATTTCATGTAGGACAGTCCGTCCATCTCAAGGACGTTATTTCATGTATTTCAACATCTTAGTGATCTGTCCACTTTGTGGACTAATTACATCACCTTAGTGATCCGTCCACTTTGTGGACTAATTACATCACCTTAGTGATCCGTCCACTTTGTGGACCTATGTCTCATCACCTTAGTGATCCGTCCACTTGGTGGACTTATATTTCATCATCTTAGTGATCCGTCCACTTTGTGGACTTACGTTTCATCACCTTAGTGATCCGTCCACTTGGTGGACTTATGTTTCATCACCTTAGTGATCCGTCCACTTTGTGGACTTATGTTTCACCACCTTAGTGATCCGTCCACTTTGTGGACTAATTACATCACCTTAGTGATTCGTCCACTTTGTGGACCTATGTCTCATCACCTTAGTGATCCGTCCACTTGGTGGACTTATATTTCATCACCTTAGTGATCCGTCCACTTTGTGGACTTACGTTTCATCACCTTAGTGATCCGTCCACTTGGTGGACTTATGTTTCATCACCTTAGTGATCCGTCCACTTTGCGGACTTATGTTTCACCACCTTAGTGATCCGTACACTTTGTGGACTTATGTTTCACCACCTTAGTGATCCGTCCACTTTTTGGACTCATGTTTCATCACCTTAGTGATCCGTCCACTTTGTGGACTCATAACTCATCACCTTAGTGATCCGTCCACTTTGTGGACTCATGTTTCATCACCTTAGTGATCCGTCCACTTTTGTGAACTTAGGGTGATCGTCCCTGTAGGACGATCCGTCCATCTTGTGGACTTCATATTGTGTCCGTCCATCTTGTGGACTTATGGTTATCATCCCTGTAGGATGATCCGTCCACCTTGTGGACTTAGTGGGATCGTCCCTGTAGGATAATCCGTCCATCTTGTGGACTTCTATCGTTTCCGTTAACTTTGTGGACAATTGCAATGACATACATTCAAGTAGAAGATCAAAATTGCATCTGATTGTAGAAATGCGTAAAGGAAAAGTGCCTGCCCCCTTGGGCTTAAAAAAGGCACGACAATATTGTAGCAAAAATAGTTAAACAGTGCCAATAAAAGTTAATAATGCCAAAAAGTCTTAAAAGAGAAACTGGTTGTCGTGTCGCTATCACTGGTAGTATTTCCTCAAGTGCTCGGCATTCCACGGATGTGGTAGCTTTTCTCCGTCTATTGTCTCCAGGTGGTATGTCCCTTTCCTTTTCCACGACGTAACTCTGTAGGGTCCTTCCCAGTTGGGGCCGAGTTTTCCCTGTGTAGGGTCTCTAGTTGTACCCATGACCCTCCTGAGTACGAGGTCTCCAACTTGGAAGCTTCTTTGTCGGACCCGGGAGTTGAAATGTCTGGACATGCGATCCTGGTATCTAGCGATCCTCTGTTCTGCTGCCGACCTGACCTCATCTATAAGGTCCAGCTGTAGCCTCATGGATTCGTCATTCCTTCCCTCGTCGTGGTTGTGAACCCTGTAGCTTGTGAGCCCAACTTCCGCTGGGATGACTGCCTCGCTCCCGTAGGTCAGTCGAAACGGTGTCTCTTCTGTCGGAGTCCTCGCCGTTGTCCTATATGCCCACAGTATGCTTGGCAGTTCTTCTGGCCATATGCCCTTTGCCCCCTCGAGCCGAGTTTTGATAATCTTTAGCAGGGATCGGTTTGTGACCTCAACCTGACCGTTAGCCTGAGGATGGGCGGGGGATGAGTAGTGGTTTTTTATTCCTAGCTGTGAGCAGAAATCACGGAAGGGGCCGTTATCGAACTGCCTCCCGTTATCTGAGACAAGGACTCTAGGAATACCAAACCTACATACTATGTTCCGCCAGACAAAACTTCTAATGTTCTTTTCTGTAATGGTGGCCAAGGCTTCCGCTTCTACCCATTTCGTGAAGTAGTCAATGCCCACTACCAAGAACTTTAGCTGCCTTATCGCCGTTGGGAAAGGTCCCATGATGTCCAGTCCCCACTGAGCGAACGGCCATGGAGCCGTTATGGGGGTCAGCTCTTCAGCTGGCTGTCCGATAAAATTGCTGAACCTCTGGCATTTGTCGCATCTTTTAACATAGGACTCAGCATCCTTTTGCATGGTCGGCCAGTAATATCCAGCTCGTAACAGTTTGTGCACCAACGACCGCGATCCAGAATGGTTCCCGCATATTCCTTCGTGTACTTCCCTCATCACGTAGTCTGCCTCTTCAGCCCCGAGACATCTTTGGTAAGGACGGGAGAAACCTCTCTTGTAAAGAATGTCTTTTATCAAGACGAACCTTGCCGCTCGGACTTTTAGCTTTCTCGCTGCCTCCTTCTCTTCAGGCAATATCCCGTCCTTTAAGTATGAAGCTATCGGCGTAGTCCAGTTTCTTTCGGAGCGTATCTCCTGCATGTTGTCGGGGTCTATTAGCGGAAAGATTTGAACAAAGGGAAGTACATTACCCGGTGTTATCATATGTTCTGCTGAAGCGGCTTTGGCTAGCCGATCAGCGAGCTCATTGTCTCCCCTGGGGATCTGGACGAATGTTGCTTTTAGCCCGTCGACTCTCGCCTTTACTTGATCAAGATATCTCTTCAACCTTTCCCCTTTGCATTCATAATCTCCGTTTACTTGATTGGTGACGACTTGAGAGTCGCAATGCACGGCCACACTTTCAGCTCCGGCGGCTTTAGCTAGGTCGAGTCCTGCTGTTACCGCTTCGTATTCTGCTTCATTGTTGGTAATGGGGAAGTCGAGACGGACCATACATTCAATCTTGTCTCCTTCAGGTGACAGCAATACTATGCCGGCTCCTCCAACTCGCTTATTGGATGATCCGTCGGTGTAGATGTTCCACTGGGGGCGTTCTTCTGCCCCCTTGTCCGCGTCATGCGTAAACTCAGCTATGAAGTCGGCTACAGCTTGTCCTTTAATGGCCACACGTGGACGATACTTGATGTCAAACTCACTCAATTCTATTGCCCACAGCGTCAGTCGACCTGCGGCCTCAGGATTACTTAGTGCCCTTCGCAAGGGCTTGTCGGTCACTACGTTCACGGTATGGGCTTGAAAGTAGGGCTTGAGCTTGCGAGCCGCCGTGACCAACGCAAAAGCGAGTTTCTCCATAGGTTGGTATCTTTCCTCGGCACCGCGGAGCGCCCGGCTGGCGTAGTACACAGGCTTCTGTGCCCTGTCCTCCTCTCTGATTAAGGCCGCGCTGACGGCCGCAGTGGAGACAGCCAAATAGAGGAAGAGCTCTTCACCTGGTTGCGAGGGGCTCAGCAGAGGCGGTGAAGATAGATAGGTTTTTAACTCCTCGAAGGCTCGCTGACACTCGTCCGTCCACTCAAATGACTTTTTCAATGTTCGAAAGAAGGGTAAACATTTGTCCGTCGCTCTCGACACGAATCTATTCAATGCCGCTACCTTGCCGTTGAGGCTCTGTACTTCCTTCACGTTTCTCGGGGGGGCCATCTCCATTATGGCTCGGATTTTGTCCGGGTTAGCTTCAATCCCCCTTTGAGATACCATGAACCCTAGGAATTTGCCTGCCGTTACACCGAATGCGCACTTTCCTGGATTGAGTTTCATGTTGTAGGATCGAAGTGTGCCGAATGTTTCCCTGAGATCTTCCAAGTGGTCTTCCTCCTTCCGGCTCTTCACCAGCATGTCGTCCACATAAACTTGGACATTCCTCCCGATTTGCTGTGCGAACATCTTGTTCATTAGTCTCTGGTATGTTGCCCCTGCATTCTTCAGACCGAATGGCATTACTTTGTAACAGAAGAGTCCTTGACTGGTTACAAACGAAGTCTTCTCCTGGTCGTCCTCGTGCATGCGGATCTGGTTATAACCCGAGAAAGCATCCATGAAGCTTAGCAATTGGTGTTGAGCCGTCGAGTCCACTAGGATGTCGACCCTTGGAAGGGGATAGCTATCTTTGGGGCATGCTTTGTTAAGATCGGTGAAGTCTACGCACATCCGCCATTTGCCACTCGTTTTCTTTACCATTACCACATTCGCCAGCCAATCGGGGTAGTAGACTTCCCTGATGAAGCTTGCCTCTTGGAGTTTGCGGACCTCTTCCGCTATTGCTTGGTCTCGTTCCGGGGCGAATACTCTCTTCTTTTGTCGGACGGGTTGAAACGAGGGCAATACATTCAACTTATGTACCATGACCGAGGGATCGATTCCTGGCATATCGTCATGGCTCCAGGCGAACACATCCTTATTGCTTCTCAAGAAAGCTACGAGCTCTTGACGGATTGCGGGTTTGGCAAGCGTTCCGATCCTGGTGGTTCGGTCTGGATTGGAACTGTCGAGAGTTATCTCCTCTAGCTTCTCTGTAGGTTCTGCCGTTGTTCGGCGTTCCTCTATGTTCAAGGCCTGGATCTGGTCTTCCACCTCCATCATAGCTACGTAGCATTCTCGTGCGGCGATTTGACTTCCGCGTAGCTCTCCTACCCCATACTCTGTTGGGAACTTGATCATCAGGTGGTAAGTTGATGTTGCCGCCTTCCACGAGTTGAGCGTGGGTCGCCCAATAATAGCGTTGTAGGCTGACGAGCAATCGACCACCAAGAATGTTACGTCCTTGGTGATTTGTTGTGGGTAATCTCCTACTGTCACCGATAACGTGACTGCGCCCAAAGGGAATATTCTACTCCCTCCGAAACCAACGAGCGGGGCGTTTGTTGGTATCAGCAGCTCCCTATCAATCCTCATTTGTTGAAACGCCGGGTAATATAAGATGTCGGCCGAACTACCGTTGTCGACCAACACTCGGTGGATGTTGTAGTCGCCTGCCCGCAAGGTGACGACGAGGGCATCATCGTGTGGATGGTGTAGGCGCCTTGCATCCTCTTCCGAGAACCCGATAATGGGGCCTTCCCTTCTTGCCATCTTTGGCACTGTACCCGCCAACTGGACATTCTGTACCATCCGAAGATATGTTTTGCGAGCCTTTTTTGATGATCCGGCCGCACCTGTTCCTCCAATTATCATCCTTATGTCCCCCAATGGGGGCCTTGGTCGCTCGTTCTCTCGACGGGGGTGTTGTTCTTGTGGGGGTTGATCCGTTCTCTCCTTACTGACGAACTTCTTCAATTTCCCTTGTCGGATAAGGGTTTCGATTTGTTGCTTCAAATCATAGCAGTCGGCCGTGTCGTGACCATGGTCACGGTGGAAGCGGCAATATTTGTCTCTGGACCTTTTGTTGGGATCACTCTTCAGCTTTCCCGGAAACGTCAGGGATCCTTCGTCCTTAATCTGCATTAGGACTTGGTCTATCGGGGCGGTCAACGGAGTGAAACTTGTGAACCGTCCGCCCATTGGTTTTGGACGTCTCTCCTCCCTTCGATCTCCCATCCGTCCTCTCTTCCGCCCCTGGTCCTGTCGGGGGTCCTCTTGTCTGTCCCTTTTCTTGGGTCTGTCTTCTCGGGCTAACAGTGCGTCTTCAGCGTTCATGTACTTGGTGGCCCTGTAAAGCACCTCCGACATGGTCTTTGGGTCGTTTTTGTATAGGGAGAACAAAAACTTACCCCCCTTGAGCCCGTTCGTGAACGCTGCCACCAATATCTTGTCATCGGCTTCGTCGATCGAGAGCGCTTCTTTATTGAAGCGTGATATGTAGGCCCGTAACGTCTCCTCCTCTCTCTGCTTGATATTCATTAAACAAGCTGTGGACTTCTTATACCGATGTCCACCGATGAAGTGCGTAGTGAACTGAGCGCTCAGCTCCTTGAAGGTGCCGATGGAGTTTGGTGTTAGTCGGCTGAACCAAATCCTTGCCGCGCCCTTCAGGGTTGTAGAGAATGCCCTACACATAATTGCGTCTGCCACTCCCTGAAGGTGCATCAGGGTCTTGAAGGTCTCTAGGTGATCTAGAGGGTCCTTGATTCCGTCATAACTGTCCATACTCGGCATGCGGAACTTACTCGGCAGGGGGAAGGAATTGACGGACGCCGTAAATGGCGAGTCAGTCCGGTTGACAAGGTCGTCAAGATCGCTGGACACTCGCCCCTTGAGAGCGTTCATCAGGACTTCCATCTGTTCCTTCATCGCCTGCATCTCCGCGATGATGGGTTGTGGAGCTGTATCCGTCACTGAAGGAATGCTGGCGTCCCGTCGCACTTGTTTGCTCGGGGCGTTACTCTCCTAAGGTCCGTCATTATTTCTCCTTTCCTCACTGTTCCCTTCTTGATCTTCTCCTTGGCTATTCACCGCCGCACTCTTTTGATTCAGCTGCTCTACCAGGTCGTGGTTTTGTTTGGTTAGGCGCTCCACGGCTGCGGCGAGCGTCTTGACCTGTCTCTCAAGGGCAGTCGTAGGGGCTTCTTCTTGGACGTCATTTGTGGTTGCCATCGAGCGTGTGAGTACCATGTAACTCTTTTGTCTCGGAAACGTCGTTTTTCCCACAGACGGCGCCAACTGATGACGTCGTAAATTTGTCACCAATGGGTCACACCGTACTCGCGACTCGAACCGAACCTGCACGACAAGAACAACCGACGGACGTCCTTCAGAGAACACCGGTGTGGTGCCGGCCAAAGGTTCTCCGACGGTCAAGTTAGAATTGTTCTGTTTTACTTAGAGCGTTAGAGAGGGTCAATTAAAGCGTACCTCGATTTCTGTGGGTATTAGACCTTTTATAGTGATAGAGGGTTGACTTTTCCTTTTTGGTTTCCACATCTTTTCAATGTGGGACTCTACTCCCAATTCTTCTAAGCGTGGTGAGCAAGGATTCCCACTTTCGGATCTTAGGGTCTTTCTGGGCTATGGACGTTTCGGATCATGGGCCTTTACTGTGTCAGTCAGTGATGGGCCTTCAAAGCTGGGACCATCTTCACACAGGCCCAAGAGACCCAATCCGTCAGGCCCATTAAGGTAAGCCCATGAGGCCCAATATTTTATCATCTTCACATTCCATACCATTAATTCACACATTCTCTGTTTGTTTATAATGCACGTTGAATTCTATATTAATTGGACATTGTTTCTATCACAATTACAAAAAATATGCATTTAATGTTTTTTATAACTAAAAGTCTAAAACTATGAAAAAAATGAGAGAGCGAGTCACTTGAGATGGTTTGGTCATATTCAAAGGAACGTGATTATTGCACTAGGGAAAAAAAATGAGTTGATCCAAGTTAAGATAATTTAAAAAGGTAGGGGAAGACTAACATAAGTAAAAGTAATAATAAATAAATAAAAAAAAGACTTCTCAAAAAAAGTAACTGAGATTATGACTTTAGATAAAATATAATGAAGAAAAAGAAATTAAAAATACATGTGACAGAATCCTAACTAATATGTTAATCCATAGTCAACCCCAAAATTTGGGATTAAAACTTGTTATTATTGTTGTTAAACTAATGTTGTGATATAAAAAATGTATTTTTGAATAGGGTATTATCTTTATATTTGATAATATGACAGTAATTAAAAAATTAAAACATATATTTTATAGAAAATTTGACAAGATAAATACAATAGAAAAGGTCAATGACTTGTCTCTTTCATATTCTTAACATGAAAGAAAAGGGCACTATTTAATATGGTATTTTTCACTTTATATTTTCTCAAACAAAAAAAAAAACTTGTATTGGATAGATTAAGAAGGAATGTCCAAGAAAGGCACGGCTAGACAGAGATGAATTCGTTCACCATCTTAGCTACTTTCAATAAAATTGAAGAGGGAAAGGGACAAAATGATCCACTCTGGAATGAGAGTGATTCTTCATTCTTCATAAATTTGGATTTTACCCTTGATATTTTCCCCAATCATATAATAACGGGCACCACTAATTAAATTTATGGAAATCTATCATTCATGTAAAAGAAAGGAATATTATGTGATTGTACTTGGAGAGCATCTTTAATAATTTTTCCTTGAATAATGTAATTTTGATAACCAATGTAAATCAAAACCATTGCCCCAAATGGCTATATCAAAGATTCAAAATGACAAAGAAGGGTGTGCATCTAACTACGTTCGAATCTGATAAACCCTAGTTAAAATTGATTTAATAAATGAGATCTACTATTATATAAGATAGGTAGAGTTGGTTGAAAATTAGCTAATTTTTAGCAAATTCTACTTTGCTCATTTCCATCCAAACTGAACATAAAAAAGAAGTAAACAAAACTCCAAGGCGGCCATGATGATCATCATCACAAATTTGTTCACCTTCTCCCATGGTTACACCTAACATGGTGGGCATTCTTTGTAGTTAAAGACTTATTAGGTGTGGGTGAGTGTCAATCTTGACCTTATTGCTAGTATCAGCCTAGCTATTTATTGAGTTGCGGCTCACTCCAAAGAATTTTAGTCATTTTACCAATCTCATATTTATTTTCTGGCATTTCATTTTAGGGAATGTTTGCAGCATGCTTCGTTTTTCTCAAAAAGAAAAGAAAAAAGATGAGCTTATTTTCCATTTAAAAAAAAATAGTTATTATAATCAATTTTTTATTTCCATAATATGCATTTACTTCCTTTCAGACTTAGATATTGGTGATGCTGATGCAAATGGGTAACTGAGTAATTAGCAAGTATATTAATTGGGGACAGCAACAATAACGTGTTAAAATGTTTTTTTTTTTTTTTATGAGATAAGTAGATAACGTGTACAAATGTAAGGTAAGGTAAAGTAAGGGTCAGTGCTAAATTCCCGCAGGAAGAGCGTAGAATTGAACAAATGATTGGTCAGTAGAGGTTAGAAACTCCCTTGTGTTTTAAACATCTTATACTTCTCGTATTTTAGGGCGCGATTGCCGTCCCTTGTGTTTTAACTCTTGACTCAAGGAGACATCATCCCATGCACACAAGTCATTTGGTTCACACGTTTCACAACCCAAAATATTAACATGGCAGTTTGTTTCATGCTAATTTTTGAACGAGAGTATGTTTGCCACAAACTATTAGCTTTTAATTTTGTTTTAATTTTTTATTATAATTTAAATTTAACAGAACGATTTAAAAATAATAATTTAGTTTTAAATTTTTTGTCACATATTTAAATAAAATCTACAAAAAAATTATATCTTTTGTATTATTATGTGTAAATAAGTTATATATATATAAATATATATATATATTTATATATATATATATATATATATATATATATATATAAACTACAAGATACCTAAACGATACTAAAGGGGCTGTGTTCTTCATTGCTTTTTTATATTTTGATTTTTACTGTTGTTGCTTTTGTTGTAAGTTACAACAAATAAAGTGGGTAATGGGCGGGTTCATAGATATGGATAAAAATTGCCACCCCTAGTTGTAACTTGTAACTTAAGGCACGTTTGGTAGACTGTAATAAACACTGTAATGTAATAAATATTTTTTATGGCATAATTATTCGATTGTTTGGTTATATTTTTATTAAAATGAATAGTTATTCCTAATGAATAGCTATTCTTCAAAATGAGGAATAACTATTCCTTATCAAAAGTACTGAATATCTATTCCTTCACCTTATGTAATAACTTTTTTAAAAAATTTCTTAAAAACCTATTACTTGCCACATCTTCAAAGGGAAAGAAAATAAATTTTCCTTGTTGTTAATTATTAGTTCTATTTTGAATACTCTAAAATAAGTGTATTTTAGGAAATTTGACTTTAAAATGATTTAATTACACATTCTTTTTATACTCAACTAAATTGTGGATGCATATTCAGAATTCTATTCCTAAATAGTTACCAAACTAATGAATAGTAATACTTATTACATTCCAGCTTAATGTATTCCTTGTAATATTTATTCTTATTCCCATATAATAATTATTACAGTGTACCAAACGTGCCCTTAATGTTATGGTCTACTCTCATTTATTAGGGGTGGGGCCAGCTCAAGGCGTTGTGGGACCTAAGGCAATTACTTTAAATATGGTTTATTCTTATATTTTGAATATTAATAAAAGATTTATTTAACTTTTGGTATTTTATTTATTTAAAATCTATTTTTTAGATGCAAAATTACAAATTAAAATGAATTAATCATATTACTCAATGACTATACAACTAAAATAAATACTATCTATTGAGTGAAACAACCAAATACTACAAAATTATAATTGAAAATTTTAATAAAATTATATATTTAATATCTCTAAATAAAATTTGAGAATAAAGTTATTTACTAGTGCGAGAATAATGAGTTCTTTCAGCATTTGTGTGTGGGAAATTAATGAGTTCTACACTTTAAAACTAATAAAAACAAATAATCATTGTCACATCCAACAGAAAGATTTTACTCATTATGGGTTTTCTTTTTCTAGCATTTCTTTGATAAAAAAAAATTACTTTTTAATTATTAGTAAAAATTTAGGGGCCTTATTTTCATTGAGGCCTTAGGCGGTTGTCTAGTTGCCTCATGCCTTGAGCCGGCATTGATTAGGGAAACCAAAATTCAAATCTCCATTTCCATTGTTGTAACTATTGAATTATTATTATTATTTTTAAATGATGTAATATAATTAACCTGTTGTTGGTGAGTGATGGTTACAACTTATAATTATATACACTCAATTGACTTGACATTGGTTTAAGCTTTGACTCATACCTCCTCCTCTCCTTCCCCCTCTCTTGCTATATGTATATTTATAAATAAAGACTCATTATTACCTACTCTAATTTATAAATGAAAGCTCGAATATGTGAAAACACAAGAGCTTGTTTAGACGTCCAAATTAAAATTGCGGCTAGATTACTTTTACTCTAACTTAGACTAAGTGCGGAATAAGAATAAATGAGTGCAAACAACCAATAACACTACCCTAAACCATATTCATCTATTATCAACGATATAAAGTAAAGCTTAAGAATAGGGAAGAGAGATGCAAATACAAGATAACACCGAGACGTGTTATCGAAAAGGAAACCGAAGAACTTGGCGAAAAACCTCTTCGCCGCCCTACAAGCGGTAATCGATCCAGTAGAGAATAAAGTTGGAGTATACAAATATCAAAAGACGCCCTAGTCTACCCAATGTATTTGAACCCTCCAAGCTCCTGCTACCAACTGGCTTCTCAAAACCTTGTCTTCTCTAACTTTTCCGGATCCCGCAATACGCCTAATTGCATCCGCCAATGATTGGCTCCTTTCAATACTTCACAGCAACACTAAAACCTCACTTGACACTCAAATTGGATGTGGTAAGTGTTTGGACTATCAACCTCTCAAGGATTTAGAGATGGAAAGATAGAAGTAGAGGAAAACCACAAGGAAATGTGTAGATAATTGTGGGTATAACAATCTCTAACTCTCAAGTGTGTATTTTAGGGTTTTCTCTCTGAAAATCCTCATTACAATATGTGGGTAATAAGGGTATATATAGTGTGGGTAAAGACTTGGTAAAACAAAATGACAAATTAGCTAAACAGAATGTTTCACAAGTATTTCGTGAAAAGGCCTTACCTGCGAGACACTTGCGAAAACTCTAGGTTGTCATGACTCTTCACATTCCAGTTATGTGCTCCACACATGGCTACTTTGCGGGTTAGCTTTTCGCAAAATTCACTTGTTCTTTGTTTTAAACTTGAGTCTTCACACTCTCATACACTCATCCCTTACAATTAAAATTCACATAAATACAGGGAAAAATGATTGAATAAAATTATAATCAAATTTGGCATGGAATTAAAGCCAACACAAAATAGTTGTAAATCATAACTGTACCCAAAAAAAAAAAAAAAAATCATGTGTTTGATTCCCCCTCTCACTAGTTGTTGTAATTGTCGAATTATTTTTTTCGTTTTAAAAAGAAACGTCATTACACACATTCATCCCATTGATGCTTACACCAAAAGCCAACTTTTGGGCCTAATTAGTAGTGGCAAAGACGATCCTATTAATGGTGTGAATCCTAAATCAGCAAATGATAAAAAAAAAATTCAAGTTTCATTAACCAGTTTGGTTAGATACGAAATAATGGAAGCCAACATTTTAATTATCTAAATAGTTGTACCCCTTGACAACCTTTGTGAGCTTAAAGGGAATTTTTTTTTTTTTTTAATTAAAAAATATCCCTTATTAGGTAAGTTAAACTTGTTTGTTCATTGGGCAGCTTCGATGATAAATTGACACAAATCTTATTGAATTAGGGCCATCAAGACAATCACCAAGTCAATTTTGGAATGTTTGACAAAAAACTTCAAAGAGTGAATGATAAAAGTCAAACTCAATCAAAATCGAGACAGATCCTAACACCTAGATCACCATAAATGAAAGCAAATATGAGAAAAAAAAAATACTACTAAAAAATAAAGTCAAATTTTAGGGGCTAAAAAAAAGAATAGGGAGAAGAACTCAAGCCCCTTCGCTTAATGGAAAGAGCAAATCACTGATCAATACAATGACTTGATGTCAAGATTGTGATAAAATAGTATACTCTTGCAATCGCATTCAGAAATCATCTTGGGTGGTCATGCAGATGCTTTTAAACGTGGTCCATGAATCAAATCCTATCCAAGTCTTCACTTATTTACCCCACTGTTCCACTGAGTCTGCTAATTCATTGTTATGGAAGATATCGATCAAGCTATATTCTGTGTCCATTGTGTCCTGGATAAACCCATCACCATTCATTAATCTTGGTGGGTCATCTTCATTTTTGGTTCTTTAAGTTTTAGATTTATCATTTTGATCAACTGAGTTCGATTTTGTTTTTATAATGATCATTTCGCTCATCTTTGTGACTAATATAGCCGTTAAGTGTCAACAAAATAACGTCATTTTTCATTTTAATGACAAGATTGACCATGCACATGGACAAATGAATCAAATGAAAAATCTTAAAATTAAAGGAACCAAAATAAAAATTACTCCAAAATTTAAAAGATTTACACAAGGTATAATTAGTGCAGACTCTATGTTATAAACAATTGATGCGGTCGTTTAAGGCCCCAAATACGAAAAAAGCTCCCAAACTTTAATCAATAGGATTATTTCTTTCATTGTAATGGTATTAATTAAGTCAAAATATTAGCTAATAAATAAAATAATTTTTTTATATTTTTTTTATCAAATGAAAAACAAATAAGAAAGAGAGAGAAATGCTACTTCCACAATATTTTTTCAACAAATCATAAGTAGGAAGTTGTTACAGGCTATTATTGATGGCAAAAAATAATTTTAGTGGTGGGTTCAAAGAATTAGTAACAAGTTAACACCTACCTTTTATTATGAAAAATATTGTGAATGTAGCATTTCTTAAAAAAAAAAAAAGAGCAATATACAAAAAAATTCACAACATTTTCCACAATAATTGAGCTGGCAAATTTTTATTAACATCGCTCTTTTACTTACTACGATCAATTTGTCACATTAATCGGTGTGAAAAGTTTTGTCAAATTTTTTGTATCTATAGACTTTCTATTAAAAAAAAAAAAATCTACGTGATTTATATTAATTAGTAGTAATTTTGCATTTAAAACAAGATAATCAATTTTCGCTTTAAACCTCAAAATGCACTAAGCCGCCCCCAAATGCACCAAATCGCCCTTGAGTATAATTTAGTTTATTAAGGAAATACATGTTTAGTCAAACTTTTTGTGATATTAATCACTGATACTACGTAGTCATCCATGTCTTTTGGGATAAGATATTAATGCCACACCATACCTAGTAGCTGAGGTGAAAGCTTCTGATTAGGGCTTGCAAATGTTTGATATTCACACATTCTTAGCAGAAAGGGGACCATAGTGGTGGACCCCTAGCCATTAGCCACTACCCTCTAGCATAAAAAAACGACACAGCTTGTGGTTGAAATCACAGAGAGGTACGTGTGCTTTATGTAATGGTGAAATACAAAAAAGTCTTGGCTCTTGTTTTCTACACTAATATCTGATGTCAACTAGGCTTGCGATTGAGACTCGCTTATTTTGCTAAAATTAAATTTCTTTTGTTAAAAGTATTGTAGATAAAGGAAAAAATTATTTGAAATAGTACAATAGGACCCTTGAATAATAGCAAAAATAACCTAAATAGTAAAATAAATTGACAAAAATAATTTTTGCCAAATAGACATTAGTGCTAAACGTAAGAAAAAAGCATAAGACAAAGAAATTTTTAGATTTTGTATTACCGTTACAAAGTTGGAAGAGGGTATGACCCATGGGTAGCAAGATGAGGCATTTTACATGAGATGGTTGATTAGAATGTTTTGAAAATCGTAATTCAACCATGTGGCTCATTAGTGGGTTCCAGTTAACTCAATTAGTAAAGTTTTTGATGGTTGTATAAGAGATCTGAGGTTCAATCCCCGCCTACACCAAAAACTGATTGATGTCTTGGTCTGATAATAAAGAGCTATTATCAAGAGCGCATGCTATAAATTAAAACTCTCTCTCAAAAAAAAAAAAATGTGGCTCACTAAACAATTAAGGGGATGCAAAGGCATTAATTTATACAAATTGAAATGATATTTCTGTCTGTTTACATGTCTCATACACGTCGTGTATACTTACATTCCGTAATTTGAAATAAATATGTTAGTACTATTCAGTCTAGAATTTTATAGGTTATGCCTACGATTTGTGATTTAATGATATTGTCCGACTTAGATTCCAACCTATCATTTTTGTTGTGAGAAAGAAAAAACTTTTATTAATATCTATTTACAAAAGAGGTTTTATTATTTATTTTAAATTATTTTAATAAAAAATTAACCTATGTACTCTTCTTCTCACCTATTGATTTTGAACCAAAATCAATGTGATACGAAAGGGAAAAAAAATTCTAATAGGAGGAGGATTTGTTGAATCTCAAACTCGAATGACACTTGGTTCTTTTGTAAGATCAAGATGAATAATAATAATAATAATTGTAAATTATACATTACTATTTCTCTATATGATACTAAGGGTACGTTTGGTACACTGAATATAGATTACATTAAGAAAAGTAATTTTTATTATTGAGAATAAAAGAAATTGTAATGGAATAACTATTACTATTTATAAGTTTGATTGTTACATAAGGAAATCTTGTAGAAGATGATGTATAAGGAAATTTTATATTTTTGGAAATATATTAATTTTAAAACCTATTATATGCACTAAGAAATAGCTATTACATCCATTTTAAAGAGGAATAGCCATTCTTCAATTTAAAAAATAGTTATTCCAATGTAATAACTAATCCATGTAATAAAGATACAACCAAATGACTGAATTGATATTACACATGAATAACTATTCCATTATAGGAGATATTACAGTGTACCAAACGTATCATAATTTGTAAAAGTAAAAAACAAACTCCTCTAGAGTCCCAAGGGGGAGTCAACCCACGAAACAAATGGTCCTATTAACATTGACCAAATGCAACCACAAAAATTCCACGGTAGGCTTGCGAATCAAAACAAATGGCACATGTCAACGCTCCCTTCGCAGCCACACACATTTTTTATTTATTTATTTATTTTTATATAAGATAAAAATTTAATATAAGTGTATATGTATGTGAAACTCTCACTTAAAAACTTAAATTCTAGTCCTTACTCCCCTCATCCAACACGAATTTTGTACTTATGAAGTGACCATCATGCCAATACCAAGAACGCGGGATGGTCAACCATAGGCAGCTTAATACTAAGATTTTTTTTAATAAAATAATTGATACTAAAATTCATTCAATAATATACAATACATAAAAAAAAAAAAAAAAACTTTGTTATTTTTTTTTTGAGAAATAATTACAACATGCTGCTAACTCCGCAGCTCGAACCCTTTCCCCCCTGGACCCCCAAACATTTTGTACATGGGGAAGTGCCAATTTAGCTACAAGGCCTTTGGCAAAATCTTTGTTATTAGATTCCTCCATTTTATACTCCACTAAGTATGGTATGTTTTTCTTAAAAAAAAAAAAAATGATAGTATGTGATTAATTTCATATGCTACTAATTATAGTATGAAATTTATTTTATACTCCACTAATTATAGTATGTGATTATTCACTTTATACTTAACCAAGGATGTGATAAGATTTGCTCAATTACGCGGTTATAATAAGTCTACTTTACGTGTATTTATTATCTTTATTGCTCTTAGTGTTTCCAATGATCGTGTTCATGGTTTAAATTCTCCCACCTCCAACTATCGATGCAATATATATATATATATATGTATTCATTTTATGCAAAAAAAAAATTCCCTGTTTTATGCTTATGAATTTGTCTTTCTTTTTTTTTTTATTTTTTATTATTATTATAACAAAAATGTATTTGACTTTTATTATTAAAAAAAAAAAAAAAAAAAAAAAAAAAAAAAAAAACACGACAAGATTTCAGCCAGTGAATCCCGAACATTCCAATTAGTTTATGAAAAAAACCACTTTCTTTATTTTACAATAAACCACATTAAAATAAATTTTTTTTTTACACTTAACCCAGATCATGCATGTTTGAGAGTGACAAAAAATGAATAAAAAAAATCATTATTTGTGTTTGAGAGAGAGACTGAGTGAGAGAAAAAGAAAGAAAAAGGGGAAAAAAAAAAGAATGAATAGGTTGTACAGTATTAGTAAGGAATTTGAATCCTAAATATCTCAATTAGAAACATTAAAAAATATTGATTTAGTTACAATGCTTTAGACCTTCTAGATTTTTTTTTTTTTTTTTTTGAAATACTTACATACTACATATAGTTAGAAATTAATTAATATATACACGTTTTCTTACCAACTTTTACCTCTTTAAAAGAGTAATACTAGGAGCACAAATCTAATATACATACTTACATACTACATATAATTAGAAATTCTTAGAAATTAATTAATATATACACGCTTCCTTACCAACTTTTACCTCTCTTTAAAAGAGTAATACTAGGGGCACAAACCTAATATATATACTTACATACTACATATAGTTAGAAATTGTTAGAAATTACATAACATATACACATTTCCTTACCAACTTTTACCACTTTAAAAGAGGAATACTAAAAGCACTATTTTTTTCACAACAAAACTTATGCGGTAAGTTGTTATTGGTTCTCCTTTGAATCAATAGCTGATATCATTTATTTATTTATTTATTTGTCTATCATTAATCACAACTTGAGACTTTTTTTTTTATTATGGCCAAAAAAGAAGGGACGGGATGACCATTGTGACTCACCTCCTGGATGTGACTATAAAAACACCCTACAAGAGAATGTTTTATTTTTTGAGTAACCTACAAAGAGAATGTTGACACTTAAAATTTGCTGTAGAAATATTGCGTGCGACACTTATAATTTGCTGTTTAAATATTGCGTGCGTAGCCTTGTTGCCGTGTAACCCTATCCTAACTTGGCTTCATTGTGAGCCTCCAGAGACGGACCAGACCCACTGGTCTTTTTATATCTTATAATAATTTTCTCCCTTAATTTCTCAGAAAAGTTAATATAAAAGAGGTGGTCTCAGTGTTTCCTAAATTTTTGTGTGTGCCGTCTATTAATGACAGTTTTGCATTGTGGGCTTGAGCTTGGCTTGCATGTGTTGACACTTGTCATTGTTGAAGAAATCTGGTTCTTCCTTGTTGTTGTAGTTATTGTTTGGGGTGTGTACTTTGTGGGTTCCAGAGATGGCGGCTAAGAAAGCGTGTGAGGCATTGACATTCTCAAAGAGCTTGATCGAAGAGGTGCAGAGATGGGGTTGTATGAAGCAGACTGGTGTGAGCTTGAGGTACATGATGGAGTTTGGTTCAGATCCCAGTGACAAAAATTTGCTAATCTCTGCTCAGTTCCTTCACAAGGAGCTCCCCATTCGAATTGCCAGGAGAGCCCTTGAGCTTCAAACCCTCCCTTATGGCTTGTCTCATAAACCTGCTGTTTTGAAGGTAAATACCCTTTTGTTTTGCATGCTTTTGGAAATTGGATTTCTGGGTGTTTTTCCAATTTTGTGTTTGTGATAGTACTTTGTGGCTTTGTGTATATGTGATTGTGGTTTATGGAACAGAGTAAAGTTTGTTACTTTATTTTTGGGGGGTTTATTTTTAGGATTAGGAAAAGTTGGCTGGTATTTCTTTATTGGATACCATTCATTTTTATATTATATATATTTTATTTTAATTACCTTGAATTCTGATTCTGCTTGCTGGGTTCAAGACGTTTTGTTTATTAGTATAATAATAGAAATGGAGATCCCTGTTGTCTGTGTTTTGATTTTTATTAAAAAAAAGAAGAAGGAGCAAATTTTCTGCAGGAGCTCCTCAAATTGTTATATCTGGTGAACATCTTTGAATTGGAAATGTTGAACTCCCTGATTGAACATATTGATCTGTTTTGGTTAGAGTTGAATTATGAATTTTTCTGTCTATTAGTCTATACTAAATTGAAAAGGCATAAGCATTGTTTTGGTTAGCATTATAGAAAGTACCTTTCTTGTACTTATCAAAAAAAAAAAAAAAGTACCTTTCTTGCTGTTAACACAGTTTTTGCTTTCTTAATGGACAAGTATTTTAAAATTGTGTACTTAATGATGTTCATTGTTGTTAAAAGCGCGTTTAGGCATGCTTAAAGCTCAAAGCTCCAAGGTGCAAGCGTTTTGTTTGGCCGAAGCGCCCACTTTTTTGAATGCACAAAGCACATTAATGAAGTGTGTTTGGGCGTGCTTTTACTTTGTTTATTTTTTGTTAAAAAATATATGAATCATTAAAATTAATTGCTTGATCTTGAAGGAAATGACATGGACCATTGATCTATTGTACAAACACTACTTTTAAGGCGGTGTATTACACAAACGATTTTTTGTTTTCGTATCAAAAGACGTAAGACACAAACAAGGATATTACTAAGCTTGTGCCTTTGGTCTATCCTTTTGGATATATTTTAATTGACTGATATACTTTGTTTGATCATAGCTATCACAATTATGTATTTTTATAAAGCACAAGTGAATAAAATGTTTAAACATTCTATAACTAGATTATCATGATATTTTCTATTGATAACTATTTTCAATTACTATAAAAAATTGAAATAACTTTTGTAAAATTTGAACTTGCAAAATTTTGAGCAATTGCACTATCCATTTTAGCCAATAGGCAAAATATATTACTATTTTGAGTTAATTAGATTTTTTGTGTTGTATGTTATGAATCTTTCTATTAGAGTTTATTATATATTACATTTGAAAAATGTATGCTTTACTTCAATTCGGCGTGCACTCTAGGAGGGTTTGCTTAAATGCACTTGACGGGTCTGAGGGTTGTTGCATGTAGGCCAATTGCTTGTCGCTAGGTGGTCCTTTTAAAAAAAAAATAGAAAACATTCTTGTTATAGTGATGCTCCAAACAACCCACCCCCCCCCCCCCCCCCCCCCCTTCTTTCTCCCCTTATGATGTTTTAAATATAGAAAGTGAGAAAATATATGGCTGTGTTTGGAAGGGGAAGTTACTTCAAGTTGATAGTTTATTTGTTGGATGGTAAACTCAGGGTTCAATTCCAGGTTTTGAGTGGTTAGTCACTTTGTGTGATGTTTTGATTCTCAGGTTCGAGATTGGTATTTGGATTCTTTCCGTGACCTTAGATCGTTTCCTGAGATCAAGGATACGAATGATGAGAAGGAATTTACTCAAATGATTAAGGCAATTAAGGTGAGACACAACAATGTGGTCCCCATGATGGCTCTAGGGGTTCAACAATTGAAGAAAGGCATGGAACAAAAAATAGTCTACAAGGATCTTGATGAGATTCATCAGTTTCTAGACCGATTTTACATGTCGAGAATTGGAATTCGCATGCTTATTGGTTAGTTCCAATTTGCTCTTGCCTTGTTATGATACTTGACTACTTTCTTAATTGGTCAATTCTACTAAATCTTCATCCTTTTTTTTTTCACCACCATTAATTGTACTACCATTGGAGTAGGTACTAAATAAGTTCTATATGCTTCAATTTTGGGTAAAACTCAGGGCAACACGTGGAGTTGCACAATCCTAATCCCCCTCCTCATTGTGTGGGTTATATACACACGAAAATGTCTCCACTGGAGGTAGCACGAAATGCCAGTGAGGATGCCCGTGCTATTTGCTTACGCGAGTATGGCAGTGCACCTGATGTTAATATCTATGGGGATCCTCATTTTACATTCCCGTAAGCCATCTGACTTATTTCAATTTGTTCCTTTCAGGTTTTATTTAATCTTTATGTTTCTATGTTTTTCTTCCGTTTTCTCCTCAGTTTTTTATTTATTTTTATTTTTATTTTTAAGTATAAATTTCAGTTCTCCATTCCTTGTGATGAGGATATTCCTCATGAAACTTTGCCTTGATTTGACGTATAATTATCCATTAGTTTTGACCTGAGATTTTTAATTATAGCACTTATTTTCTCTGTTGTATATAATGTTCTGTTTGATTTCATAACAGTTATGTTCCAACACACTTGCATCTTATGGTATTTGAGTTGGTTAAGAACTCATTGCGTGCCGTCCAAGAGCGTTTTGTGGACTCGGACAAAGTTACGTCACCTGTTCGAATAATAGTTGCTGATGGGCTAGAAGATGTTACTATCAAGGTAATAGTTGTTGTACTATACAGATTCAAGAAATATTCAATAAATTGTCTTTGTGAAGAAGCTCTTCATTTCTTTTTTGCCTTTCTTTGTGATAATTTGAGTTGCCACTTTTGATCATTTGTGTTGAACTAGTTTACACTGGTTAACCAGTTTCTCTGACTGACATGATAGGTTTCAGATGAGGGGGGTGGTATACCAAGAAGTGGTCTCCCCAAAATTTTCACATATCTTTATAGCACTGCAAGAAACCCACTGGATGAGGAATGCGATCTTGGTATAGCGAATTCAGTAACAATGGCTGGCTATGGATATGGGCTTCCAATAAGTCGCTTGTATGCTCGGTATTTTGGAGGGGATCTGCAAATTATCTCTATGGAAGGATATGGTGAGTTGAAAGTCCTCCAGATTTGTTGCATTCAAGAATGATTTCATACTCTTAAATGTTTAAGCTTGTTGGATTAGCACCTTGGGCTTGACATTCAAAGTCCCACAACTATATGGTATGGTATGATACGTCCATGATATAGCAGAATTTGAGGTATCAAGCATCTTTCTCTGTTAACTAGCTTCTGGCATTTGAACTGTTAAAGTGTCGGTAGCTAGTTAACAGGGAAAAGTGCTTGATACCTCAAATTAGTTGAACAATATTTTGGGTGCATCTTACTTTGTATCAAGCATTCCATTTCAAATCCAATAAGCTTGGCATACTTCATTATTTCTGTGTATTTGTGTTTCATCTGGGCAGTAATTACATGTCATCATGTTTTAAAGTCCCAATTTCTACACCTCTGATAATGCTCCATTAGTCCATTATTTCAGAGAAGATCGAAGAACAGGTTATAGAAATTTCATTATTTATAATTCATCATAACACTGAATGTTGCCAGAGGATTAGCTATTGCATCTTTGCTGTGCAAAAAACATGTAACCAATTTTTGATATTATAAACCGACTTAGAAAGCCCTTCACCCTTTGTGTAATTGAAAGTATACCTTATAGATTCACTGGAAATAGAAGACCTTGTTGTCTAATGTGGCAAAGGTATCCCTATTTTAGGGTTATTTTACTTGGTCCATCTCTTAAGGATATTATGGTGAACAGAACAATAGGTGCCAGAATAACTCATATGTGGGGAGTAAAATTATAACAGATAAACAATTCAAAGAGGCATTCATGGTATATTTGTGTGTTCTCTCATGGTTTCTTATTTAGAATTCTTTTATAATACACAATACGAGGGTGATATCAGCTTAGACTTAAATAAAATTGAATTCTGTAATATCTTCCTCTTTGTAAGCTGTTGATTCTCATGCATGGGCAGCCGAACTTTGTTAAGCGCTCCATTTTGTGGGCTATATCATGATGATGATATGCCTTTTCACCCTCAACTGTGATATTATTCGTCAATATTATGTGTTTATTTGATTGTAGTTTTTATATGTCTATGGCATTAGTTTATATCTGTATATTTATTCTCTCATATATATTTTTTCTTTTCAATCCAACAAAGAGCTTCTAATACATCTTTATATTTGCAATGTGCTTTTGCAGGGACTGATGCATACCTTCATTTGTCTCGTTTGGGAGATTCGCAAGAACCACTGCCGTGAACGTAGGCTACAGTTCCAAAGTTAACAATACCCTCAAGCTGTCATGATTAATTCATGGAAATATAGGACTGAGGTTGAATGCTTGTATGTTTTACTGTCAAAGAGACAGATTGCCAATTTTTTCATTCTAATAAATTGGCATTTCTCTTGTATATGATTTGTAAGTCCCCCTTACTTTTTCCTTGTATATTCTTCGTGGGTTGCTAGGTACAGACGTACAGTCATGATAATCCATATATTTCTTGGCATTTCATAGGGAGCAGTTTTATCTATAGAAGTTAATTGTGTTTTCTGCATCAATTGAATACATTTAGGCCTTGAGGGATGAAGTTCCTAAAATCTTATCAATTTATTTTAAAACAAGTGAATTGGATTTTGTCACATCATCATTTATTGGTAGGCAACTTTACTTTCCAATTTATTGAAGAGGCTGATTCCTATACTTAAATCCTCAACCTGTTGCTTTTAGTAGAAGGCACTTGCCATCACACCAAATCTCGACCTCTTTTGTCACATAATCAATGATTTAAATACATATCAAAATGATGATAAATTTAAATGGATTCAATGGCCTCCTAAAGCGCCAGCAATTGAGAATGGTCCCTCACTTTCCTGATGATAAGTTTTCTTGGGGTAGGCTCTATGCAAAGAACTTATCACTCTAAATTGGAGACACACACGGATCATTCTATGGTACATACAATGAATCATAGCTACCTTATTTTAGCCATTTATTTATAAATATATATATATTAAATAATACTATATCATATTTTAACGATTAAGATTAGGTAGAGATGCCGCATAAAAAAAAGTGTAAAATGTGTGTATTAGAGAATTTCTCCAAGATTTCTATATATTGGCTTTACTTAATGGATTTTACTAAGGGTATACATTAGTAAACTATTTTAAGAAACTTTATTATAAAAAATTGAAAAAACTATCAAAAAGTTTGACAGCCTTTTCAACTTCTCATAAAACATTTTCTAAATGAATGATTAATGTATGCCCTTACGAGTTACGACTTACATTAATGAGACCCTTGCTCAATAATCACCTGCATTGTCATGGTTAAACCCTGCATCCCCAGTGCCCTGGCATATGAATATAAAGTATAGCTATTGCTTTTATTTATATATTTACTTTAATGGAGTGCCATTACTCATTAAAGGGGGCTTTGGGATGGAGTCCTTAGCATTTCCCCAGTGCCCTGGCATATGAATATAAAGTATAGCTATTGCTTTTATTTATATATTTACTTTAATGGAGTGCCATTACTCATTAAAGGGGGCTTTGGGATGGAGTCCTTAGCATTAGGGGCAGAACCATGAATATTTTGTTTGGGGGGCTAAAACTATCAAATTGAAGAATATTTGATGTTCAAATCAAAATCACATTACCACAATTCCAATCAACAAGTCTTCCAAGGAAATCGAATAAGAGAATCTTTCTTTTGTAATCACAAAGAATTTTACCACATTCATCTATACAAATTCACATTTGTGAAATTATTTTACTTGTTTGATTTATTTCAAACTTGAAATTTAGTCGTCCACAAGGATACTGTAAGAGTTCCAAAAAATGGCAATCTAAACTCAATCCAACCCAAGACTAAAAATGAAATTCCAATCTAGCCGTCTTCCCTGTTAAATTACATTATTAACAAGTTTGGAAAAATTCACATTAAACTAAATTATTTCTTTATGTTCTATATGTATACAAAATAACAAGATCAATTAGATGGTATTCCACAGGAATTGCAAGTTTTAGAATTTATATATGAATAGAAGGGCTTTGCACATTCAGAAACTAGTTAAGTATTCCAAGAACTCTTAAACATGTCTTGAGCCAAAATTCCCATCAATAACTGTTATTTTCTGGAGCATGTGTTTATACATCACAAAAATCATGAACAATTTTATAATGGAAACTATGGGAAAGAGCCAACCTAGAAGAGAAACGGTACATGTGAATATAGCTATGAATTATAAATCAGCTCAGCATACTCTATTTATCATGTCATTTGGTAAAAGTATCACAGTTTATCGGATCTGTCGCTGGGTCTATCTTGACACAATAACTTTCCATGCTCTATAAATGCAGAAATATCTGATAAAAAATGGTGATGATATATCAGTGCCTTCTTTGCTTTGCACGCTTCAGTGACTGCCGACCCTTTATCTTCCATTTCTCATTTCCCCCTGGTTGATTCTTTTCTTCTATCTCTCGAACCTTGCGCTTCCTGAAACAGGTTTCCACATGAAAAGGAAAACAAAGCAAGATACATTACAAACTGAAATTAAACCTTCAATTCATAAAGAGATTCTGGCTATTCCAAAAAATAAGATGTAAATCAAATACAAACATGGATTATCATAAAAATAATTGTGCTCTTCACATAACTGAGGGCAAAGGAACAGCTTCCTCAGAAATAATCAAAATAATTCCAATTTGGTTAAATGTAGCAATGGAAATGTGTAAACTGCACAATAGAAGTCTTGATGGAAGTTCTGCTGGGAATAGTTACTAGAAATACAAAGCATAAATTAAAAGGTCATCTTTCAGCCTTCCTTCTCTCCCCATCTAATACTATATGCTCTCTCTTGTGCTTTTATACTGTGTTACATCATTGCTGTTTTCTTCACAAATTATGCTCGTCTGAAGATGTTTTTGCAAGTCCATTTGAAGATGACAACTGAGATAAGCACGCACTTATAGCATTTTAAATTTAAATTACTCCCTTTGCTGATGAATTTTAATTTTCATCTTAATCAACCATTCTATATAGGCAAAAGAACATAATTTTACGAATAACAATAATGCATTCTTTATACCTTTTAAACTCCCCACATTATGTTGTTATATGGTTTTTCAACCCAAACACAAGATAGAGTTGCATATCTCACCTGTAGTCAGCAAGGGTACGGTCAGATAGCAACTCAGCTGCAATTGTTCCCTTCCTCTCCTTATTTTTTAGTCTACCAGTGAAGAAGTCTGAGGCCGACTCTACCACTGTCCCGATCTAATTGTCAAAAGACAAATGGAATATGAATCAGCCAAGCCTAAACAACAAAATGTATGACGCCCAAAGGAGAATACACATTCCCATTTTCAGCTCCAACATATCACATACTATTAGTCTAGAAGTTACAAACAGACTTGCCTGGAAATACTTGGGCAACGTTTTGGATTTTGAATCACCCTTCTTGTAGTGCCTCTTTGGATCAATGGCACTTCTCAACTGTAATCATATACATGGGTTTGAATTCAGAAATCAAGAGGAAAATTTATTTAAAATAATTTTAGAATATAATAATCTGTAAGTTACAGGATCTAATAACTCCTAGCAAGCAAATGAACCATCAAAGTCAATTAGCAAGTGCCCTATTATCTTGATAAACCCATAAACTACTTGCATGCATATGCAAGCTTCACAATCACTTATCCCAAAAATAATTAAAGAGCAAGCTTCACAATAAGTTCTTATATATGATGATTTAGTTGTAATAATTCAGTACTCCGGAAGTACTGCTTCTTCCTCTCACATAATAATGGGTCCTGCTAATTCAATTCATGGTAGGCCCCATCATTTATGTGAGAGGAGAAAACATTGCTCAAGGAACAATGAAAACTTTTCCATAATTTAGATAGATATAAAAAGACTAAGAATCATGAGTTCCAAAATAATTCAATAGTAAATTGGAGATTGTTTAAATCAAACTTATTCAACTCCAAAGAAATCTCAAGATGAATCAGGCATAGTCTTATATCTAAAACATGTTATGATAAGAGAACACTCACTTGGGTCAAAGTAAGATCAAATCATAATTTAGAAGCACATCTTAAATTACAATGTGTTTGATTCTTGATGTGAATTTCATGTAAACAAACAGAACCATGTGCATTCAGGTCAATATAATGAGAACAATTTTTTGAGTGAAGTTGAGTTGCTGAATCAACTTTCTGAAATTGAAACTTTAAACATCCCTAAAGAGTAACACACCAAAGATTCCAAGATACTACCACCATAATTGCTTCAAGTCCAACCCAAATTTTATACTTGTGTATGTCAATGCCATTTTACAAGAAAGCTAACCAGCTGTATATGACTAAAAGATATCATTTATCTCCCAGGAAAATCATCTTTGTATGGAACAGGGTAAATCCCTCTCACCAAGGTTGTTGCTTACAAGTTAGAGAAAGGCATGAAGAAGATCAGCAAAACTGTCAGAGTCATTGGCAGAGAAACAACTACTAGTGCCATACTGTGGTATACCAATGATCGATTCCAGTTCAACTTGTAGAAAATCAACCAGCTTTCAGTTTCAGTTTGTTATTTGACCCTTCTAGAGTCAAATTTTACACACTTTTTTTTTTTTTTTGATAAGTAAAACCTTTACATTCTATACATAAGAAAGAATTTTGGAATGCTAAACAGGGATCCAGTCAATGGCTAATGCCTAAAAATACATTAGAGAACATATAAAATTAACTTCTACTTCATTTCTATTTTTCCAGTGTGTGAATTATCTAAAGCTGAACAATCTCTTAAGTAGAAGAGTAAGATCTAATATCACATCAAGCTATAACCTCAATTTACAAAGACACAGGCATTTAAATAATTTCCCTAATTCCATTGCTGCATGACCATGACCCAAGTTGCATAATGACACATTCCCTAAAGCACAAAAGGTTGAAACACTAAAGCAAATTCACAACAGTGAAACCCCAAAAATGTTACAGAAACAATAATATAAGCATAATTGTAAAGTAGTGCCGCAGAAACAAGTTACATGGACAAAAAAAGAGTTCACCACACCTTCAGTAATCGCAAATCTTTTTCAATCTCCGGGGTGATGGTTTGTGCAGGCATGTCAAACCTATGTACATGTTACAATAACCAAAAAAATAATCAGAATGTAATAATTGTTTGCAAAAAACAAAACAACACTTCCAAATGAAAAAATCTTGCTAGTCGAGATCCAAAAAAACTAAGTTCTTCCACCCATTTACACCTAACACTATTTGAAGAGAGTTGGTGATTAACTTGGAAACCAAAAGCATCAAAATTTATGAAATTCAAAGCTTTCATCTCTTTCCTTTTCTCAGCAACAAATCAGACAGAAGAAAATATAATGAAAAGCTAAAATGAACTATCATTGAAACACAGACATACCAGCCTTTTCCAGCAGTATCTTTGAGCTGCTTTTTCTTGAATTTGTTTAACTTTCTGGGGTCATTCGGGGGGACAAAAAGCCCATCAACAAGCTCTGAATTGGGTCTCCAAAGTGCACTGGTTTCACCCTGATTCTGAGATTTGCTCTCAGACCCATTATGGGTTCTTGATGACAAATTTGGCAGCTTTGGTTCCCATGAAAGACCAATCACTGGTTTGTTCTCTGGCATTCTATTTCCCAAAAAAAAAAAAAATCAAACTCAAACAGCTCCTTCGTAAAAAATATATCAAACAGTGCACAGAGAATAAAACACAAGCAAAAACCCAATGAGTTATTACTATCAGTTTGGTTTTTAACAAAAACCCAACTTGCATTAGCTAAGATAGTTGTTGTGCTGGGATTAATTAAGCGAAAGTTTGAAACTTGGAGAAGTTTTCTCAGAAACCAAACAGAGAGATAATAAATGTCAAATAATCATTAAAAAAAAAAAAAAAAAACTAAGGACCAAAATTTGATAACAGTATGTACCTCTGATCGACAACTGAGTCTGTAATCGAAGAAGAAAAGGTTTTGGGTGTTCTGAGTTGTGAGATATTAGGGTTTTTCGATTGTTTTCTTTTTGGGCCGTGAAAGAAGAAAAAGGTTTGTTGGGTTTAGGAAAGCGAAGGCCACTGGGCTGCTCAAATTGACATTGATAAGGCCCAGAAGAGTCCAAAGAAATAGACTGACCCAATTGATGAATTCATATCAACCCGGTCCAAGTTGTTTTTGTTTTCGTTTTTCGGTTTTAAGATTTTCTTAAGGATAGATTAAAAGAAAAAAAAAAAAAACCAGTTGCTAAAGGAGTAAAATTTTGAAGTCTTAAATCTCAAGGGATTATAGGGGGTAAAATATTATGAAATCATCTAAAAGTCAAATTTATTTTCTTTATTTTCTTTAGTTAATGTGTGCTTTTAAGTCAATTTGTTAATGAACTAATTTTAAAAAGTTTTGATGTCACTTTTATAAAAAAAATAAAAAAAGCTATGAAAAAAATTTAATTAATTTTTTCCTTTTCCATAAAAAGTTTTTTAAAATATTTTTTAAACCAATACCCTTAGGGCTTTCAACCTTTCTCTTAAAAAAATGTTTAACATTGCTAGGATTACTCTTCTTAAAAAAAAAATGTTTAACATTGCTAGGATAAAGCTACACCAACGTTGATTTTTATTTTTAAAATAAGACAAATTAAATGTCGCATGGAGCTTAGGGACCAAATTCCAACAAACATCTAGTGTTAAATGCTGCATTTTAACTCTAATTATTAGAACATAATTGTGGGTTTCCGATTAATTTAATTAGTAAAATTTCATATTATTGAATAAAAAATCTGTCTATCAAAAAAAAAAAAAAAAAAAAAAATCTAGAGTTCAAATCCCACCTATATAAAAAACTAATTGATTTCTTTGACCTAATGATAAAAAACTAATCTTCATAGAACTGATGCTATAAGTTTAAATTATATTGTATCTTAAAAAAAAATTAAAAGAATTTCATCCCTTTCCATCAAAGAAACTAGACGAGTAGTTGAACTCCTTATTAGAAACAGTAGTTAGCAAAAAAATATGAACGTCTCTCTCCAAACTAGTTTTGAGAAAAACCTTTCAAATTTTCCCATTAAAAAAAAAAGAAGAAACCCTTCAAATTTCGTATACATTTTTTTTTTTTTTTTTGTGTGAATTTTGAAAATCTAACCATTAAATTTCACATTCATTATATTCTTAACATTCATATCAAATTTCGTTTAAATTAAATGTTATTTACTATTCAATTAATAAACTTATTTTTTACACATAATTTTAGATCACAAAAACTTGAAATTTTAACATTTGTTTAATGAAATAGCAAGTAATCTTTGATTGTTCAAAAATATTCACAAGATTGCCACAAATTTATCAAAAAGACGACCACAGGCTTGGAGCGATAACCACCAATTACTACCACAAGAACAATTTTACGCAAGGGAGAAAATTTAGTGTGAAAAGAAAGACACATGCTTCAGGGTATACAGGTATTTTTTCATATTGAATGTCTTTTGGACTACAAAAAGAGAAGCTACAATGCAAAATCTACAGAATGAACTTCTCATCACTTTCAATCTAATTATCGTAAGGTCTGTCACATGTAGATACATTACTTCTTTCCAGGTTAGTTGAATCATATAACTTGACTAATCACTCAAATCATCATCAAAAAAATTTATGTCAGCTTCATCGTCAGTGGCAGCACCAGCATCGGCAGGAATAGCATCCAATGATTCTACATCAGTCAAAGAAACCAGCTCAAGGGATCCCTTCCTAGCCTCTGCAGTTCCATCTTGATAATCAACCAAATCATTATCATATGAATCTTGTTTCATCCCACTGTAAATGATTTCCTACAAAGGGACAATAAAGAGTTCGTCAGTTAAATTTTGCGTTTAGTAATAGCAGAACTGATGCATTGTTCAAAAGAGAGGCATATTTTCTTTGATAAGCATGGAGGTTACAGCTTTAAAATGGGAAAATCAGATTCACATCACACATTGTCTGCAGACTCCAATCAGCCAAGGAATGTTTACCAGAGCCTCATCTGAATCAATGTCATCCTTCAACTTGTAAAGAAAAGATTTTGTGGTTGCACAGAATAGGCTTAGTAACAGTAACTTTTTTATTTTCTACAGCCTACATACTAAACCTAAATATGAGGTTTTTTGCCATAATAAATGAAGTGAAGCACCCCTACAAGTTGGAATGCTATGCAACATAATGCATCTTTTGCATATGACAGCCAACTATAGTTACTAGTTAGCCAGATCAACTAACATGTGTAACCCAATTCACACAGCCCCTTGGCATGTGAAAAATGTGAGCTTGAATACCTCATCATCTTGCAAGGCTTGTTTCTCTGCTTCTACTATCCAGTCACCTAGTAAACGTTCTATGAGAGCACTGTCAAGAGAGATTTCATCCGACTTTTTCCTTAATTGGTGTTCTCTAAGCCGCAAGTTGTAGTGAACATAGATAAGATCATTCAGTCTTTTCTGGGCTAAACGATTGTGCCTTTGGCTGTATATCTGATCAAATATGCTCCAGTTATGCTCACACCCAAAAGATGAGCATGTCTGACTTAATATGCGTACAGCTATTCGTTGCAGCTCAAAGCAACTTATCCCATGTTGTTGCCACCATGCAGCTAGTAGGAGGGAAAAAAAAAGTCAGTTTAAGCCGATGGAATGAAAGTACTCTATCTGCACTCTACATGTGTGCATGCACGGTGCACCTGTAACTAAAATTCTCAAATGAGTAACAAAGCAGTTTAATGCCATCACCTGGATCAAGCTCTGTTCTTGTACTGATTGCCAATTCAGTTCCAAAATCAGCTTTTGCAGTAATATAATCAGAAATCTGTGAAATTGATATGGGAGAGTTTTAGATATATGAAAAAGTTAGGACACAGCAGCAAATGGTTAGCTCAATATCCTTGCCTGCATAGATGCAGAAATCCTTCTCATATTGTCTGATTCCAGCCTAACTATGCATTCGTTAAGTCCACGCACCACCTCTGAATGCTAAATCCATAAAAAACAAAGATTTAATTAGGAAAAAAACCTATACGTATCTGCAATTAATCAAAGGTCATTATTTCTCCTACCGCCATAAAATCAGTACGATATCTGTACGATGGATTTAAGAAGTAAGCAGCCATACACAGAGGGTGGTAGAAAAGTGAACTCCAGTGATGGTCTATTACATTCCAGAATGGTTCATATTTACGTGCATCATCACCGTGGATGGATTTAATTGCAAGCTTTGCTCTGTACATATCATTATATATAGATGGCATTGACAAGCTTTCACCATTGTCAATCTTTTGAAGCACCTGCATTATTGGGTCCACCGATTTCAAAACATACTGCACCTTCTTCCAAAATGCAGGGTTTAAAACAATATTTTCAACATCTTTTCCCAGGCCTGATTTGGACAGCCGAGAGGAAATCCATTTGTTTGATAGAAACATTTTTCTCAGACTAATCTTGTGGTCCCGCAAGCTTTGCAGAGTGGAAAAGCTAGAGGCACACTTAGTAATAGACAGCCTCAGAAGTTCCTGTCCCTCGGTAAATTCATTCTTCATAAGATTTAACAACCAAATTTGGTTGTAAATGAACTTTGTAATTCGTTGTCCCTTCTCCATGCATTCCCCTACACTTCTTATCTTCAAAAAGTCTTCAAGCATCCGATCAAAACAATAGGTGCCACATGGAGTCCAGAATAACTTCCTTCTTTTCTCTTCAAGCATCTTACCAGCAGCTTTATAACTGGGAGTATTCTCTGTGATTACCTACAAGAGGCAGGAGGGAGGAAGCAAATTTAGTGCTAGAAGATTATTGTTTCATCAGGCAAGGAACTACTTGAAAATTGGAATAAAACAAATACCTGAACTACATTGTCCTCACCAGTCTCTTCCACCACTTTGTCCAACAGCTTAAACAAATTAGAAGCATCTTCTATTACATCAGTGGCATCAACTGAAGAAACAAAATAAACGCTTTGGGGGCAAGACACCAAAAAGTTAATTAATGTTCTACCCTGTGTATCTCTCCAAGTGTCTGCCATTATAGAACAACCGGTGATTGTCAAGGACGCCTTACACTCAACTAGGTAGTTTTTAACTGTTGTAATTTCCTCCTGTAGAAACCGGCCAGATATCAGTTGGCTCTGAGGGCATACCAAACCCTGTCCATATCGACCAACCAACTCTAGCATCTTATGGAAGTATATGGAGTCTGCTGCTTGTAAAGGAACTCCTGCATAGTAAAAAAATTTGCAAATTGCAGATATAACTTCATTAGCGGATTTTTTATTGGATGCTGTATTTACTTTTGCTTGTTTGTGAGATTGTTGTTTCTGAGTCTTTGGTTTTTTCAAAAAAAGAGAATCCAATCTTGATCTTTTAAATGATGGTTCAGAACAAGTACTGGGAGACATCCCTTTGACTGCCTTTGTCAGATCTTTTCCCATTCTTTTATCGCCTTCGATCAGACTTTCTTTGCTGAAATGATGCAGAACAGCCTGCTCTTTTTCTTCCTCTTCATTTTCATTGTCTGTCAGCATAAAGAAAGCTGATAATTCACCAGTATCAGGTCGTCTGTGTCTTCTACCAGTACGGTGCCATTTCATATTCTCTTTTATCATGAGATAAACTTCCTCAGGAGCATGTTTACAAGGTGCTACTTCCCCAGGAATTCTAGCTAGATGTTGTTTAAAACGATTAATACCCCCACTAACTATTTTCTCACAATAATTGCATTTTACTTTTTTTTTCCTCTCATCCTGAGCAACACCATGTTCCCACCCAGGGTCAACATACCCCAGTGAACGAAGAGGAGTTGAGTTCACAGGCGAAGTCCGAACAACCATCAACTGCTTTCCTTTGCTTCTATACCCAACATTCACTTCTTCTTCATCATCGTTGGAGTGAAAATTCAAAAAAACCTGTCCCTCATCTTCAGACTGTCTTGCTTTCTTATTGGAACGACATCCTTCCAAGTTTTCTTTCATTCTCAAATATACTTCATCCGGAGCCTTGTCACAATAAGTTACTTCTCCAGAAACTCGAGCTAAATGTTGCTTTAACCTGTATATTCCACCACTAACTATTTTCCCACAGTAATTACATTTAACCTTCTTCTTCTTCTCATCTTGAGCAATGCCATGCTCCCATCCAGGGTCAACAATTCCACAGGAGCGAATTCGGGCCATGAATCAAATTATTCAGGAACTTGTACTGGAGCGCTTTTTAACCCTTATCCGATTATGTTGCTGCAAGAGGCACAAACAAATACGTTAGGAAAAATATACCACAGCTATGATATTTCCATATTGAAAAGTCTTCCATGTTCTAAAGCTCAGGTAATCAACAAAAGCATGAGTCAGGCAGACAGGAACTAATACTAGTGTAACCAAAAAGTGGGAAAAAAAAATTACATGAGAGAAGCATGATTGTTCAAATGAAATTTGTCAAAACAAGGCACTATAAGTAGAGATTCTTGTATAAGAACTACATCCAAGGCTTTTACTTCATTGCCCATGTATCAAAATCAGTCTTGACTGTAATCAATATGGACAGGCATACCCATTCAAAATTCTAAAAATATTGCATAAAATCTAATACCAATTATATCTTTCAACTTAAAAAGAAAATTCTTAAGTCCTCAAATCTAAATTTTGACAGAATTTAATTTGAATGGATTATTAAGAGTTCTTTTTATCTTTTTAATTGGTAGGTGTACAAGTACAAGTATACAAAAATAATTTCATGATGAGTAATTAGGAATGTCAGTTAAACTACATACATTGCGAGTCCAATGAGCCAAAAACTCTCTAGGAGTAGAAAGTGCCAGCCGCATGCCCCTTTGAAAAAACAGATAACCTTGCCTGCCTGGTGTTACTTCCTCGGATATCTCAAATGAGCCCTTCAACCTAAAATGAACTGATTTTAGAGTCAGTAGGGAACTGGGATTAAAGAAAAAATAGATAATTGGAAAACATCACACACACACTACGTTACACAATCTTCAGGTGGAAATCCATGTAAGGCTAATTCGACAAACACACAAATATTTTAAAATTTTGGGATCAACAAAATACAGTTTCACCATTTGTTGTGTAGTAAAGTATGCTTGGGTGCCCTAACAAAATTGCACACAAGTTTCAAATCATAAATTTAATTTCCTAAGCAAGAAGATCACACCTTCAAATTCATCATTACTTGGCTAAAGTAAAAACATTCAGTTATTCAAACATACTATTAAGCATATATCATAGATAGAGGTAGATGAGCCGTTATCATCTTAAGAGCTTTCATATGGATAGAGTCCACAAAATTGAGTAGTAATTGGTTTCATTTCTTGCATTCAAATTTTCAGAGTTATATCGGCCCAAGTCCATTTGTGGGGTTAGGTCCATTGTGCTATTACTTGTTTCCCAAGATTAGCAATACTAGTCCTAGGATTCCGTGTCTGTATATATAGACCTTTCACTTCACAGTTTATTGTGTTTTGGAACCATCTTCTTTAGGGATTTTACATATCCGTTAGAACAACTTGCTGACATATTCACCAAGACTCATCCACCAAATCAATTCCATGATCTTGTATCCAAACTCAAGTTTGGCTTCTCGTAATCCAACTTGAGTTTGAGTGGGGATGTTAAGAGTTATATCAGCCCAAATCCATGTGCAGGCCTAGGCCCATTGTGCTATTACTTGTACTAGTCCCCAGGGTTAGCCATATTAGTCATAGGAGTCCTAACTGAATGAAAATGGGGATTTCTAGTGTGGACTCATCAACCCCACACCACGTGACGATAAGGGTAACACTATGTGTACCATTGGAGCCTTGATGGAGCTATCGTTGTGTGCACAACACATTCGTTGAAGCTTCACTACACCTTGCGGTGGTCAAGGTTTCAGTTCTATATATATATATATATATATATAGACCTCTCACTATACATATTATTGTGCCCAATGCAATACAATACACACATCAATTCCATTTCACACAAATGATAGCTTAAAACAAATTTAAGACATACTCAATAACCAGCTCAAGCATGTCTAACTTAAAACCAAAAAAAAAAAAAACCTCCTTGTTTGTACTGAACAACATTGTACTCAATTGTTTGCTTTTAGATCATCATTCATTAAAACACATTACAAATATTTGTAACTCATATTTCAGTTTCCAAACACAACAAATTAAAAATAAAAAACTCAGAAAGATAATGTAACCTAACAAATTTCCATTAGAACTAAAATTAATATAAAATATATATATAGTTGAATTTTCTGATTGAGCTAAGAAATGAAAGGATCGTACAATATCGCATACCGCAAAGGTGAGTGTATGGAAGGAAGGAGCCGAGTTAGAAAATGGAACGCCGAGTCAGATGGTGCTTTTGCTTTGCTTTGCTTTTGAAGGTCAATAAAAATTTAGAGAACTCGGAAAAAAAAAAAAAAATTTTGTGAGTAAAAGGTAAGAGATTGGTGGAAGAAAATTAGGGTGAAATCGAGAGAGAAGGAGGGTGAGATCAATGGTGCGAGTCGCGACTCACGAGTGGGAATGGGTGAGTGGGTGAGAATGTTTCAACTCGAGTTCGACCCGCCGTGTGTTAGGGTTTTCTTCTATCCAAAGCCAATCTGGCATTTCTTTTTTTAATTTTTTAATAAAATAAATTTTTTATTATTATTATTTTTTTAAATCTCAGAGAGATTTATTTGATACTCCTATATTTTTTTTTTAAATTAGGAGCGGTCAAGACTCAAAGAGTGAAGACAAAGACAATACAGCAGAATCGAGAAGCTTTGCTGGGTTGGCTCAGTGAGTCACGACCCGGTGCGGTGAGTCTCATTATTTATGGTGGGATTTGTATATTAAACGGTCCGCTCCATCCATCGTTTTTTGTATGTCAGTATGTGTTTATTTCTTTTATTTTGGGTGCAAACCGTATTCGAAATTACATTGATTGATTATAACACAAAAAGTTACCAATTGTCTTTAGAAGAACATTTTCCATTTTTTTAAAATAATGGATGACATTTCTATTCCTAGACCTTTGAGATGAGCTTAGTTGCAAGGTGACAATTCAATCTTTTATCACATACAAAATTCTTTGAGACAAGTGAAAATTAAGGATTGAAAACAGGTGCAATTTAAGGGTTGAAATTGTGAGTTGAAAAAGATAACTTTACTATCTCAGCCATTTAATAAAAATAGTATAAAAATTAAAAATGGTAAAAATGTTTGTGTACGGGAAGGGGTGAGTTGCACCGGGTGCAATACTTTTGTGTCTTTGACATTGCTGAGCATTCATTCATTCTGATGCAAAACTTGCTTTTTCCCTTCTATCATTGATTGAAAATTCATACAAAAATGTTTTGTTTGTGTCCATCAAAATTATGTCGAAATTCATCTCCCTCCTAAATTAAAAATAGGGGTGTGCATGGGTCGGGTTGAGTCGGGTTAAGGGGATTTTTTGACCCAACCCACCATGGTGGGTTAAAAAAATTCAACTCAACTCAACCCAACCCATCACATAAGTCTAACCCAACCCACATGGGTCAGGTTGAACCCATGGGTTTGACAATTTTTTTATTACTTTTATTATTAAATTGAGTAGAAAAAAAAAATATATATATCACACTTGCCACTAAGTTGATAAACAAAATATATATTAATATATGAATTAATATTCCAACTCAGTTATACATTAATATATGAACTAATATAGATTAATATTGGCTTTTATATAAGATAAGAGGTAGAGCTAGTTATTTTAAAAAAAAATTATTAATTATATAATATATATTATAAATATATGGGCGGCGGGTCGGGTCGGGTTTGGCGGGTTTGAAATTTTATGACCTGAACCCAACCTGACCTACTATAAAAAAAAAAAATTGTAACCCAACCCAACCCACCAAGCCCAAAAAATCGACCTAACCTGGCGGGTTGGGTTGGGTCCGATCAGTTTTAATGGGTCGACGGATTGGCTGCACACCTCTAATTAAAAGTTCCACAAAATGGATTCATTAACATTTCAATATGATTATGTGAAAATGGATTTCGTGCCTTGCTTGCATGCTTCTAACTTCTAAGGTCTGCCATTTACTCCACAACACTTTTGTAACTTTTATGTTAAAGTTTTTAATCACTTACATCCAGTTGCAACAGGAAGATTGCATGGAATGGCACCTAAAAAGTGACCATTTCACGGATTCATGAAAAGTGTGCACATAAACCTCCTAAGAGACATCCAAATTTCAAACAATGGATAAAATTACAATGTGCATTGTGCATGGATGTAAGCCAAATCTTTTGATAATTTAACAATGTTACATACACAAAAAATTTTACATTTTTTAAAACTATTTGTTAAGATAATAGATTGTTATTAGTGCAATATCATTTTCGCTTGGATCAACACTAATATCACTTTTATTATATACTAATCATATCAACCACTTCAACAATTACAAACAAATATGGTAGAATTAGTTGTTATTTGACTTATTGTACGGCGGATCAGCTTGTTCTATCAATTGGTCTGAGACAAATCATATATGAGGCACTGAAAGTTACTACAAGCAATCCAGGGTCTACCTTCTTCTTCTTTTTCTTTTTCTTTTTTTTTTTCTTTTTTTTTTAACAAATTGCTACTAATATGATTTGAACCCAGATACACGTGCTGCTTTATAAAATTATGTATTTTCTATACGATGCAAGGGCCAATTTAGCTTTTAGAGTTGGTTATGAAAAAGTCCATATTAGCATCAATTTATCATAAGTTCACAACCCAAATCGTGGTTTTACCTTTTCAAATCATCACCTATTCAACAACTACCTAATCACGCAAAGACAATGTCCATTGAATCACACAAAGCTACCCTCCTAATATTTCTCTTGTATCAACAAGAAGTTATTCTAGGACCACAACTTTTACCATACCATTTTTCATAACTATCATATGTGGTAGACTGTAGCTAATTATCTGTTACTTTCACATAGATGCATCACTTTTTCTCTACCCCTCAGTCAACCACGTAAGAGAATTGTAATAAAATACGTAGAACAAGCAAAACAAGTTGTGGTTCTAGAATTATTGTTATTCTAAGACATATGTATCAGCAGATTGTATATAAATATAAACAGTAGCATCGATCTGACATACCTACCACAAGCTAGCTAGCAAAAATAGCCAACAAAAAGAACTATGACACTAACTATTACTTGCACAGCCACCATCACCACTTTTCTAATCTCTCTCATTTTCCTTCCCAAATTTTATTCTTCTGAAGACAGCATAGACAATGACTATTCATCAATCCCAAAATCAGACGTGGATCTTTTGGAATTTCCTCTAAATTTAGAGTTCCTAGAAGCTGAATTCTTTTTGCACAGCTCTTTGGGTTATGGCTTAGATGAATTTGCTCCAAATCTGACCAAGGGAGGTCCATCACCTATAGGTGCTAAAAGGGCAAATCTGGATCCTTTTACTCAGGATATTATCAAGCAATTTGCTTTCCAAGAAGTTGGACACTTGAGGTTTCTCTTTTGAAATCATTATTTAATTTCTTTCTCTCTTTTTGTGTGTGTTTAATGGCTAATGGGCTCTAGTCAGTTTAATTCATGATAAAGCTTTTTGCCCTTGAACAAAGGACTTGAATTTGAATCTAACATTAATGTCTTGAAATGATGATAAAAAACAATTATCATAATGTAGATACTATAGATTTTAAATCCTATTGTAGATATAACTTAATATATATATATATATATATATGTACTAAATACTAAGTTCTTGATGCAGGGCCATTCAAAAAACAGTTAAAGGATTTCCACGACCATTATTGGATTTAAGTGTAGCATCATTTGCAAAAGTGGTTGATCGTGCATTTGGGCGACCATTGGCTCCACCTTTTGATCCTTATGCTAGTGGACTTAACTTACTCCTTGCATCTTATCTTATTCCTTATGTTGGACTCACAGGCTATGTTGGAGCAAATCCAAAACTCCGAGCCCCTGCTTCCAAAAGGGTAACCAAGATTTAAACTTATTATCAATTCCTAGTAATGTTCTATGAAACATACAGTTATATATATATACACACACATACATACATACACTATCATTTGTTTTTATAGAATAAACTATCATTTTTCTGTTAAGAAATGATAAAGCTTAACAAGTGGAATTCGTAATTTTTTAAAGGTCTAAAATCAAGTTACACTTGGTATAATTCACCTAATAGTTTTTTATTGAATTAATATTTTGAGAATCCTACCATTGGATTCTATGTTCTCTATATTTTTAACATGCACGCCAAATTTAGTACCAATCAATGTAATTTACTTTTTAATCCACAAGCTTCTTTTTTCTACCTAATTGTATAGTAAAAAATTGAATTCTAGTAAAACCCAACCCTTTTTTAAGACGAGAGGTAGACTAATAAAGTAAAGACAGGAGTGAGGTCACAACATTTACTATGGTATCCTAATATATTACTATTTGTCCCAAAATCATTAAAGGGAAAAATGCCAAGACACCCATGAACTTTGAGATAATGATCAAGACACCCTTGAACTTTTATTTTAGCCAATTCACTTCTTAAACTTCACGCATGTGCCAAATTGTGACTTTTGTTAGTCATCCATTCAGCCGTTTAAACTTACTAATGTCACTCAAGTGACAATTCTCTGGTTGCAACTTGCAACAGAGAGAGAGTTCAGATAGAGGGAGAAAATCTGCTGTTTGGACTTTGGAGTCACCGTTCGTGGTCCAGCTGTTTGTTAGCCACCAGTGGTTGAACACGCACGGTCATTTTTTTTTCTTGGCAAACAAACATGCTTTTGTTCTAGGCAAACAATCAATATTCTTTGTTTTTGATTTACACCCGAAGTTTTTAGTGCATCATTTGACACACGTAGTGTTGTAAAAAATTAAGCTTAAAAAAATTAATGACTCCAAGAAGTGCGAAAGCCACAAACGAGTTTCAAATTGATAAAACAATCAAATTTTCAACGAGAAAGCACAAAAACATTTCTTTATATCACAATTGGCAAGTTTTTGGAGAAACCCATTCATGAAATTGAACCCATTAAAAGAAACTAACATCAAGTAGTACAAATGCCCCAGAACTCCAAAACGTTCTCTTTTCCTTCAGGTTTTTCTTGGCAACCAAACACAAAGAAAGAGATAGAGAGGGAGCAGAATGTATGGAATCGAAACCATGATCGGCGAGATCTACGGTGGGTTCCAAAGTCTTGATTGGCTGCGGCAGATCTCACTCTAGTCTAGTGATGCTGTAGTTCGATCTCCTATGGGTTTCTCTCTCTATCTGAACTCTTGTTTCACATTTTCTCTCTCCTCTCTTTGCAAATTTTAATTTTCATGGTAGGGACGTTAGTAAGTTTAACGGCTAATTAATAGTGTAAAGTTCGAGGAGTAAACTGGCTAAAATAAAAGTTCAACTGGTGTCGTGGCCATAACTTCAAAGTTCATGGGGTGTCTTGACATTTTTCCTATCGTTAGACTATTATTCTAACAAATACGTGGATGTGGATATGTTCAGCTTGTTGCAGGCCTTTTAGCTGTGGAATCAGGCCAAGATGCAATCATTCGAGCCTTATTATATGAGCGAGTAATGATGAAAGTGCCACCATATGGAATAACAGTGGCAGAGTTTACTGATCGCTTTTCAAAACTAAGGAATAATCTTGGACATGCAGGCTTCAAAGATGAAGGCCTTGTGGTTCCCCTTGTTGAAGGCGCTGAAGGAAAGATCACAGGGAACTTGCTTGTTGGAGATAATGACTCCATTGCATTTGAAAGGACCCCAGAAGAGGTATTGAGGATTGTGTATGGTGGAGGAAATGAGCATAAACCTGGTGGGTTCTATCCAAAAGGAGCTAATGGTCGCATTGCCAAATCTCATTTACATTCTATGCCTACAGCTTGATTACAAGAAAACTAGTTTTGATGTTTTTTGTTTTAGTGTTTAAATTATGTGCACTTTGCATTGATAACAAATAAATCTATTATGAGTTTTTATGATTATGTGCCAAAATTATTGTTTTAAGCTTTATTGAGTTTGTTCAAAAACTTAGACTTTGTGTAGGTTCCAACTAGCTCATTAGTAATCATCATGGAATGAACATCATAATTTCAAATCATATCCTATCTTAATAAAGAAAGGGGGGAAAAAAAAACCTTTAATGTTGTGGACCCATTTTTCTGTTTGTTGTTTTGAGAGAACCAAAATCTCCAAATTGATAAATAGACTATTTTGAAGGAATCCAAAACTCTGAAGTGAAAAAACATGTGAATACCTTTTCATGTCGTACCAAAATAAAAAACAATACAATCTTTCTCAAGAATTCTAATTGTTGGTTAGGGAAAATATTCATTTCTTAATAACATTTATAATATTTTGTACATCATTTAAAAATATGTTAGAAATTGGAAACTATTCTTTTAGTTTTAAACAAACTTTCTCAAACTCAATTTTTTTCTCCCTACAATCCAAAACACCAAAAACATATCTAAAAAATTAATAAAACTCAACACTACGATTCAAAACCAAAGTGCAAAAAAGATTACTTCAACTCCTTTTATCTGACATTAAACTGAAGTTACAAACAAAAATATGTAATAGAAAAAACGATAGTTAGAATAATAGATGTGAAGAAAGAATTCGGAAAAAAAAAATTAGTATATTCTTTTTTCATTGAGAATATATCCTTTATAAACAATAGATAAATCAACATTAGGAAATAAAATCTAAGTTTTACTCAAAAAAATTGCAAAAATGATAAATTAAATTCAAAATTTTTAATAAGGCTTTTAAGCCACACAATAGAAATAGGTGGCTAATCCCAAGAAAAAGTATTGGTTGTAGCTTTATATATGATAATTGTAACTATTTTTGCCACCAAAAAAAAAAAAAAAAAAAAAACAAACAAAGAAACCAATAGTATAATTCAAAAGTGGCAAAAAAGGTAGAGGAATTAAAAAAAAAAAAAGTGTAAATACTTTCATAATCAGATCCAATATATGAATAATAAATAGTGTAGGGACTTGGGCCTAAGTGGCTAAGATTGGCCCAGGTAAACAAGGCCCAAGGCTGGCTTGGGTAACCAAGGCTGTCCTAGGTAACTAAAATTGGCTCAACACTATAGGGATAGGCCCAGCCCAATGAGAAAAGTACAAGGGTGTAAGGTCGGCACTAGGGGGGAAACTTGCCAGCGGAAGCCCACCATTATCTCGTTACCTACAGGTTTGGGAATAGCATTATGCAGAAGAAACAACCCCAGGCAAGGATTAGATGGCATCCTCCTCCACTTGGCAGGTATAAGACAAATTTTGATGGAGCAGTGTTCGAAGAAATAGGGGAAGCAAGTGTTAGGATTAGTGCCCTTAAATCCTATTGTATGATGCTATGTATGATATTATGTGTGACATTATGTATGACATGATGTATGACTTAATATTGTAATTAATAAATTTGTTTTATTATTATCTGAAATAATGGTAACATGAATATTTGGACATTATCATATAGTCCATGAGATGCATAGTATGTGATTTATGTGAAAAGTCACAGAAGATATAAATTACAAGTTCTTTGTAAACTCAGAATTTAGTTCGTAGTCGGTGATGAAATTGGGTGTTTCATCTGCGAAGACTATAACGTATCAACTAAAATGATTTGTCTTGATCATGGAAGTGGTGACTTCTAGTTGATATGTTGATATGTTTTAAGAGTTAAAATATATTGAACTGGACCGCTGTGAGATTTATTATTCTTGTAAAGACTGTCAATTGAATAATAAATCTCACGACTTATATTTGCATGAACTCTTAATCCTGAGAGAATAATGGACTTGATCATGAAGTGTAGGTTGCTTTGATATATCAGGAGTGAGATCTAAAGTAACGGTCAAAACCTCATTATATTGGGCAGCCACATTTAGTGTTGATGGAACATATATTCTCAAGATGGAATTCATAGTCTCTTAACGGAGATATAAAATATTTCCTTGAAATAAGTTTAATGGGTTTAGTTATTTAGAGAGTTAGGCCTAACCACTTTAATAAGAAATTACTAAAGTATATATTTATGAAATTAGATTTCATAAATATATGGTGAATAACTTAAAAGGATTAAACCGGATACTCAAGGATTAAGATGTAGTAATTTACAAAGTGACAGTCTACATTAATGACTTTGTATTACTACGAATATTTTATGAAGGGGTTGCATGTACAATAAAGTTTTGGGATATAATTTATAGATAAGGCCTAGAGTGCAACTGTATTTATATAGTGGTATTAAATATAGTTAATGGTAACTTTGGACTTGTCAAGAGTTGACAGAAAAGCCCAAGGCCCATTGGAGCTAGTGTCTTATTGGTCCCCTTTGGTCCCACTCCAAGCCACACATTTAAGCCAAATTGGGAAGGCCCCAAAGGGAAAAACGTACAGAATTTTGTGAGAGTAAAAAAACACATCATTGTAAAATGGTGTAGGTGAGTGTATGTCACTCTCAAATTCATCCTTTGTAACCAATTGAGAGTCCACACTTCTTGGGCGTTCGTGGAATTGGAGTGAAGATTAAAAGTATTCCCAAGTGCTTTGATCTTAGTTTTTGAAATTCACCGCTTCAAGGTATGCTCTCTTATACTTGAATTCTTAAATTTACATAGTGCATGTTATAGATTGTGAATGAAGTAGATCCGTTTAACTTTCCGCTGTGTATATGCATATTTCCAACAATTGGTATTAGAGCGGTCTTCAATTTCCAATCTGTTTAACATGTTTTGTGAATTTTAGAATTAGAGATAATAGTTTCATATTGTTAGAAGATTATGCTTTTTAATTTTCTGCATGTTGTTGAAACTATGATTTGATGAAAACTGAAATTGATGTTATGATGTTGTTTAAATTTAAATTTAAGTATGTTAAATTGAATCTTAAGTCTATAGCATCAATAGAATTTAGTTTTGACATCAATCTCTGTTTGTAATGTTCATATGTTGAATGTTTGTTCATGAAAAATGAAGAAAACTGCCTTAGAAAAATTCTGGAAATTCGAGTTTCACGATTTTCAATCGATCGAAAATCACTTTCGATCGATCGAACAAGTCAGAAGGTTGAGTTTGAATTTTTTAATTTTTTCGATCGATCGAGGGGCACATTGGATCGATCGAAAGAAAGAAAATCAGAATTTCTTCTAAGTGTTTTCACATGTAAAAAGAATAAGACTATGTGTAATTAGATTATGCATGTTTTAAATTTAAAAACCTTTATTTTAAAACATCTAGTGGGAGAGAGATACAAAGGTTGAATCTCACGACCTCAATTGTTGGTTCATAGTAGTGTGAAATATATACTTTGTCTTAGCCTCGAGCTTTGCTTTCCATGCGGAGGGTGTTTTGTATCATGGTACTACAAAATAAACTTGTTAAGGGGATGAAATGTGGCTACACATGATTCTAGACAATGATATACACTAGACTAAATATTATAGTATCCTCTATCGAGTTCTTACTATTATCATTTAGAGACCAAATATAAAACAGCATATTATTAGTGTTTGATAAGAGTTATCATGATAGCACTAATAATGAGAAGAGTTCTCATTCAATCATAGTATTTAATGTTCACTCTATGCTGAGGGATATTGAATATGGGATTGGGTTGTCGTTGCATATATTATATTATGGTTTTGTTAAGGTTCCATACTATATGTTTATATGCTAAAATGATAATGTTTGGTTTACTTATTATATTCATGTTTATTATTTTCAGATTTGAACATGGCATCATTTAGCCCACTTGTAACTATTCTTAATCAAAACAAACTGACTGGATCCAACTATGTTGACTAGAAAAGAAATTTGGACATAATTCTCACAGCTGAAGAGCACAAATATATGCTTACTAAACCATGTCCCAGCTTTCCTTCATTAGATGCTCCTCTTGAGGAAAAACAACGATATGATCGTTGGCAGAAATCTAATGAGATGGCCAAGTGCTACATCCTAGCATCTATCTCAAATGTTCTACAGCATCAAATGCAGGATGTAGAACTAGCTTCATATATCATGCTAAGTCTGAAGGAGATGTTTGGTGAGCAAGGCCGTTCTGTAAGGCAAGAGACCATGAGGCAAATTTATAATACCAAAATGGCTGAAGGAAGTTCAGTAAGGGAGCATTGTCTTACAATGATATCTAATCTGAATACATTGGAAGTTTTAGGTGCCGATATTGATGGAGAATCCCAAGTGGATATGATACTCTAGTCACTACCGGAATCATTCAAGGAATTCAGACTTAATTACAATATGAACAAAAAGATTTACTCATTGTCTGAATTAATGAATGAGTTGGTAGCGGCGGAAGGCATCCTTGGTACTTCTAATGTTGAAGCCAATGTGGGTGAAGCTTCTACTTCTCAACCTAAGTCGAAAGGCAAGGGTAAGAAGAAGAAGAAGAAGGGCTTCACCAAGCAAGAGGGTAAACAAATTGCCTTAGGGGTTGCTGATAAAGGAAAGAAGATCAAAGGAAAATGTTTCCATTGTGGTGAGAAAGGACATTGGAAGAGGAATTGTCCAATATTCAAGGCTGCCAAGAATAAGGGTATGAATAATACATTCCTTTTAGAAATATGTTTGGTACAAAATCCAACAGATTCCTGGTGTGTGGATTCAGGTTGTACTAATCATATCTGCAATTCCTTGCAGGGGTTCTAGGAGACTAGAAAGCTTAAAGAAGGGGAATTGTTTCTTACTTTGGCTGATGGGAGCAGGATTCCGGTTGTAGCTGTTGGTGTTTATAATTTATGTTTTGAGTCTAGAGTTTTAATATTGGAAGACTGTTTCTATGTACCTAATGTTCGTAGGAATTTAATTTCTGCTACTTACTTAGGTAAACATGGATATTGTGTTATCCTTAAAGACAATGTTGTAATAAAGAAGGGTAAAATGTTTATCTGTTCTGGCAATATTGTGGATGGTCTTTATATTTTAACTCCTGATAAGCATGAATTATATAATTCTGAATCAGATAATGATTCTCATGTAAAATCATTAAAGAGAAAGTTTCCTTCAACTAATGATGCATATCTTTGGCACTTGCGTTTAGGTCATATTAACTCAAATAGGATTCAAAGACTGATCAAAGATGGTCTCTTAGAGCCCATGGACTTTGATGAATTTCCAGTTTGTGAATCTTGTTTGGAAGGTAAAATGACCAAACGACCTTTTAATGCAAAAGGTAGAAGAGCCCAAGATTTGTTAGAACTGATACATTCAGATGTATGTGGTCCTATGTCAATCCAAGCAAGAGGTGGTTATAAGTACTTCATCACTTTTACAGATGATTACTCTAGATATGGTTATGTGTACCTAATGAAACGGAAGTCCGAAGCCTTTGAAAAGTTCAAAGAGTTTAGGGCTGAAGTTGAGAATCAATTAGGTAAACGCATAAAGGCCATTCGATCTGATCGTGGTGGCGAATACCTTCTTTGGGGATTTTAAGGATTACTTAACTAAGAATAGGATTGTATCCCAATTGACTGCACCTGGAACTCCACAACAAAATGGTGTAGCGGAAGGAAGGAATAGGACTCTTTTAGATATGGTTAGGTCCATGATGAGTTATTCAACTTTACCAATTTCTTTTTGGGGATATGCCTTAAATACTGCAATGTATCTTCTGAATTTAGTACTTTCGAAGTCTGTTCCTAAAACACCTATAGAGTTGTGGAATAGGCGTAAGCCTAGTATGAGACATCTCCATATTTGGGGTTGTCCAGCACATGTGTTGAAAGGAAAGTCTGACAAGTTACAGTCTAAAACAGAAGTGGTTTTCTTTGTAGGGTATCCAAAAGGAACTATTGGAGGTTTATTCTATAGTCATAAAGATAATAAAGTGTTTGTTAGCACAAATGCCAAATTCTTGAAAAATGACTATATGAATGATTATACTCCTAGAAGTAGAGTTGTGTTGGTTGAAATGAATGAACCTGTAAATGTACAACCAATAGATGAAACTAGGGATGATGTGAATGCATTAGATACATCACAAGATACTACTCAAGAGATGTCTAGTACACAGGTGCCTCGTCGTAGTGGGAGAATTGTTCGACCTTCTATAAGATTCATAGGGTTAGGAGAAACTTATGAAGCTATCTCAGAAGAGGCTGAATCGGATCCCTACACTTATGAAGAGGCTATTAATGATATAGATGCACATCATTGGGTTCAAGCTATGAAATCTGAATTAGATTCCATGTATTCCAATCAAGTTTGGAATCTTGTAAAGACGCCTAAGGGCATTAAACCTGTTGGTTGCAAATGGGTTTACAAGAGAAAGAGAGGGATAGATGGAAAGGTTGAAACCTTTAAAGCAAGGCTAGTGGCGAAAGGGTATACATAAAAAGAAGGCATTGATTATGAAGAAACCTTTTCACCAGTAGCAATGCTTAAATCTATCAGAATTCTCTTGTCCATTGCTGCTCATTATGATTATGAGATTTGGCAAATGGATGTCAAGACTGCTTTTCTTAATGAAAATCTTGATGAGGAAATCTATATGTTGCAACCGGAAGGTTTCATAGCAAAGAACCAAGAGCATATGGTATGCAAATTGAAAAGGTCCATTTATGGACTTAAGCAAGTATCTAGGTCATGGAACATCAGATTTGATCAAGCAATCAAATCATTTGGTTTTGAACAAAATCTTGATGAACCATGTGTGTACAAAAGACATCAAGATAAAATAGTAATCTTCCTAGTGCTTTATGTTGATGATATTCTACTCATTGGAAATGATGTAGGGGTAATGTCATCAGTAAAGGTTTGGTTGTCAAGCCAATTTGATATGAAGGACTTGGGTGAGGCTAATTTTATTCTAGGGATCAAGCTTTGTCGAGATCGCAAGAATAAGATGTTAGGCTTATCACAAGCTGGATATATAGATAAGGTTCTAGAACGGTTTAGCATGCAAAACTCCAAGAAAGGTTTACTTCCTTTCAGACATGGAGTTCCTCTGTCTAATGACCAAAGACCTAAGACTCAAGAGGATGTGGATATGATGAGACAAGTTCCTTATGCTTCTGCAGTGGGAAGTCTCATGTATGCCATGCTTTGGACTAGACCAGATATTTGTTATTCAGTAGGCATGGTCAGCCGATATCAATCAAATCCAGGACCAAAACATTGGCAAGCTGTAAAGCACATTCTCAAGTATCTTCGGAGAACGAGAGATTATATGCTTGTTTATCGTTGTGAGGATTTGATTCCCATTGGCTATATAGATTCAGATTTTCAATCGGATCTAGATTTCAGAAAGTCCACATCAGGATGTGTTTTCACCTTGGGAGGTGGAGCCATAACATGGAGGAGTGTCAAGCAATCTTGCATTGCGGACTCCACCATGGAAGCAGAATATGTTGCTGCTTGTGAAGTAGCAAAAGAAGCTGTATGGCTCAAGAAATTCTTTTCTGACCTTGGTGTAGTAAGAATTAAGCAAGTTTCCATTACTTTGTTTTGCGACAATAATGGAGCAGTTGCACAATCTAAAGATCCAAGGAATCACAAAAAAGGAAAGCACATTGAAAGAAAGTACCACATCATTAGAGATATTATTGCTCGTGGAGATGTGGTGGTAGCAAAGATTGAAAGTGCAAATAATCTAACAGATCCCTTTACCAAAGCATTGCCTCAAAAGACCTTCGAGTCGCATTTGGAGGGAATGAGAGTTAGATTAGTGCACAATAGTCTTTAGGACAAGTGGGAGATTGTTAGGATTAGTGCCCTTAAATCCTATTGTATGATGCTATGTATGATATTATGTGGGACATTATGTATGACATGATGTATGACTTAATATTGTAATTAATAAATTTGTTTTATTATTATCTGAAATAATGGTAACATGAATATTTGGACATTATCATATAGTCCATGAGATGCATAGTATGCGATTTATGTGAAAAGTCACAGAAGATATAAATTACAAGTTCTTTGTAAACTCAGAATTTAGTTCGTAGTCGGTGATGAAATTTGGCGTTTCATCTGCGAAGACTATAACGTATCAACTAAGATGATTTGTCTTGATCATGGAAGTGGTGATTTCTAGTTGATATGTTGATATGTTTTAAGAGTTAAAACATATTGAACTGGACCGCTGTGAGATTTATTATTCTTGTAAAGACTGTCAATTGAATAATAAATCTCACGACTTATATTTGCATGAACTCTTAATCCTGAGAGAATAATGGACTTGATCATGAAGTGTAGGTTGTTTTGATATATCAGGAGTGAGATCTAAAGTAACGGTCAAAACCTCATTATATTGGGCAGCCACATTTAGTGTTGATGGAACATATATTCTCAAGATGGAATTCATAGTCTCTTAACGGAGATATAAAATATTCACTTGAGATAAGTTTAATGGGTTTAGTTATTCAGAGAGTTAGGCCTAACCACTTTAATAAGAAATTACTAAAGTATATATTTATGAAATTGGATTTCATAAATATATGGTGAATAACTTAAAATGATTAAACTGGGTACTCAAGGATTAAAATGTAGTAATTTACAAAGTGGCAGTCTACATTAATGACTTTGTATTACTACGAATATTTTATGAAGGGGTTGCATGTACAATAAAGTCTTGGGATATAATTTATAGATAAGGCCTAGAGTGCAACTGTATTTATATAGTGGCATTAAATATAGTTAATGGTAACTTTGGACTTGTCAAGAGTTGACAGAAAAGCCCAAGGCCCATTGGAACTAGTGTCTTATTGGTCCCTTTTGGTCTCACTCCAAGCCACACACTTAAGCCCAATTGGAAAGGCCCAAAAGGTCAGCCCAATTAGATAATTGGTTAGATACAAAGGGAAAAATGTATAGAATTTTGTGAGAGTAAAAAAAAACATCATTGTAAAATGGTGTAGGTGAGTGTATGTCACTCTCAAATTCATCCTTTGTAACCAATTGAGAGTCCACACTTCTTGGGCGTTAGTGGAATTGGAGTGAAGATTAAAAGTATTCCCAAGTGCTTCGATCTTAGTTTTTGAAATTCACCGCTTTAAGGTATGCTCTCTTATACTTGAATTCTTAAATTTACATAGTGCATGTTATAGATTGTGAATGAAGTAGATCCGTTTAACTTTCCGCTGCGTATATGCATATTTCCAACAGCAAGAATAGGGGTGGTGATCAGAAACTTAGTCGAAGAAGTAATGGCATCATTATCTGAAAAAATTCCCCTCCCATCGTTGGTTGAAGCTGTGGAAGCTCTTGCAGCCCGTCGTGTAGCCAGATTTGTGCAGGAAGTTGGCATTATAGAGTCAATTTTGGAGGGAGATTCCCTTTCCATTATCTCGGCTCTAAAAAATGGGGATAGGATGAATTTTGCAATAGGACATTTAATCAAAGACACATTGTCTTTTGTAATCTTTAATAGGAGCTCGTCTTTCTCTCATGTTCGTAGGCAAGGCAATGTAGTAGCACATGCCTTATCTAAGAGAGCTAGATTTTGTAGTCAATATGAAGTTTGGATGGAGTTTGTTCCTCCAAACATTTCCAACTTGTTATTAGTTGATTTACCAGCCAGTTGAATAAAAAGCAAGCATTTGATTCTAAAAATAAAAAAGGTCAGGTTAGGTCCAATACTGACTAATTGCATAGGGAGGTCGATAAGAAGACGATCAAATTCAGGTCAATTCCCCGAGCATAGTAAATGCCTTTGGGAAGTTCGCTGTCGAACGTTAATTGGTGTTAGGAACAAGTTTTAAGAGAATTCTCAGAAGGAATCATTTTTCCTTAGGATTCTAGGCAGAAGTGGAATTGCATGGGAATTGATGCAAAAGTAATAATTTGAAATCCCCACTAAGGGGAGACTATAAAAGAGAAGAGGAGACAAATGGAAGGAGGGTTGGCAAACACACAAGAGGGAGAAGAAGGAGAAAGTGAAGGAGTGAAGAAAGGAGAGTGAGAGGGGAAATTAGTGGGGATTAGGGTGGGGCTTGTGACAATGACGGAGAGGAGTTTGGGCTGTCAAGGCAGCGTTTGAGGCAACATTTAGTAGAAATGTAAGGATACCTACCAACAAATAAATTGCGAGCCCAAATTCATCATCCTTAAGGGAAGTAGCAAGGGGATTGGGCACCACAAATAGATAAATAAATACTAATTTTTTTACACAAAATTGAATTTATTTTCTTAAGAATCTCAATGAAAACACTAATGAGACGAGGAAGATGAAGACTAAAATAAAATATCCGTAAACATTTAAAACAATCACTCGGATATCTAAAAACATTATATGACAAAAACATATAAATTTGTTGCTAATTTTTCAAACATAATATTTACAAATAGTGAAAGGAAACTACACAAAATTAATTTGGGCAGAGTTTGTAAACCATTTTCTTTAACTGCACAAATTGTTACTCATCATAGTGTCTAATTATTCATTAAGAGCATTCAACATTATAAATAAAATGACAAAACAAAAACTTGCATCAAGGAAAATATATTAATTAATTATGAATAGGACAATAAGGGTAAAAACGTCTAGTAGATCTATAACATGCTTGATTAGGGCTCCTCCTACGGGGGGCAATTGTTAGGTTGTATCATTTCATCATAAAAATTTTAGCTAAACATGTGAATACCTTTTCAAAGACAATATTTTCATTGATTTCATTGTTCAATTGGAAAATTCTAAATTAAAGTAAATAAATATGTAAAGTTAAAATCGCCCAAGATAAATATATATAAACAATATTTTTTGTTTTTGATTCTTCATTGATTTCATTGTTTAGTTATAAACATCTAAATTATAGTAGATAAATATTTAAAGGCAAAATTATATATAAAATTAAAATCATACAAGATGAATGTGTATGTTATATATAATGTTGTCCAAAAAAATAGGAGTAAAAAATAAATAAGAAAGAAAATGATGATGTGGATGATGGTGTAGTGGATGAGGTGGCGGCGGTGCACTAGGAATATAGCAAAATTAAATGTTAAGATTCCATTTTTACATAGTATACAGATGTTGAAGTGTTTCTCTCGCTTTCTTTTTTAGTTTTACCCCCAAAAAAAATAAAAAATAAAAAGGTCTTTCTTTTATGGCCCATTTGGATTGAGCGGGGAAGGTGGGGGACTGAAGGAGATTAGAGTACAGTTGGCTAAAAATAAGCTAATTTCGAACTTCTACTTTACTCTACTCTCCCTCGTTCCACCTCAATCCAAACAAACCATTAGTTTAGCCTTCAACAAAGCCAAATGATCCAATTGCTAGTGTCTCACTGCGGTTATAACAAAGGTTTTCCTTTTCTTGCTCATAAAGTTCATGCAATCATGATCCATCAGCGTCAGGCACATAGCAAACACAATTTCTTGAGCATCTCATCAGCTTTGGTGTAAATTTCTTGAGCTTGAGAGTGTCTCTTTCCCCGTGCAATAAATTCATTGATCACTCCCTCCAATTCAATCATGGAAAAATCATCAACCTTTTTCACTTCTCTATCATTCATCCGTTTTCTCACACTAGCAACATGCCAACATCTTCCCATCTACCAGCATTGGCATATGAATTAGCTAACACATAGCGCCTGTTAATATTAGGCTCTAGTTCAATTACCCTCTTTCCTATTTGCTTTCCCAACTCAATATTCTTGTAGATTTTGCAAGCTCCAAGTAGAGCTCCTAATACACCAACATCAGGGTTCATGGGCATCTTGTTAGTGAGCTCTCTTGCTTGTTGCTTCCTTTTCACCTCTTCCAAGCAGATCAAACATTCATAAAAATTGTTCTGTTGTGGTCTCAATACCATAACCTTAATCATATGGTAATAACTAAAGTAATACCTACCCCCCGCAACTAACCCTGAATGAGCACATGCATTGAGGTCATTCATAAAAATGATGTTATCAGGATCTCCTTAAACAGCTAAGCTGAATAGCAACCTCTACTTTACCATGCATTGCTAAGTGCTAACCCCCGAATCTAACAATTTCACAACGAAATCCCTTTATGTGGCAACCCATTGAAAACTTCAAAAGCCTTGTCTGGACAACAACATTTGCAGTACATGTCAATAATAGTTGTTGCAAGCTTTTAGTCCAATTCAATTCCACTCTTCGCTATATATCCATGTAGAGCCCATAATCCTGTAAAAGTCAATAGCACACTTGCTGCCCCGCCATGGACTTATCCAAAACTACCTTTTGTTTGCTCTGCATCTTGTCAAATAAAGCAAACGCCTTAGGAATCTGATTGCTCTGGACATAAGTAGCAATCATGGCATTGAATTAAGAAAGGGAATTTTCCTCATAGGCATCACCTCTACAACTTTAAAAGCATCATCTACAAATCCCCATCGGTAATGCCCTATAATCAAACTAGTCTAAGACATAACATCCCACATGTGCATCTTATCAAAGACCCTTCTTGCTTTCTCCAAAGACTGAAAATCCACACACTATGAATCAAATTTGTTAACGTGTATTATGTTATGGGCTTTAGGCCCATATAGTTTGCTTGTATAGCACACTTGTACTTGTACCACACACATATGCCTCGTATATAAAGACACTCATGTATATTCTTTGATAATAAAATACAATACAATCATTTAGTATTTCTAACATGGTATCAGAGCCATTACTCTAACTTTCTTGTGTCTTGTAGTCCTGTCTTTGTTGGTATTTTCCGCTGCCTCGACTTCTTCGATCAGTTAACCTTTTCTGTGCCCTCAGAGGTGCCAATGTTGAATCTTCACTGCCAGAAGCTTGATCACCACCACCAAGATCATTGCCTCCGTCAAGTCTTCCACATCAGACCTCTGATTAAGAAATAAGAAATATCAACGTGTAGATTTTCAACCGATCTACACAAAGTCGCTGGAATCATTATCATCTAACATTCCATGCGCCGCCACGCGTCAGTCAAAGATTCGGCCGCTTTTCCACGCGCCATCAGTATTACTCCGATCATCTCACTACTGCCGTCATCGGAATTGTCTTGCTCCGATCTACATTACCAGCAAAGAATCGGCTTCATCAGACGCTCCACGCGCCGACAAAAGTTTCGGCGAAGATTGAACCACGCGCCGCTGGGTCACCTGCTGACGTCATCACTACCACGTCAGCATCTACGTTAGCCCTAGCTGACGTCATCAGATTACGTCATCTTGCTGATGTCATCACTGGGAGTTGACCTTTGACCGTTGATCGTTGACTTTTTTGCAGTCCAGGTGCTCCTTACCCAGTTTTTCACGTAGATTTCATTTTTGCAGTCCATTTTTGCATATTTTGCTTCGAAATGAAGAATAAGGACAAGTCTTCTTCATTTTGCAACAATCGTCGCCGACAATCCAACAAACGTTTTTGCAATTTTTGCAAACGTTTTGGCCATAATATTGGGACTTGTTATAAACGCAACAAATCAGTTGTTTCCATTTCTGCTGCTACAGTTGCTAACATTGAGAGTGTCCAACTTATGGCTCCCGTCTCTACAAAGTCTCAGTCTTCTAGATCCACTTTCACCATTTCTAGAGATGACCTTATAAATATCATCGCCAATGTCATTTGTATGGTTGGTAATGCATCTTATTCCTCTTCTCTCTCAGCTTTATCTAGTATGTCTCCTACCTCTTGGCTTATGGATTCTGCTTGTTGCAATCACATGACATCTCACTCGTCCTTATTTTCTGACCTTAAACCTGCACCGCACCCTCTTAATATTCACATAGCAAATGGTTCCACAATGTCTGGTCATAATATAGGTTCCATTGTGACCTCCAATCTCTCAGTTCCTGGAGTCTTTAATGTTCCTGACCTTTCTTATAATTTATTTTCTGTTGGACAATTAGCTGAGTTGGGTTATCGCATTATCTTTGATTATTCTGGGTGCATTGTGCAGGACCCGAGGACGGGACGGGATGGGAGCTTGGGACCGGTCCCAGAGTTGGGTGTATGTTTCCCGTGGACAACCTTCGTCTTCCACTTGTTGCTCCTGTTTCTGTTGCTGCAGTTGCTGCAGTTCCTTCTATTCCTTCCCTTGCACTTTGGCATGCTCGATTTGGTCATGCATCTTCTTCTCGGGTACAACAATTGGCTTTTAGAGGTTTGTTAGGTTCAGTGTCTACAGAAAATTTTGATTGTGTTTCATGTCAGTTAGGAAAGCAACCAGCTTTGCCTTTCATTACTAGTGAATCAATATTCACTGATATCTTTGACCTTATACATTCTGATGTTTGGGGGCCTTCCTCTGTCTCTAGTATTGGTGGATCTCGATATTTTGTTGTCTTTGTTAATGATTACTCTCGTTATAGCTGGATTTTTAATATGAAACATCGTTCTGAATTGTTGCAAGTATATTCTAATTTTGCAAAAATGGTTGAAACTCAATTTTCCAAACGTATCAAAATTTTTCGACCTGATAATGCTCTTGAGTACACTCAATATGCTTTCCAAGCTGTTTTGCATTCCTATGGCACTGTTCATCAACTAACTTTTCTAGGTACCTCTCAACAAAATGGTAGAACCGAACGAAAATTTCGTCATATTCTTGACACTGTTCGTGCTCTCTTTCTCTCTGCCAAAGTTCCTGCTCTTTTTTGGGGCGAAACTGCTCTTCATGCTGTTCGTACTATTAATCGCATTCCAAGTCTTGTCATCCAAAATCAAACTCCATATGAGCGCCTTTTTGGGTCACCTCCAGACTATCACCACCTTCGCTCCTTCGGTTTTGCTTGTTTCGTTCTTCTTCAGCCACATAAGCATAACAAACTTGAGCCTCGGTCAAGGTTTTTTTGTTTTCTTGGCTATGGCGAAAGTCAAAAGGGATATCGGTGTTTTGATCCTGTCTCTCATTGTCTTCGTATCTCCCGCAATGTTGTCTTTTGGGAACATCACCTCTTTGTCGAGCTCTCTCACTTCCGTGCCTCCCTATCTTCCTCCTCTGTCTTAGATCTCTTTCTAGATGAGGAACATATTCCTTCTGTAGCTACTCCTGATCCTCCTATAGTTGGTCCTGATTCTCCTGTAGACTTCTCTGTCAGATATCACTAATTCCTTTTCTAGTTCACCCTTTAATGAACAGGTGGAAGATGAACAGGTCGAAGACGAGCTACCCAACCCCAACCCGGAGCTTGGGTCCCCTGCTCCTGCTCTGCCTGAAGATCTTGCACAAGACATTCCACCTCGTCACTCAACTCGGGTAAGATCTATTCCTGCACATTTACTTGACTATCATTGTTACACTGCCCTTACTACGCTACATGAGCCTCACACCTATCGTGAGGCTTCCACTTACCTTTTATGGTAGATTGCAATGAAAGAGGAACTTGATGCATTATCTAAAAACCATACTTGGGATTTGGTAATACTCCCCCCCGGGAAATCTGTGGTTGGTTGTAAGTAGATCTACAAGATTATGACTCGCTCTGATGGCTCCATTGAGCGCTACAAAGCTCGTGTTGTTGCAAAAGGGTTTACACAGAAGTATGGGATTGATTATAAAGAGACCTTTACTCCGGTTGCTCATATCTCATCTGTTCGTGCCCTCTTAGCTATTGCTGCTGCCAGTAAATGAGACATTTTTCAGATGGATGTCAAAAATGCATTCCTTAATGGGGATTTAAGTGAATAAGTTTATATGCAACCTCCTCCTGGTCTTTTTGTTGATTCAAACAAGGTGTGTTACCTTTGACGTGCACTTTATGGCCTTAAACAAGTTCCACGAGCTTGGTTTGCCAAATTCAGCTCTACCATCTCTCGCTTGGGTTACATGGCCAGTCATTATGATTCTGCTTTATTTCTTCGTTGCACTGACAAAGGCACTATTTTACTTCTCTTGTATGTGGATGATATGATCATAACTGGTGATGACTTCAGTGGCATTCAAGAACTCAAGGATTTTCTCAGTTAGCAGTTTGAGATGAAAGATCTTGGACATCTCAACTACTTCTTGGGTCTTGAAATCACTCATTCTACAGATGAACTTTATATTACTTAAGCCAAGTATGCTTCTAAACTCTTGTCTCGAGTTGGACTCATTGATAGCAAGATTGTTGACACTCCAGTTGAGCTTAATGCGCATTTGACTCCCCTAGGAGGGAAACCATTGGCTAATCCCTCTCTTTACAGACGCTTGGTTGGCAGCCTAGTTTATCTCACTGTCACTCGTCCAGACATTTTTTATGTTGTTCACCAGGTGAGCCAGTATCTGTCTGCTCCACGATCGACTCACGATGCTGCTGTTCTGCGCATTCTTCGATACCTAAAGGGCACTTTATTCCATGGTCTTTTCTACTCTGCTCAGTCTCCTCTTATTCTCCATGCATTTTCTGATGCTAATTGGGCAGGAGATCCCACTAATCGCAGGTCCACCACTGGTTATTGCTTTCTTCTTGGTTCTTCTCTGATTTCTTGGCGAAGTAAGAAACAAACTCATATGGCCCATTCCAGTACTGAAGCAGAATATCGTGCCCTTGCTGATACCATATCTGAGCTCCTTTGGCTACGATAGCTTCTTAAAGACTTAGGTGTGTCTACATCTTCTGCTACTCCTCTTTATTGTGACAACCAGAGTGCCATTCATATTACTCACAATAATGTCTTTCATGAACGGACTAAACACATCGAGATCGATTGTTATTTTATCCGTTATCATCTTGTCCATGGTGCTCTCAAACTGATCTCAGTCTCCTTTAAAGATCAACTTGTAGATATCTTCACCAAGTCACATCATACGGGACGTCTTCGTACTTTGGTTGACAATCTCAAGTTGGTCTCACATCCACCTTGAGTTTGAAGGGGACTGTTAACGTGTATTATGTGATGGGCTTTAGGCTCAGATAGTTTACTTGTATAGCACACTTGTACTTATACTACACTTTACTTGTACCGCACACATATGCCTCCTATATAAAGGCACTCATGTATATTCTTTGATAATGAAATACAATACAATCATTCAGTATTTCTAACAAAATTATTTTGAGAAAACCCATTCGGTTCGAACCCAAATTTTACATGATCATGGACTAGTTTCCCTACTTCAATAGCATTATCATTGCAACAAGTTCTTATAACAGAAGGGTAGGTAAATCCATTGAGTGCAACAGAGTCTCGCAACATTTGTGACTTGTGTGTACAAGTGAATGCAATTTTTGGGCATTGGCACTGCAAAGTAACCTTTCATTATGGAGTTGTAGATGAAAGCATCAGGGTTGCCATGTTTGGAGATAACACAGAACTCAATGACCCGGCCCATGGCATCGTTATTGGCTGAAAGGTCAAGTTGGATGAGTTGTTAGTGAGATTGCTTGTGCTCAGCCACGGTTGTGCATGATTCGAGGCCATTATGTGGAGAAAATTAGTGGGACCTGGGCTACGAGCTTTACGAGTGTGGACTGTGGATTGAGGACAAAGGCAAAAAATGACTTCACTCCAAGAGTCAAGATTGAGGACCGTTGAATGTTGATGCATTTTTGTTCCCCCATTTTAAATTATTTTATTTTGGTTCTTTAAAGTTTTTAAATGGAACAATTTAAGTCACTCCAATTTTTTGGTTTATGGGACTATAAAAAAGCTGAGGCACCTTACATCAAGGAACTAAAATTGAACAACCCCATATTTAAGAGACTAAAACCAAACCAACCTCATATTTAAGAAACCAAAATTACAACTAATAGATGGACAAATAATAGATTAGGTACTAAATTGTTACATTTTAAAAAAGCTGAAGGACTAAAATCGAATGTTTAAAATTCAGGAATCAAAATTGAATAAACCCCATATTCCAAGGACCATAAACTCATTTTGTCCGTTTTACTTATGTATTAGTTAGTTCAACTAATAATGTTTGAGTAATATTAGGACCACAAAAATTTATACAACTTTTATCAGGTAAGTAGTGGATGTTGGTCCTAGCATTTTTCATAAAAAAATTCTTTAATAAGGACTTAACATCAAATCTTGTTTACATTTTTTTTTTTTTTAATTATAAAAAGCTTATTGATATTTTGATGTGATCGTTGTGATGCTATAAAATAATTAATGGAAATGATGTCTATAAATTTAAAAGTAAAATTAAAACCTGCCAATTTCAATCATCCATAAACGACTACAGTTTTCAGCCTTCCCACAAACGAAACAAGTGTCTCTTTGTAACTTACACAAGAGAAGTCCAAAATTATAGCCAAAGCATGGACGAGCAAGAACTCATTTCGGAGAATTGTTGGTGAGGAGGATATCTAATATTGTAATAACCAATAATTGTCTCTAAGACTACCACCATTCCCTCTCTAAGCTCCGAGAAATTATAAGATTTACATGGTGGACAAGTGATGTGGTCTACCATTCCATTAAAAAACTTCCACCTGTTTAAAATTGTTAGTTAGAAAATTTTTTTAAACAGAAATTAATTACTGACTCAGCAATTTTAAACAAGTAGAAGTTTTTTAGTAGAATGGTAGACAAGTGACTGATCTACCATAGAACTCTATAATTTCTCCTAAGCTCTACTTAGCCTCCGTTGGCAAAAACTTTGTCCAAAGCCACAAGACCAACCACCTAAATATGCCACATCTGTACATATATATCATCCAATGAAACATGCAACTACGTACCGTAGTTTTGGACACCCATGTCTCTTAAAGTCCTCATGATCTTCACCTTTAATCTCTCTTTATTCTCTTCCTTCCCATTCCCATTGGTGCAAACTAAATTCAGGCCCTAGTAATTCACAGAAACAGGCATAGTGGAGAAAGAGAAACAAGTAAACCAAATTGAAAATGAATAAATTTATCGTATCAGGAGTCGCCATTGTCGTTGTAGTAGGTGCAGTCATTGGAATCATAGCCACTGTAAGCCATACGGGCAGCTCTAGCAAGGATGATAATGTATCCACGACTTCAAAATCAGTTAGTGCCATTTGTAGTCCAACTGATTACAAAGACGCATGCATTAAGAGCCTTAGCTCATATGCTAAAAATCAAAGTGCTACCCCGAAAGACTTCATTCAAACTGCTTTACAGGTCACCATCCAAGAGGTGAAAGCAGCATTACAAAAGTCTGGTGTCATAGGGAACAGCACCAACAATTCAACTCAGAAAATGGCCGCGGATGATTGCAAGGATTTGCTGCAATTTGCAATTGACGAGCTGCAAGCTTCGTTCTCAACGGTGGGTGACAGCGAGTTGCATACCATAAGTGATAGAGAGGTTGAGCTCAAAAACTGGTTAAGTGCTGTGATTTCATACCAAGAGACATGCATTGATGGGTTCACTCAGCCAGACCTGAAGAATGAAATGTCAAATGGGCTTCTTAATGCTAGTCAGCTGACAAGCAATGCTTTAGCCATTGTTTCTGCACTTTCTGAAATCTTGACTTCCTTCAATATCCCAATCAACACGACTGCAAGCTCTCGACGACTTCTTGATGTTTCAGGAGTTGATGACAATGAATATCCTGAATGGCTTTCAGCCAAGGATAGAAAGCTATTACAAAGCAATAGCGGTGGGCAGGTGAAGCCCAACGCGATTGTAGCAAAGGATGGGAGCGGACAATTTAAAACCATCACTGCAGCTCTTGATGCATATCCAAAGGCCAATACTAGTAGATATATTATATATGTGAAGGCTGGAATTTATGATGAGTATATTAAAGTTACAAAAAAACAGGTCAATGTGTTCATGTATGGAGATGGACCTCAAAAGACGATAATCACAGGAAAGAAAAGCTTCCGTGAGGGCATCCCCACCTTCCAGACAGCCTCTTTTGGTAAGTTACTCCTATATTAGAAGAGTAATGATTGGTGATTCATAAAATGAACTGTTTAATACTTTCAAAAATCAGATTATTTCTACATAGGGGCTTCATTTGATAATATTTGAATCAGGTTCAATTATAAACTTGTGGTGACTTGTAATGAACGTTGATCTTGCAGCTGCGATTGGACATGGTTTTATAGCCAAATCAATGGGATTCCAGAACACGGCTGGTCCAGAGGGACACCAGGCTGTGGCACTCCGAGTTCAGTCAGACACGGCAGTCTTCTACGACTGCAGAATGGACGGGTACCAGGACACATTGTATGTCCAAACCCATCGCCAATTCTATAGCAACTGTGTCATCTCAGGCACTGTTGATTTCATATTTGGTGACTCTAGTACGGTCATCCAGAATTCTAAAATCATTGTTAGGAAGCCAATGGACAACCAACAGAACGCAATAACTGCTCAGGGGAGAAAGGATAAACGTGAAATCACAGGCTTGGTCCTCCAAAACTGCACTATTGCTCCAGAGGCATCACTCTATCCTTTAAGACTCCAAATCCGCTCGTACTTAGGTCGGCCATGGAAGGAGTTCTCTCGAACTGTTATCATGGAATCAACAATTGGGGATCTCATTCAACCAGCAGGGTGGCTGGAATGGGCTGGTAACTTTGCACTAGATACGCTGTATTATGCAGAGTATGCAAACCAAGGTCCAGGTGCCGCAACTGCTGGGAGGGTCAAATGGAAGGGATACAAAGTGATCACAAACAGAAATGAGGCTCTTCAATTCACAGTTGGTTCGTTTATCCAAGGAAACCAGTGGTTGGGAAACTCTACCGTACCCTACTACCTTGGGTTCAAAGGCACGCAAGCTTCATGAAAAGACGGACTTCCAAAAAATTCCAATCCATAATATTTGGACGAGAGGATGGTTGTCGATTGCCACCCTTGTCTAGTTTTGTTTTTGTTTTCTTAGTTCAAACCCTGTCTAGTAATTGAATACTCTTCTATTCTGTATTTACGTATTGATAAGCATTTTTCCCTACCTCAGTTTTATATAATGCCTGATGTTGCAGGCTTTTTTTTTTTTTCCTCAAGGCACAAAGATGTTGCAGGTTTTTAAACAATTATTAGATGATTAATCAAATAAATAACCATTTTCCGCGTGTTAGTAGAATATATTTTCAAATAAATAAATTCAAAATGTATTATTGAATACAGAGTGGTGCTATTCACAAACCATATGTACAACTTTTCCACTGAGCAAACAAGAATATTGAGCTGATGCATCTATCCCCAAATATGGAATAGGCACAAAAATTGAACTATCCCATCCCAGATAATCTACAAAAAGCAGAGACCACAAGGTCATATCAAGGTAGTAGTTCTGAAAACCTGTGACCCCCAGGGATTCATCAAGGCAATAACACAGGCCCTGTTGTTTATTGATCTCCCCCAAGCATCAACTGCTTGCAGCTTGCCCAATGGTCCGCTGTCACCTACTTTTCAAAGCACTTAAATTGCATTCTAATTTGTAGATACTGTAGATATGAGAAAATCTATGAACACAACTTTTGCCACTACCCTAATGTGGTTGATTGTGAAGGGTGGAGAAAAAGCGGTTAAAAAAAAAATACATGTAAAAGTGATAAGCAATCACTCAAAGTCTATCACTTTAGAGTTGTGGCACAAAAGTTGTTGACCTAGAAGAACTCTTAGATAATGAGTCTTTCCATTAACAGAATCAGGCATAGTAAAAATGAAGTACTTACTGTGATATTGGTTAACATTAATTACATAGACAAGAGACACTTCATATGAAAATTATCTTTCAAGTAATTGTATGTAACTGGCCTAGAGGTAAGTTTGTATTTTATCTAGTTTCAACCAGCCAATCTAATTAGGCATCGAAATACAGCTATACACCATTGGCCTGAAGAACCAATGACGTTACATCAAACATCATGACTCTCCCACAAGGCAAGTTCATGAGGGTGTAAGTTTTCAAGTTCTGCAGGCGTCTGTGACTTTTCAAGTCTAGGAAACCAATCTTGGAGAGCGAGACAAGATGTTCAAATAAACAAGAGGTCAAGTTTCATAAAGCCACTGGGGAGGAGGAAGGGGGGATAAGCAACTGTGCTAGTGTTAGAAAGTTTTTTTTTTTTTAGGGATAAGTAAAAAAAATAGGTAATAACAATAAGGGTGATAGAGGCAAAAAAATGGCAAACACCAACAACATCATCATCTAAGAGCTTCCAGTAATGCACAAAAATATGAAATAGGGCTAGGAATCTGTAATGCTAACTTCAAAACACCCAAAATATATATACACACACACGCGCGATAGGGGATTTAAACCAATGATGTCCTTGTCATGATAATCGCTCTTTATCATCAGGTCCATATATATAAGTAATAAAATTCCATTAAAGAAAAAGCACAAAAGGGACATAACCCTAATGCAGGGGAAGTATGGAAAGGCAAAGTCCAACAAAAAATAAAGATTAAAGTAAAAGTACAAAAATTCATGATATCCAGGAACTCTAGAAAGTCTGCAGTGGAAAAAGTATAAGACATTGAAGTCTTAACAATAAGAATTTCAACTTCAACAGGTGTTACTCTTTCCCCTCAAAAGCAAAATAGAAATTACAATTACACTAACGAAACACATAAGAACGCACATAAAACAAGTCAAGCAAGATATGAAAGCTATAGCTAAGCCCTACCTATATAGCTCAATTTTCAAGCAACAGAAAACTTATTAAAGAATCTAATATGCAGCAAATCTGAATTCGATAGTAGACATGGAAGACAAAAAGGTATTAGAAAAATATATGGGAGTTAACATTAAAAAAAAAAGTACAAATGGGGGGGTTGGCCAAAGAAGCACAGTTCTGAAACAACATTCTACACAAATTGTGAAAAGTTGAGACTTTGAGAGTGCACAACAAAACCTATTCTAAAAGCATCAATTCTCTACAAGAAACAAACTCACAGATATTTTCTCAACCTCACTTTAGCTCATTCAATTCGGAGTCTTGGTAGCATGACCACCAACACCACTGCTTTGTTGACTGAAAGCAGCAGCTGCAGCCGAAAGCGAATGCAACCCATTAGTCGCCTTGGCTGCTGCTGCTCCGCCCCCATCACCGCCGCCACTCCCATTCCCTTTGTTGCTAATCAAAGCCTGAATTGGCGTGACGGAGAGAGGCAGCTGCTTCGAATCTTGCTTCTCCTTGTCCTTGTCTTTCAACATAAGAAACGCGAGACGCTCCAACGCTTCCTTGGCTTTCTTCTTGGCCAAGGAAGCGTCCTTAACGCGCTTTTCGGCTTCGGCCTGAGCTGTGGCGGCTGCCTTGTTCATAGACGCGGCAGCAATCTTTGCCGCTGCTAATAAAGCCTTGGCGGATTCCTTATCAATCGCTTTCTCAGTGTGACCGCGGAGAGAGGAGTTGCCTCCGTCCTCGGTCTTGATTCGCTTGGTCTTGGCGTCGGGATCGGAATCGGAGAAGAAGTAAGAGAAATTAGGGTTAGAGCAGGGAGGACAGAGAAAAGAGGGAGCGGAAGAGTCAGGTGGGACACAAGAACGGTGAGCGATCGAAGGGCAATTGAGGCAAACGAGACGATCGGCGGGTAAAGGCGGAGGCATTTCGTCGAACACTTGGAAGCAAAGTGGGCAAAAGAGGGACTGGTGGTTTTTTAGGACGCAATCGGTGCAGAGGCGGCGGTAGCTACCTCTGTGTCGAACTGTGTGGAGGGGCCACCGGTCTGGGGAGCCGCAAGCGCCGCAGGGAATCGTTGAATGGTGAATTGGTTTTTGATGGTGGTGGTTGTTGTGGTTGTGGTTGTCTCGTTTCATTGTTGGAGATGGAAGAGGAGGACGAGGTGTTGCATATTGCATTTGGGTCGGGGTGGGGGTGGCGGGTCCAACGGTAACCCTAATTAGGGTTTGGGGAGTTTTGATCAGCAAGGAAGCAAAAATGGGTTTTTTAGAAATCACACACACACACTCTGAGAGAGTGTGAGACTTTTCAAAGTCAGAGAAATGGGTTTTTGGTTTGTTTTTTATTTTATTTTTCAATTTTCAGTTTGTTGAGAGAGAGAGATTTGGGAGATTTTGGGTTGAGTGGTGAGTTTTCTCTGACAGAGTTGTTGTTGCGATTTCGAAGTTTTGAATGCTGTTTTTTTATTTTTGTAACTCTTTCTTAACTCTCTTCGATTTTTGTGCATTCCTAATATATAAAAAACAAACAAACAATATATATATATAAATATTGGGCCTTTTTCTACAAATCTATTAGCTCAATTGTCCACTTGTGATTGGTCACAACTTGAGCCCAATAGCACTGCCCCCCTCAATTTACTTGTAATTCTTTGCTTTTAAAAAATATGTAAACTCTACCAATTTACTTGTAATTCTGTTGGAGTTTTTTTTTTTTTTTTTAAATGCTACTCATAATTTTAAGTCCCAACTATATTGCTTGATTGTAGAGGGAACTTTTTAGTCAGTTTTGCATAAAAGCAATGGATAGATCAGAAAATATGTTTGCTTTCTACAGCAAACATCACAAGTCAATACAGTTTTGCAGAGAAAATATACCATTACTCATTACAATGCTCATCAATCAAAAGTATTTCTAAACTTTCAGTCCATGCCCATGGTTCAGGCTTCCTAACCTTCCAACTACACTATTTTTATGTGTAGTGTCTAAGAAAAATTTATGCAACCATTTGGAGATATCAATGTGAGAGAATTGAATACATCATCTTGGACTAAAATCTATGAGTGATGCTAATTCTTTGAGAGGCCAAAATTCCAAGTTTACCACTATTATTTAAAAAACAAAGCTCCAACACGAGCATGGTCAGAGACTATCAAATTCAGAGATTGAATGAACTCAATAATAAAATTACATGCCTTGCTGCTGAAGTGTCCTCTAATCTACCAAACAAAACCTCAAAATCAAATTCATTTAATGGTTCTCTTAGAACACAAACCCACCGTATCACCAAAAAATGAGTGCAAGGGAATAGATCATTCAAACAGGCAACCAGTTCCTGCTTTAGATTAATCCGCCACCATGAATGGATCTATTTCTCCAAGATCAGCAACTATTGGTTCCAACTCTGTGGTGTCCTCGTCTTCTGTGGCAAAGTAAGTAGGGAATGGAAGCATTGAAACATCAGGTTTCTTGTACACAGCGTCTTTTATAAACACAAAGTTCCCTTCGGCACCTGGAACCTGAAAAGAATAGAAAATTTTTCAATGTCTGATTAAGAAACATGAATCAACATTTACAAGATAACCTAAGACTCCAGAACAGGGTTAATCCCCATGCATAATCACACGGCATGACTCTCGAATAACAGGGCTGCAAACGAGTGACAAATTCAGAAATCAAATCTTAAGCATCCATCAAAGACAATATTGTATACAGTTAATATTTTTACAGCTCAGAACTTTTCTGATAATAATCAAGCTCGCATCAACATAATCTTGAACTAGTATCCTAAAGTACCAGTTAGGTGCTGCAGTATGTTTAGAGCAATTGCATGCAAGCTTTTGCTTTTTTCCTAATTTTTTCTTCATTTTTTATTGACGAGTTACATAAACACCAAATGGGTCTTAAAACCCACAAGCACATCATTGACCAGTTGACCCTGTTCTCATATGGGGAGAAAGCGCCATTTGAGCTAAGCTCATCGGCACATCTGCGTGCAAGCATTTCACATGGACAGGTCAAGCCTCCTCCATATCAATTTAGATTTGAAGCACTAAAAGCTGAAGAATAAATTTTGCAAGAGGAACATACTTGGCCTCTCACCCACATCAGATTCCTGGCTGGGTCAATTTTATAGACCCATACATTTTTAACTGTTCTCTGCTTTGCGCCCATGCGCCCAGGCATCTTTCTGCCTTTAAATACCTGTTCAGGAAACATGCCATTTTGACAATTAGAATCCAAGGGGAGTCAGAATGATGCAAAATATATTCGCTACTACATTGAATTAAACAAATTCACATGATCACTAATTATTTATGCAATGACTTATCAATTGACACATATATGATAAAATAGGATAATCCATGTCATTTGCCTCTACTTCTCACTCTCTTAAGGAAAATTGGAAAAAACAAACAAATAGCTAAACTGTAATGTTGGAAGCAAAACATTATTGTGACTTGTGAAGAACCACACAGTAGTGATCACACAAAATAGGTTCCAGGCCATATACCCAGATCACAGCTAGCTGCAGTCCCCGCAAATGTTGTCCAGGACCCAAGTTCCACAGCATAATGGGAACAATCCACCTTGCCATGGGAAGTTTTTAACAGATTTAGAATGGCTATAGAATATGTTCTTAAGAATGAGAACTAACCTTCAAGATATAACTAAAATTGACAGTGTTTATCCCATCCAGTGTCCATTAGCTCAGTCACAGAACTACCTTGAACACTCTATAAGTGATCCCAACATTTACAAAAGTGGTGACAAAAAGGGAATATGAAAACTGAAACAAAGATGCAGAGCTAATTTTTAGAGGAGCAACCAAGCAATAAAATTTAAATTGGTGATGTGGACGATAAAATAATTTAGATCTTTCTTCACAATTTTATTTTTCTTGTTAGCCAAAATAATCTTGTTTACCCCAATCTCAAGTCCATGCAAAAGCTACAAGCCATGGCTATCAAATAATAATACTTTATATCAACAAACAGAGAGAGAGAATTAACATTATAAGACAATAAAGCCAAGTCAACTAACCAAAATTATATCATACAGTGAGAAAATGGCATCATACTACTATTTTGTCTTACTTCTATAGCATCCAGATCAGCATTTTAATTGATTTTCTTTCTTTCTTTTTTTGGATAATTCAATAGTTAGGGGTGGGGGCATTTGAACCCTAGACATCTTAGTTGGAAACACCAGGAGGTGCCAACCAGTTGAGTTACAAGACTCTTGGTCAGCATATTAATTGTTTATAATTATTAAAATTTACTAAATTACTTGTTCTATAAAAAATCCAACAAAATTAAGTCTCTTTGCTGAAAAAATAAGCAAACATTTACTTAATGACACTTAGAGACCAAATACTAGACAATTCCAATATCATAATGTATTGCAGAAAAACTAGAAGATTCTTAAAATTTGACGAAGGCAAACATACCTTTCCAGGAGCATCCCTCTGACCTGTAGAACCAATACTTCGATGTGACAGTGACGCACCATGAGATGCCGGCCCTCCTTTAAAATTATGCCTTTTCATCACACCCTAGAGGCATAATACATATGATTAGTGAAATTACAAATGTTACTTAGTCGTTTCTCAGTGGATCAAAAAGCATTATGAAAATATCTCTCGTCTTCAGCTCATTTTTATGAACTAAAGAAACAACACCTATAATTGGTGATGTCACAAAGAAAATCTTTTCTCACTATAAATGTAGCTTTTGCACCTGTACAGGATCGAAGCTATGACCTCACCCTCCAACCCCTTATTTAAAGGGGAAGGAGGAGCCCTTTTTTCTTATTTATTAATAAAGCAAATAGACAAGAACTGTTCTTGGTTTTGAAACAAAGTTCTAAAGATAACAACGCACCCACACTACCACCATAAAGGCATTTTGATTTAAGGCAAAAGCAGTAAGCAACGCTCAGAAATGAGACGGAAGTGATGGGAGCTGAAGACCAAATCAAATCACCTGAAAACCTTTCCCTCTCGTTATTCCTGTGACATCAACGTATTGGCCAGGAACAAAATGTCGAACACCAATTTCTGTACCAACAGGAAGTAGTGCATCTTCGGTCACAGGAAACTCCCTCAATTTCCTCTTCAGTGGAACACCTTGAGCTCTAAAATGACCCACTTCGGATTTGTACAAATGTTTCTCCTTCTTCTGGCCGCAACCAATCTAACTAGCACAAGCAAACAAACACCCAATACATAATAATTATACATATACACAAGAAATCATCCAACGGAATAAGCTTCACAACTCTTTGTTTTGTTGACAAAATTAATTTTACAATCTATGTTATTTGTCTTAAAAAATGAAAAATAAAGCATTTTTAAGTTTCCTATCCTTAAACAAAAAGAAACACATGGGTTTCTTGGAGCGGATATCATAGGTTTCAAATCCTATCCTATCTATGAAAATAAAATGCCCAAGAACAACAACAATAGCTAAGCCTTAGTCTCAAAATTTTGAGATTTGCTATGGATCCTCAACAGAGTAAATAGGGTCAGTCACATGTATTTCTTTTCCGCCATTCTCTCTTATCCGAAATCATAATTGACAGAAAATTAAGCACCAGAAAGTTCATATCTTTCAATTTTCAAAATAAAAGTCAGCTAAAAAACGAAACATGGAACGAAATGAATGAGATTAAAAAAAAAAAAAAAGAAAAAAAAAAAAGAAAAAGAAAAAGAAAAAAAAAGCACAATGGTTGATAGTACCTGTAGAGCAGAGATACCTTCCTTGTCAAAGGTCTTGACCTGAGAGACAATATTATCGTCGACCCAGAGGACAGTGATGGGAACCCTAGCACCCCATTTGTCCCAAAGAGCACTCATCCCACACTTCAGCGCAATAACCCCAGTTCGCTTCGAATTCGGGGTCATCACACCGGGCTTCGCTTCGATGATCTTGGGTGGGTGCTGGTCTTGGTTGAACTCGGTCCCATCAACTAAGGCCTCGGAGCTGAATCTTCTCAAGAAGAAGAAATGGAAGGGAAATACAGATGGGTTTGTTGTTGTGGTTGTAGTGCTAGTACTAGTGGCAGTAGCTGTTGTTAATCTGAGAAGAGAAATGAGACCTCTCGATAATGCGGACATGGCGGAAGAGAGAGCTGAGTGAAGAAGTGAAGAAGAGGATCGGTGAAGGTTTTGTTCTGAAGAGACACATACCAGAGGGTTTAAGCCTTTAAGGCTTATGCTCAATTTATTTACCAAACTGACATTTTCTATGTGGATTGTGGGTGGCTCATGGGTTAAGATTTGGGCTTGGTTGTTTCTGGGCCTTGGGCTGGGATGAGAGAGTTGAGCAATTTTTTTTTTTTTAATTTAAAAAAAAATAAAAAATTTATTCATAAACTTAAAAAAATTATAAATTATATTAAGGTGAAAATTTTTAGTGGGATTATTTTTAATACTAAATATAAATTAAATACTATTTATTTGAATTTTTATTTTATATAAATTTTTATGTATTAAAAGTATTGTTCTTATTTTTTTGAGAAGTAGGGTTTGTTTGGATACTGCTTATTGTTGAAAATTGAAAATTGAAAATTGAAAATTGAAAATACTGTAACAAAATAATTTTTAAATGTGTAAATAGTGTCGTGAGACCCAATTTTAAACAAAATTTGCTGAAATTCGTACCTGCGGGTTCTATAAATAGTGCATGGGACTCACAAAAAAACGCAAAAGCGCAAAAAACGCGCTATCCAAACTCAGTTGTATAATTCCTAATTAAGTTTTTGCATTTGGGGTTCATTTACATTTCTTTCACAAGTTGTTAGGAAAGTTTTGTCAATGATTATTCAACACACTTATGATAATTTTTGTGGGTGAAATAATTTATATTTTATAGTTTTAATTGAGTTGGATTTCTATTAGCTCAATATTCTGGGAGTCTTGTTAGAGGTAAAGCTTAAGAGGCCTCACAATTTTCCACATCAATATTTTTTATTTATTTATTAATTTGAAACTTTTAAACCCGATAATTACTTTTCCTCTCTATCAATTTATCGAATCCTTCCGCTCTCTTTATGTGTTCCCTTCACCATGAATTAGAGTCACAAGTTAATTAAGAGACGTTTGGTACGATGGTCACTTTACAAGTATAAGTATTTATGAGGTGAGGGAAGGAAAGGGCTGGGGTTTAAGTTTTCAGAAGAGTGCTTCACACACATATATACTTAAATTAGTCTATGATATAATTTCTATCTTGTAAAATAAAAAAAATTAAAAAAAAAAAGACACGAGTCTATGAGAATAAAGGCAGTTGCTTTTGATATATAAATAGAGACATGAGTGTAATTAGAGGGAGGGAGTGCCGCTGGAATAAGGGAAAAGAAAAGAAAGAGAAACGCAGTGAGAATGAAAAAGATCTTCAGTCACCCCTTCACTAGATCCCACTTCAACCAGCAGAGATTCAAGGTTGATAACCTTGCATGCCCATACAACTTCTAGCAGCTCTAGTAGAACCTCCTCAGAAACAGAAAAGGAGATAGAGCAAATAGAAGACCAATTTCAAGGTTTACAGGTAAATAGGCTTTACCAATCCAAGGTAACCCCAACCAGCCTTACCAAGAATTGGTACCCCAGACCAACACCCCCTGACCTCCAGTATGAGGAAAGGACCACTCAGTTTACAGTTTCCAGTGCTAAACTCTATGAATGGAACATAGATGGTTTATCTGAACAAGAAATCCAAAACAAAATCCAGCATATAACCATGGTAGCCAATAACTATCTAAATGATGGTATTCCAAATACTGAGGTTGTAGAGCTCATTGTTTTAGGATTTACTGGAAAACTGCTACTTTGGTGGAACAATTGCTTAACAAATGCTTCCAAAGAAGATATTAAACATGCTGTTCAAAAAGATGCGGATGAGAACCCCATCTTTGACGAACGCATAGGAAGAGGAGTTCCCGATGGAGTCAATACCCTGATCTATACGATCATGAAACACTTCATAGGCAAACCTAGCAATATCACATCTAGAATTTATGACCAGTTGAGTAACCTTAGGTGTAAAAACCTTGGGGAATACCGGTGGTATGAAGATGTGTTCACCACTCGAGTAATGCATAGAAGTGATTGCAACTCTCCATTTTGGAAGGAGAAGTTTATCAATGGCTTACCCACACTGTTTGGGCAGAAGGTTAAAGAAACTCTTGCAGGATCTTTGGGTGTCATAGATTATGATGACCTGACCTATGGAGACATCTCTAGCACGATCCGAAATGAAGGGATGAAGATGTGTAGAAATCTTAAAATCCAGAGTCAGGCCAACAAGAGCAAAGCCAAGTACGAAATAGGAAATTTCTGTACCCAATATGGCTTACCTTCAATCATTCCCAAAAGGAAATCTAAACACAGAGGCGAAGAACCCTCTGAGAAATCCCATAGGAAGAAACCTGCCTCCAAACATTATCGAAAACATAAGTTTAAACCTGATGATTTTTATAAGAAAGGCAGATCCCAATCTAGGACCCAACCTATAGGCAAATTCCCACCTAAAGCATTAGGAACATGCTACCAGTGTGGAAAGAAAGGTCATTTCAAAAAAGATTGTTAAGCTAAGGCCAAAACCCTTATCAATACACTCATCAGTGACCAAGCCAACAAGAATGAGATCTTTAAACTCTTAGAACTCGATCACCTAAGTAGTGAGTCTAGTGACCAAGAGGAGCACCAGTTGTTTAGGACATCTTCTGAAACCTCTAGAGTATCTTCTAGCTCCTCTAGTGACACAGACAAAATCCTAGCCTATCAGGATAGTTGTTGTAGAAACAAAACTGTCCATGTCCTTTCTAAGCAAGAAGAGCTGCTCCTTGATCTCATAGAACAGATCAAGGACCCAGAAGAGAAAGCTCAAAGACTTAGTGAGTTCCACAAAACCCTAGTTAAGGAAGCCAGTACATCCAAACCTAGGATCCAGGAACCCAAGGTTGACTTGGAAAAAATCTACAACAGGTTTACTAAATCCAAAAAAGAGATAACCATCCAAGATCTCCAAAAAGAGATTAAGGATAGCAAAACAGAAATGAGAAACCTTAAGCAAGAGTTAACCATCTGTGGGGTCCAATAATTGATGGGCCAGGCCCACTTGCTGATGGAGAGTTCAAAGGCCTAAGCCGAAAAAGGTCATGGCCCGAGCTCAAGAATAATAAGACCCAATTGGCCCGGAGAAGCAGCCGAGGACAGTGCAGTCCTCGGCTGACCCAAAGATCCACCAAGAAGAGGGGCAAAACGGTAAAGGGACATACTTGAAGGGAAATCTAAAATATCTAGGAAAGGCTGCTTTTACCATCTTCCCCATGCATATCTCTGCGCCTAACAGAGCCTTATCTTTTAACTTTATTAACCACTCCCAACAACTTTGGGTTGGGATTGACATGACAAGTATCAGTCTTGGAAATGTCGACCCTACACGTGGATGAAGGAAAATGAATGCAGACTAGTATAAAAGAAAAAATAAGTAATATAGAGAGGGGGCTGGGACGACTGGCCAAAAAAGAAAGGCTCCCAGTCTACCTCCAGAGGAAAGGCTCCAAGGGTGAAAGCGCTTAAATCACATATGAACACCACCTGAACCACCACTGGGTAACTAAGGCCTAGCCTTTCGAATCCACTCTCTACAAATGATATTGTTAGGGCCCATTCACGTGCGAACCCAACTCTACTGCGGATCGCCGCGAAACGTGTCCCTACACCATCCTTAGGGTTGATCATGGTCTCATGGACTTAAGAGTCAAAAACCTGGAATTTACTTCTCAGCAAGGCAATGAGGACAGAATCTCATTAAAAAACCCTTCTGATGATGAAGTAGATGAAACAGTTAACCCTACTGCAAATATGGAACCAGAACCATCTACTGGATCGTTCTTGCAAACCATCAGTAGCATTAACTTCCAAAAATGGCATTCCAAAGTCAGGATTGTCATTAGTAAAGATTTTGAATTAGAGGTAGTTGCCCTAATGGATTCAGGCGCGGATCTCAACTGCATCCAAGAAGGTATTATTCCTCCTAAATACTTCCAGAAAACCCAAGAACGGTTAACTTCTGCAAGTGGAGGAAAAATGCAGATTGAATTCAAAATCCCAGAAGCACAGGTTTGCCAAGACAATGCGTGTTTTAGAACCACCTTTGTTCTTGTCAAAAATATAACAGATAGGGTTATCTTAGGAAACCCATTCATATGTCTGTTGTATCCTTTCATCACGGATAGTGAAGGAATCACTACCCATCCTTTTGGCCAACCAGTCAAGTTTAAGTTTCTCAGAAACCCTGAACCTAGAGAGATTGAGAGTCTCCAAAAAGTTTCTGTTTCTAAAAATCTTAAACTCATCAATGCCAAAACTTCCTCTTATGGTCCAAATCAAGCCCAGAACCTTGATCAAATTGTATCGTCTACCATATTTGATAATTCATTAAGTCTCCATAGACCTCATAAATTATCATCTCATCACATTGCATATAAAAGTATTTGCTCCATGACATCACATGATTTTAACAAACATGTTTTCAGAAATAACCATTTTGTTAATACATGGCAAGGAGAAAAGCAAGTATCTTTCTATACTAATCCCACTAGAAGGGAAAAAATGGCTTCTTCAAGCAAGAACAAAGGAAAAGCCCCTATTCAGGGTTCTCCTTCTCAAAAGCATGAAGGCACTTCCTCTGGATCAGAACCCAGGGAAGTAATATCCCTTCTTGAACATGTTCCGCTTCAAATAACATTTTCAGGTGGTAATAGAAATGTCACTCTGCATGAAGTTTTATCCAGGAATTTTCAATTTACAAATGGAGTGTATACAGGACTTCCACCCTCCATCAAAATTGTTCTCGATAACCTTCAAAGAGCCTTTACCCAAAATAACAATCGCCTTTTCCAGAGAACCCTCAGAGCACTAGAATTGCACCTAGTAAACCTTGAGGCAGAAATTGAGATTGGAAGAAATACCATTAGTAAACTCTTTGGCAAAGAGGATATCCATTCAATGGATAAAATGACTATCATGGGCACAGACTATGCTAGGTTAAGTCTTAAGACTCAAAACCAGCTAAGAAGTGCTGTTGCTAACTTGCCTTCTGATATACAAGAACGTATATTCCGAAGCAAGGCTATGTCTGAATCATGTGACCTATGGTTCAAGCATTTACAGATAATGGTCATCACCCATTTCCCAGTATACGATGAATCAGAAGAAGCTGCCTTCATCCTATCCACTTGGGAAAAGTACTTTGGAAGCAGTCAAAGGATCTATGAGAAGAAACATCCCTTCCCCGGTCTAATAATCAACTATGAAGATTGGTCCGTTGAAGAAGATCCAACCTGGCTTTCAAGAATGTTCGAATATGGGTTCGTCCGACTCATCAGGCTCACAAGCCATGATCAGATCAACCAATTCCCACAGATCATCCGACAGGTTGTCTCAAAAATCAAGAGTCCATTTGCCTCTATCAGATGCTGGAGTACTCTCCCCCACTGGGACAGAAACAATTGGATGGATATCCAACCTGCGCACCACCTTGTACTCATCAACGGGTACACCCACAATGGCCCTTGGTATGAAGGAGACTCTTATCTCCATGATGAAGACCCTAAAGCTCTTGTAAGTTGCTGGAGTGGTTACTTCAACAATGAGATTCTAGATGTCACCAGTGAGCTTTGGCAGAATTACCACTTTGTTGGAAATACTGGAAGAATTACAGTGTTTACCACCTGGCCGTATTCAGAAGCTCTCCATACTAAAAGGATTGACTACATTAAGCTCGGACAGATAATTCTGCGACAAGCAGATTATGAACCTATCCTATTCTGTGGTGTTTGTGACAAATTTGCCAGGTACCATGAGCACAATTACGACTATGACCCTCCATGGGATCCCTATGATGGTTATCCGTCTGGCCATGATATTGATTAAAACACTCCAGAAAGGCTCCCGGATGCTCCAGAACAGCTCCAGAAGCCCAAGAAAGTTCAAGAACCACCTTTGCAAGTCCGGCTACTATTCAGAACAGTACCCGCACTAGCAGAATTGCCGGCAAGCTACTATTCACTACACAGTCCAGAACACTATGCAGAGTTACTATTCCTGAAAAGCAAGGGGACAAGATACTGTTCATAAATAGTGACCAGTTACTGTTCACTCTACAGTACCCCAGCAGAATCATTGAAATCACTATTGCTTTCGGCTGAAAAGAAATTCACCTGGAAGTAAAAGCATTTCACCTCCCGTGATTCACGCAGTCTCCTGATCTGATCCAAGGCTCCCTCCAGCTATATAAGGCATCCTTGGCCTCAGTCTTCAGCAGGCTTAATTCTTAGGAATACCTCAGAGCTAGTTTCACATTGTACTCAGAAATACTTTGTAAACCAAAATGGCTCTCTTCTCCTCTCCCCTAGTTTACACTTGTACTAGAACTACATTTGTAACCTATTTATGCTTCCGCCCCCAGTGCCCTCTGAACGGCACCCTTTGTCTGTAGCTTACCCCCATTTGGTATCAGAGCCATTTGAGCTCGATCGTAAATGTTGTAAGTTACTGTAATTATTTTGATTTTTCAATCAAGTTGGCCTGTGATACCGCCATAGTTATCCATTATTTTGTGGTTATACATTACTTTGAAGTATGTTATCTCTAACAAACATTATTTTGTTTTACATCTATTTTCTGATAGCACTTCCACTCCCATATGTTGCATTTTTCATCTACTACTTCATCTTAGTCGGTGTTTATTGTTCTTTCTTTTGGTGGTAGGCTGAGCCTCCCGTTCATTCAAAAAATATATATATATATATATATATATATTAAGTATGTGATTTTATTGGCTTTAGGATTTTTAGCACACCACATACGCATGGTAGGTACTCCACAATTTTTATTTTTATTTTATGTAAGGTACTCCACAAATTCATCCTTTGTTTACTGGAGAAAAAAAAAATTAGAGGATGTTTAACAAAATTTATGCTTTGGCTACTTCTTGCCTGAGCTTTTTGGCTATTACCTTGATGATGGAGAATGTTTAACAATTTTACTAGAACAAAAGTCATTGATGGTTTAGGTAAATTATTGGTTTTCTGGTATTAAAAAAAAAAAAAAGTGTTTAAAAAAAAGTAAGACTAGAAACCAAAAACTTGATGTTGGAGACATGATAAACAAGAGTGCTTGATTTACGTAATTATTTATTTCTTTTGTACTCTCTTTCTTTTCTTGGAGAAAATGTTTTATCAATCCAGCCATTTAGCTTAGTTTAAATAGTAAAGTTGTTCTTTGTAGGGGTGAGGGCCCAAGATCGTATATTGGGCCTTGAGCTTTGTCCGAGGACATTGATAAGTCCGAGGAGGAGCAAATAATTATTAGATATTCCCATTTAAAGTTTGACAAGTAGGGAACTGTAGGGACACGTTTTGCGGCGATCCGCAGTAGAGTTGGGTTCGCACGTGAATGGGCCCTAACAATATCATTTGTAGAGAGTGGATTCGAAAGGCTAGGCCTTAGTTACCCAGTGGTGGTTCAGGTGGTGTTCATATGTGATTTAAGCGCTTTCACCCTTGGAGCCTTTCCTCTGGAGGTAGACTGGGAGCCTTTCTTTTTTGGCCAGTCGTCCCAGCCCCCTCTCTATATTACTTATTTTTTCTTTTATACTAGTCTGCATTCATTTTCCTTCGTCCACGTGTAGGGTCGACATTTCCAAGACTGATACTTGTCATGTCAATCCCAACCCAAAGTTGTTGGGAGTGGTTAATAAAGTTAAAGGATAAGGCTCTGTTAGGCGCAGAGATATGCATGGGGAAGATGGTAAAAGCAGCATTTCCTAGATATTTTAGATTTCCCTTCAAGCATGTCCCTTTACCGTTTTGCCCCTCTTCTTGGTGGATCTTTGGGTCAGCCGAGGACTGCACTGTCCTCGGCTGCTTCTCCGGGCCAATTGGGCCTTATTATTCTTGAGCTCGGGCCATGACCTTTTTCGGCTTAGGCCTTTGAACTCTCCATCAGCAAGTGGGCCTGGCCCATCAATTATTGGACCCCACAATAGCCCCTCAAAACCCTGCTGTCCGACATCATGGTTGGAGAGGGGGGTTTTGGTAATACCGAGCCTTTATTATGGCTCATTTAATTCATCCCTTGACTGGTGCTGGCGACTCTTCACCTGCCCAGGGAATGTACCGGCCTACAAGACGTTTCCCTTGATTTGCGCACGATGCGTTTATGCCGTTTGGTTATCTGAAGCGCGTCTTTAATGTCTTTCCTTTACGAGGCCTCCCAGATTCAACGGTTTTTGATGGCGTGGGGGAATGAAATGGACGCATTCATGTTTACAGATTTCCTTGGAGATCTGAACGTATTATGTACTCTTTTCCTCGTCCCCTATATAAAGAGAGAAGACAAAAGCTTACTTTCTCATACCTGAGTCCCTCAGATTCCTCCCAGAGTCCACTTCTTCTCTCTGGTTATACCTTATTCGATAGAAAGTTCACCACAGTAGTCAGCCATGAATAAAACACTTCATTCCCAAAAACACCATGTCCTAATAAAGCTCGAGATGGCTCGGTCAGGGCAAGGATGGCGGAGACTCAAGATTTGTCTCCCCTTCCTTTTAGCCAAAATCCGAAGCAGGGACTCGTCACATCTCACTTTCGGTGTGACCGAGTCAAAGACATCCATTATCACCACCCTCCGCTCTGTCATGAGCATATCTAACATGGCACCAGTGTGTTAGGAGTCAGGACTGGGGCAGGGACTAAGTGCCCCTGCTTCTTCCTCTCTTCGTTCACTGGCGCCTCCTTCTGCCTCTCTTTCTTCTTCTTTCCACCACCAGATCCATCCTGGTGCTTTTCCTTTTCCCTCTTTTGCTCCTTTTTCTTTCTTTTCATCTCTTCCCTCTTCTTCTCCTCCTTCTTTTACTCATGTCCTCCATCTTTCTCATTTATCTCCTTCATCTTCTGCTCATGTCCTCCATCTTCCTCATTCATCTCCTCCATCCTCTTCTTCCTTTGCGCTCCTTGATGACAAGAGCTTGCTGAAGTGCTTCCATGTGTTCCAATTCTTCTTCCTTCTCCTTCATCTTTTCTAAAGAAGGTTCTTCTCCTGATATGAGCAGTACTGAGGCAGAGATTGGAGAGACTTTGAAGGCGAGTTTAAAAGACACCTGACTGTTTACTTATCTGTATTGCGGATGCTATTGTTGCTTTGGCAGTTCATCTTTTGTATAGGCTTGTTTAAGCCCTTCTTTGTACGTTGTAATAATTTTTCATATTAATAAAAGTTGCTGTTACCTTATTTCGCATGTTATGTTTTTATGTTTTTACGAGTTTACAAACGCTGCTCGGCACCATAACATAGCATTTGAATCAATGATATCTAAGGCTAAAATGTTTGCTAATAAAAAGGTGTCACCATAGCTTTAATAAAATTATTTAACATAGCAAAGCCGACCAGTGAGGAACGAAACTCACCTTAAAGTTAGCCAAGATGAGGACTAAGTGCTCGATACGGTGTAGGAAGTAACTATCCGAGGACATGTCACTCGCCAAATGGACAGTTTCCTTAGGTTAATGAAAGTTGGGTCGTTTCGCCATCTTCTTAACACACTAGCTTTAACCTTTTACAGTATTTGAGCCGAGAACCTTCCCCATTCGAGTAGTCGGTTTCCCAAAAGGCTTGAGTCCGAGGACTTCGTAACGCTTGGGTTCTGTCTAAAACTTAGATTTTTTCTCAGTACTTGGTTTCCCCATAGGCTTGAGTCCGAGGACCATGCAAGCCCTAGGTTCTGTCCAAAACTTAGGTTTTCTCAGTACTTGGTTTCCCCATAGGCTTGAGTCCGAGGACCATGCAAGTCCTAGGTTCTGTCCAAAACTTTTGAGTTCAGTTTCTCCCTTTCTTCAGGTATTTCACGAGGTGCCGAGCAGGAGGTTGTCCTCGGCAACGGTTATTCCTCGGCGTGGGTCATTGTCCCTAGGCCCCCATGCAGAACAGGCCTGGGCTGCGAATTCACTTGGCCCACAACATAAAGGGTATTTATGTAGTTTTTGGTTACGCAGTACCTTTTGGCGTCCCATTGTTCGAGGTGCACCTTCCAGAGACTCCTTTAATCCCCTGGTTGCAGGTGGCGTTGGAGATTGAGCCAGAGCCATCTTGTCTGTAGCGTTCCTTGGGACGCTGCGTGAATTAAATGCCACCACCTTATCTCTTTAAATAAATAGGAGAGAAAGTTACTTCACATTCGCACCAATTCTTTAGTTTCCTCCCAAATCACAGCTCCTATACTCAGTGCTGTCCTCCCTTAGCACAACATGTTTGAGGCGAGGGTTGGGAAGAAGGAACTCTCTCCGCCACGGAAGCGCCGTGCCCTCCTGAGACTCAAAATGGTGAGGTATGGGCACAGGAAGCATAAGTTCAAGAGAATACTCCATTTCGATCGAGGGGAAAGGATGTCTCTCCCTCTTTTAGTCAAAATCCGAAGCAGGTTCTGTTCATGCCAGAATTTTGGTGTGTCAGAAGAAAGATTCTCCGCCATCAGCGCCTTTGCCTTGTGGCAGGCAAATATTTAGAGAAAGCCCCTCAACTTCCAACTCCCTGCACCTTTCCTTCAGCGGTGTCAGGCTCAAGTTGGGTCTCTTTTGCTGTTTGAGTTGTGGGCATGTGAAAGCATTGAGGAAGAACAAGGTCTTGGAGTTGTAGCCAACCTTTCCTCTGATCTACTTCCTCGGCTTTATCTTATTCTCTTGTATCTTCCTTTCTTTTTGGTTATGTAGTGAGCTTTGACACAAACTGATTCCAGCTTTTCATTGTACGCTGTACTATTTCTTTGTTTTAGTAAAAAAAATGGAAATTTCTTTACTTGTTTTGAATACTGTTCCTTTGACAACACTACTTTGTGAATGGGTGTGCTCCATGTGTGTGTTTCTCCTCGGCGGTATTTAAAGCAAGAACTCTTGAAACACAATCCAACTAATTCTAATTTACTGACTCTATCAGGCATAATAATAATAACTCATAGTAAGTTAAACTTAGGAAACTAACCGAGATAACGGTTGAACGTTCTGTAATAAGTGCGAGAATACTGTCTGAGAATGACAAATTCTAAATAATTCATCCGAGGGAGTGACCGAGCATTGCATGACTTCGAATATGCTCTTGGAAACGCATTACTCCATTCCGTACTGGTCCCTTTAGTGTTGAGGATCCGAGGGCAAACTAGAGAATCCATGTAACGTAGTTTTTCCTTTTAAGTAGTTGGTTTCCCCAGAGGCTTGGGTCCGAGGACCATACAAGGCCTTGGTTCTGTCCAAAACTTGTATTGTCTTTGGTAAGTAGTTGGTTTCCCCAGAGGCTTGGGTCCGAGGACCATACAAGGCCTTGGTTCTGTCCAAAACTTGTATTCTCTTTTTAAGTAATTGGTTTCCCCAGAGGCTTGGGTCCGAGGACCATACAAGGCATTGGTTCTGTCCAAAACTTGTATTGTCTTTGGTAAGTATTTGGTTTCCCCAGAGGCTTGGGTCCGAGGACCATACAAGGCCCTGGTTCTGTCCAAAACTTGTATTGTCTTTGGTAAGTAGTTGGTTTCCCCAGAGGCTTGGGTCCGAGGACCATACAAGGCCCTGGTTCTGTACAAAACTTGTATTGTCTTTGGTAAGTAGTTGGTTTCCCCAGAGGCTTGGGTCCGAGGACCATACAAGGCCTTGGTTCTGTCCAAAACTTGTATTGTCTTTGGTAAGTAGTTGGTTTCCCCAGAGGCTTGGGTCCGAGGACCATACAAGGCCTTGGTTCTGTCCAAAACTTGTATTCTTTTGTAAGTAGTTGGTTTCCCCAGAGGCTTGGGTCCGAGGACCATACAAGGCCTTGGTTCTGTCCAAAACTTGTATTCTTTTGTAAGTAGTTGGTTTCCCCAGAGGCTTGGGTCCGAGGACCATACAAGGCCTTGGTTCTGTCCAAAACTTGTATTGTCTTTTTAAGTAGTTGGTTTCCCCAGAGGCTTGGGTCCGAGGACCATACAAGGCCTTGGTTCTGTCCAAAACTTGTATTCTTTTGTAAGTAGTTGGTTTCCCCAGAGGCTTGGGTTCGAGGACCATACAAGGCATTGGTTCTGTCCAAAACTTGTATTGTCTTTGGTAAGTAGTTGGTTTCCCCAGAGGCTTGGGTCCGAGGACCATACAAGGCCTTGGTTCTGTCCAAAACTTGTATTGTCTTTGGTAAGTAGTTGGTTTCCCCAGAGGCTTGGGTCCGAGGACCATACAAGGCCTTGGTTCTGTCCAAAACTTGTATTGTCTTTGGTAAGTAGTTGGTTTCCCCAGAGGCTTGGGTCCGAGGACCATACAAGGCCTTGGTTCTGTCCAAAACTTGTATTCTTTTGTATTTATTTATCTTCCGAAGGTTTAGCTCCTCGAACAAGGTGGGGGAAGCTAGCCTGATGTTTGAAGCCCCTAGACTTGCCCATGTCATTGACACCGTGAAACGTAGCCCCTAGTGGGAACTTATGTTGGAATAGCAACAATGTGTCGCCGGTCATAAAGGCACCCTCATAGACCCTTGTTCGACAGAAGCTCAACTTCACCACCGCTCGAGCTAACGCGCAAGCCTTCCCACAGACGGCGCCAATTGTAGGGACACGTTTCGCGGCGATTTGCAGTAGAGTTGGGTTCGCACGTGAATGGGCCCTAACAATATCATTTGTAGAGAGTGGATTCGAAAGGCTAGGCCTTAGTTACCCAGTGGTGGTTCAGGTGGTGTTCATATGTGATTTAAGCGCTTTCACCCTTGGAGCCTTTCCTCTGGAGGTAGACTGGGAGCCTTTCTTTTTTGGCCAGTCGTCCCAGCCCCCTCTCTATATTACTTATTTTTTCTTTTATACTAGTCTGCATTCATTTTCCTTCGTCCACGTGTAGGGTCGACATTTCTAAGACTGATACTTGTCATGTCAATCCCAACCCAAAGTTGTTGGGAGTGGTTAATAAAGTTAAAGGATAAGGCTCTGTTAGGCGCAGAGATATGCATGGGGAAGATGGTAAAAGCAGTCTTTCCTAGATATTTTAGATTTCCCTTCAAGCATGTCCCTTTACCGTTTTGCCCCTCTTCTTGGTGGATCTTTGGGTCAGCCGAGGACTGCACTGTCCTCGGCTGCTTCTCCGGGTCAATTGGGCCTTATTATTCTTGAGTTCGGGCCATGACCTTTTTCGGCTTAGGCCTTTGAACTCTCCATCAGCAAGTGGGCCTGGCCCATCAATTATTGGACCCCACAGGAACAATTGAAAGGTTGTTCGAGGAGGAACCCCTCCTTGGACATGATGAATATAATTCAAAGTATGTACTCCAGCAATTAAAGTAATCCTCCAAAAAGCTCCAATGATAGGGACATGCCTCATGAACATACCAGAATGAAGGAAACCTAAAAATATCTAAGGAAAAGCTGTTACCACCGCATTAAATGCATTGCAGCTACTTTTCTGACCGTATTTATGTGGAGAATACCTCTGAACAGAGTTACCTTGGCTACCACAACTTACAGAAAACAAGAAAGGGTGTCTAATGGGACAGGTACTCAAGTAAGGGCTCGGATAATCAACAAGTGTAGGATGAAGATGGTCCAAAGCAGGATATATAATGTGAAAAACTCTTTATGGAAAGGGGATTGGAAAAATAGAGAGAAAAAGATTGTAGCAATCTAAATTATTTCTATATCCATTTGTGATTAATTTATACAAAGGGGACCTCCTCGGACTAAAAATATATTAAGGTCAAATCTCTTATTTGTGTTTAACAGTCGTTCAAATTAAACCTATCTGTCGTTCAATTCATTAGAATCTAGTTTTTCAACCCACTCTCTACAAATTTATTATACTAGACTCATTGGGCCAAATCCCATATGTTTTGGGCTTGGATTGTAAATCGAGACCTTACAATTAACACCGTCTGTGGGAAGAACTTGTGTGATAGTGAAAACAACGATCAACTATGGTAGATTTAGGCCCACATCAGATATTCTACCCCAGCCTATCTCCAAGGAAATGGATAAGTCGAGGCTGTTAATAAGGTCATAGCGAATAGACTCAAGAAAAGATTGGATGATGCGAAGGGAAAATGGGTGGAAGAATTGCCACATGTCCTGTGGACGTATTGAACCACGCCTCGTAGATTAACAGGGAAGACGTCCTTTTCGATGACTTATGGAGCCGAGGTTGTTATTCCCTTAGAAACGGGCTTTCCAACACTAAAGACTAGCTCATTCTGTCAAAGCAGTAACAATGAGTTGCTAGAAAGGAGCTTGGATCTTATCGAAGAAAGAAGAGAAAGTGCAATGGTCCAATTGGCATACTACCAATACAAACTCAAGCAAGGTTATGATGCCAAGGTAAAACTAAGGCCACTAGTGCCTGGTAACTTGGTATTGAGGAAAGTTTTGGGCACTGCAAAAAACCCAGCATGGGGAAAGTTAGGACCCAATTGGAAATGACCATATCGCATCACCTCTGTGGCTAGTATAGGGGCATATTTCCTAGAAGACTTAGATGAGCATGTAATACCGTGCCCTTGGAATGTAAACAACCTAAAAAGGTATTATTATTAATGAAAATTTCCTTTATCAATAAGTTCTTTTGCTGTGTAAAGGTGTCATGCCTACTGTTACTCAATAGCATCTATCCGAGTATTAAACAAAACCTAAGTCCTGCATGGCTCCTCGGACCATAGGCTTAAGGGAAATTAATTACTTTTGGCATCTATCCGAGTATTAAACAGAACCTAAGTCCTATATGGCTTCTCGGACTTTTGGCATTTATCCGAGTATTAAACAGAACTTAAGTCCTACATGGCTCTTCAGACCACAGGTTTAGGGGAAATTAATTACTTTTGGCATCTATCCGAGTATTAAACAGAACCTAAGTCATGCATGGCTCCTCGGACCACAGGCTTAGGGGAAATTAATTACTTTGGCATCTATCTGAGTATTAGATAAAACCTAAGTCCTGCATGGCTCCTCGAACCACAGACTTAAGGGAAATTAATTACTTTTGACATCTATTCAGGTATTAAACAGAATCTAAGTCCTGCATGGCTTCTCAGACCACAGGCTTAGGAGAAATTAATTACTTTTGACATCTATTCAACTTTTAAACAGAACCTAAGTCCTGCATGGATCCTCGGACCACAGGTTTAGGGGAAATTAATACTCAATAGTATCTTTTTAAGTGTTAAACAGATCCTAAGTTATGCATGGTCTCTCGGACCATATAATTTGGTGAAATTAACACTCAAGGGCGTCCTTATAAATGTTAAACAAAACTCGAAATACAAGGTATGTTACTTATTTCCTTCAAATTCAACACTCATTGTATGAGGGTTAGTTCATAATACAAGTGGATAATAACTCTCTCTTACTGATACTTAGTTAGATTTCTTGAAATGTCAATAATGATTTACTGTTAGAACACATTGGAAATGGAGCAACAACAGTTCAAACTTGTTTGCAATAATAATAAGTATGAAAAGCACAAAAAGTAAGACTCAGGGAATAGAAGAAAATTTCATTCATTAATTCAAGGGAAAATATATTACAAGCAGTGGTAGAAGTCACAGGAAAGGAAAACCAAAAAAAAAAAAATCCTATACCTAGGATTCTAGGCCTTGCCCTTGAGAGGGTTTTTCTTGAGATCAACAACCTTGGAATGGACACCGTCAGTTTTAGAATTAGACTCTGTGTCCTTAACCTGGGAGACCATATCCCTAATTGTGAGGGAGTCCTCAGAGGGCTTCTCCTTCATTGGTGGCTGAGCTTCCTTACCCACTCCTGCCCCCTCAAGAACTTCGGCATCAGGAAGCGAGCCTGGGAAGAAAGGAGCTGCTCGGGAGGGGGGTCTGACTCAGGGATTTCTCGAATATCCTCTGGGAAGTGGATATTCTCGACCCTTCTCAACTCGAAGTTTGCAGGGACTCCCGCCTGGTCCATCGCCACTACCCAGGACTCGGTGCAATGCAGACTACAACCACCTCCTCTGATAGCGAGACCTCCGTATCCTGCACCCCACGCTTATAGGATGCCTTCATCACGGCCTCAGCTGCTTCCCTGGCCACCCGGGCTACCTCCCTGGGTTTTTGCAGCTCCGCCTTGAGATCCAAGACAGCTTGCTTTTCGGTGGCCAGATTTATCTATGTTATGTGCAGTTGTTAGCGCATATCCTCGGCCTACCTTTTCGTGGTCTTCAGGCCTGCCACGACACTATCACGGGCTTGGATAGCCTCTTTAAGCTTCTCGGACAAGCCCGCCTTTTCTTGCTTAAGGGCTCCAATAGCCTTCTCAGCTTTAAGGCGGGATTGGACCTCAGCAGTCACCTCATCACGGTCATTCTTAACCCACTCCTCGGCCACATAAATTTGCTGGGTAACCAGCATAAAGGTAATAGAAAGGTTATAAAAATATATACAATACATGAATGAACATGGGGCTTAATATTTAAACGAAAACGAGTGTTGTGTGGCCCACCATCGTAAGGTCCCTCTTCAATGACATAAAGAGGTTCGGTTGCCTGGTACGCCTGAGCCCATCCATGTCTCTGGGGAGGAGGAGGGGTTGCTATAAGGGTTCGGCAAGGAATGTGGCCTGTCCCTTCTGAGACTCCCAAATCGTGGCATCCCAAGGAATGGGCGCACCATCCATCTCAAGCCTAGGGTACTAGGTGCGCTGCCCTCGTAGCACTTTAGCCTCATCCTAGCTATCCACGAACTTGGCTCTTTTGTCCTTAGGGTCTTTGGCCCTCCTCTGTTGTTTAGCCCCCTTTTGAGGATCGACCTCTCCGTCCTTCAAATCCTCAATTGGCCTTTTCTTCCTCAGATTTGAGTTAGCCTGCAGTCCAAAGTCAATGGGAGGTAGAGGAGGAAGAGGAAGGTCGGGAGCAACCTGGGTCTTAGGGGCTTTTTTAGAAGTCTGCCCCTTGTTCCTGTTGGCCATCAGACTCTTTAAACCCGTTCTCTGCTTCAAATCCATAGTTTCTCGTTCCTGGGAACTTGTGTCTGGCCGAGCGACTATTAGTCTAGGATGATGGATGGTAGAAAGCCTATCAGACTCAGTCTCCGAATCCGAGAGCTCTACAGGCCTTTCTGGGACCCCTTCCTCTTCTCCAAAATGGAATAAGTCGATCTCGGCGTCTAAAGAGTGGCGAGATGAGGCCAACTCCTCTCTTAGAACGACTACTTGCTGAGGAGTGTATTGAGGTGGCAACATAACTAGGGGAAGATCCTTCTGAGCTAAAAATCTTGGCTTGAAGACGTCAATCCGAGCCAATCTAGAACTTCCAGCCTTTATTGCCTGGCCTACGTCCTGGAAGATGTGAGACAGTGGCTCATAATCCAAAATTAGATGAGCGGCCCACAGCTGTTCGTCTTCACTCACAAAAATCTCTAACCTCAGAAGGTAGTTAAGAGCTTGAACATTGGTCAAACTGATCCTTAGAGCGACGTGGTTTTTATCTGCAAAAACATCCTAGAAGGGAATCATGATCAGGCCGATAAAAATTATCACCAAAAGAAGATGAAGTGTCAAAAGTGAAAAGGAATAAAGCTAAAAAGGCTAAATCCCCTTCCAAAGGGACTGATCCTAGAGGCACCCCACCTAGATCTCCTACCTGAGTTGGGCAATGAAGACCGTCGTTCCACTACTTTGAGACAATTAGGTAGTCATCCTTCATGCCCTTATTAGACTTGGGGAGACAAGATATCAGCCTGACGACCTTGGATCGGGACTTGAGGTAGTATCCCACGCCGGCGAGCTTGTGGCACTCGTACATGTGAACCACATCGTGTCACGTGAGCCCTAAGCCCAGCTGCTCGTTGAGCGCATCTACGCAGCCCAAAACCCTAAATAGGTTAAGGGCGCACTAGTAGGGGGTTAATTTGTGATTAATCAAATAGTCTCTGGTTAACCTACCCATAGGAAGCGTTATTCCTCCCTCTATGAAAGCAATCATGGGAATGACGACTTGACCCACATCTTTGTCAATAAGTACTCGGTCCGGGGGACAATATTCTAAAACCACCCCTTGTAGGATATGGTATTTAGCCCTAAAACCCTCCATATCGGCTAGTGAATCTACTAAGTGTTTGAACCTACCCATCTAAATAAACAGGAATGACGTAGGGAAAGGCTTCTAAAAAAGAAAGGCCGAGAAGAAAAAAGAGAATATAAAGAAATAAAAACTTACGGGAACACGTATGCTAATCTTTAAAACTTTTAGAAAGATTTTCGAATACTTCTTACAAGAAATGGCTAAGGAGACTCAAGAGTTTAGAGCGTTTTGTGAGACGGGGCGTTGGAATTCTCTGGAGCACTTGAAGATTTTTGAAGAGAAGAGGAAAATGGGTTCCCTCAAGGCTTTATATAGAGGGAGAAAATAAGTGGGAATACTCTCGCTCAAAATTCTAGGAAAAATGTCAGTCGCTAGATTGGCGCCTTACCGTTGGATGCAAGAGACATAAAGCCGCCTAGAGTAATTAATAACGCCTCGTGGGCTACAAAGCATCAGTGACAATTATGAGGCGTGTAAAACCGCACTCTCGCACGTGTGAATAAAAAAATCAGTTGATCTTATCTTTTAAAGATCAAAACCCCACTTTTTCTCCTCGGATGGGAGGGAAAAACCAGAATTTTAAGGGGCTATTGTAGGGGTGAGGGCCCAAGATCGTATATTGGGCTTTGGGATTTGTCCAAGGACATTGATAGGTCCGAGGAGGAGCAAATAATTATTAGATGTTCTCATTTAAAGTCTCACAAGTAGGAATAATTGAAAGGTTGTCCGAGGAGGAACTCTTCCTCGGACATGATGAATATAGTTTAAAGTATGTACTCCAGCAATTAGAGTGATCCTCCAAGAAACTCCAATGATAGGGACATGCCTCATGAATATATGAGAAGAAAGGAAACCTAAAAATATCTAAGGGAAAGCTGCCACCACCGCATGAAATGCACTGCAGCTATTTTTTTGGATGCATTTATGTGGAGAAGAGCTTTGAACAGTGCTACCTTGGCTACCACAACTCACAGAAAACCAGAGAGGGTGTCTGATGGGACAGGTACTCAAGTAAGGGCTCGAATGATCAACAGGTGTAGGATGAAGATGGTCCAAAGAAGGGTATATAATGTGAAAAACTCTTCATGGAGAAGGGATCGGAAAAATAGAGAGAAAAAGACTGTAGTAATCTAAATTATCTCTGTTTCCATTTGTGATTAATTTATACAAGGTGGATCTCCTCAGACTAAAAATATATTAAGATCAAATCTCTTATCTGTGTTTAACAGTTGTTCAAATTAAACCTATCCGCCGTTCAATTCATTAGGACCTAGTTCTTCAACCCACTCTTTACAAATTTATTATACTGGGCTCATTGGGCCAATATCGCATACGTTTTGGGCTTGGACTGTAAATCGAGACCCTACATTCTCTATATACAAAAATCTACTATAGCCATTTAACATACTATTGTAGGCAATCAGAAAAGATAATCTTTGTGTTTATTGCTATCTACTAATAGTATTCACTATTCACCATTCCAAATTTTAAGTTGGGTTATTTTAAGGTTTTGTTGTTGGATATTACAGAAGAGGATTGCTTATTTGTTAAATAATTAGCAAATTTTGTTAAATGGGTATAGAATTTGATATATTTGATGCTATGTTTTTGTTTTTTTAATATTTAAATGGGAATCTATATGGGTTATGGGATATAAATTATGGATTTTAACAAAATCTCTCATATCAAATGATAGTGTGGGATTAAAGAGTATGTGGTTTTATTGACGAGTAGGTTGCTACAGTAGATACCCGTTAAACAATAAGTTTAGAGATATAAATATTTTTAATACAAAGAGTATGTGGTTTTATTGACGAGTAGGTTGCTACAGTAGATACACATTAAACAATAAATTTAGAAATATATTTTTTTTTAATGTATTAAATTCCTATTTTGTAGATCGAGTAACATATTAGGGAATAGCTTCAATTCCAATTCCAAGTGCGTTAACAAATCTTGTTAATTTATAATGATTTTTTTTTTTTAATGTTCCATAAGTTTTTTTCTTCGTTAATAACTGTTAATATATTTTTTAGCTATATAGTGTTATCTACAAATTCAATTTCTGCGATTTTTGTAAAATAAGCCAAGATTAAATTATATACTATACTCAATTCCTTTCTCGTGCATTGCTTAGATTAGCGACTAGTAGGTTTTATATGTTGTAACAATTTTGTCATAGACGGCTCTTTTGTTCTTAACAATGACTGGCAAAACAGATCAAAGTGAATTTTTTTTTTTAGAAACTTATACATACATATATACATTAAAGAAATGGCAATGGATTGAGATGAATGAGAGTTTCTGAGTGGAACCAGCTTCATCGGAGTGATCGCTGGAGGTGTTTTCGGCCAAGAGACTAATTGAAGAGAAAATAAAAAAAGAAGTGCTTTGGATATGTGTGTGAGTGTGCTTTTATTGATACACGGGTGGTTTTCCTTCCTTTTGTTTATCTTTTCTTCCGTACGTTTGCATTTTCAACTTTTCTTTTTTACCCTTCTACTTGCATGGTCACAAAAAATTCTCTTTCTCTTTTTATTTAATCTTAATTAGTCTTATATAATGTAATTGGGATCCATGCACACGGTCTGGATGTTTTTTTTGGGTAAGTTAATTTTTTTTTGATAAAAAAAATGAAGAGAAAAAATAGTTTGATATGATAAAAAAAGGTTGCATGTTTTGTTAAAACACTTGGGAGAAGTTAATAAGGATATATAAACGGTTGTTTCTATCTAAAGAGTTACTGCAATTTGGCAAAGGCACTTGACGCAACTATGACTTTTAAACTTTTACTGCAATTTGGTTGAAATCACTCTCTAGCCCAAGCTCCTACAATAGTGGATTGGAAATCACACAAGGAAGAAAGGAAGAGAGTAGGAATCAAGGATTGTGAGAATGAATCTTGTTATTGATAAATATCTTGCTCTATTCCTTATATAGAAAAAGTAGAGAGTTGGGAAAAGAATGACAAAAAGTTAACTAACCAAACATCCTATAACAGCTATACAAGTGTCAAAACAGAGAGTATCTAACTAACTAACTATAAGTATGACTCCATTAATCTATCCTACATGTAGATTATGTACACAACTATAGTACAGTGTAGCAATACATCATACAAACTAATCAATCTTTAACACTCCCCCTCAAGATGAACTATATATATTTACTAAGTTCATCTTGGACAAAAGATAATAAAATTGTCTATGCCCAAGTGCTTTAGTGAAGAAATTTGCAACTTGATGTCTTGAGGGAACATGGAATGTTTGGATTATGCTATCTTGAATCTTCTCTCTAGGGATGGCAATTTTTGCCCAACCTACGGGTACTCGGCCCGGCCTGACCCTAATGGGTCGAATTTTACCCAGTCCACTTAGAAATAGGGTCGGGTATGGGTTTTTAAAAAAAACTTGAAGCGGGTCCGGGTTTTATAAAAAAAATCCGAAACCCGACCTAAAACTTGGCCCGGATATAACCCGGTTACCCTGAAGTTACAAAAAACCCCTTATATATATAGCTATAAACCCTAAGTCCCTCATTTTTGCAGCAGCTCCCGCCTCCTTCAGTCCCTCCTCGCCCTCATTTCATTTCACCTCACAACCTCACACCTCCGCCTCTCATCTCTTCAGCACACCTCCGCCAGTCCGCCTCTCATCTCCAGCTCACAGTCTCACTCACTTTGTCTCAGCTCTCTCACTCACTCTGTCTCACATGGCCGCCTCTCCCTCTTCATCTCTCAGATCTCTCACTCACACGGCCATAAGCCCACAAGCAGTCAAGCACAGGCTGTTAGGCACAGCTCTCAACTCCTTTTCGTCCTCGCCGTCGTCGGTCTAACATTGAAACATAACCCTCTGCCCCTCTCATCTTCCTCGCCCATGGCCTCACGGTCTCACTCCACCTTGATCTCCATTTTTTTTTTCTGGGTTTAATTCGTCTCAATGTGAGTTTGTGTTTGTGTTTGTGTGTGATTTTGAAAGGGAAAATCATAGTCTAAAATTTGTGTTTGGTTTGTGATTTTGAAAGGGAAAATCACAGATCTGACATTTGTGTTTGGGATTTCTGTATTTATGTTTGTGATTGTGTTTGGATTTGTGTTTGTGTTTGTGATTTTGGGCCGAAAAATCATAAATGGAAGTTTACGGTTCTGATTTTGGGCTTGGCTGGGCATGAGGCGACGGGGTGGGTTCAGGGTTAAGAAAAAAATCCATTTAACAAATGGGCCGGATCTGGGTTTCTAGGACAGACCCACGGGTCGGGTTCGGGTATGGAAAAACCCGACCTGAACCCAACCCGTTGCCATTCCTACTTCTCTCAAATGAAGTGGTAATCAACCTCAATATGTTTTGTTCTTTCATAGTATACTTGGCATAACCTCAGCTTCTAAGCCTAAATTTTATTATATAGTACATGATAATATGATATATAGTTTTTAACTTTTAATTTCCTCCAATATTTCACATGAAGATTAATATGGAATATAGATTGGTCTTTTATATACTTAGATCACATGAAATGAGTATTCAAAGTAGGTGAAAATTGATATAGAAAATAGATCGGTCTTTTATATACTTAGAAGTTAGATCACATGAAAGGAGTATTCAAAGTAGGTTGTATTTATGAGCGGAGGAATTCATAACAAATGTATGTATGCATGCAATCATAGTTTTATTTGTGAGTTATTAAAATAAAATAAAACACACACATGAAACTTTTGTGTGAAAAGGAACTTTGGATTTTTTTTTTTTTTTTTTCTAATTTGGGTTTTTGAAACGTAAATAGGGATGATATATATATATATATATATGATGGAATTCATAATAAATATAACCAAGCATGCAATTATACTTTTATGTGTGAGTTTTAAAAAAACACAATACTTTGTGTGTGAAAAGAAACTTTATTATTTATTTATGGTTTTTGAAATGTAGATAGTGGCCTAAGGTTTTGTTAAGTGACACATTTATTGAGAGAAAAGAATATTATATTTATCTAACATTTTACCTTGTCAAAACTTTGTATTTATTTCACCACTGCACACGTTTGGTGCTGTGGTCACTCCACAAGTATAAAATATAAATGCTTGTGAGGTGTGGGGGAATAAGGGCCGAGGTTCAAGTCTCCAGCTAGAGTAGAAATTCTATCTTATATAAAAAAAAAAAAACTTTGTATTTATGTTAATATATTAATTACTTGGAATAAATTTTTTTATTTTTTTAGATGAAAGATAGGACTTGCAATATATTAATGGGATAAATACATTTATTCCCATTAATAAATTATCTATAGATGGTGTCTAACTATTTATATTTATATGGTTATTTTTATAAAATTTATACAATGAATATTTATTTGGAACACTTATTAAAAAAAAAAAATCAGAATATTGAATATGACTTTTTCCTCATATTTAGTTGTTTTGGCAACAGTTAGAAAAGAACAACTATCAAAAGGCAAAAGTAAATTTAATAACATATGCATAAAATTATGAAAATTACTTATGTATAGTTGCGAATTCACTAAACTAATATATTCATATTTTTAATTATATATAAATGTTAACAATGTAGATTTCCCCACTTTTTAATATGTGCTTTTATGGAACAAACACTACTGTAGCCTTAATTTGTGCTACATAATTAAACAAATTATAAAATTAATTTTTATGATTTTTTTTTTTAAAGATTAGTATAAAACTATAAAAGTAATTAATTGGAAATATAACATTCTTACTCAAATTAATGATATACAATAAAGAATACACGAAAAAAAAAAAACAATTGTACATTTGTAGCTATTTAACCAATTGTCTATTTATTTGGCAAAAGGTATCGGGTTTAGTTTATACGAAAAAAAAAAAAAAAAAACAAAAAAAGTTAATTTTTTTCAAATGAATATTATAATCTAAGAATAAGATAGAGAAAGAATAAAGATTATGTTGGAGTCACATGTCATAACAAAAATTCACAACAATCTCAAATTTGCCTACCACCTTACATTTGGGCAATCAAAATTAGCAATTAGTTTGTTTTAACAATCTAGTATAAGGTGGTAGGTTTTTTTTTTTTTTTTTTGAGACAATTATAATATGCTGTTAATCTCGTAAATCGAATTTTTTTTTTTTTTAAAACTCTTTACTTTGTAAATAGGGAGGTACCAATTAAGTTACAACACATTCTGACAAATGAAAATTAAATTAGGTGGTGTTGCAAAATTGTCCATGAATATTATTGATTAAAGTGGAATTTTACATGAAAAAAAAAGAAGATATTTATTATGAATGATTATAGCTTGCACATATAAAAGAAGGGAACACGTGAGTTGAGAGAGCGTGAATGTGAGTGAGTGGTGGACGTTATTGTTATTGTTGTTGCTGTTATCAATGGAGCTCTTCTGCTCGCAAGACCCAACCTCCAAGCTAATACCTTTACCAAATCATCAAACTCGTACCCGCATATTCACTAGGATTAATCCAAGAGTGACTGGTCCTGGTTGTCGACGGCGTAGCAGCCGCCGTAGTGGGTGGTTGGTGAAGGCAGAGGTAGCGGCGGCGACGGCGCTGGTGGAGCAGACCGGAGGTAAGATGGTGGTGGAGCTAGTCGGAGCTTTCAACGAGCTGACGGAGAGGACAAAGAAAGTACAGTCGAGCAGCTCCTCTAACATACTGTTCAAGTCTCTCAAGCTCTCTCTCCCAATCTTCCACACCTTGCCTCTCGCTCCTGATGGCCGCTCTTCTCTCTCCAAGGCTCTGTCTTTAGCTCTTCTTCTAGCTGACCTTCAGGTACACATGCCCATTTTGCTAATTATATGTGTCTGGTTTATGTTGTTAAATTAGTTCAACATTAATTGTTTCAAAAGTTTATGATTTTTGTTTTAGCATTAGATCTATGTTAAAACGTTAAGAAAGATTGTTAGCTAAGGTATAGGAAAATGAAGCAAAAGTTGGGATAAATTGTAATTTAAATTTATCATGGATGCTGTACCTGGTACTGGGTTTGAACCCTGTCTCTAAATCCCACTTGTTAGCCCAAATTTAAGCCAATTCGTGAAGCTGAGTGTTAGAACTTAGAATAATAGTTAAACAATAGTTGCAAGTGATTACATCCAAATTGCTTTCAACATTTTAAGTTCTCTATTAACTGAATTAAATGTTTTGGTGTATACTTCACTCAATAACTAATTTTTAGGAAAACGTTAGAGCTAGGTTTTTGTTGGGGTCTTTTTGTTGCCGGGATACACGTCACATTTAGATAAGTCAACTGTTAGATTTGGGTCTTTGCTATCATTGTGTTTTCTCTTGGGCACTAGAAAAAATGTAATGGGTGAGGAAAGTAGAGAATAATGAAGATAGATTATTCTTAGAAGAGATAACATGGCTGCATGATATTTAATCATCATTGGAAAAGATAACATTGTTTTTGCTTTATTGGTCAATGCAACCATGCATTTGAATTTAATTGGGGAACCTAATGTACTTCATCTATAGAATTATACCTAAGTTTTGCCCTCCACCTTAATAGGCAATAAATGAGAAAAGACATTTCTTAGGTGAGAAGGGGAAATAAGTCATTCTACTTGTTCTGAAAATGTGAGGAAGACTTAATTCTGATTCTGCTGAATGGAAGAAACAGAGTTTTCTTATCAGAGATTAGTGAAGACAGGAAGTTTTTGGTGGAGGTATGTTCATTGCCTGCCAATTACCTCTCCTAGACCTTGCAAAAGTGAGAGTTTTGTGCACTAAATACGACATTTTGTGTTAATGCCCATGCTTTATACTAGATTTTGCTTGTTATGATAACTTGGGGGTGCTGTAAACATCCTTTAGAAAGAAGGAAGAATTTGTTTTAAGCAGTGGAGTGGGCAATAGTAGAACCTGTGCATTGGGCAGTGAAGTTTATAGGAGGTCGAGCTGGTTCTATTTTGTGCTAAACAAGGCAATTTGGTTAAGCCAGTTCAATTAGGGTTGTTGCTACAAAATGAACAACAGTTCTTGGAGCTACTAAGCTTGTGGGTTCAGGAAAATAAACATTAATTTGATGAAGCCAACATTAATTGCAGATTTGGAGTCAAAGGCGTGAGTTTTTATTCAGCAGGTCTAAGTGTCTTCCCTGTGCATTTAGCTTTTTGCATGGCACACCTAATGTGGGCTCATGGCTTGCAAAACACTCCTAGTCCATTTGCAAGATTTCCCATAAAGCCCATAATTGGTGAAGAAAAAGTTCTCTTTCACCCTCCAAGCCATAAGTCTCACACTTTTCCCTTGAATTTACACATGGATTTAGTATAGCACACAAAAAAGTGTCGTCAACGGTTTTTAGTCTGTTCTCTTTTCTTTCTTACTTTTAGGTTGATTCAATGATTTACCCTTGCCAAATTGCCTCTGGCTTATCTTTTATTAGGTGAATTCCAAGCCATTTTTATACTCATCTGTTTAGAATTTTCACAGTTGATATGATTGCAGATGGATGCAGAAGTTATTGCAGCTGGCATATTGAGAGAAGTTCTGGAGGCTGGTGCAGTATCCATATTTCAAGTGAGAGATCGGATTAATGCTGGTACTGCTCATCTATTGCATGAAAGCTTGCGTGTGAAGAATATCTCTTCAAAAGTTGAAGATTTGGATGATGAAAGTGCTGTTGCTTTAAGAAAGTTCTGCCTGACATACTATGACATCAGGGCTGTGATTCTAGACTTGGCTCTCAAGCTAGATACGATGAGGCATCTTGATTACCTGCCAAGATATCAACAGCAAATGATATCTCTTGAGGTTATGAAGATACATGCCCCTTTAGCTCATGCTGTGGGAACTAACTTTTTATCATTGGAGCTAGAGGATCTCTCGTTCAGATACTTGTTTCCTTATTCATACCTTTATCTTGATACATGGTTACAAAGTCACGAGACAGGAAGTAAGCCTCTAATTGATATATACAGGGAACACCTGCTTGAATCCTTAAAGACGGATTCCTTGTTAGCAGAAATGGTGGATGATGTCTCGGTCAAAGGTCGCCATAAAAGTCGTTATAGCACAATGAAGAAGCTCTTGAGAGATGGTCGGAAGCCAGAAGAGGTTAATGATGTTCTAGGATTGCGAGTCATATTGAAGCCTAGATCTGGAGTAGATATGTCAGATGTGGGTGAGAGAGCATGCTACAGGACACGTGAAATCATCCAGTCTTTGTGGAAAGAGATGCCTCACCGGACAAAAGACTATATTGCCAAGCCTAAAGCTAATGGATATAGGAGTTTACACATGACAGTTGATGTGAGTGAGAGTTGCCGGACTAGACCGCTTATGGAGATACAAATACGGACAACAGAGATGGATAAGTTGGCAGTCGGTGGAACAGCATCCCATTCACTGTACAAAGGTGGTCTTACTGATCCAGAAGAGGTTAGTTTTTGTTATACAATTGAAGTCCAGTCTTTGTTTTATAACCATTTTATAATACACATCATCACCCAAATTAAGAGAAGATTATAAAGATTGAAAAATCCACTATTTGGCTGTGGTAAATTGGACTGTGATACTTGTAAATGATGGTGAAATACATCCATCTAAACATATATGAGGTGCAATTTCTAGTATTATTATCCATATTTAAAGGGGAAGAAGCAGTCCTATCCTTAAAAAACTAGGCACCTTGGAGCTGTGAAAGGCATAGGAAGCATGAACCTAACCCCTTGTTTCTGAGTTCATGGAGGTAAATCCAGCCACCATGATCCCAACCTGAAGCTAAGACATGAGTTTGGCCCAATCCTTTAACCACTTATTTCTTTGTTCTTGTTGAGGTTCTAGTACCTTCTTCTTGGAACTAGGTTAACACCAGTCAGATCTCCTCTTGATTTTCTTTAGAGTCCTTATTCATTTCACCTGTTTTGTGAATTAGTTTCCCTGTAGAAGTTCTACACTCTATTCAATACATGGGAAATAGGGAGAAGGGAAAGCTGGGATTGACTTTATGAGCATTTATGCTCTTAGTTATACAAACTTTCTATATTAGTCAAGTGAATGAAGCTTCTAACTCAGCATTACTTTATGTAAATTTCCTCATCTGGCCATGTAAGAGGAAATTGATTTAGTCATTTCTTGATGCTCAGGCTAGGCGGCTCAAGGCGATAATGATGGCTGCAGCTGAATTTGCAGAATTGCGCCTTAAAGATTTTCCATCCACAAATCATAAAGGCATTGAGATTGACCACAGAAATCGTGTATTCCGCCTTCTTGACAAGAATGGAGATGGTCGGATCAGCATTGAGGAACTTATGGAAGTGATGGAAGAGCTTGGTGCCCCAGGCGAAGATGCCTGCGAGATGATGCAGCTTCTTGATTCAAACAGTGATGGTTCTCTGAGTTCTGATGAATTTGATTTGTTTCAAAAACAGGTGAATGCTGATATCTGTTATTATTCTAGTAACCAAGAAGCCTACATCACAAGAAATAACAACCCCCCCCCCTCTCTCATCCTTGTTCTACTCTCTCTACTCATATTGATAACATTGCATTTAGATGCTTGTTAAAATAAACGTTATTGTATTTATCCTGAAACACCACGGTTAGGGTGAGACTTTTGAGAGCGAAGAGATGTTAACATAAGGTCAGGATATGATGATAACACTCTGTTACCAAATTACAAATGGTGGACGTGCTTGATGATAAAGTCATCTATTATTTTTCGTAAGCTATGAAAGTTGGGTCTTTGTCATACGCATTAATTGCAAAAGATGTTGATTGTGGTAGGATCCTTCATTTACTTGTTTTACATTCAATGATTTTGGATGTTTACTTTTTCTTGTCTTCTTTTTGTATTAACTTCCCGGAATTTCAGATATTTCATTTTTGTTTTGGCTTGAATCAGAATTGCAGTTGAAAATAATATGTGAATTTGCTTGACTTTGTCTTGATATATCTTAACACTGTCCGGATTGGTTGACTTTCTCCCTGTCTGTTTATTAATTTCATCCTTGTTTTGGCAGGTTGAACTTATGCGTAATTTAGGGGACAAAGATGATGAATACAAGATCAAGTTGAATGAAAAGCTCCAAATGGCAGACTACAGTGGGTTAATTCAGGTATATAGTTAGCAAAGAGCTAGGCAACAGGCTTGCAAATTAGACTTGCCTGCATCTTGCTGAAGGCTGCCTTGCAAATTTTATGCTTTAAAGGTTATGTGTATGTACCATATTCAATGTGAATATATTGTTTGTATATTGTACATAATGAAATTCTCATGTAACATAAGATTGTTCCAGGTCTAATGATAGAACCTGCTATACTAATAGCCTTATAGGTCAAATAAAAGCCAACTTTCCTCATCATAAATGATAATAAGCCACATCTTAAAAGCAGCTGGACCAACATCTGTTAAAGCCATGGCTCTAAAATACAAATTTCAATCGAATCCTACAAAGTGAGTAAGTTTTCTGATGCAACTAAACCAAACATGATCCTATTGTGTATTTAAAACAATTTAAAAAATTAAAATTCAGTTAAAAGTATTTTTAGGTTAACAGACCTAATTTGGCCTTAGATATTCAATTTTAGGTTAGCAGACCTAATTTGGCCTGATTCAAAAAGGGTTTGATATGCACTAGTTTTTAGAAGGTGCTTTTTCCATCCTAAATCAAACCCATTGCCATTTTTAGGCCATTAACAAATGGAGAATATGGTTGCTTCAGGTCACATGCAGGCAGGCTCCATGAAACGAAGAATACGAGTCAAACTCAATACTAGATCATCTTTGACACATAATTATTTGAAGTTAAACTAAGATATTTTTTTAGAACCAAAAAGTCCCTAGTAAAATCCATTTGGAAACACGACTATAAACAAACAAAAGAATATTATAAAAATTGCTGTTTTACACTGCCATCATCAATGTATGGCTTCCAACATTATTGGTTCTACACGTCTACCCATCTATACAACTTGAATATTACCGTGCTATTTGTAATATATTGACATATCTACTCAATTATGATGTAATAGAGAAGAAAAAAAACCACAGACTACATTTTTCTAGATTCTAAGTACAGTACTCAAGGCTTGTAATGTTGCCTGAGCCAACAAAAAACGGTATTCACACTCCTGTGGTCAACAGGTCTTGGCTAGGCTGAACTCCTAAATCATTTGATAGCTTTTTACACAGCTGCAATATCAAACATAAGGATTAACTAAAGAAATGTGTGCCTGTATGAGAGAGAGAGAGAGAGAGAGAGTACCTGTCTATAAACTGAAGAATCTCCATACGCTTTTCTTAATTCAACTACAAATAAGGATGGACTAATCTCAAACACCTGACACAGTTACACAGAAAATGGTGAGATAATTGGCAACTATATATTATAAATAAATTAGAATGCCATGCAAGTATACATTTGTTTCTTGAAGAACGAAATCGTTCAAGTTTTACAATCACTCACCTCTGCTGCTACTGAAAGACTACCCAAGCTTTTCTGCCCCTTGTTGTGCTCTTGCACCACTTTCAACTAGAAGTAAAAGATGGACAGAACAATCAGGCATCATTATAAACATTGTATTTCAGAAATAGCTAGCCAATTCTAGCATTGACATTTAGAGCTCCCATATGCTATTTCTAGTACATGACAAGACAATGAGGGTACAATGATGCTGTCCTCCTTGATCAAGAGAAAAGAGTGTTTGAAATAGTAGCAAGAAACCTTACCCTTCCATTTTTCTTCAAAACGCGAAATCCCATCTCTGTAACAGTACTCTCAATCTTCTCGAGTAAATCCTTAGCAGAGTGATTGGATGTAAATCTGATCTTCCTCTCAGAGACATCCTAAATTAACACGAGAATGTGCATACAAGGCAATCAGAATTTCTGAGGTACTGGTCTATTACAGTAATAATATTGATTTAATGAATCAAAGATATGAACTTTTAAAATTAACTGCTGCCTTTTGGCTTTCATGCCCACCTCTTTCTCAAAGAAGCCAGAGAGGTCTAAACAGGAAGACATTCCAATCAACTGGAAGGCATTGATGAGAGTGGGCGAGCCTGGACTCTTCTCTGCTTCAGATGGCTATATTGCAAGAATAAATAATTAAGGATCAAGATACACCCATAAGGGGTGCACAAAGGTATAAGAATTTCCAAGCTCATACCACTTCACGTTTCGAGAATGCTTCATCATCGATGTATATATCTTCTTCTTCATCATCAGGATTTGCAGGAGTATAGTCCTGCTTAAACCACTCATCTGCTTTGATACCTGCCATTGTTATCCGGCTAACAGGATTTGGATCAAGAATTCTCTTTATCATGTTATGGGCGCCTTGTGACAACCATTTTGGTATCTGAGCATCCCCCTTGAATATCTGAAATCCCTCAAAAGGGATAAATGTGAAAAAATCCAAGTTAATGAGATTTTAATAAAACGTTTAGCCATAGGACCATATAAAAGGGGGATCCAAAAGATCAAAGACAAATTCTCCATACTTTTTGATAGAGAACTGCAAGATTTCTATCATCGAAAGGAAGATATCCTGTGAGAATTACATACAAGATAACACCACAGGACCATATATCTGAGGTGGCACCATCATACCCTCTATTAGCAAGAATCTCAGGAGCAACATAGTTGGGACTTCCACAGGTTGTATGTAGTAAGCCATCATCCTGGTATAAACACATAGTGGTTAATGACCGAACAAAAAAGTTTGCAACGCTACTAAAAACACGATATTTTTCACAACTTAAGTTTTTATATTCTTGCTAATATGGCTTGTTGTGATAATAAAAGTGGTATCAATGATGGACCCACATGAAAGTGATGTTACTCTAATCACAATATATAGTTTTGAAAAAAAGTTCTCTCTAGAATTACTCAAAAGTTTGTAATGAAAGCTAAGTTTAGAGTAGTTTTGTACCCTAAAATGCTGAGGTAAGGCACTTAGGCCAAAATCAGATATCTTTATGTTCCCTTTCGCATCAACTAGAACATTCTCGAGCTGCAATTAAGAAGTGCAAAATTTTTATTAGTATTACAAGCTGGAAAGTGTGATCATCTGGCAACAATAGAATGTACATTGTTTAGGCTTCTTGGTATCATGAAAAAGTTTTGAAATAACCTTGAGATCTCTGTGAAAAACGCCTTTAGTGTGGCAGTAGCTTACTGCATCAATTAACTGTTGAAAGAGCTTCCTACCTTCGTCTTCTTTAAGCTTCCCCTTGGAAGCCTGTGTAATACATGACTAGTTTAGTAATATTAAACCAAAATTTTGCATCTAGGCACACATAAAAGTGAAAACAGAATTTTCGTAAAAAGAAAAGAATGAAAGTCTAGTCCATTTTCCAATTTGGTCCCTAAATTTTCAAAATAAGCAATCAAATTCTAAGTCCATGTTCCAATTTGATCAATAAAGTTTCCCTTACTTTCCAGTTTGATCTTTAGAAGTTTCAAATGTTGTAAAACGAATACATCTTTTTTCCTTCTTACATCCTCAAATTTTCCAACATTTTCTTATCAGCCAAATATGGAATTGAAAATTATTTAGCAAGTTCAAGTTCAAAGAGTGAAAAATATATATTTTTCTTTTTAAATTTCACATAAATTCAATGTGGTAATAGTGAGTCATCATGGTGGTTGCTCGGCATTTTTAATCCACCTAGACTACTAGAATGTAATTTTTTTTTGGCCACACAAACCTTTTTTTTTAAAAAAATTTATTATTATAAACATACATAATCACAATGATGCTGGTAGCATCAAAACCAAATCCATTTGAGATTTTGTTTCTAAATTTGAAATTATTTGGTTTTAATGCTCCTTGCATCACACAACACTTAGTGTCCAAATTAACATGTGGACCAAATTGTATTGTCTAAACTTTAAGTATATGATGATTGCTATATTTGAAAATCCAATAACTAAATTAGAAAATGGAGCAAATTTGAAGGACCCAAAGTGAGGTTTTGCCCAAAGATAAACTTTCAATACAGAGCATGGCTAAATATGCTTACAATTCTGTCAAACAGTTCCCCTCCTGTCACATATTCTAAGACCATGTAAATCTTGGTTTTGCTTGCCAACACCTGCATAGTTGTTGTGATAATGCATTAGCAGGAGAACATAACCAATGCTTACTAGGTACTTAATTAATATAATCATGGGAATATAGGTGTATTGCATAAAGTATTATGACAGAGATTTAAAGGTTGTAAATTCATTATTCATGGGCAAACTCTATATGATTAATTGTTGGTGCCAAATGGCTTGGTCTTAGCTCTATAACGTGATCACCAAGAAATCCATACATAGCATAAGTGAAAGGAATAGTCAATAGGAAACCAACTACACATTGTGGTCCAAATATTCTTCTAAACTAATCAATTTTATGTTCCTCAAATAGCATATACAAGGCAAAGCATGTGGCTGTATTTCGATTAGGTCCGATTTTATTCATGATATGCCAAGCAAGTCCAGCAAAAAGTTAAGCATTAAGCAAGTTCATATAAATGGCTCTGAACGTGACTAGGATATGATTCCAAAATAAAAAGTACTATGTTAGGCTTTCTTGGTTCAAGCAAAAGATAATTTAGTTAACAACTTAACATGGGCAATACAATTTAATTACCAACTCATCATGTGCAACATACATCAACACCAACTTATTATTACTATTTTTTTTATAGGTACGAATGAAATTTCAGCATCTGCTCATTATCAGACTCAAGACATTAAATAATTGTAGTATTATTGATTGTAGTGTGACTGAAATTTGAACTTTAAATTTCTTATTTAACAACAACTAATTTCACCGGAATCGACAAGTCAACACCAATTTTGTACTAATCCAATCCATCAAATTCAAACAAAAGGTAAGACACGTCATGGGCCAATCTTAAGTTGGTTTGGTCTGGCCTTCGTAAGTGGGGTTTTTTTTTTTTTGACTAATCATACCAACCTGGTCCACCTGACAAGAACACCCACATGTAAAACACTAATAAATGTACCTTGATAGGGTGGGTCGGTTCACTTGGTCTAGTTCAGGTAAATTTGCATTAGTGGACAATGACTTGGTAGACTGTATCCAGACGATCAGGGCTGGATCAGGCTTTCATGTGACCCATTATCCAATCAAACTTCATAAAAAATTATTGGATGATGTATCGTCCCATCCACTAAGAACATTCACGTCCTAAAATGTTATCTCATCTTATTTTACATTTTCAAAAAATTATTTTATTAATTATATTATACCATTTTATAATATTCTCACTATCCTAACTTTTATTTTTTAATACAACACATTAAAATAATATTTCTACACAATAAAATAATATATCTCAAAACCCAAATAAAAATAAAAACCCAAAACTCGATGAGAGATAGAGAGGAATTGATAAAGTAAGTGAATAAAATATTAGGTTTTATTTTTATTATTTTTAGAATTGAGCTACAATGCAATTCTAAAGGTAGTATTGCACTAGAGCACCATTGCAATTTTTTTTGTAATAGTTGGTTTTTACAAGTCCGAATGTGTGGGAGATTTTGGACTTTTATGCTAAATTTTCCTTACATATGACATATATCATTCCCAATGTGAATGCACTAATCTTCTCTCTCTCTCTTTTTTTTTTTTTTCACATAAAAAGCGACTGTTTTATCTCATCTTATGTGTTAGACTGTGATTGTCACTTTTGCAAAAACCAACCATTTTCACATATAAAAAAAAAAAAAAATCAACCATTTTTCACATAAAAAAAATGACAAAACCACAAAATTTTATATAATTTTTACCACAATTTGTCATGTAACAAGTTATAAGTAGTGAAGAAAACGTGATGATCTATGTGGATTCACATCTTCACCATGCATAACTCTCTACAAAGATTATGTAAATTTTTATGGTTCTAGCATTGCTCTAAATTGCCGCATGGACAATTGTGGCAAAAATTATGTTTTATTTTTTAATCTTTATTTTTATGTGTTGCTAATATTTTGTTTTATATAATGGACATATGCATTTTCCTCATGACAATATATAAATATTATAATCATGTGAGACTTATATATTATACTTAAAAAAGAGAAAATAGATGTAATATGCATGACATAATGATTGACATGAGTTTAACAGTGATATAAAATGCCTTGCTGTGAGAAGAATATTGTATATATCATGATATATCGCTTGACAATTGGCTTGTCATTCATATATATCAACATCATCACTGCCAACGAAAATGATTATGTTCATGTGCGAGCGTGGGACTCCCTAAAGAGGTAAAAGACAAATGTACGTAGTGATGTGCAAATAGCTGGGTTTCAAGATAAAAATAACAGTGTCCTGGAATTTGTTGGTTGAGAATTAAAAAAAAAAAAAAAATTGCTGTTTATCTATTCTCTAGGTGTTACTGTTTGGGCTATAAATAATTAAAGAAGGATGCAAAATATCAGGGATAACGAATAAAAAATTAGTCAGTTTAGATTGGTAAACAAACATTTAAAAATTAAAATCAGGAAGAACACTATATTTGCCCCCCGAGATTGATGGTACAATATAACAATATCTTTTTTTTTTTTTTCATTTTTTGTTTCTGGATCAAATCATGAAAATATAATCTTTAAGAAGAGGAAAAAAAAGGGGTTGTATTGTACCTCGTGTAATCTGACAACGTTAGGATGTTTGAGGACTTTCAAGGTGGCAATCTCCCTCTTTATCTGCAACAACATTTTACCATTTGGGTAAAAAGTTAAAACAGTGAAAAGTCTGAAACTTTCACAGAGTTTCAGAACTTAATTCTGGGGGAGAATGAATGAACTATGAATGAATGAACTGTGTACATGATCATTTTGCAAATGAATCCCAGAAAGAAAGACATCTAAAAAGGACAACCAAAACTCAATGGAACCCATTTATTTAAGGACCACAACAAAGGCACAAACTATGGTTTGGAAAGAGAATTTGAACTTGTACTGCATGCCCAATTGCCCATCTCACAAAAAAGAATATAAGGGATCGAATATGGTATAAAATCAATAAAATTTTGAAATTCCATTATTTCATTAATGAAGGAAAGGTTAATAAAGAACCTGATCGGAGATGTTGAGGTGAATGATTTTGTTCTTGTCGAGGATTTTAACGGCAAAACATTGACCAGTTTCAATGTTCCTAGCAAATTTGACCTTTCCAAAATTGCCTTCTCCTAGAGTCCTTCCCAGCTCGTACTTGCCTAGTTGCATTCCCTTCTTCTCCAACCCCAACTCCTTCTTGCTCACCATATAACAAACCCACCCCACAATCTCTCTCTGAGTTTCTGTGTGTGTGTCAAAGTTGATCACCTTCTTTTGGTTTTTCCTTCGTTATATTATATGGGTGATTCTACAAAGCCTACAAAATGAAAATAAACAACTATGAGAGGGTATGCTTCTCTGGCTCATTTATAATATAGTACTTCTAATAAATATGGCTGTGGAAACGGTTAAAACAAACATATATATTTGATCAAACAGTTATACTGTGAGTTTAATAATTGAAGGAGTTGAAGTTAATGAAGAACGTTTACCTGGTTGCTGTTGTTGTTGTTCAGTTCTTTATTCAATTATTATAATGAATCCAAACGCAGCCACACAGCCTTTGCGTCTCTCTTTGTCTCTCTGTCTCTCAAATCTCAGTCCCGATTGGATATATATATATATATATATATACACACAATATAATACAAGTGTTTTTTTATTCCCTCTCGTTCTCAATCCTAATTAGTTTTTTTTTTTTTTTTTTTTTTGGAATATAAATAGTAAACAAGTAAAATAAGTAACAGGAAATAATATCCTACACGGAAGCATGAAAAAATCAAAGAATTCAATTAATGATCTTTTGTCATCTAACCGTACGTTACTGACCCAGAAGAAAGTGAAGAACCACTCTCTCTATTTGGTACGACACTGGTCACACACGTTTTCTGCATGATCTTTTTATCTCGTGCACACGGGTTCTTTCTATTACTGTAACACGGTTGATATTCATCCACTTGTAATTAATATCCAACCACTTGTTTCAAAGATGTACAACTAGTCATTGCATGGATAATAAATTAATAATCCCTGAAGAAAATAATAATTTTTTTCTGTAAATTGTGTATATATTGCATGGGATCCACATAAGCTAGCTATAGCTAGGAATAAACACACAAAAATGTTGTCTCTATACACGCATCATCCATGAATAAATCAAGGTTGGGTTCTGCTTAAAAATACTATAAAAGAAAAGTTTTTGTTTGTTTTTGTTTATTTAGCAAACTATTCAAATTCAACCTTAGGTTAGATTTGATTATTAAATAGAGCAAACTCAAATATAATATATATTTGTTTGGTTGAAAAATCTTTTAAGTATCAAGTTTAATTTAAGTATATATAATATACTACGTTTATATGCTTACTAATTTTTTTTAAGAAAACCTGATTTAGACTTGGGTTTTGATTCTATAATCCATAGAAGAGTGGTGGCCCCTTGGTGTTTGAAAATCCCCCTTCCCCTTTTATTTCTTTTATAAAAAAGAGAACAAGGTTTAGTTACAAACTTAATTGGTTGTAACCGAATGTTATAATTTTCACTAAAAAAATTAATATCGATACATATTTTAAAAATCTAATTATTGGATTGTATGTTCTTTATGTTCTCAACACACATGTAAATTTTTTTGCCAATTAGATGTTATTAACTATTCAATCCATAAACTTATTTTTTTATGCATAATTTTATACTACAAAAAACTTGAAATTTAAATATTTGATTGATATCATGACTATTGATTTTTTATTTTTTTTGAAAATTTTGCAAGTATGAAGGATATAAGAAGAAAATATAATCTAATGATAAATTTGTCAAAATTCACACCCAATAATAAAATATTGAGTGGAGTTGTAACCTTAGGTTACAACCAAGTTTGCTCCCAAAGTTTGTTAAAAAATTTAACTAGTTATTATTGGTGTAGGGTCACGTTTTTCAGGCCAAGCCCAAAATGAATGTGACTTTAGACTTGTGACCCCGGTACAATGAATTTGTAAAGAATGGGCCAAAGAGCTAGGTTTTAGCGTATGAACGACGGTCATCGTAGTGCTTTTTACGATCAGGTTGAGACGGACTGGATTCATCAGAGAGAACTGATCATTGTCACGGTTTGAGGAGCCTTTTTCGATGCCTTCGGCATGTTGGGGGGTCTCCCCTCTCCCTCTCTCTCTGTCTCTCTTTTTATAGTAATTTCCTTCCTCTTGAGTGGGGCCCCTAGGGTAGGTATTTGTCCCATCAGCCCTTCCTTCCAGTTGTTGGGAGTGGTTGTAAGGACAGAGGGGTATGGCCGTCTCAGGCACAAGGCACTGAATGCGGTAATGGCAGCCTTTCCTTTCAACACTTTCATTGTCCTTTTCTGCTTTAGTACTTTTCCCGCTTCGTGAGATGATAGGGAGTGTCACTACAGGTGGCAAGTTACCTCCTCCATCCTCGGCTATATTGTACCGAGGAAGACTCTCCCAGTGGCCGAGGAGGGGCTTTTCCTCCCCGCAACCGAGGAGGAATTTTTTCCTTTAGGTTGGGCCTTCGGCCCAATATAGTCATCGACATGGGCCTACTGGTCTTTTATCCCCCACAATTGGTAATTACCACCTTAGTTTTAGGTTTTTTTTTTTTTTTTTTTTTTTTTTTTTTAAGTGCTATATTAATGTAATGGAGAGATGCTACGTCTATAACATTTTTACAACAAATCATGGGTGGTTAGTTGTTATTGGTTCAAATTTAAAACTAACACTAAGATTACTTTTTTGCCCCAACAAAAACAATCAGTAACAACTTGCCACTTAGGATTTGTTGTAAAAATGTTGTAGAAATGTTGTAGACATAGCATTTCTCTAATGTAAATGACTAATGCATCATTTTTTTTTCTCTCTTATTACTATTATACCATACATAACTCATTAAACCAAATGGTAAGATATTATGTTTCTAAAACTAGATAAGTTTATGACCTAATGCACAATTTGTTTTCCTCTTATTACTCTTATACAATAGTGTATAATTAGATCATTAAAACAATTACTATTATACCATACATAACTAATTAAACCAAATGGTAAGATATTATGTTTCTAAAACTAGATAAGTTTATGACCTAATGCACAATTTGTTTTCCTCTTATTACTCTTATACAATAGTGTATAATTAGATCATTAAACCAAAGCGTATTTGAAGGATCAATTGAGAAAGTTTGAGGGGATTTAGACAAACTCAACATGGTAAGGCATTGCAAAATAACAAACAAAGGTCCAGAAGATCTAAGTGCCACCGGTGTGGTGTCGGCCCTAGGATGCTCTAATGCTCAAATTAGGCATCAAAATTCTCAATCTTTAGTAAATGGAGATTAGAAGTTTCTCATAACTAGAAAATATGGTAGGATCCTCTATTTTTGGGCTTCATGGGTTTTGACCTTGCTAATCTTTTGCCCTTAATTGTAGCCATTTATCTTAATTAATCGCCTTCCTTTTAGGGAGGTAAAATATTTGCATAATCTCTTTGTGGGAGGTACGTTATTTCCTTATGTGGTTATGATAAGAACCTGCTTGTTTTTGTACTAATGGCTGATTTGGTAGTTTTTCGAGGGAATTAGGCCTCTTAGAGAAGATTAGAATACTAGAGAAAGAAGAGAGCTAACAAAGTAAGAAAAAGAAACTGGCATATTATTTTTGATATCCCCAATTAAAATCAACAGTATCAATTAAAATTATCTATCCTGTTATGCAATCTAATATGGTAACTAAAACTAAACAACAATGTAACTAACATAACAGCACAACTGACACATTCCACCTCAGCAACATAAGCTAGTACTTTGCCATCTCAGTAGCACAACAACCAAGCTCCCACTCTATCAGGTTATGAATTTGAAAATTAAACTGGATATTAGCGTTTAGAGGGGGTTTGGGATGTGCTTATTTGCTTTTGCCTTTAGCTTCTTTGAGTTTTTAGTTTTTTTTTTTTTGGATACTATTTATAAGTCTCATTGCATTTTTTGATACTATTTATGAGTCTTATTATACTATTTAGCTAATTTTTAACTTTTTTTTTTCTACACTTTCAGCAAAAAGTTTGAGTTTCAGCTAAATAAGCTATTCTCAAACATATACTTAGTTTTCCTATTTCACTAGGTCTTATTGGTGACTGGACAAATTTATGTAACATCAGTATTGTTCCTAAAAATATATACATAAACCTCTTCATTAAAAGTTTCTTTATTCCCATTTTTTTTTTAATCTTCTTTATTTTCCATAAACAAAATCTTTCTTTTCCCTAATTAGCTTTTCTATATAACATAATGTTTTCATATTTCAGGTAAATGTTTTTTTAATCTATCTTTCTTTCTCTCTTTTATTTTTATTTTTTTTTACAAATGTGGGTTTCCAAACCTCTTCGAATATCTAACTATTTCCTGAAATATGTAGTCCCTCATCCCACATGCACTAAGTTATTACAAGGAGGAATCTTTTAAGAGTTGCCCAAGATTATGAGTTCGAAACCTCTTACTAGCATCTTGTCACAACAGGATAACCTCAAGATATTGGTAAGAGGTTTCAAATTTAGAATCTCGTAGATATCATGCCTTAGGAACAATTAAATCAACCCTTTAGGTTTTTTTTTTTTTAACCTATCTTAAAACCATTTTCACGTTGTTAACTATTTTATACCGTTGAATATCTAATACAATCATGGGGAGTAATTTTCCACTTATTAAAACATTCTCACAATGGTTAGTATCTTGTCATGTGTGTATAATCCATATGTTGTATGGAGATTCCATGCGCCTACCCGTGATAGCTAGAAGTGTGGTTTGTCCAATTATTTTCTTCCTCGACATAAATTACAATATAACGTGGATTTCGTGGACAAGAAAACGTGGAAGCTTCCTATTTCCCTATATATATTTCTATAATTGTTGGACTGTGTCCTCTCATCTTGGCTAATCCATAGTTTATTTTTTAAAAAATTGTGTTTGAAAGTTGTGCTTTTGCTTATGAAGAATGGACATGGGATGTGATTGTGGTGGGTGGTAAAAGCAGGTTTTCCCTTATTATCATGTGACACAACCTAATTAACTTGCGTCACTTCGTCAAAAAGATGACCTCCTTTTTTTTCCCACTATATTATATATTGTATTACTTTTTTAGAGTTTAATGTTTTTTTTTGAGAAATTTTAGAGTTTAATGTTAAGGATATATGATTGAGTTTATCAAAAAAACAAAAAAAAAAAGAAAAAAAAAAGAAAAAGAAAAAAAAGAAAGATATATGATTGAGCTGTCTCTTTAATTCATTATTATTACCACTTTTAATGGTCTATATGTTTTGGGTTGGCACATTGATAATATATTTTTTTTTTGATCCACCGAAGCAAAAATGGGGTGGCAAAAATTAATACACCGCCCATATTAGGTGTTACGTACCATTATCCTATCTTCACTACTCCCTATTTCTTCTTTCAACTATGCTTGGATTTGTCTGAAACAGTCTGTGTTTTCTTCTTCTTCTTCTTCTTCTTCATCTTTTTTTTTTTTTTTTCCTTGCATTTGCATGTTTTTATTTTTTATTTTTAATGCATTTGTATATTGTAAGCTTGCCAATTAGAGGAGTTTTAGAAAGCAAGCTTGAACCACGTGCCCATAGAGTGTTGGTGGTACAATCTTAATAACAGAATAAATAAATAAATTCATTTTGTCTTCTACTCTAGGCTTATTTATTTATGATTAAATAATAAAATAATTTTCTTAAAATTCCAATCACACTTTAAGTTAGGATAAATTATCATTTCATCCCTAATATTTATTTATTTTCAGTCATTAAGTGTGCGTATAGCTCCAAATTAAAAAACCACCTTATTTTTACTACTATTTATAGGTCTTATTGCACTTTTTGATACTATTCATGATTCTCACTATACTATTTCAGTTAACTTTTAATTTTATCTACAGTACTTTTAGTAAAAAGTTTTCAATTTCAACAAAATAAATGAATCTCAAACAGACTCTAATTTTAATACTTGAACTTTAATTCATTTTAAGTTGGTCATTTCTTCCCTGATTGTCTATAAAATTACCCCTCTATATACGTAATATAACATTATCTAGACTTAATAACAGCTAATTTTCGTCGTCTACCTATCGTTTCAATAGTATTTTATAGATGACGAATACCATATCTTGACGCATCTCATTCAACAAAACTCGACTTATATTGTGAGTTGAACCCTAAACCCCCTTTTGAAAAAGTGAAAAACATGATTACCTTATCAACTATAGTGGTAGTGGCAGGCATTTCTTTCATCAATAAACATTATTTAAATATAATTAAACCTTAATCCTATTGATTCATAACCAATTTATTTTAACCCACATGCCCACTTTTGAGAAATGAAAAAAAAAAAAAAAAAAAAAAAAAAAAAAAAAAAAACTACCACAACTAATTAAGGTCAACTACTATTTGGTTTCTTTTATTGATGTAGATTGCATACAATAATAGATATCCAAAAGAACATTTTCCTTAATCCAATTTTTTAAACCTCTTAAATGAATTGCACTGTAGTCCACAACAAAATACATATAGTCCAAGCCTTGTATAATAATCACCGTAGAACGTGGAAGGATAAGCAAGGAAAGAAAGTTTAGCAAAAAAAAGATAAGCAAGGAAAGAATTATCTAGTATATATATATATTTTTTTTTGAGTGGAAGAATTATCTAGTATAATAGGAGAATATTCAACAAGTCTAATCAAACTTGATTCTTCTACAAAGTATAAAGTAAACTAATGCATGGCGTCCCCAGATAAGAATAGAAGGTTGAATTTGACACGGTTGGGGTAGCTTCTTCTAGCCCGCAATGATTATCGAGAAAGTGTATAAAATTATCAAATTAAAACTCAAACACACTTATACAAAGTCAACTAGCTAGCTAGGTCTCTGCATATATCTGTAATGTGTTACTCTTAATGCACATTAATTTGCTTCAATTATACCACTTCAAAGTTTATAATCTATTGCATTCAGCGGCCGCAGATCAGCTTTCAGCATGTTGCGACCGACTAATGCACGTTCTTGTCAAGGTTTATAATTAGTTATGATCACTTACCTTACATTAAGTTTGGCTGTAAGTATTTTTTTAGAGGTCAAAGGCTTGTAGCTCAAGACTCAATCAAGCGGCACTTTATGATGTATCTAACATAGAAGTCTAGGATTTGAATCCCCCTACGCTATTATAACTATCAAATTTATAAATAAATAAATAATTCAAAAAGCGCTAGGCTTGCTTGAAATATCAATTAGAATAGAAAATTGTAGGACTACTCTCTAAACTTTGGGTCAAAATCAAATTAATATGAACTTTGAAAAATGCCCAAATTGATTATCTTATCTGAACTAAACTTCGTCTCACTCCCTATTCCAAAAGGGAAAAATGAGTCAGATAATGAATGTTAAATTTGGATATTTTTTAAAATTTAAGGGTTTCAACTATCAAATTAGAAGATAAGAGGATTAGTTTGATATTGATCCAAAGTTTGGGGGTGTTCTTGTATTTTTCCCCAATTATAAACATATAAAGCTAGTTGCGAACTAGATGAGTTGTAACCCTAATCTATCCTTCATAAACTAAAGAGAGAAATATATATTTTACCCAAAAATTATTTTATAACTAGAGGAACAAGTAGAACTTGGAGTGAATTGGATGGGTTTGGTTATGCTTCAATCAAGATGACTTTTTTGGCAATGATAAATTGAAGAGGTGATAATAATAATAAAACTAATGCAAATAGATTAATAACTAAAAAATTGAAAAAACTTACTTGCATTAATTGAAGAATGTAATACAAGCATCATCAAAGATTATGATACTAGCATTAAAAAAAAAAAAATTACCCTATTCCTACTTGCATTAAAGTTAATGGCAACATGAACAGTATAAGTTAATGAACTACAAAAACTACGTTACCCCTAGAATAAAATAAGACATGTTGATATGTTGTTGATGTTGGATGATTGATTGGTCCTCTTTCCCTTTGCTATTATAGGCAAAATATGTAATTATTTTTAGCCGATAAATGCTCCATAGGGGGATATTTTCTTGATGTTATAGTAATCACCCCTCTTCAGTGACAAGTGGCAGTTATTCTTACGTAAGATAGAAAATGAGGTAGTAATTTCCAACCATGTGACCACTAACCACTAAATTTAATGAGTTAGATTTTTAATTTTTTATAGTCACTCTCGGTAAGATTTTCATGGCAACGTTGTAAAGTTTGCAAACGGCATTAATGTCAAGAGTCCTTCAAATACTATAAAAATTTACGATGTTATTAAATTTAGGTTGGTCTTAAGACATGTTTTGGCTTTAACGACAAGGATTGAACTTGCTCTAATATTATATTAAATTATCGATTGTCTTAAAAGTTTAAAGTTTAAACTATTAGAAAATAGTAGATTTAATCATTTAATTTTTACCCCACAACTTTAACACGTACATCAAAAACCAATTTATATCTTACTTAAACAATAAAAAAACATTCATTATTGAGTGGATGCTATAGTTTCAAATACTACACTTTGTAATATGGAATCGATCTCAAGACCATATTTTGATCTTGATGTCTATATTTTTACGATTAATAACAAAATAACATATATTCAGCAAAAAAAAAAAAATCATATAAAAAAAATTATTAAAAATAATAAACTATTAGACTAGATTCGACCAAAAACAAAGTAAGAACTAGTGGTCGACAGGAGGAGGTGGTGGGCTCGCGGGAATGCTTGCTCAGCAATAAAAATAAAATAAAATGAACTCTATTCAAATTCAAAATGAATGACAACACTCCAAAGTCACTATAACTGTGGATATTACGGCTCCGTTTGGTAGGTGAGTTCAAACACATATTTTTAATTTTTAAATAATATTATATATATTTTCTTATATTTTTTTATCCATAAGTATTTTCAAAAAAACTGAAAATTATTATTTAAACACATGTGCCACATTTTTTCATATAATATTGGATAAAAAGACTTTCAATCTCTTATGAAACTCAAAATATAGTTTTTATTTTTATTGTTTCATATGACAGTTTCAGTTTATTTATATTTCCCCTTCTAAAAGACTAGGAGAAGAATATTATTTTATCCAAAACTTAATAGATTGAGTGTAGTCTCCGATCATGACGTATATAAGATTAATATTTTTTTTTAATTATTGAATATCATAATGTGTTAGAAACTTGTAGTTTTATCACTGCCCACCTTCGGAGCGATATAGTCATTTCACACGTATTAAGTGCTTGTGTAGTGTGGAGGGCAAATGCCGAAGTTTAAGTTTTCAGAAAGGAACTTCACACACATATACACTTAGATTAGGTCAGAGTAGAATTTCTATATTTTATATACATAAAAATAAAAAAAAATAAAAAAACTTGTGGTCTTTAATTTATTGAAAGCAATCCAGTAAATGACATGACACCAACGCATACTCTAGTGACCATTATTAAATTATAAGTAGTTTTAAAACCACGAATTATTTTACAACTCTTTTACCACTTATATATTGACTCACTTTTTTTTCACCAATCACATTTTGCCATGTTATTGTCGTAGCAAAAAGTTGTAACAAATTTTGTGATACTAGACTTTTTCTTAAATTATGGGACTCGCTTCAGTAGATGAAACCCCAACAAAACCATACACTTCTTACGACGCCCTCACATTATTGAGGCCCTCCTGGTTTTTTTTTTTTTGGTTGATTTCACAGTTCTTTTTTTTTTAATGATTATAAATTCCTAAATCATAAAAAGCTTAAACATAATACTCCAAACTTAATTGTCTTTTGAAGAACCCTCAAATCCCAAAAATTACAAATTGTCCCCCTTTTGCCACCATTACAATTTTACATTCTCTCAAGCTCTTCGTTATTAATTTATAATAACAACTAAATGACCTTCCATGGAAGAGTTTTTACAAATAAATAGAACATATATTATCATACTAACATAAGAAAAATGAAAACCTCTCTGTTACACTTTGTTCTTCTTTGGTATATATACATATAAAAACTAATATAAGAAAATGTAGGGGCTAGGGCCCAAAATAATGTATTGGGCCTTGGGTTTTGTCCAAGGACACTAATAAGTCCGAGGAGGAGAAGATGATTTAGATGATCCACATTACAAGTCTCATCAGTGGGGGATGAAGGGAAGAAGGTCCGAGAAGGCTCCTCCTCGGACACGACAAACGTAGACCAAGTGTGTATTCCAGCAATTGAAATGCGCCCCATGAACATGTGAGAGGGAAGAAAACTCAAAATATCTAAAGAAAAACTGCTACCACCACATTAAATGCACTGTAACTACTTTTCTAGCCACATTAATGTGGAAAGGACCTCTGAACAGTGTTGCCTTAGCTGCCACCACTCACAAAAAGCTGAAAGGGGTGTCTGATGGAATTGGTACTCAAGTGGGGATCTAGATGATCAACAAGTATAAGGTCTAGATGATCAAAAATGAGCTATATAATGTGGAAGAGCCCCCATGAGTAGAGGGTGGACAAAAGAGGGAGAAAGAACATTGTAGCATTCTAAACAATCTTAATATTCAATTGTAATCAGTATACGTTAAACTTTGGCCTCCTTGGACTAATTAAACATCCATTGACACTAATGTCTTCTATTTGTGCTTGATTGTCTCTTAATTCCATATTAGTCGTTGCCTAACTCATTAAGATCTAGTTCTTTGATCCATACTCTACAAAATTCATTATATTGGGCTTATTAGACCAAAACTCCATACATTTGAGCCTGGGCCTCAAATCCTGCCCCTACAGAAAAGATTAAATAAATTCTTATTTTATTTATTAGCTCCTTTAATGGAGTATATCCTAAAAAATCAACTTTTTAAAAAAAAAAAAAAAAGTTTCGTCAAATAGTGTTTTAAACATGCATTTGGATGGTTAACTTAATTGACTTAAGGATCATGTTAACTGACGTCCTAAGAGAAATTGTTAATAAACTATTTTAGGAAGTTTTCATGCCACTTTTATGAAATATAGAAAAAGTTGTCAAAATATTATTATTTATTTCATAAAAACATTCCTAAAATTATTTCTTAAAAAATGCTCTTAGGATATTTGTTAACATTTCTTTTGAAGGAATACTTACGAATACTTGCCGACACAGCTAATTTTTTACATATTTATTAGACAAAAAATTCAATGAACTAATTAACAATCAAAAGAATATTCGATTACGATTAGACAGACAAACATATAAACTTGTGTTAAAGATCTTATTCTAGCGATATCAATTAGATTAAGAGATTTTGAGGTTTTCCATTATTTGATTTGACACAAAATATAATTTTAGGGTTTCATAAAAGTCAAATGTTGTTAAGAAAAATCTGTGGTTTAGTTAAGTCAACAAGCACCACAATTCAAGTTTTGGCCCGTGTACATAAAATGCAGTTGCGCATACACACACACACATATATATATATATATATACACACACATTGTACAACAAGGTTTTTTGAATTTGATCTTTCAAATTTCAAAACAAACTACTTAGGCAATAGTTACACATTTACCATACACACATTGCCATATTCCACATAGATTGAAATAATATTTTTAAAAAATTATTTTAAAAGGTGTAAAATAATAAATATGTTATAAGATTTGTATTTATCTATGGCCAATGTGCAACAAAAGTTGGTAGAAAAAGAGATCTTGGATTCAATCTTTCCCTACACAAAAAAACTAATTAATGTCTTGATCTGATGATAAAAGGCCATCATAAAAAATGGATGCAATATCTTAAAACTCTCCAAAAAAAAAAAAAAAAAAAGTTGGTAGAAGAAGAAGCCAGTAGTGGTAGCTCACTCAAAAAAATGAAAACGAAAAAGAAGATGTGTGACCCTTCACCAAATGGGCAAATACCTACCATGAAAGTATAATATGGAAAGGAAAATTGAAAATTGGAGTTGTCACTTTTTCACTTTTTTTAGTAGTCCGTCCAAAAATGTATCAAATCCGAGGGGATGCCACTATTGTAATCTTGTCGCCACGCCATGCTTAGTAATTGCCTTCATATTCGGATATTCCCACTAACATGTGTCCCGTGCCGTGATGCTACAAAAATGTATCCTGTGAGGTGATTTTATTAATAGAAATACTAATTTCACCATCATTTCACAATAAATTTTTAGCAAAAAAATTATAATTGGTTGTAATCTGAACGTAATTTTAAAATTATTTTTTTGACCCTAACAATAATAGTTTGCCGTCTAAAATTTATTGTGAAATTATTATAAAAATATTGTGAAAATAGCATTTCATATATTTTTTTTGGAAAGTTGTTAAAAAACTTAAGTTATATAAAATATAATTAAAAAAAGAACTTGAATATGTCCTTTATGGGAGAAAGGAAGAAAAGTATGTATGTATCTGGGAGGTGGGGGTGGAAGGAATTAGTAGAATTTTGTTAGGTCTCCAATGAGGGGGGACCGGGCCATGCGACGGGTGCAAGCTAGACTTTGACATCACAAAAAATACACACACATGCTCACAAATACATGATGTTTTATAATTTTTTTTTCTACTAACAAAATGAAAAGGTAAAAAGGGATTGATGAGAGATAAAATGAAAATTGAGAATGTTGAGATGAAAGTAATAAAGTGAGAGTCTGAAATGATAATAGAGAAAAAAAAATGAAGAGAGAGAGAGAGAGAGAGAGAGAGAGATATTTCATTCAAACCAAATCTAATTTTCGCCCATGACCAATCAAATTAAAGTGTGGGTTTCAGTTAGCTCAATTGGTAAAGTTTTTGATGGTTGTATAAGAGATCTGGAGTTCAATTCTCGCTTACACCAAAAACTAATTGATGTCCTAATCTAATGATTAAAAACTATTATTAAGAGCGGACGCCACAGGTTGAAACTCTCTCTAAAGAAAAATAAAATAAAATAAAATAAAAGGGAATTTCATGATCTTAAATTTAACACCAAAACTAATCAAATCTCATAGTTAGATTTCAATTTAAACTCAACTAAATTTAGTTAACCGCATAAAAATTTATAAAAAACAACCATGCGCGTGCGCGCGGGGGGGGGGGGGGGGTTATCATTATAACCATGAAATCATTTAATTTAAGGCCAAAACCTCTATCAAAATTTAGAGCCATATACAGTATCATTAATGCCGATGAGAACTCAGCCAAATAGTATTTTACTCTCTTAATATTGTAATTTAGGACAAATGAAATTAGAGATTTTTTTTATGAATTGGGTCAGAGTTTTGAATCAGAATGATTTGAGATTTTAATTTATTTTATTTTTTTTGAATGAGCTTTTGGTTTAATATTTTGTTCATTTGTTATTACTTGGCCTAATCTTGTTGTTGTTTGAGCTATTTTTGTAGTTATTTGGGTTAAATTTTATTGTTGTTATTTAGACTTTTATTTTTTTCAATTTTATATAAAAGGTTAAGGATTTTGTTTAGTGAGCCAAAATAATTATTGTGAAAAATTCTACGCCCACAACATTTCACAATAATTTTATAACAAATCCTAAGTGACAAGCAATTATTGATGGATAAAAAAGTAATGTAAGTGGTGACCCCAATTTAAAACCAATAACAACTTGTCATTTAAGATTTGTTGCGAAAATGTTATAAACATAGCATTACAATATTTTTATTGAACCCAAATTCTTAGGATTATCAAGTGAGGGAGTTCAATAGCTTTTTGGAGAGTAGACAAAACAAGTTAGTTTAAAACTAATTATTTATATAAATTTTTTACAAGTATAATTTTGATTTTTTTTGGACAAATTAGGTTGTTCATACGAACACCCTCACTTGTATATGTGGCGCTGCCACTTGACTCTTCCTCATGTATGAGCTGAAATTTGTTACAAATTAATTTCGAACAATATTGTTCGAAATTATCAATTTGACTTGGTTTAAGTTTGATTAGTGAAGAAGGAAAGTTGATTAATTGTCCACTAAAAAAATGTGTCATTAATCTACTGAAGAAGATATTCCTTGTCCTCCAAAGAATAAATATTGTAATTTTATAATAGACTATATAGTATATAATACAAAAGGGTTGGTTGGGCAAAATTTTATTAATCCTTTTATTTTTTTTTATGAGAAAGAAATTTTATTAATCCTTAAGAGCATTTGTAGTGCAAAATGGCACAAGGGCCAAATTTTGGCCAACCAACCTCAAAAATCATGTTTATTGCGATGAAAAATACTAATATTTACTTGGAAGCTTTTTAAATTTTTATTTTTTATTTTTTATATAGGATTATTTATTTGTAATTGAATTGTATATAACTATATATTGCATGGATCCACGTAAGCTAGGAATAAACATTAAACACACAAAAAATGTGGTCCTAATTAGCTTTCTTATATAACATAACATAATGTTTCATTTTCATGGGTAATGTTTTTTATTTTATTTTTTTCCTATCTTATATAAACTCTCTTGACTTTGTTACCTTTATTTTATTTTATTTTTTTTTTATTTTATGGGATCATGGGTAATTATCCACTTATTAAAACATTTTCACCGTGGTTAGTATCTTGTCATGTGTGTATAATCCATGTTGAATGGAGATTCAATGACCCTTCCCGTGGTAGCTAGAAGTGTGGTGGTTGGTCTAATTATTTTCTTCCTCGACATAAATTACAATAACGTGGATTTTTTTTTAGAAGACAATGGGTCCGTTTGGATTGAACTTATTGTTGTTGAAACTGAAAACTAAAAACACTGTAGCAAAATAATTTTTAAATGTGTAAATAGTATCGTAAGACCCATTTTTAATATTTTTTAATGTATGAACAGTGCTGCTACAGTGATAAACAATACATAAACAGTGACGAAACAGTCTGTGAACAGTAAAACGTGGACCGTGACCTCTTATCTTGGCTAAATTCATGGCTTTTTATTTTTTAATTTTTAGTTTTAATTTTTATATTTTAAGGATTGGCAAATCCGTAGCTTATCTTTAAAAAACTGTGTTTGAAAAGCTGCCTTTTCTGATTCAAAAAAAAAAAAGAAAAAAGAAAAAAGAAAAAAAAAAAAAAAAAAGCTGCTTTTGCTTATGAAGGGTGGGCGTGGGATTTGATTGTGGTGGGTGAACGGGTTTTCCCTAATTGATCATGTGACAACCTAATTAACTTACGTCATTTTGTCGAAATGATGACCTATTTTTTTAACATATTTCCTCATTCCCACTTTATTTGTCCTTTATTATATTTTGGGATGTTTCAAAATATTGTCCTGTTTCTAAAAATAAAAGTCATTAATTTACTAATATTCCTATTATACCCCTATTTTATTAATAATTTAATTTTTTGATAAATTTATTTAAAAGTAATTTTGGAAACTTATACAATTTTAAAAGGTAGACAAGATAATAAATGATGTTCCTTTAAAAAGTTTGACTTTTCAAACAGAACAAATAAAGTGGGACGGAGAGAGTATGTTTTTACGGCATACATTAGAAAACTATTTAAGAAAACCTTTTTAGAGAGAATGAAAAAATGAATAACTTTTATAACAGTTTTTCAAATCCCTATAAATAGTTTCCGAAAATGGATGATTAATGTATGCCTTTAAGTCACATTTTTATATTATTGTATTACTTTTAGTTGGACTTACTAGTAATCTACAGATGATAATGAACGAACACCTAATCACAATGCATCATTCAACAAAACCCAACTATTTGTGAGTTGAACTCTAAACATATTTTAGGAAAAAAGAGGAAAATAATGTTAACTTATCAACTACTGTGACAGTGACACGCATTTCTTTCATCTATTCACAATTCCACATTATTTAAACAGTATTAAACCTTAAATTTCCTTTATTAATTCATATACAATTTAACCCACATCTCCACTTTTGTGAAAGGAAAAATAACTACCACAACTAATTAAGGCCAGCAATTTAGTAGATATCCAGAAGAACTTTTTCCTAATTAAAATTTTAATATTTTATACCTTTTTAAGGAATTGAACTTTAGTCCACAACAAAATACATAATGGTTCAAGCATATTATATATATATATATATATATACAAATTATATATGGAAGAATATATTCTATAATTGTAGTGCTAATTTGATTTTTTCTATAAATTAATAAAAGATGGCTTGAGTTCCAGTTAACTGATAAAGCCTCTGATGGTTGAATAAGATGTCTGAAGTTTAATTTCAGTTTACACTAAAAACCAATTAATATCTTGATCTAATGATAAAGAAGACAATCATTACAAGTGGATACCATCAATACTTATATATATATATATATATATATATATATATATATATATATGCATTGATGGTGTTCCCATGTAATATAAGAATTGAAGGTTGAATTTGACAGGGTCGAGGTAGTAACTTCCTTTAGCTGCAATGATAAATGGAGTCTCACGTTTCTAACATGATTAATTGATACTCAAGCACACTTTAATAGTAATACCAACTACCAAGTCAACTAAGCTAGCTCTGAATCGGTTACTGTTAGCGCACAATGTTTCAATCAATCATTACATATATACAACTTCGCAATTCATTATCTATTGCTTTCACCAAGTTACGTCCGACTATTGCACGTTGTTTTCATGGTTTTTTAAGTTGTCATCCCATTATGTTTGGCTTGATGGTTTTTTTTTTTAGAGCTTCTGTTGTTTTTCTTTAAATTATTATTATTTTTTTAATAAGCACTATGTTTGCTTGACATATAATTTTAAGAGAAAATTGCAAGAGAAAAAACCCCTCTCTAAACTTTGGGTCAAAATCAAATTAATTTGAACTTTGAAAAATACACAAAATGGAACATTCTATCTAATCATAGTCTCACTACTTATCCCAAATGGAAAAAAAGGGTGTCAATTCTCAAAACTTAGAGCATTCTCATTAAGAATTATAAAAAAATTTAGCATTTAGCATTTAACATCTCAAAAAGTTACTTTATTCATTTTAACATCTCACTTTATAATACACCCAATATCAAAGTTTTTATTATTTTATCACTTTATTTAAATATTCTTTTTTTATGTTTTCAAATAACTACTATTCATACTATGTTTTCTATACCTAGCAACTACCATTAAACAATCTTTTTTTTTTTTTTTTTTTTTTTTTAACAATCTAGCTCTAGCAGCCCACTATAGCTAGATTGCAAAATTAATAGGATTTACAATTCTTGATGGAGTATGCTTTTTACAAACTTAATGTTAAAATTTAGTATTTATAGCATTTACAATTCTTAATGAGAATGCTCTTCTACTTTCAAATAAGAAGATAAGAAGATAATAGGATCAGTTTGATTTTGATCCAAAGTTCGGGGGTATTTTAGTATTTTTTCCTAATTATAAAAATAATATAAAGCTAGTTGCAAAGTAGACTAGACTTCTACCCCTAATTTATCCTTCATAGATTAAAGAAAGATACCTACCGTTTATATTACCTAAAAATTATTTTATAACGTGAGGAACAAGTAGAACTTTGAGTGAATTGGATAGGTATGGTTATGGTTGAATCTTCTTTCTTTCCATTCCTCAACTACAAAAAATTCTTTCTTTCGTTCTTTCTTTATTATTATTATTTTTTAAATTTTTTTTTTTTTGCTTTTTGTTTTTTTGAGGGAATTGGATAGGAATGGTTACCTAAAAATTATTTTATAACTTGAGGAACAAGTAGAACTTTGAGTGAATTATTCGTAGAGATTGAAAGACATGATAATAATAATAATAAAAACTAGTACAAATAGAATTAGCATCTGAACAATTGAAGAAAATTAGTTGCATTAATTGAAGAACGTAATACATGTGTCGAAAAACTAAATTATATCCTATTCCTACTTGCATTAAAGTAAATGGCAACAAGAAAATATAAATGAACTACAAAAACTATGCTACTCCATGAGATATTGGGTTTAGAATCTCTTGTTAGTATCTTGGAACCATCTCCATGAGTTTTCTCCTTGTAATGATCTAGTGTGTGAGTGGAATATTGCATTGTATACACCTAAGAGAATTGTCAAATACTCAATGAGATCTGAATACTCTTGTTTATTAAAAAAAAAAAAAAAGATTAAAGAGGACATGTTGTGGTTTCAATGATGTTGGATGATTGATTGTTCCTCTTTGCCCTAGTTATTATAGAAAAAAAAATGTAATTACTTCTAGCCAATAAATACTCCGTATGTTAAGGGGTTGTTTTTTGACTTCTTAGTAACTATCCTTCTTCGTTGACAAGTGGTAATTATTCACAAGTAACATAGGAAATAACGGAGATTTCCTACTGTTGATGGCCATTTCAGAAGTCCAAGTAGAAGGGAGAAGCCTAGCAACACAGACAGAAAGGAGTTGGCAAACGGATGGAAAATCCATTAAGCCCAAGCGGCAGGAATAATGGATCACAGGCCCATGAGACAAACAAATGGGTCTTGAAGAGGTAAATGGGCTTAAAGGAGCTCGGAAAGAGAGAAAAAGCAAACCATGGGTAGTATATGATGTGGAAAAGTGAGAATAGGCCGTGACAGGCCCAAAGTAATGAAAACAAAGAAAGTAAGGGATTGATGGCAAGCCCATGAACCCCAAGGATGAGGAATAACATAATTGGGCTGGGGAAGCCCAAAGAATTCATTAAAAGCCCATGGTGATGTGAAGTTAGGAAAAGGGCCGAGGAAGCCCAAGGAAAGGAAACGGGCCTAGGACGCTCAAGGGAAAACAAATGGGACACAGGAGCCCATTAGTAATAAACCACAAGAACCAATGGTCTTGCTGGACCATTAGGGGAAGAATAAATGGCAAACTGAAACAAAACAAACTCTGCAGCAAGAATGATAGAGTGATATGGCAGGAGATAGTAGCAGGAAGAAGGGTGGGCTGAGGAAAAAGCAAAGCCCACCATCAAGCAAGGCCCAGCCCCAAATAGGGCAAGCCATAAAGGAAAGAGAAACCAGAAAATGGTCAAGAACAGGTGGCAAACTATGCAGACCAACCACGGCAGACGCATGAGCAGCAGGTAGATTTTGGACATACATGAAAGAGAGGCACGCGTAAGACCCAGACTCTACCAACCTGTACCCAACCAATATAGGACACAGTGAGGTCATGAATCAAAGGTAAGGGGGTATGGTTTGGTGGTGGGGAGAGGGAAAAACCTATTTTTGGGGTTCCTGCTAGGGCTCTTTTGGGGGAAGTGTTCTGCTGGGCCAAACAGGCAAACCTAAGCTGGAACCACTAGGTGCATGCCATGAGGGATAGGGAGAGAGAAGGTACCCATACCGTAGCAAGAAAGGGTGACATGGCAGACAAATAAACAAAATAGCCTTCTTTTGTCTGGCGATGGGGAGTGGCTCACAGTCGGACCAGTGGTGGTCGACAGGTACATCTAGAACAGAAAAAGGTGGTTAAGGGCTAAAATAGTAAAATCCGATCACGGTAGGCACTATAAAGGGGCCCTTGCCGTGTACAGGAAGCAAGACGCAACAACAAAACAACAACAGTAAGCACTACGATATTTCAAAAACTTGAAAACCAGGAAATAGAAACAAGAATTAAGAAAAGAAAAAAAGGGGAATATTGGAAAGGAAGGAGAGAAAAAGAAAAAGATAGAGAGTGAGAACGGCAGGCACGCACCAATAGGTTCATTCCCTCTCTCCCTCTCAAAATCCTGCCCTCTACCAGAAATGGAAGGTGTTCTTAGGTGCCAACCATTTAGGTCCACTTCCCTTAAAGTGATTAATTTCTACGGTAAGATCTCCTTGAGATTATTCACTTTGAGAAGAGGTTTTCTTCCCTTTTTGGTTTCGGTCTTGCGGATCAGACTCGATCTAATTTATTTACTCTCTCAGCAAGTTCACATACCATTCACTTGTTCCCTTTCACTTTTCTTATAAAACGATTGTTGATTAAAAATTGTGGTTATCTTTTTCTTAAATGAGGTTTATCTGTTCACCTTAATAAAGATCTCAAAGTATTTAATTTTATTATTATTATCATATCTGTCTGCCACAACTCACTTGAAACAGTTCTGCCTGCCGTAAGCGTGGTCCTAGCAGACGAGGCATAGTTTGTGCACAAGCCGGACCAAGTTGAGTTCCAATTGGATCGGTCTCAACTTCCATACCCAGAACACTCGGATCCCATACCGTAGGAGACAGCTCAGCCCACTTTAACCAAAAAGGCCCACTACACCTACCATGTAACCACTCCCAAATATAATGAGTTAGTTTTGTATCTTTTTAGGGTAAACTACGTATTTGATCCATATCATTTATATTATATTTTAATTTAGTCCCTAACCTTTTAGTGTCGTGTCAATTTAGTCTCTGCCGTTATCTCTTTGATGGAAATTGCTGACGTAGTTAACGGTCAAAATAAAAAATTAGTTTCCATTAATGTGGTAATAAACCTTTTTTTTTTTTTTTTTTGGCCATTTGCTACATCAACAATTTCCATCTAAGAAATAACGGTAGGGATTAAATTATTAGGGCACTAAAAGGTTAGAGACCAAATCGACAAAATTGAAAGGTTAAGGATCAAATTGAAATATGGTGTAAATGATAAAGACCAAATACATAATTTATCCATCTTTTTATTACCACTTTCCCCAAAATTGTAAAATTTACACATTGCATAATTGTCAACTTACTTGTGGCATAATTTCCAAATTCACATGAGGCTTATTCCAATTATAATCATTAATGATTTTTTTAATAGGAATCATTAAGGATTAACACTCTTGTTGGCAATTGGCATATGATTGATTAAGGAACCACTGTGTCGATATTGAATCTAGGTTAGTATTAAGACCACATTTTGATCTTGATTGTTGCATTTTGGTCTCAATGTGCACCATGTCATTTTCATTTTGATCAACACTATGTAATTTGGTAGGTTTTTAACTTTTAATTAGATTAACTGGTAAAGTTTTCTCTAAAAAAAAAAAACTGGTAAGTTTATTACTGTTGCATTAGAGACTAAAATTAAATCTCACAAAAAAAGATTTTTATATATTAGTAAAAAAAAAAAAAATTATCAAGGAACAAGCGGCATAAGTTCAAATCCTATTGTATTCCTCTGTCTCATTTTGTTAGGCTTGTTTAAAAAATATAATTTTTTAAGGGAATATCATTTAATATGTTGTCGTTACATAAAAAAGGAATATATTTTCATAACCACCTTCCTTAATATAAATTTTACTAAAAGAGAGGTATTTTCTTTTTAAATAAATTAAATGATATGTTAGGAAATTTATTTGTTGACTTTTCAAAGAAAACTTTATATTGGGACATCTCAAAAAGGAATAGATAACTACTAGTAATAATTTGGGACAAATGGAGTAATATGGTATTGATTTTGAATAAATTTAGAGACGCAACGATTTGCACATTTAATTTTACAACTTGTTGACTAATATGATGTGAGTGGTTGACATTTTCTACCTATATGGATTCATTACTGTAGGGACCAAGTATGAGACTTCTGGGCCTTAAATCACTTGGGCTCACAATTTATTTGTAGTGGGCTTGAGGATTTCCTACTCTGGGTCGTTCTCGGCAGAGAGACTCAAAGCAACACTTAGCTAATACTTTCTCACTTGACTGTTTTCTCTTAATTTTTCTGAACCCCTTCTTCTCCCAACTTTCTTCTATTTATAGCCAAGGTTAGTGGGGAGATTATGATTACAGTCACCGTTAGTGCTACTGAAGGTCCAATATTATCTAGTTAAAGTGGATGTTTAGGTGAGAGGGCGGTGCAGCATTTATGGTCTTGGAACTTGGTTCCATCTTGACCGATTATGTGCGGCAACTCAGTTTCCCGTGCATATCACGATTTTCCCGGGCACGGCTCATATGCTTGCCCGGGAAAGTTTAACCAATCACCTCTTGGAATTCAATACCCAAAACTTGTTTTTACATTAAGGTAGCTTCAAGAAGGGCGCAGGGTAACTGGACCTTTCCGCTGGGCCTGCGCCCAAGGCCAACATGGGCCTGGGCTCAAGGCTAATATGGGCCTGGGCTCAAGGCCAGTATGGGCCTGGGCTCAAGGCCGGTGTGGGCTTTGGGATCTCGGTGCCGTACAATTACTTTTTGTTAATCACTTACATTCGCAAAAATAAGAAAAATGTGAAATTTGGTATGAGAATTGTAGTGGAGGTAATTTTCCAACTAGCATGCATTTGGGAGAGAATATTGTTAGTTAGCATGCGTTAAAAACGATTCAGTAAAATAGCATCTCGAGTCTCTTAGACTCGTGTTCACTATAACAACTCAAGCCTAAAAGGCTCGATTTCTATGTGCTAGCATAGTTGAGGTGGAGTTTGAAATCCACGTGGATTTTGAGTTTTAGACACTTGAGTTCCATTTTTTCCTTCTTTATTTTGCCCTTCGCCCTGTTTCCCAACGATTTCTCTAACTCTTAAAACCCTAAACCCACTTTCGAAGACAACAAACCCAAAAAAAAAAAAAAAAAAACCAAGCAACAATACCAAACAGGAACATCAAACCCAAGCACGCTTTGGTGCCGAGATCAACAAACCCAAGCTTAGGGAGCTGCTCTAGTGCCAAGATCGTGATTTTTGGGTTTGGGTTTTTGCTCAGGTGCCAAGATATTATGAATCCGTGGCTTTGGGTTGTTGCTCCGGTGTTGAGATTTGATGAATCCGTGGGTGAGGTACAAGGAGAAAATGAAGAAAGGGAAATCGAGTGTCTAAAACTTGAGTTTTACATGGTTCCACGTGGAAAATTGCCCACATCAGGTGTTTCCCAGCTTCAGAAATCGAGGATTTAAGACTCGAGTTCCACCTTGACTCGAGTTTTTAAAACTCAAGATGCTATTTTCCAACTTTGTTTTGCCAACGTGCCTACTAACGAAATTCTAAAAAATTTAAAGTTAAATGGAAAAGAAATTCAATTGTAGTGACCCAAAAGGTCAATAGGTACAAGCCACGTGCACAGACCTTCTAGGCTGAATATCTAAAATGTTAATAGCACTGTTTCCCTTCTTTGTGCTTGGATGAAATAAAGCTGTGAAATGTACGAGCTCTAAAGCAGGCTTGGGCATTACAAGAATGGTTATGTCTGCAATATTGTTGATCGATTTTAAGCCATATTTGGGTCTTGATATCAATATTTTTGTCAATATTAGAAGTAGTATCATAAAAATAGAAAAAAAAAAAACTATATGTATATCAGTATATATATATATATATATATATATATATATATATATATATTCAAAGTAGTAAACTACTGGACTAAGATTTGACAAAATAAAGGAGGAACTAGTGGACGAGGCGGTGGGTTGGCTCGTGCCTCGAGAAGATGCATGCTTGCTCTGCAAATGGAATGAAAGAGGAAAATTTTCTATTCAAAATTAAGGACAATACGCCAAAGTCATTATAACCGTAGATAACGCTAAATTCTTGGCCAGCCACGAATACATTATCCATATAACTTTCTATCTTTTGAAACTCAAAAAGATAAGTTTTTTTTTTTTAATTGTCTTAGACTCTAAGTTTAGTCTCCGAGTATGAAGTATAACAGAAGATCAATGTTGATTATTGAATATCATGAGGTGGTATAAACTTGGTTTTCATGGAAGCAAATCCAGTAAATGACACCGACCATTATAAAATTATGGGACTTGCTTTTGTAAATGAGACCGCATCAAAAGTTTGCATGCCCCCCCTCCTGTGTTCTTGATTTCACAGTTTTTTTTTTTTTTTTTTTTAATACTTTTTTCCCCCTTTTGGTTTTCGTTTTGATTTCTTCAATGAACCTTAAAAAGTCAAGATCATGACGGGAATCATGGGATACATCATTTCACTTCACGTTGAAGAGCGAGAAAAATTATTATGGATTTTTATCGTATGCATAATTGTTAACATAATACTCCAAACTTAATTGTCTTATCGATCACGACGAGAAATAATTAAGTGCAACTTTTCATGATGTTTAGCACGAGAAATTATTAGAGATTTTTAAAATACACTTATCAACTAACATGATACTCCAAACTTAATTGTCTTTTGGAGAACACTCATGTCCCAAAGATTACAAATGGTCTCCCTTTGCTACCATTACAATCTCTCAAGCTCGTTATTTATAATAAGTAAATTGTCTAGAAAGTATTTCAAAAATACACAAAATATTTCATCATATAACTTAAGCAAAAATCATTATAATTTATCAGCTTCTTAATTTAATGGAGTATATGCAACAAAATTTTACTTAATTAGTGAGTGCTTTTTAAGTTTTATTTAAGTTTCGTGAGATATGCAGTGCTTTAGTGTTTTGACCATGCGTTTGGATGGTATAACTTAATTGAATTCATACTCAACCGGACAGCTAATTTTTTACATGTTTATTGGACAAAAAATTCAACAAATTAATAAACAGCCCCGACATGTATACTATCATGATCAAACATAAAGATAAATCTTATTCAGATCTTACTAAATTGTTTCTAGTTGTACCAATCAGATTATGGGATTTTTTCATCATTTGATTTGACATAAAATATGATCTTGAAGTTTCATAATAAAATCACTTTTTTTTTCCTAAAGAAAAAAAAAAAAAAAAAACCTGTGGTTTAAGTAAACATGCACCACTAAGTTTTGCCCCTTGCACATGAAATACAGCTGCTGTATACACCACAAGGTTTTGATCTTTCACATGAACTACCTGGGTAAGCAAAGCAAGGCTTATGAACCTTTTATTTATGGGCCATAAGCATCAATTTACCTTTGCAGAAAATGAACCAGTCAGTCATGGTAGCTCATTCAAAATATGAAAACAAAAAAGGAGTTTGAGTTTGACCCTTCAACAAATACCCACCATGGATGATGGTCCATGAAGTATCAAGGCTAGGAAAATTGGAGTGACACTTTTTCGCTTTAAGTCAGTTCAAATTAATTTGTGCCTATAGTTGTCTCAATCTGACCTCTTGCTTTAATGTTAACTCATGATTGGATCGATTTCATCATTTTCACGTGAATTAATCACGCGTACTTGAGTATATTGTGTCAACTTATGCACCAATCTCGAGTTAACATTTAAGTCCAACGTGAAAAGGGATGTCTCTATAAATATTCATACCTCTCGATTGGTGTCTCAATCTTGAGGGATGCGTTTCTTTTAATCTTGTTGCCACAACTTGCTTAATCAGGTTCATATACCCACTACCATGTGTCCCTGTGATGCTGCACAACTTATCATATGGAGGGATTTTATAAAGTCATCCCGCATATGGAACTAACACATCTATAAATCCCACACATACTGTGAGAAACTAATTTCTTAGAACCCCTCCATATGATAATGGTCCCTTTCCTTGACCTCATAATAAATAGAATTATGAATTATTATCACTCAAATTGTGTAGACTATACATGAGCATTGTGCACCAAACATTTTGCACGGCATTGCTGTGAGGGCTTGTTTTGTTTGTCTTACATCAATAATTGAAGTTGGATAGATCATGGGATACTTGTAGTTTGGTGGTTTATGGATCTACAACCTAACCTTTTGGTGCATAATTGTCATGAATTGCTCGTGCAGTGCCCTACGTCAAAAATTTGATTTTTTTTTTAAAGAATAAAAAAATTTTATTGGCAGGTTTTATACAGTCAGTATACAAAATATTTATGATCTTGAATTCACTGTTTCTTATGATGAAACTTTCTTCACTAGTTGCAAGTTTCTTTTTGTTTTGCTGATTTATAATGTGCGTTTGGCTCCAAATTAAAAAGTCAGCTTATTTTATTATTCAGCTTATTTTTGCTACTATTTATTGGTTTTACTGCACTTTTTGGTACTATTCATAAGTCTCATTATACTATTTCAGCTAACTTTTACCTTTATCTACAGTACTTTCAGTAAAAAAATTTTAATTTCAGCAAAATAAGCAGGATTCTAAACAGACTCATAGTGTATCTAAATGCTATATCAAATTTGTATGATGTTTTGGTAACAATATAGAAAAATTGGGTATGACAAACATTATGTAATAAGTGACGGACATTACAAGAGTGAGATTTTCGTTAAGGATATAGTTTGGCTACAAACTTAATTGTAGTTTTAAGCTAAAAACAACAATATAAAGATAATAAATATTCACAACTAATTATCAAATAGATAATAGGCATCAAAGATGAGGGATCAAGCATGAAATTCATATCTTAATTACCATATTAAGTTCACATATTAAAATGAATGTCATTTGGTTTTTATCACAATAAAATATAAATGGTTATAGACATTTATATTTAATACATTATTTTAATATATATTGTTCTAGGTCGAACATTTCAAAAAGTCTAAAAACTTGATCTTAGCTTGATTTATTGGTCAATCTAAACTCGAGATCAATATCAAGCTTTTAAGCTTGAGATCTAGCATAAGCACATTATCAAGCTTATTTGGTTTGGACAAGTGGTTCTAACTCTTAATTAATTAATTTCTTTTTTTTTGTAAAATATGAGTTTATTTGTCAAGCTCATGTAAAGCTTACTATTAAAGCTCTAATATTAACAAGGTTGTTCATGCATAATTATTATTATTATTTTGCTGGAGTTTAACTCATTTATTAAGTAAGTTTAAAACTAAGATTCAAGCTTGGTTGTATATAAACTAACAAATATGACTGTATTTATATCGAGACAAGCCCAAAATGTTTGTGAACAACTTGATTCATTTATGGGTCCGGATTAGGTCCAATGCTTTCAATGCACTGAACTCGGTTGGAAGGTGACACGCATCCAAAAATAGACACATATCACCATCTCAATGGGTCCAGTGCCACTGGACACTGGACCCAAATCACCCCCTTCATTTATAACCTTAGTGTTCATTTTAGAGAGAAGGCGTGATTCGCATCATTGGATATATTTGCTATTAAATAAATCCTGCTATTTCCATAAAAAATAATGGAATGAAGGATAAAATTGCAACTTTCTAATGGCAAAATTTGCTATACATCATATTTTTGGAAAAATATTAGCAAAATAGCATACGGATGAAACAATTTAGTAAGTTGGACTGTTTTTGGAACTCGAGTTTGTGAAACTCGAGTTCCAACCCAAAATCGAGTTTCCCAAACTTGATTTACTCTTGGATTCATTTGACCTAGATTGAAAAAAAAAACACGTGGAACTCAATTTTAGCAAACTTAAGTTCCTTGGATTTATTTTTTTCTCACTTGGAACTTGAGTCTAGCAAACTTGAGTTCCTTGTAGTTATTTTATTTTATTTATTTTTTAAATGGAACTCAAGTTTACTACACTCGAGTTCCACCCTTTTTTTTTTCAATCCAGGTCAAATGAATCCAAGAGTAAATTGAGTTTGGGAAACTCAATTTTGGGTTGGAACTCGAGTTTCAAAAACAATCCAACTAACTAATAAGTTCAAACGCGTGCTAGTCACCGATTTTTTTCCGAAAATATACTATTTACCAAATTTTGGCCTTTCTAACCTATGAAGTGTATTTACAATGATGGACCTATACTATGGAATGTTTTGGGAATTATGTCTATGCCCTATGGCCTTATTATGTTATAAGTAGTAGGCTGCCTTGGCCCGAAAAGCTTTAGAGGCCAGACGTTTCAAAACGAATAAAAACACTGTTTTAGTACTGCTGTTTTAAAAAAAAAAAAAAAAAAATTCCAAGTGTGTGCAATTTCTGAGTGCCAGGTACATAAATTTTCTCACCACCGTAAGAAGTTGTGACACAAAACTACATGTAAATAGTCTCCCCATATAATTAAAAAAGATGTGTGATTAAAATTAAAAAAGGTATATGTAAGGACGCGATTTTGTAACGAACCGTAACAGTGTTGGGTTCGCACGTAAAAATGCCCAGACAATATGATTTGTAGAGCGTGGGTGTAAAGAACTAGGTTAACTGTGGTTTCTCTTAAAAAGATTCACTCTCAAGTATGTCAAAGGTCTACAGTTGGTACAACGATCGTTTTCTTTAGTGATCAATGCAATTCTTTTTCTCTGCTCTTGCTCTCTTCTTTTTTGTTTATGTCTTTTTCCCTTTTCTCTTTCTGTTCCGATCCCCCTTCTTCATGTTCTTCTTTTAGTTTATATACCCCCCCTTTGCGTTCCATCCTTACCGCACACGTGTAGGTTAGGTCCGGAGGATTTCTTTCTATCCCATCTAGCACCTCCTGGAACTTCCTATGGGCAGCTGTAAGGCTGCTTCCTTACTGTTCAGGTATCACCTCCACATTAATGGGGCCAGAGAGTTGGTTGAGAGGTCATTAATGCGGAGGTAGTTGTAGTTATAGATATTTGTCTGCCTTATCTCTTTCACCCTTGGTCGGTTATTCTATCCTTTACGGTGACCTAATTCTAAGGTCTGGTTGCAATAAGACCACGTCTTGACCGTCCTCGGACGCATACTGCCGAGGAGTAGGGTGTCCTCGGACGGATATGTATCCTCGGATGGGCCACAGGCCCAACAATCTTGAATCAATTCTGAACTTTATGGGCCTATAGATCGAACGGTCCCCACAATAGCCCTTCAAAATCTACTTTTCGACTCCTCGGGAGAGAAGGTGGATTTTGACGTCATAAGCCTGTACCTGCGTGCGTTTTGGGGCATGCCCCTGACGCTTCAGCATCCCGATTTTGGCAGCATTAAATTTTGACAACTCCACTGTCTCCCACGTTCGACGGTGAGATCTAAATCAAACGGCAGAGGGCTTCCCTTGTTTTGTGAGCGTGAATTTCACCGCTCACAACCCTCACATGACTATAAAGGCGCTCTCTAATTAAATTTGTACTTTACTTTCGACGGTTACATGGTTCCAGAGCTCATATATTGAACCTGCCTTCTTCCAGTCTTCGTCATTCTCCTAGCGACTTCAAATAATCATACGTTGTCCGAGGCCCTTCCTTTGAACCTGTAAGTCCTCTTGAAGTTTTTACCACTTTCGTTTCAAGCCCAAAAATCTTTTCTACTAAGTTTTTTTAGGAAAATGGGGAAACAGAAGAATCCATTTCGATGTCTTGTTGAATCCGAGGAGGGTATTAGAAACTTTCGCTCTAAGTACAAGATCCCCCAAACGGTAGGGATGAGGTACGCAGCCCAAGGGGAGTGGGTTGATGCCAGGCAAACTGGGGAAGTAGTCATCCCCATGATCGCCTTTATTGAGGGCGGGATGACCATCCCCATGGGTAGTATTACTAGGAGTTACCTCAACTTCTTTAGGCTATCCCCCACCCAGTGTGCTCCCAATATGTTTAGGGTCTTGGGAAGCATAGACGCTCTGAATAGGAGAATGGATCTAAAGCTAACCCATCATGACGTGAATTGGGTGTACAACCTTCACCGCCTAGCTGACCAGGACTATTATCTCAAGTCGAGATATCCTGAAGTAAGGCTAATTCAGTGCCTCCCCACTTCAAATAAGAACCTAAAAGAGGATTTCCTTATTTTTTCTAGGGAATGGCACGACGGTTTACCTTGTCCGACAGTAGAGGGAACACCAGGTGGGTGCGAAGTTATGGATCTACACTATCTAGCTCGTGAACGCATTTTACTTACTTTCATTATTTTTGTATCCTACAACTTTAACTTTAGAATCAACGGTTTTGCAGATAGGCGTTACACGAAGCCCAATCTCAGATTAGTCAATAAGGCGAGCCTAGACAGGTTATTGAAAGTGGAAATATACGTGAACGAGGCTGATGGTCAGCTCCGTGCAGCACATTTAATTCTTGGCTATACCCCCCTTTCTTTTGCCTTTCAGGTGCCGAAGTGTGTGATTAGAGCACGTGATCCTCAGCTTCACCGTATCAGTGTTGCCTACGAAGAGTTTATCATTCCAGAGGGTATTCTGCTTCCGTAATACACTCCTCGCATAGAGCCTCTTCTCGTGGCCAGCGTCTCGGCGGGACCTTCTTCACCTTTACCTTCCCTCAAGAAAAAGGGAATAAAAAGGGGAAGGAAAAAGGGAAAAGACGAGGAAACCGTTGTAATAGTATCTGAATCCTCGGACGATTTCGGGATTTTTGATCAGCCCACAAGCCCCGAGGAAGACCCTGACGAGATGGGGATATAAAGGAAACCCCAGAAAAGCTTGCTGGAGCTGATGGAAGGTCAGCCGGGAAAGTCTACACCTGCCAAAACAGTACCATCCCAGGCTTCATTTCTTCCAGCCAGGTCTCCCCCTCCAGCTCCTCGCCACCCTCCTCGATCATCTCCACAACCAGCACTTCCCAGCGCTGCCGAGCAGAAAAAACGCAGGGAACAGAAGGGCAAGGAAGTGGCAGATACGAGCAAGTCTCGTCCTACTCGAGAGGAGGATGACCAACGAGCTGCAAAGCAGCAGAAAACTAAGCACCCAGCCACGCGGGGCCAAGAAAAATCTGATTCCCCACATCCTGGGCCACAAGCGTGGCTGCCAGCACCTATGCATGGTGGGGAGCCCCTGCGAGACGATGCCTCTATAAGGGACTTTAATGGCGGCATTGGGTGCCATGTAGCCTCGGCCATAGAGGAAGCCTTATTGCTCCCAAAAGATATGGCCGAGATAAAGAATATGAGGAAGAATGAACTCATCCTTGACAATAAACGATACTTGGGCATGGTGAGAAGCTGTCTTTTACACTGTTTCATTCTATGACTGTTACTCACTAATACGCACTTTTCATTGACTATAATGTTAACTCCCCCCCCCCCCCCCTTTTTTTTTTTACAGATCATCCAAAATACTTTCAAGCTAGATGAGATGCTCAATGCTTGCTCCAATCAGCTAGATGGTGAAAGGAAAAGGAGGGTAATGGCTGTACAGACTTTGTCCAAATCTGAACAGGATTTGGCCGACGCAAGGAAAAAACTACTGGTTGAAGAGGAAGCTCGCAAGAGTGTTGAATCGACATCAGAAGGCTACCAGAAGCAGGCCGAGGAACAAGCAAGGCTTCTGCGCGAGACGACTGTCGAGCTGAAGAAGACTCAGAAGCAAGCTCTTGTTCTTAAGAAGCACCTAGAGGAAACTCAGAAGCTAAGGGAGCAAGCTGAAAAGCTTAAAGAGCAAGCCGAGAAAGCGAAAATCAACGCCGAACAGGCAATGAATGAAGCCAAGCAGAGAGGCTACGAAATTGGGATAGCTGAAACTGAGAAGGCTTTGAGAGCCGAGATTCTGGAGGTGTGCCGCATCTACTGCACGAGAACTTGGAGCGAGGCTCTTAACCGTGCTGGGGTTGAAGCCTCATCTGAGCTACGTAGGCCAGAGAACGTATATTACCTCGAGGCGATACGCCCCTCCGCTCCTCAACCCTATCAGGCTGACGTTCCTTCTCCAGTTATTAACCTTAACGAGGAGGTTTTGCCTCGTAATTCTCCTTCTTGCGGCCAACCGGGACAGACTAAAGAGGGATTAGCCCCTCTAGAAGCTTTCCCAGACAAGATCACCACCGCTTTGGAGGCAGAGGCGGCCTCCCAGGGTTTTCAACAAGAATTGGATTCCACGATTCTACCAACTGGGGGCATTACCAAAGCCAAAGATGGAATCACAACTTCGGAGGCAGACCTACCCGCCAGCCAGACCCCGCAGATCCAATCGAAATTAAAAAAGTAGAACTTGTCTTGTAACTTTAAATAGACACTTAATAGAGGACTTTTTTGCTCATTTTCTTATCGTTCTGGCAGCTCTATGTTGTCTTTACAGTCATTCACTTTATCGTTGTAATTTTGCATGGGTTCATTTTAACCACCTTCTTTATTGTGCGCCAATCTTGCGTTCAAAGCTCTCTGTCCGACTCCTCAATGAATGTTACAGGGCCTTATTTCCATCAAGTTTATGATTAGAAGATTTATCACAACTCTATTACCATTCAACAATTCAATACACAACATAGAAGGCTAATTTCTACCGAGTTTGCGGTTCGAGGACCTGGCATAACTTAGCCTCTGTTCCATGTTTTAATATAAATCGTAGGATGTTAATTTCCACTCAGTTTGCGATCCGAGGACCTGGCATAACTTAGTTTCTGTTTAACAATTCAATATAAATTATAGGATGTTAATTTCCACTAAGTTTGCGATCCGAGGACCTGGCATAACTTAGTTTCTGTTTAACAATTCAATATAAATCATAGGATGTTAATTTCCACTAAGTTTGCGATCCGAGGACCTGGCATAACTTAGTTTCTGTTTAACAATTCAATATAAATCATCGGATGTTAATTTCCACTAAGTTTACGATCCGAGGACCTGGCATAACTTAGTTTCTGTTTAACAATTCAATATAAGTCATAGGATGTTAATTTCCACTAAGTTTGCGATCCGAGGACCTGGCATAACTTAGTTTCTGTTTAACAATTCAATATAAGTCATATGATGTTAATTTCCACTAAGTTTGCGATCCGAGGACCTGGCATAACCTAGTTTCTGTTTAACAATTCAATATAAGTCATAGGATGTTAATTTCCACTAAGTTTGCGATCCGAGGACCTGGCATAACCTAGTTTCTGTTTAACAATTCAATATAAGTCATAGGATGTTAATTTCCACTAAGTTTGCGATCCGAGGACCTGGCATAACTTAGTTTCTGTTTAACAATTCAATATAAATCATAGGATATAGGAGTACAGGACGTATGATTGACGTAAGTTTAAAAGAAAATATTTGAATTGAAACACTTTTATTAATAATAATACCTCTTGAGATTATTAACATTCCAAGGATGGAGTACAGGTTTTTCATCGAGGTTCTCTAGATAGTAGGCTCCTATTCCTGCTATAGAAGTGATCCGATATGGCCCCTCCCAATTAGGTTCCAGTTTTCCCCAATTTGGATTCTTAGTGGCCCCTAAGACTTTCCTCAGCACCAGATCTCCTATGGTTAACGGTCTCATCCTCACATTGCTATCGTAGCCCTGCTTGAGTTTATGCTGGTAGTAAGCTAATTGAACCATCGCGCTCTCCCTTTGTTCTTCAATCAGGTCTAAACTTTTTTCCAACATTGCATCATTATTACCCGAAGAGAATGTACTGGTCCTTAACGTTGGGAATCCAGTTTCCAGGGGTATGACGGCCTCAGCCCCATAGGTCATGGAGAAGGGAGTTTCTCCCGTCGAACGTCGGGGTGTTGTCCGATACGTCCAAAGCACATGTGGCAATTCTTCCACCCATTTTCCTTTTGCGTCATCCAGTCTCTTCTTAAGCCCATTGACTATTACCTTGTTAACAGCTTCAGCCTGTCCGTTGCCTTGTGGATAAGCTGGAGTGGAATATCTGTTTCTTATTCCCAGCTCCGAACAATATTCCCTAAAGGCCTTGCTATTGAATTGGAGTCCGTTATCCGAGACAAGAGTTCGGGGAATTCCAAATCGTGTAACAATGTTCCTCCAGACAAACTTCTTCACATCTACGTCCCTGATGTTAGCCAAGGGCTCAGCTTCAACCCATTTGGTGAAGTAGTCTGTGTCGACTAGCAGGTACTTCTTGTTTCCTATGGCTTTAGGAAAAGGGCCAACAATGTCCAGCCCCCATTGCGCAAAAGGCCACGGGCTTGAGAGAGGGTTAAGAACTCCTCCCGGCTGGTGGATATTCAGGGCATATCTTTAACACTGGTCGCATTTCTTAACATACTTCTGCGCTTCTCTCCGCATATTTGGCCACCAATAACCTTGTGTGAGGGCTCGGCATGATAGAGACCTTCCTCCTGTGTGGCTTCCACAAATGCCCTCATGCAATTCTTCCAGGATTGACTCTGCTGTCTAAGGAGGCACACAGAGCAAGTGTGGCCCAGAGAAGGACCATCTGTATAACTTTTTATCCTCGGATAACCAGTATTGAGGAGCTCTCCTTCGTACTTTCTCAGCTTCCAGCTTATCTTCAGGTAATAAGTCACTTTCGAGAAATTTTATTATGGGATCCATCCAGTTTGTCGATGAACTAACTTGATGGATTTGGCAAACCTCCTTTTTTGGTGAAGTGGGAGTACACAAGTCTTCGACGATAATCATCTGAGGGAAATTTCATACCGAGGAGGTGGCAAGGGTCGCCAAGGAATCAGCGTGGGTATTTTCACCACATGGAATATGTAATACGTCGAAAGACTCGAACTCCGTTCGCATACGCCTAACCCGGTCCAGATACCCTTGCATCCTTGGGTCTCTGGCCTCCAGCTCTCCGTTCACCTGGCCGACTACCAACCTCGAGTCTGAGAATAGTTTCACTGCCTTTCCACCCATTTTATGGACCACGCTCATTCCCATTATCAAGGCCTCGTATTCTGATTCATTGTTAGTAGCCGAGAACCCTAGTCTTAGCGACTTCTCGATGATGACCTCTTCGGGGGATATCAGCACCAATCCCAATCCAGCTCCCCGTTGGTTTGCGGCCCTATCCACGTACACTTTCCATATAGACTCCCCCTGTGTGGATATCAGGCCAACCGATTTTTCATCCATGTGATCTTGATTCCTACTAATTTCCTCAGGGCACTCAGCGAATTCAGTTACCAGATCGGCGAGGACTTGACCTTTTACAGAGGTGCGTGGCATGTATTTGATGTCAAAAGCACCCAGAATCGTGCCCCACTTGGCAATTCTACCGGTGTAGTCAGCGCTTCTGAGTATGGACTTAAGAGGCAGTTGGGTCAAAATAACCACAGTGTGAGCTTGAAAATAGTGCGGAAGTTTACGTGTTGCATGGACCACCGACAGTATGGCCTTTTCTAATGACAGATATCTCACCTCGGCTTCATGGAGGGATTTACTTACATAATAAACTGGCCTTTGGACGCCATTGTCTTCTCGTATCAAGACGAAACTAACTGCGTGGGGAGCTATCGCCAAATAGGCATACAACGCCTCATCCACTTCAGGGCTAGACATGATAGGTGGCCTGGACAAGTAATCTTTCAACTGCTGGAACGCTTCAGCACACTCCACGGTCCATTTGAATCCTTGCCACTTATGTAACAGGCGGAAAAAAGGACGACACTTCTCAGCCGACCTGGAGATGAACCGGTTCAACGCAGCAGTCATCCCAGTCAGTTTCTGCACTTCTTTTGGATTCCGAGGTGCTTGCAAATCGTTAATGGCCCTAATCTGGTCTGGATTCACCTCAATTCCTCTATGGGTCACCATGTACCCCAAGAACTTCCCAGAACCTACACCAAAGGAGCACTTCGAAGCATTCAAGCGCAACTTATGTTCTCTCAGTATCCCGAAGATACTAGTGAGGTCCTCCACATGTTCGGACACTACTTTACTTTTTACAACCATATCATCAATATAAACTTCAATATTTCTGCCCAGTTGTGGCTCAAACATTTTCGTCATCATGCGTTGGTAGGTAGATCCAGCGTTTTTCAAACCGAAAGGTATCACCTTGTAATGGTAGTTCCCAATCGGGGTCACGAAAGCAGTCTTTTCTTGATCGTCGGCGGCCAATGGTATTTGGTGGTACCCTTGAAAGGCATTCAAGAAACTCATCCTAGGGTGACCCACGGTCGCATCCACCAACTGGTCAATCTTCGGCATTGGAAATGGATCCTTGGGGCAAGCCTTATTAAGATCCGTGAAGTCCACGCACACCCGCCATTTTCCAGTCTTCTTTTTTACTACCACCGTATTGGCCAACCATTGAGGGTAAAAAACTTCCTTGATAGCCCCAGCCTGTTTGAACTTGGCAACTTCGCTTCTAACTGCCTCGGCATGCTCCTTCGATGGTCGTCGAGGAGGTTGCCTCCTGGGGACAACGGCAGGGTTCACGTTAAGTCGGTGACAAATGAAATTCGGGTCCACCCCGGGGGCCTTATACGGGTCCCATGCAAAAACTTCCACATTGGCTCGGAGGAACTCCAGCAAATTCGCTTTCTCTTGCGAAGGCAACTTGGCCCCAACCCGGAAGAATTTTTCTGGATCATCAGCGATAACTGCCTTTTCCAGATCTTCACACTCTACCCTATTGCTTGGCACTTCTATGCCTGATACTGGGGGCTTTAATTGCTATAACTCATTATCGGCAGTAGCCGAGGTTTCTGCCTCTGGCCGATGCTGTATAGCCGCTACTTGGTATTGCCGAGCAGCCGCCTAACTCCCTACGATCTCCAGCACTTGGTCTCCGGATGGGTATTTCACCTTCTGATGTAGGGTGGATGAAACCGCTTTAAGGGTGTGAAGCCAAGGTCTGCCCACAATAGCTGTGTACGGAGAAAAAACATCTACAACAATAAAATCCACCTCCACCACATCCGTGCCTGACTGCACGGGCAGCCTGATTAGCCCCATAGGAATGACCAACCTTCCCTCAAAGCTCACTAGGGGGGAATTATAAGTTGTTAAGTCCTCTAGTTTCAAACCTAGCCCCTTGTACAAATCTGGATACATCACATCCACAGCGCTTCCCTGATCAACCATCACTCTTCGGACATCGTACCCGCTAATCCTCAATGTTACCACCAAGGCATCCTCATGGGGCTGTATGGTCCCAACCAGATCCTCATCTGAAAAACCCAAAATCAAAGGGACACGCCTCTTGGCTCTCTTCAATGCCTGAGAATGATCCTCGGCCGAGGATCGGGACACCGACAACACTTTCGAGGGGCAAGATCCAGTCCTTCCCGGGGCCGCAAAGATGACGTTAATCGTACCCAGGGGGAGCCTTGATGAAGCATCCCCACGCACCTCGGAACTTGCTTGGCTCGCCTTTCCGCTGGAGTGATGCAAGAATTGCTTTAACTTCCCTTCACGGACTAACTGCTCCAAGTGGTCCCATAAATTCCTGCAGTTGTCTGTCGTATGCCCATGGTCCTGATGGTAATGGCAAAACAAACTCGGGTTGCGTTTTCTAGGCTCTCCCGCCATCTTGTTTGACCATTTGAAGAATGGTTCGTTCTTTATCTTCTCCAAAACCTGTTGAACAGGCTCTCGAAATACTGCATTAACAACCTGGGCGTCCCCCGAGCCCGACTGCCCAGCAAAGTCCCTCCTTGGTCGGCTGTTATTATAACGATCCGACCTAAAATCCCTCCTCTATTGAGGGATCATCTTGGCCTTTCCTTTCCCCTGAAGTTGATCTTCCTTTACCCTTTTGTACTTCTCTATTCTGTCCATCAGCTGGTGCACACTGGTGACAGGTTTACCCGTCAAGGATTTCCTCAAGTCGTGATCAGCTGGGAGACCGGCTTTGAAAGTGGTTATAGCCACAGGATCATTCTTCCCCTCTATTTCGTTAAACATTTCCCAGTACCTATCCGAATAGCTCTTGAGAGTCTCGCCCTCTCGCATAGACAATGTCAACAAGGATCCCAAAGGCAGAGGAGTCCGGCTGCATGTAATAAAGGGAGCACCAAAAGCCTGAGTCAATGTTTTGAAAGATCCAACAGAATTGGCCCTTAAGCCATTGAACCATCTCATCGCCGTTGGACCCAAACTCGATGGAAAAATATTGCACATCAAAGCATCATCCCTGGAGTGAATAGCCATCTTCTGGCTGTAATAGCTTACATGTTCCACCGGATCTGAATGGCCATCATACAGAGAGAACGTTGGTTGATGGAACCGCCGAGGAGGGGTAGCATCGTCTATGTTTCTTGTAAAGGGTGACTTGGAAATTTGACTCAGGGCTTTGTTCATGGCATCGTTTCCCAAGCCCTTGCTAGTTGGACTTCTACGCCTACGCCTGTGGCGATGTTTCTCTTCATAGGAGAAAGTCTCGCTTGGCGGAGTTCTCGACCTCCGCCTGTAGCTAGTTCCATCCGACTCCTTGGATGATGGTTCAGAGCAAGGTGGGGAACGTTCCCGCCGTGCATGGCGCAACTCTCTCTTCAAGTCTGCACTTTCACGTTGCAGATTCCCTCCATGCTTCGCGTGGGAGATGTGACTCTTTCCGCGTGAATGGCTTCTGGTGGTATGAGTTGTATGTACACTCTCCTCCCGGACTTCCCTCCGTTCGGGACTCCTTCGAGGACCACCATGCTGAGAGCCCCTTGACTCCGCCTGATGCAGGTTGACATCATCCTGATGCGGTCCTGCTGCGGGATGATGTAGTTCCACTCCCTCCATCGGAAACGTTGTACCAGAAGTTGTACAAGCTAACACAAGCTCTCCCCACAGACGGCGCCAATTGTAAGGACGCAATTTTGTAACGAACCGTAACAGTGTTGGGTTTGCACGTAAAAAGGCCCAGACAATATGATTTGTAGAGTGTGGGTGTAAAGAACTAGGTTAACTGTGGTTTCTCTTAAAAAGATTCACTCTCAAGTATGTCAAAGGTCTACAGTTGGTACAACGATCGTTTTCTTTAGTGATCAATGCAATTTTTTTTCTCTGCTCTTGCTCTCTTCTTTTTTGTTTATGTCTTTTTCCCTTTTCTCTTTCTGTTCCGATCCCCCTTCTTCATGTTCTTCTTTTAGTTTATATACCCCCCCTTTGCGTTCCATCCTTACCGCACACGTGTAGGTTGGGTCCGGAGGATTTCTTTCTGTCTCATCTAGCACCTCCTGGAACTTCCTATGGGCTGCTGTAAGGCTGCTTCCTTACTGTTCAGGTATCACCTCCACATTAATGCGGCCAGAGAGTTGGTTGAGAGGAGCAGCTGTAGTTATAGATATTTGTCTGCCTTATCTCTTTCACCCTTGGTCGGTTATTCTATCCTTTACGGTGACCTAATTCTGAGGTCTGGTTGCAATAAGACCACGTCCTGACCGTCCTCGGACGCATACTGCCGAGGAGTAGGGTGTCCTCGGACGGATATGTATCCTCGGATGGGCCATGGGCCCAACAATCCTGAATCAATTCTAAACTTTATGGGCCTATAGATCGAACGGTCCCTACAGTATATAATTTTTTTTTTGACCCCTATGATAAAAATTTGAATACCTTAACCCTAAATATTTTTTTTAAGTCTAGCTAAAATAATGCTCTATTTGTTCGACTTTAAAGTTTTTCTAGAAAATAAGTCATTTTCCAAAAAGTATTTTATATAAAACTATTTCATTTTTCAATGTTTGGTAGCAACTTTTTTTTTTTTTTTTTTTTTTTGAGGGACAGGTATCAACCTTAAATGTGTTGGAAAACAATCTCTTAACTTTTATTATTTAGCTTGCAATGAGATAGAATTGTTTTCCAAAAAATTTTAGTGGAAAACAATCTCTAATAAATAAACCATATTTTTTTATGTTGACTAAAAATAGTTTTCTTTTGATTCACTTTTTCTAATGCTAACAAATACTAAAAAATATAGAAAATTATCTTCACACAAGATTTTCCATCAAAACCAACAAAGCGTAAGTTTGAATATAATCATCTTAGTACTACTTTCACAACATTTTTACAATAAAGATTAAGTTGTAAGTTGTAACTGGTTTTTATTTGAATCTACAACTGACATTACTAGAAATTAATCAATTATTGCAGTATCAAAAATTTGTTTGAATGTTTGCACTAGAGTTTGTTTTAGATGTTCAATACATTCACTTGAAAGTAATTAAAATTTTGCACCTTGAGCCTTAAGGTGTTTTCTCCTTTTTTGTTCATAGAAATTTTGATATAATAGTTTAGATTCAAATGCAGGTTATAAACTACAGAGTTTTTGGAGCTATTGGAATGATAATATGCTGGAAAAACAAGAGGTCAACTTTTATATAATAGTTTAGATTCAGTTGATTATACAGGAGGTGTGCTTGCATTATTTGTAACATTCTTAGACCCGTAGGCATCCCTTTGTAATTCACAGATTTTTTAATTAAATATTTGATAGAACATGATACTCTTAAAGTTTGTATAGATCCATATTTAATAATTAGTTTTGATGAATTATAATATCTTTCACATATTGTGTGACTATCATGATTATCATTAAAATTATTATCTTAACTTTGTGTGTAAAACTAAAGAACATTAAAGCTTAGGAATAGTAGATCATAGAGTAATTTGATAGATGGGAAGGCATTCTGAGTGTAAAAAGCACACCTTTATTTGAGTAAAAATTCTTTTCCAGAATTTTTGTCAAATAAAAAGATTGAGACTTAACAAAACTCAAAAGAGAGATTCTTTAAAAAATTAATTAATATTGTTTATCCTCGGATTGTTGACAATAATTCATTCATTACATATTAAATCTATAAATGTTGTTATGAGATTCGAAGAAATTGTTTGAAGAAAGCTATTTGTTTTTTCAGTATTGTAAGTTTAATTTTTTTTCTCCACTATAATCTTCAGTAATATAATGCTATGTTTGCACTAATGTCTATAGGTGGCAAAATTGATACTAGTGTAAATAATGGAAAGGACATTAAGTTTTTTAGTTAAATGGTCAAAATCATCGTAAGATTGCCTCATCCTTACTAATGAAGGCTTGTAGCCAAGATTTGCTCCACTTCATATATTTAATTCAGAGAATGTTCATAAATCTAATACAGAGAATGTGGTATGCACATGCACAATTTAAAAAAATTGCAGTTAACACACATACACACACACATATATATATATATATATATATGATATTTCTACCTAGTTAGTAATGGACCGTACATAGTTATAGTATATTACATAAATAACTTATAAATTTGAATTATTTTTAGTTACACAAAAAAAAAAAAAAAATGGCTCATAAAAGTAAAATCATTCAAAGTCCCCCTTCCTTTAATTTTATATGTAGAGTTAGATTTATGATTAGGTTTTTTATGATTTATTTATATTGGATTCCTCATTTTCTACATTAAATTAATTTACTTGGCAAAAAAAAAAAAAAAAAAAAAAAAAAAGATTAGATGGGACATGTGGCGTAAAATTAGACTCTAAGTGAAATCTAATCCACCTCTTCTATCATACTCCCTTCATCTCAATTTGTTTATCTTGTTTCAAAAAACCAACTTTTTAAGGAAATATATTATTTATTGTCTTAATTGTCTGCTGTATAAAAATGTATAAGATTAATTAGTGGACCTAAACTCCAACATTAGCTTAAGAGTAATGTCCATAAGTTCAATAATAGCAATTTAAAAAAAAAAAAAAAAAATTTTGGTCTAAAACATTTCTTCTAAGACCATCATTTTTTTTTTTTTTTTTATAACTTTCAATAGTATATCCAAATCTTAAGGAATAGTAACATCAAAGATGTACAAGTACTGAAGTACCTGCTACATGTTATCTTTATCATATTGAATTCCACAATTTGATTTAACCAAGCACTCCACACGTCCAAATTCATTAAGAACCGCTTTCAATACAAAGAATCCATATCATTTAACTATTTGACTATTAAACTTCAAGAGTATTCATTTAAAAAGTTTAAAAACACATGATTATAATTTATTGTAATTTAATATGATTCCACAATTTGATCTAACCAAGCACTTCACACATCCAAATTCATTAGGAACCGTATTCAATACAAAGAATCCAGATAATTTTAACCATTTGACTATTAAACTTCATGACTATTCATTTTAAAAGTCTAAAAACACATGATTATAATTTATTATAATTTTAATTGATCCCATGAATCTGTAAAAATCCATTTTCTTATAAATAGGGAATGAAATATTAGATCACTATCTCAAACAAGCAAAAAATATGAATACTTCAGAAAATCTTCCTAATGACATGTTGGTGGAAATATTTTCAAAAGTGGGAAATGATTCAGCAATGCTACTAGGAAATATCAAGCTAAGGTATAGCAAAACAACTTTTTCAACACACACACACACTAATTGATTTTCCTCTATATAAGTGATGCAATCTACTAATTCACTTCTTTCATTTTTTAATCAATTGCAAAAGTTTCAATGAATTAACAAAAGAAAAAGTGGCCTTTCAAAGAATTTGATTAACTCCGTATTTCAATCACCCGGTCCTGCTAGATGACAAAGCAAAAAAATTGATATTTTCATGTTATGAAGCAAAAAATCCACATGGACTACTCATAATGGGAACATACAAATACTTCCTGAATCAAGAAATCATTGAAGGCAAGAAATTGATTGAAGAAGCTGTTGCAAGTGGTGATTTGATTTTCCTCTATATAAGTGATGCAATCTACTAATTCACTTCTTTCATTTTTTAATCAATTGCAAAAGTTTCAATGAATTAACAAAAGAAAAAGTGGCCTTTCAAAGAATTTGATTAACTCCGTATTTCAATCACCCGGTCCTGCTAGCAATCAAATCACCACTTGCAACAGCTTCTTCAATCAATTTCTTGCCTTCAATGATTTCTTGATTCAGGAAGTATTTGTATGTTCCCATTATGAGTAGTCCATGTGGATTTTTTGCTTCATAACATGAAAATATCAATTTTTTTGCTTTGTCATCTAGCAGGACCAGGTGATTGAAATACGGAGTTAATCAAATTCTTTGAAAGGCCACTTTTTCTTTTGTTAATTCATTGAAACTTTTGCAATTGATTAAAAAATGAAAGAAGTGAATTAGTAAATTGCATCACTTATGAAAGAAGTGTTATACCTTAGCTTGATATTTTCTGGTAGCGTTGTTGAATCATTTCCCACTTTTGAAAATATTTCCATCGACATGTCATTAGGAAGATTTTTTAAAGTATTCATATTTTTTGTTTGTTTGAGATAGTGATCTAATATTTCATTCCCTATTTATAATAAAATGGATTTTTACAGATTCATGGGATCATATTAAATTTCAATAAATTATAATCATCTGTTTTTATACTTTTAAAATGAATATTCATGAAGTTTAGTATTCAAATGGTTAAACTTATCTCAATTCCTGTATTGAAAGTGGTTCTTAATGAATTTGGATGTGTGAAGTGCTTGGTTAGATCAAATTGTGGAATTCGAAATGATAATGACAACATGTAGCAGGTACTTCGTACTTGTTCATCTTTGATGTTACTATTCCTTAAGATTTGGATATACTAAAAAAAAAAAAAAAAACAACAGTCTTAGAAGAAATGTTTTAGACCAAATTTTAAAAAGGACAAATTTTAGCTACAAAATTAGTTGTAGCCTTAGTCTACAAACTTACTTAATATATTTTTATTGGATGTGAATTTTGACAAATCAATCATTAGATTACATTTTCTTTTTATATCCTTCATGTTTGCAAAATTTCAAAAAAATTAAAGATCAATAGATATGTCATCAATAAAATTTTTAAATTGCAAGTTTTTGTAATTTAAAATTATGCACAAAATATAAGCTTATAGATTATATAGTAAATGATATCTGATTGACACAAAATTTAACATGTGTATTAAGGGCGTAAAGAACATGCAATTCAACGGTTAGATTATCAAAATATGTTGTAGTATTTATTTTATAGAGTGAGTTTGTAGCCTTAAGTTACAAACAATTTTGTATCTAAACTTTGTCATTTTAAAAATAAATAAATTTGCTATTATTGAACTTGTGAACGTTAAAGTTAACGTTGGAGTTTAGGTCCACGGAATAATATGATAGAAGAGGCTGTAATGCATTTATAAGTCGCATTCCGTGCATAATAAATTTTTTCTTTTGGGAAATTAGTTAGTAGATTTTTTTTTTTTTTTTTCATTCGATTAAGTATATTTAGTTCTAATTAAAAATATCAAATGTTTTTATTTATTTATTAATATTTTGTTTATGAAACCATCATTGATGAGCAAGGCTTTCCAACTTACCAAAAACGAGAAGATGACAACTTTATGTTGAAAAATGGTGTGGAATTAGACAATCGATATGTAGTCTTATAAAATATTGACTTGCTAGTGAAGTGCCAGTTGCACTTAAATGTTGAATGGTATAACCGGTCAAAGGCCAACAAATATCACTTATTATTATTATTATTATAGAGTTTCAATTTATGACATTCTCTTATGTGATTTTTGCTTTTTATCATCAGATCTAAACACCAATCAGTTTTTTGTGTAAACCGAAATTTAACATCAAATCTCTTATTTAGCCATTAAATATCTTTTTAAGTACATTGGTAAAGGCATAGATCATGTTACCGCTATTATGGAAAAAAATGTGGTCTATAATTCAGATGATGGAACAAAATCTATAGTAGAAAAAGGTTATATAAAAACATTTCTTGACTGCAAATATATATAAGCACTAGAAGCATCGTGGAGAATTTTTCAGTTTGATATTCATTACCATGAGGTCCATGACCCAGCTGTTCAGAGATTGGACTTTGATTTGGAAAAAAGAAAATTAAGTGACTTTTTCTGATTATGAATAAAAAATTTGAATAATTAAACTAAATCTTGTCCTTGGTATCTCAAGTTGAAAGCAAAAAAAAAAAAAAAAAAAATGCTTTTCTATATTGCTTTCATTATCAATGTATATACTTCTGTTCAAGTAGGAAACAGTGATTAGTCATATTAAAAGGTTATTATGATTATAACATACATTGTTTGTAATTTTTAAGCAGAATTCAAATATTTAAGTAATTATCATATTTATTGTTATTTTTACATTTATAATTAAATCAATTATCATTTGGTTTTCCTATGTAGTCATTTTAATAGTTATTTAATATAAGTAATGAACAATTTGGCACCTAGGCATAGGGAATTGAGATTCAGATTTGCAAGTATCACACCAAAACATATTATTTTGTTGTTTGACTTTTCATTTAAAAAGTTGACACCCAAATTCTGTTTCTATGTTTACAATATTAGCATAACAAGTAAAAAAAAAAATTTCCTGCAAAATCATTCATCAACATTTTAGTTAGTTTTGATTGAATAATAAAGATTTAGATTTGAAATAGTTAAAGATAAAGAAAACCTTGATTTTTTTCACCCATTCCAATGTTTTAATTTCTGCCAATGACATTGTAGTTTGCATTATCAGTTCTGATTCAGATTTGGTCTTTTGTCATGTGTTGGAATATATCGAGCATTCATCCTTTGAACAAAGTAAGAGATCAATTAAACAAAAAATCCATTAATAACCATAGAGAATTATTAAAGTAAGTGTTTATGAACCTGTCAATAAACTCAGAAACCTATGTAAAGTCCAAATTGAAATAGACTTTACTTGCACTTGTGGTGTTAAGATTCAGTTTGCCTTGAAAAAAATCCATAAAACATGTTGAAGAAATTTTTATACACATTTTTTTTTTCTTTTTATAAAAAACATTATATATACATATACCATTTATCTTTCGTTACCTCAGAATGCTTTTACAATCGTTGAAGTAACAATAATTATATATGGACCTTCATCTTCTTTGAAGTCATTTTCAATAATTGTTTGAGTACTTCCATCTAACAATGAAAGTTTTATTTCTCTATCCCGACGGTACATTATAGCATTCAATAAATATTAAAAAGGTTAAGATGAACTGTACATTGTTTGTAATCAATGGCAGTAAATGAAAGTTTCCTTACTAAGGTAGTAGAACTTGAGGATTTCTTATATCTGTAGAGCTGTTGTCAAAGTGAACTTGTTCGATGGGTTAAATTTTGAAATGCATTCTTTCATAAAATTCATGCATTAAGTTTTCCTGTAAATTAAAAAAAAAAAAAAAAAAAAAAAAAAAAAAGGAAGTCAAAAGTTAGTTTACATAATATATAACAAATAGAATGAATAGTTGAAAGATTCAAACATTTCGTTGTTGTGGAGTATAATAATCTTTTCATCGATAAAGATCATGTCAAGATTGGTGAGGTTATTTCCACTTCTCTTATTCACTTCTTTCCATATTCTACACATTCTCAATCCTAATTCTCTATATCTCCTTATCATCAGATATTTGATCAAGAAAGTTGTATCCTTTGGACATTGTTATACAAGATAGCTAGAATAAAATGTAATTGAATTAGATATACTATTACAAATGATAATGAAAGTTTTACTTAAAATTAAAAAAATAAATAAAAAAAAAAAAAAACTGTAAAAAAAAAAAAACCAGTATGTCTTTGTAGATCAATAGAAGTTTACAAATAGGATATCATATACCTCTTACAAAATTGGAAAATATTTCTTTGTACACAATATTTTTAGCAAGGAACTGTGTTCGGTTCTTGTCATTTATTATAAAGATTTCAAGACCATTTCTATCAGTGAGACTATATATTATTGCAACCTATAACTGACCATGAGTGAAAACAGCCTGTGGTAAAAATAGGCCTACTCTACTAGATACACAACATGTCTATAGATCAGTAATGCTATTAGAACTTTTGCATATTGTATCTGAGCTAAAATAGACACAAGTCTGGATCAGTAATGCTATTAGAACATTTGCATATTGTATCTAAGCTAAGATAGACCCGCTCTTCTTCATCAACCAAAGAAAGAATCTATAATTTATTTTGCTAACAATTGGTGCTAAAATTGCTCTCTCTTGCAGGTATTGTGAGTCTTTCATCCTATCATGTATATCAGGATATGTGACATTAATGATATCAGCTGTTGGATCTCTTGTTGGTTTTATTAACAAATCTTCTGGAATCTCAATCCAGATTTCTCCACCTACATCTCAAATTCGCCGTTTCCATTCCTTAAAATCCGATTCCCAAAGTCAACAACAGATTTACTATCTTCCAAATTATACGCAAAAGTTTTGCCAGTTCCACCATGCCCATTCAAAAAGAACATCTTTCCTTCACCTTTCAAAACAGCTTGGACAACCCGATCACATACACGTTTTTGTAGAATGTTCAATTTTGTATATGATGAGGTATACTCTACAGCCAATGCTTCCCTATCATAACTCAGTTCTTCTTCAAGGAGTCTATTATTCCTTTCCCTAATAAGAGATATCAGTAAAGGCATAGGTGGAGGGTCTTTCAGCTTTAATCAGAAGCTTTTCAATTTCATATATAAGGTATAACATTTCAATTGATTTTCAGAAAGCTGAAGTTGATCAACCGTTAATTCGCCTCTGCCTAAATAAAATATCATCAGAAAAATCTTTCCACTTCAACTCCCTTATCTGTTCTGGTTGTGAAACCTCACATACTAATGGCAAGAAACTTGAGTGGTCCTAAAGGTGCTTGATTGTTACGAATTTCAAGTAGCAATGGTGTTGGAACAATTTATGTTCCTTGCAAACTAAAATATTAGAACGATTCATAATAATAAGAGAGAAGAAAAGACAACTTAGACTCTACTAATTAGAGTGCAATTCACTGCTTTCATAAAGAAAAGAGATAGAAAAGAAAAAAAACAGAGAAGGTCAAGTATAGCTTCATACTACAATATTGACCAACCCATAGATTTCACTGACACCAAAAGAGAATTACACGAAACACCAGACTCCATGCACAGAAACTATTATAATACAACATGCAGAATCTGATCAACAACAACAAAAGAAATGTCAATCAACCATGCATTTTTGTAGCTAGATTAGCTCAGAGTTCCTCATCACGACCTCTACCAGCTACATTATCTTTGATCTTCTTAGACTTTTGCTTGGCTGCCTCATAGTTAGAGGCAATGGTGTCCTTAGCAGACTCTACAGTCTCTTCTGCTTTGTTTGTAGATACATCATAAGCTTCTTTAGCTTCTTCCGTGGCCCAACTTAGATGCTCCTCTGTATCATACTGCTTCTTCTTGGCTTCCCCTACAGCACTCTTTCCCATTTCCCTAGCTGTTTCCTGGGCTTCCTCAGCCTTTTGAGATGTCTTCTCTTTGGTCTCTCCTGCCTTTTGGGCTACTCTCTCTTTTGCTTCTGAGGCTCTATTTGCTGCTTCCTTTGCTGTCTGAGATGTCTTTTCCTTTGCCTCCTCTGCCTTTTGGGATGCTCTTTCCGTTGACTCATTAGCCTTCTGTGTTGCCTCGTTTGTTTTTTCTCCTGATTTATTCTTTATGGTACTAGCCTTCTCCTTTGCTGCATTTGCAGCTTCATTGGCTTTCTCTTTTGCTGCGTTTGTTATATCACTAGCCTTTTCTGTAGCAGTGTTCACCTTCTCTTTTGCCGAGTCTTTGATGTCTCTGGCCTTTTCTGCAGTGTATTGACTGGTTCCTGCCCATTCATCCATCACGCAACCATTTTTATTGACACAAATTTTACAACTATTTTCACCATTTATGAAGTGGTGATTAAAAAATCCAAGTTCTTTCAGTGGATTTAGTGATATAATCATATTAGAATCTTTTAAGGCTTAAAAACTTAAGGCTCAACACATGTAATAAACCTATTCATTGTCCTTAAATTGGACTAGAAAACAGACCCAGCATATCCATTGTGGCCACAATCAGCAATACATGTTGAATAATGCTACAGCCACAAACCATTTTAAACCGTTGATGTGGCCAATTTCTGATTAATTTTTATCTGGACTTACCATTAATATCGCTTTTTCATTTATCAATAACTACTCCTCACATAAGTAGTTTGTAAAAAATTATGTATCTCTAGCATTACTCATACATGTTTATGACAACATTTTAATAGCAACTCCTTGGTTTTCCCTGTTTGGCATGATTAAATTAGAATTAGCTTAGTTTAGCCAATTCTCCAATGGAATTATAAAGAGAAGAATAATAAACAAGGAAAATTAGGTCCTAATGTGCACTCCATATTCATAATATGGACACTTTCTTTCACATTAGGTATCCACATTTTTCAAGAATTTCCATATTTAACACATTATATATCGGGATGGTGTGTAAAAGAAGTGCGAGACAATCAAAACCCTACAACTAGGAGACATAACATGGAAACAGTACAAGTTGTTTAACAAAGAACACTGTAGTTGGTAAAACCAAATTTTTTTATTGCCTACTCAATAATGCAAATATCGTTTTGATAAAATAAAAATGAAAATATCCTTCAATTATTTTTTTTACTTCTTGATTGTGTTATTAATTTTTTTTTTCTTTTGTTAGAGTTTGTTTCAATTGTTTTAAAACCAACTCAATTTGAGCAAGAATATCATATTTCAAATTAATTATTTCTCATATAAATTTTAGAAAAATGACATCAAAATTTTATTATACTTAAATAAATAATACATATTGAAAAACTTAAAATAATTAATATAATAGAATAAATGTATTTATAGTGGGAATTTTTCTTATTTTTTAAATATTAACTAAGTAATATTTATGTTTTGATATTTTTCATTTAAAAATATATTTTCCTTGCTTTTGGAGATGCATGATTACTACTAATTATGTTTTTGTGTTCAAGTTCCACTAAAATTTTCTTTTCAATTGGTAATATCACTAACTCACTGTTGAGGTACAAATTTTCGGGCTTTAATTTCATTAGCCCATCACAAAAATACCCACACAAGCCCATTAATTATTTTGAGCTCACATAAATATTCCTCATATATATTACCCAAATATTCTCCATGTTATTGGGCCTTCACAAATACTCTATACACAAGCTCATAAACTGCCTTGGGCCCTCTCATGGATATTACCCATTATAGCCCACATATTATCCAACTTGGGCTTTCACAAAAATACTCACCATATTGCTACCATATTGAGTCACAAAATTATACCATCTCTATAAAAAGCCCAAAAGCACTAACCTTGTGGAAAAATCCAAAAAGCCCAACAAAACCCTCTCCAAAGCCTGTTGCTATATGGCATATTTACAAAGCTCGTTGCTACACGGCACCTCCAAAGCCCGTTGCTACACGACATCTTTACAAAGCCTGTTGCTACACGGTCTCTTTACAAAGCCCGTTGCTACACGGCACATCCAAAGCCCGTTGTTACACGACACCTTTATAAAGCCTGTTGCTACACGACACCGCTACGATGCGGCACCTCCAAAGCCCGTTGCTACACGGCATCTTTACAAAGCCTGTTGCTACACGGCACATCCAAAGCCCATTGCTACATGGCACCTTTACGAAACCCGCTATGATGCGGCAACTTCAAAGCCCGCTACGATACGGCACCTCTAAAACCCGTTATGATATGGCACTTCTACTAAGTTCGTTGCTACACTGCAATATTTTTACAAAATCCTACAAAGCCCAAATGCTAATTCGGCAACTATCTCTAAAAGCCCAAATAATAATTTGGCAACTATTCCTACAAAAGCCCAAATCTATTTTGGCAACTATTTTACAAAGCCCAAAATATTATTTTGGCAAAAACAATTACTTTATGCTCAAAACCCAAATGTTAATTTGGCACCTATTTTACAAAGCCCAAGTATTAATTTGGTAACTATTTCATAAAACCCAAATGATATTTTGGCACATATTTACAAAATCAAGTATTATTTCAACACTAGCTTTACATATACTAAGTCCCTAACTCATGGGAAATATAAATTACTCATCTCTCAAAAAATATCTCTTCCACAAAATTTATGGGAACTATGCCTATTTTTTTTCCATAATCAACTAATTACAAAAGCCCATGAATATCACCCATGGCAAAACTCTTCATTTTGTAGTGATAACCAAGCTCAAAGGAGCTCAACTACAAAGCCCAGCTGAGCCGGCCCAGCCTATACACAAATCCTAGCAGCTGGAGGTCACTGGTCACATGAGCTGACCAGCCAAATTTCAGCAACAACTGAACAGCTGGAGCCCCTTCCCATCAGGTCCCAACTTGTCCAATTAGATCAAAAGAGGACACGTGTCCCTCAAGGGTTGAATCCTTCCTTCACAAGCTGAAATCCCATCATTTCTCATGTGACATAAAGCTGAGAGGGATGTGACAAAAATCTGGGAAGCTTCAGCTAGCTGTCCCTTCTTTCTTCTCCAACCTAGCCAGTCAAAAATCAAGAGCAGCCATGATCAAGCCATTAAAGCTCCTGAAATAACATGAAATCAGCTCATTTTCATACTAAAAATGTGTATTCTCTGGTTTATGGACCAAGCACATGAATCCCAAATAAGGAAACTTAGGGAAATGTGGTTTAAGGTGCACCAAGGGGATCCTAGTAGAGTTCCCAACAAGGGCTCCAAAGTTAACACCTGGCTTGGGGTGATCTAATCTGCCTTAGGGAGCTCTGATTCTAGTTGCAGCATAACCAAGATCATTAGCCTAAAGCATGCTCTAATCCCATCAACCAAGGCCCATCAACATTCAGTACTAAGTCAGAATCCTAGCTGTTATTACCCAAAACAGCAACAACCTTCTAAAAGTTGAGCTTACCACTATTAGCTAAAATTCTAGGAACGATTCTCTAAGGATTTTCTGAGGATTGAGAAAGATTTAGTAGAGATTATTTGCTAATCACCCCTTAAAAACCCAGATATAAATAGAACTCTCCATTAATGCTTAACCAACACACTAAGGAGACCAAGATACACTAAGACATACACAAGGAAAGAATTTTCCTTAACCACTCTATTTAAGCCTCCTCTAAGCTCTGAAAAAGTTACTGAGTTCTTAATTTCAAGCCTAGAAACAAAGTTCCCCAGCTCCTAGCTCAAAAACACTTCTCATAACTCTACTCATAAACACTTATCTACCCCCAGCGGAAAGCTCTAGCAGCCTTACTATACACTCTCATTCATTACTCATACTACTCACAAATGACTCTCTCTACCCATTACTCACTATACTCACGAGCATGTCTTGGCACCATAATGATCTTGCTGTGCTAGTTGGGATCTTTCTCTCTCCCTTCATCTTACACTAAGTTTTCCTCATTATTTGTCATAATGGAACCCATGATATTTACTTATTCTTTTACTATCAATGGTTATGATGTAACTGTTACTATAAAATTTTTCTCTCATATTGTTGTATTAGAAGACTCCTCTCTAGAGCTAACAGATGATGAGTTTGAAAATGTAGATATTTTCCTTAGTTTGTGAAGTAGCTAATGGCTGAAGGTTTATCCTGTTTTATCTTACTTTACCGCTGGGCTATTTTCCATAGAAACACTTTACCGCTGGGCTATTTTCTACAGAAACACCTTACCGCTGGGCTGTTTTCTGCAGAAACACTTTATTGCTGGGTTATTTCTTGCAGTATGCTTTTTAACCGTGTTAATGTGTCCGCTGTAGGGATTGTTTATGGGCTACTCTTGTCAGTTCCAATCTAGGCCCAAGGCATAAAATATAGTGAATTCCTTGGATCTTCACCGATAGCCTTTGGGTTGTGTATCAAGCCCATCGTCAAGTTTCGGTTTAGACCCTCCAACCCAACATAAATCTTATTTGTTGGAAGGAAAATTTTTTCCCTCCCGTCACTCACTTAATATTTTTTGTGATATTGTCAATCTTAATAGGATTTTATCAAATTTAATTTTGGATAACTTCTTTTGCATACCCAAATGTAAAAATGTATTGTTAGTTAATATTTTATAAGCAATACATGCATCAAAAAAATAATTAGCACTTTTTATATAATTTAATATGTTAATTAGACTATTTTCATATAACGTAATTTAAAACTTTTAATTCTAAAAATAAATCTAAACAATAAGTATATGAATAATTATCGTGTTTGAGATGGTCACTATCTCTCTTGGCAATGTTGGACTTTAGGTATTTAATAACAGATTTTATTAATGATTTTTTTTTTTTGGAAAACTATTAATTCTAGTTTTAATTTTGATAAAGAAAGAAAAGATGAGTAACTCTTGGGTTTGGAAAATTAAATCTAATCCAAAAATAATATTATTCTTCCATCTAGTTTGTCATAATAGCATCCCTTGTGAAGTCTTGGGTTCAAGAGGTTTCACCCTTGATGTGCATTGCCCTTGCCTCTTTTCTAGGAATAAAAAATCTAATTGTTAAGCTAGATGCTTTATCTTTTGTGCTTTTGTTGATGAGAAATTATATTGCTAATCTTGCTTTAGAACCCCAACTATCTAATTGCAAAAACCTATTGAGGACCTTACCTAGGCCTTGGATTGATCATGTCTTCAAGGAAGCTAATCAGTGTGCAAATGCACTAGCCAAAATGGGATCCATCTGTGATGGTGAATGTGCTTGCTCTTGATAAGATAGATAATTTTTGTAACAAAATTGTTTCTATTTCTATTTAGTCTAATAGATTATCCCTTTAACCAAAAAAATTTTATAAAAAATTGGGAGATTGAAAAATTTTACACTCGAAATTATTGCAAACATAATAAAACCTATTAATAGAATGCTTGAAAATAGTGTAATAGATTTTTAAAAATAATTTTTATTCATTAAATGTTTATTGTAAGACAAGACATTCTATTGGCTAATAGAAAATGTCAACACTTACTTTTTTTTTTTTTTTTTTCAATACATTTTTTACAATTCTATAAGACATATAAATAAAATATATTCTATTTTAGGAGGAGCCTCCTTTCATTTGTAAGAATTAATCAATTGCTTAAATGGCCGAGTGGTTGAGCCGCCCAAGTTTCAGAATGTCATAACAATCATCAAGGAGGTGGTTATAACTTATAAGAGCATTAGCATTGGGAGGGTGTAAACCCCCCCCCCCCCCCTCCCCCCCAATTGCTATTTTACCAACCAACAAGCAAAAAATTGGCATTATCCCAGTTGATATTGTTTTTTTATTTTTAGCAACTGTGAACAGTTAGTTCTCATATATACAACCTACTGTAGCTTAGAATGTAAAAGAAAACATATTATTTTATTAAAAATATCTCGTATTTCTCTCTCTTCAATCACACTTTGTGTCCTTTCTCTCCACTAACACTCTATGTCCTTTCTCTTTACCTGCTTCTCTGACTCTCAAATGCACAAACCTCCATGGCCAAAGCTCTCAAAGCAAAACCTCCTTCATTCATTGCCACAAAACACCACCACCATCACGATAATGAGTGTTGAGGACTCTTTTTTCAGCCCACATGACATTACTTCATTGGCAACCCATGTCACTTTAACATATTATTGATTTTTTGGGTAAATCTCTTTAAAACCCAAAATAAGCTCATATCTCATTCAACTACATGGACTGGGCTCACATGGCCCGCGAGATCCTTACTTCAAGAGACGGATTCATGGTCCACATTTCCTCTTCATCAATTGGGATCATAACCCCACGATATCATCAATATCAACATATGGATTGGGCTCACACAAGGAATCAAAGTTCACTGCCTATACTACCTCTCTCATATTTATGGAATGCGGCTTTTTCAACAAAAGCCCATATTCACACAAAATGACAACAAAACCCAAGGTACGTCATCTCATCTTCGGCTTATGATCCAATCTCATGAGTCTCTTCGGGGAAACTTTAGGAGTCGTGGTTTGGAGGGCCAAGAGGTACGTTTAGTAAAGCTCTAGCGGTTCAAAGTAGATAAAAAAAACATGTTGCTTGGCGTGTCTTCTTCAACTCCCTGAACTCTGACGAGTTCGTGTATAGCGAGTAATATATGATAAGCATCTCTTATCACATAGCACTTAAAATGATAAGACTCCCCATCGCTCTTTTCCTAAAACTTAACTTTCATCATATGACACATACTCAATATCTCCAGCCATCTAACTGCTAACAAAATAACTGTTCATTCAATCCCCAGCTGTTGCTATACAAATTTAGAAACTTCATTATATTATTCTACATAAACTACATTACTACTTTCAGCTGAAATCCAACTCAAACACATGGCCTAATCTGATTGGCTATCTTTAATCTCCAACTATATACAAAATATTCATGATATCTCTTATACCCAACTGCTGTCTACCACAATCAGACAATATATTTCTCTACCAATTGCTAGAATAGAGCATTAAATACTCTTCTTGCTTACCAAGATTATGTCACAACACTATGAGGCCTTGACTAATCTCTAAAGTTTCATTAACTTTCAACCAATCCTTCTATTACTTGCTAAAAATGTGTTGTAATAGAACCTTCGACCATAAACACAAACACCCAAAAAAGAAAACATTTCCAGCAGAACCCTAGCAATGTATTCAGCACTTCACACCTAGCTAGAAGTGATATCATCAGCCATTTAATGCTGAAATCCCAGTAACCAGCTGCTATACCCAAAATAGTGAGATACCCTTGAAAGAGATTTTACCATTTTCAACCAAATCCATTAAATAAATGTTGAATGTCATCTCCAGCAATCTAAAATCACCTAGCTAACCTCATCTGCTTCTACCCAAAGCAACAGCTGTCTCACGATAGCTATTACAACTTTTCCTGATAGCTGGGACACCTTTTTCAGAATAGATGTAACAATTGACCCAACAGCCTTAGCATTACTGATTTTCCACATTTGGTTAAAACCAAAACCAACTAAAGTAACTTTATTTTTCTTGCCAAAATACCTTCATTTTCTACTGCTCTTTCCCCTGCAACTCTTACCCAAAACAGCAAGAACACCTTAAACCTAAACATACCATTTTTAGCCAAATCTTAGGATGGATTCTCTGAAAATTCATTGCTAGTTTGGACAGATTTTGGCTGAGATTATTTGCTAAATCCCCCCTTAAACTCAACTCTAAAGGGAACCCCCCATCAACACCTCAAGGGGGGACACCAAGGGGGAAGAACAAATCTCTCATGAACTTATCTATTCTCTCTCCCTCTAATGATCTTCTTAAGCTCTCAATGAAGTTCTAAGCTTCTGAGTTTTTTAGTTTCTAAATGAGGAACTAAACTCTTCAGCCCTTAGCTCATAAATGCCTTCATAAGCCCTCATCCATCCTCCAGCAGAAAATCCTAGCAGTAAATCCTATCAACTTTGCAAAACACACTACAACACTATTACTCTCTTATACTCATTATCTCACTCTCCATATTCTGAAAATATATATATCTTGCTACCCATATCTCTAAACATCTCTTTCTCCACTTCTCTTACACAATCCCATACACACTTACTACACCATTACATATAACACACCACAACTCTTCTAAGTTCCACTCTCATAATCTCTCACTCTGAAATTCTACTGTTTTGCTGCTTATAAACACATCTCAATACTCTTCTCCACCTATCTTATAAAAACCCTTCTCATGGAAGGCACGAACTTCTAATATTAAAGCATTTCTCCTAGTACGCACCAAGATCTCATATCAAAGCTCTTCTCACGGAAGACACAAATCTATCTTACATAAAGCCCTTCTCTTAGAAGGCACAAGTACTCCATACAAAAGCCCTTCTCACAAAAGGCAACACTATTCATAACTTCACAACAACTAAAAGAGTATTGTCAAAGGGGAAAATTCATTTAAGTGCATGATAAGAAGGGCAAACTTAACCAGCCTTTACACACAGTTGGGCATACTCTCTCTCCATCCAGTTGCACCCATTTTTCCCTTCAATCTTGAAGTTATCATGGAAAATTGCCCCTCTATTGCTGGAGTCATTCTGTTGGGATGCTGTCTACTCACTGATGCTACATTACTAGGGCTGCAAACCATCAGAGATAAGTGACTTTGCTTCCATATCTTTAAATTTACATCATTGAGTACTTGATTACTTCACATTTAAATACATATTACTTTATTCCAACTACTATTACAATTATTAACCAAGGCTTAAACTCATTTAAATGCATGATAAGAGGGGTAAACTTAACTAGCCTCTACCGCTGGCATTCTGCTTAAGTCCTATCAGCTCACTGATGCTACACGGCTAGAGTTATAAACCATACAAAGATAAGTGACTTTGCTTCCATATCTTTAAATTTACATCATTGAGTACATGATTACTTTACCTCTAAATAAATACTACTTTATTTCAACTGTTATTACAAGTACTAATCAAAGCTATCTTATCAAACGCGTATTGTATATTTATTTGACCATTGTTGTGATTCTTAGACTTTGGCTTTAATGGTTTTGTAGGCTTAAAAAAACATTGATAGCCATTGGACCACGTGGCCCAATGTTGAGTTCCGAAGGCAACTCTCCAAAAAGAACATGGGCCTAGTAAGGTCACCCCTTCAACGGACCACACGTGGCTGGGCAACCGAAAAAGGCCCTCGAACTTTTGGCGACTCCACTGGGGAGTTGCATGTATTGCCATGTCATGCCTCCAAAGTCTAGAATCACATGTCATGGAGGAGAACTTGACTCCCAATACTCAAAATCTCTTGATCTAGCAGCTCACGACGCTAAGTTACAATAATATTACATCATTATTATTCAAGAAAATGCTATTCCACGTGTCTCTCTATCATTAGAGCTGCACCAAGGCTTGCAACATACTTATTACAAGCTTATTGACCCCATAAAAGCTGATCTCTTCCCCAAAAGCAAGCTTATCTTCATCAAAAGAAACTCCTCCTATTGCTAAAATAATTTACTATTATCTATCATTCCAGCCACAGAGGGCCTCAGCAACAGAAAACCCTCTTACCATTGGGGATATTCACTCTTATCCATCATACCAGCCACAGAGGGCCTTAGCAGTAGAAACCCTTCTTACCGCTAGAGATATTCACTCTTATCCATCATACCAACCACAGAGGACCTTAGCAGCAGAAAACCCTCTTACCGCTGGAGATCTTCACTACTATCGGTCGTTCCAGTCACAGAGGGCCCCAGCAACAGAAACCCCTCTTACCGCTGGAGATCTTCACTATTATCTGTCATTCCAGCCATAGAGAGCCTCAGCAGGAAAAACCTCTCTCACCGTTGAGGGTCTCTATTATTATCTATCATTCCAGTGAAAGATGGACTCATCAGTAGAAACTCCTCTTACCGCTAGGCATATTCATCTCTTCAGCAAGAGAGAGCCTTATCTGCACACACACAAAAAATAATAAAATAAAAAATAAATAAATAAAACCTCTTATTTCGCTGGAAATGTGTATCATTACTTCAAGCAAGAGAAGGTCTAATCGACAGCAACCCTATTTACCGCTGGACATGTTCATCTCTCCAGTAGCAAAAGGCCTCAGCAACAGATTACCCTTCTTTGGCTGCATTATTACCTAGCAATTCAACATTAGAAGGCCTTATCAGCAAACTCTCATACAGCTGGGTAGATCTATTATTATCCAGCAGTCTAATAAGAAAGGGTCTAATCGACAACAACCCTTTTTACTGCTGGACATGTTCATCTCTCCAGCAACAAAGGGCCTCAGCAACAGATTACCCTTCTTTAGCTGCATTATTACCCAGCAGTTCAACATCAGAGGGCTTTATCAGCAAACCCTCATACAACTGGGCATATCTATTATTATCCAGCAGTCTAATAAGAAATGGTCTAATCGATAGCAACCCTTTTTACTGCTAGACATGCTCATCTCTCCAATAGCAAAGAGCCTTAGCAACAGATTACCCTTTTTTGGCTGCACTATTACCTAGCAATTCAACATCAGAGGGCTTTATCAGCAAACCCTCATACAACTGGGTAGATCTATTATTATTCAGTAGTCCAATAAGAAAGGTTCTAATCAACAACAACCCTTTTTATCGCTGGACATATTCATCTCTCCGACAGCAAAGGGCCTCAGCAATAAATTACCCTTATTTGGCTGCACTATTACCCAGCAGTTTAACATCAGAGGGCCTTATCAGCAAACCCTCATATAGCTAGGTAGATCTATTATGATCCAGTAGCCTAGCAACAAAGGGTTCGATCAACAGTAAGCTCTCACACATTATTATCCATCACTTCTGTAGCAGCAGGCCTCATCAGCAGAAAACCCTCTTTTTGCTAAACAATCTATTTTCTCCAGCAGTTCATTCAAAAAAGGCCCTAGCAGAAAACACTTCTTCAGCGGAATGAATTATTACATCTCAAATCCCTATTTGCCCACTCACCAAATACAAAATACTCAAATAACCCTCACAAATACTTCCCATATATTACCCAACTTGAGCTCCCACAAATACTATCTATACGAGCCCTATAAATTATTTTGGGCCCACATAAATACTTACCATACCATTGCCATTTTGAGCCACAAAATTATACCATCTCTATAAAAAGCCCAAACTCATTTACCTTGTGGGCAAAACCCAAAAAGCCCAACAAAACTCTCTACAATGCTCGTTACTACACGACATCTCTAAAGCTCGTTACGACATGGCACTTTAAAAGCCCATTACAATATGGCACCTTTAAAGCCAGTTACGATACGACACCTCTAAAGCCCGTTACGACATGGCACTCTAAAAACTCATTACGATACGACACCTCTAAAGCCCATTACGATATGGCACCTCTAAAGACCGTTACGACATGACACTCTAAAGACTGTTACGACATGGCACTCTAAAAGCCCGTTACGATACGGCACCTCTAAAGCCCGTTGCTACACGGCACCTCTAAAGCCCATTACGACACGACACTCTAAAAGCCCATTACGATACAGCACCTTTAAAGCTCATTATGATACAGCACCTCTAACACTTGTTACGACACGGCAATATTTTTACAAAATCCTACAAAGCCCAAATACTATTTTGGCACCTATTTTACAAAGCCCAAATACTAATTTGACACCTATTTTGCAAAGCCCAAATATTTATTTTGGCACTATTTTACAAGGCCTAAATCCTAATTTGGCACCTATTTTATAAAACTCAAGTACTATGTTGGCACTACTTTACAAAGCCAAATCTATTTTGGCAACTATTCTAAAAGCCCAAATATTATTTTGGCAACTATTTCTAAAAGCCCAAATACTAGTTTGGCAAAATTTTACAAATACTCAAAAGCCCAAGTACTACCCTTGGAAATATTTTATCAAAAGCCCAAATACTATTTTGGAAAAATTTTACAAAGCTCAAATACTATCATTGGCAATATTTTACAAAAGTCCAATACTATTTGGGCAACATCTTATCAATAGCCCAAAACTACTACTTTTTTGACAAATAATTATTTCATAAAAGCCCAAATATTATTTGGCAAATAATATTATATTATACTCAAAGCCCAAAGTTAATAATTTGGCAACAACATATTTCAAAGCCCATGATTCAAGTCCATGGCAAAACTATCTTATCAATGGAATTCAATCCCATATTAAAAGCCCATGATTCAAGCCCATGGCAATTACTTGTCAAAGCCCATGGTAAATCTAATGACAATTATCTCCATTTCACTAACATACAGGTTATCATTCGTGGCCTATATCCAAGAAATGGAGAACTTTGCAAGAGAACTTTCTTAATCCATCTCGGATTATGCCAACATTTTGCTACAATACTATTCAACCTATTTCCATTGCTACATGGGGAATCTTTGCTAAAGAATGTTCTCATGAAGAATTAAGGATCACTCTTGCTGCCCTTCACAAGCAAAAATCAGATCCAAGGCTTACTTGAATACATCCAGCAATTCCATGGCACTATTCCAAACTACCTACTGTTGTATCTTCACATTACACAATCTACCCAACTGCTGCAAAGGTCTGAAAAGTTACTGCATCAGTAAAAGCCTTACACCACTGGGAAGCAAGATGAGTACTCCACAGTCCTTGTTACTTCTGATCATAACCCAGCGAATGGTGAAAAATGCAAGAAGCCAATGGCCAACAACTTGACAAGAATCCACCTACCGCTGGGAAAGATGAAGTAGTCTCCAAACTATCTAAGTCCAACAAAGAATCATCTACCAACATTTTCAAGTGGCACCCTTGATTCTTACTTACGGGCAACAAGAGGTTCAACTGAACTTACTTCCTAAACACGAGGGGAAAGCTGCCACCACACTATTCAATTGCTGGATCCAGACTGTCGCCATCAATTTGGTATTTCCTATCTTACCGCTGGAACTCATGCCAGCCATACTTTCCTAGAAGCTGCCAATGCTATTTCCTTCATCGACAATGACACAAAGATAAAATATTTTCAATCATTATCATCTACTCAACAGTCATTACATTCAGCAAACCACAAAGTCATCCGGATAGATGAACCACTTATTCAAATCAAGAAAAGATTACCCCAACAATAAACTGACACACACCGAGCAGCTTGCTTGGACAGACAGAACAAACCCCAGCTACTCATATTTAGAACTCTAGCAGAGCCATCAGTCTATACAGATGCCTCCAGCAGACAAACTTGCTGATCTAGCATGCTCAATCAATCGATCATCACACAAGATCATTACCACAAGTACCTACACTATTTCAGGCAGCAAAGTGCCAATTTCACTACTGAATTTGTCAAGGTACTCCTCACTTGCTAACATATGCATATCCAAGGCCTCTCTACACTTGGGGGCTTGGTCTTATCAATCCAAAGGTTCCATCTCTGGGGGCTACAATTGGATATTTATCATCAATAGAGGCATTTCCATTATACATGTCTACTGGTCCAGCAGCGGCCAACCTTTTTCAAGAACACATTACTCATCAATTTGGCATTCTCACAAAATTACAAGCAACAAATGAAGCTCTATTCATTGGAGTACTATTATATCAAGCCGTGGCAATCCCATGCACCCTCTTCAAAGCCATGGAAGTCCCACGCACCCTCTTCAAAGCCGTGGTAGTCCCACGCACTACACTATTGGAATCTTAGCAATCTTATGCATCACACCGTTGGGATCTTTGCAACGTCATTATTAAAGTTGCAGTGATGTTACACTTGGGGACTTGGTCTCTCACTATCTATTTGAGAAGACTACATATAGATTTACATGAAGACCAGTCACTCCACCAATTAAATCAAAGCTACTACTCCAGCTATGGAACTTTCTGCTATATTGAATCTCTACATGTCTAGCAACACCTATTTTATTACTCCAGCAGTACTATTAGATCTAACAATATGATCATCACTTACGACTCTATCAATACGATCATAATCATGTAGCCAATCCTACAAGTGGCCATGCTTCCTAAAGCAATTCTTCCAACAAGGATGGAATCTCAATGGAAAGCTCATATTATCTTGGCCATCTCTATCAAATTTCTTCAAGAATTAACTACAATCAGCAGTATCAGTAAAATATTCATCTGCTATGATGTCAAAATACATTCTAGACTGCCCCAGCTGTAAGCTCAGTATTCATACTTTCAGCAGCAACAACTTCAAACCGCTGAATCAAGAGTGGTATCCTTTCCAGTTGTAGCATTGAAAGTGGCGCTCATATTATTTCTAAATGGACCGACCACGGTCACAACAACAAGAATGAAGTCAGCTCTAAATGCATCGACTTCAACAAACTCAATCTAGCAACACCAAACCCAGCTGCAATCCTGACCAGCTGCAACATTACCTTACTGCCCTCACTCCAGCAGCACCACACCCAGCTGCAATCCTGACCAACTACAACATTGTCTTACTGCCTTCAATCCAACAGCATCATCTCCAGTGGTCAATAATCTCAGACTAGCTCATCTAAAAAAGTCTTCAAGCAAACCCTCTACTCGTGCATGCCTTTGCAATACAAGCCCATGCACTTGGGGGGCTAAATGTTGAGGACTCTTTTTTCGACCCACATGGCATTACTTCATTGGCAACTCATGCCACATCAACATATTATTGATTTTTTGGGTAAATCTCTTTAAAGCCTAAAATAAGCTCATATCTTATTCAACTATATGGATTGGGCTCACATAACCCGCAAGATCCTTACTTCAAGAGGCAGATTCATAGTCCACATTTTCTCTTCATCAACTGGGATCATAACCCCACGATATTATCAACATCAATAGATGGATCGGGCTCACATAAGGAATCAAAACTCACAGCCCATATTACCTCTCTCATATTCATGGAAAGCGGGTTTTCAACAAAAACCCATATTCACACAAAATAACAACAAAACCCAAGGTACGTCATCTCATTTTCGACTTATGATCCAAGCTCATGAGTCTCTTCGGGAAAACTTTGAGAGTCGTGGTTTGGAGGGCCAAGAGGTATGTTTAGTAAAGCTCCAGCGGTTCAAAGTTGATAAAGGAAACATGTTGTTTGGCGTGTCTTCTTCAACTCCCTGAACTTTGACGAGTCCGTGTGTAGCAGATAACATATGATAAGCATCTCTTATCACATAGCACTTAAAATGATAAAACTCCCCATTGCTCTTTTCCTAAAACTTAACTTTCATCATATGACAAATACTCAATATCTCCAGCCATCTAACTATTGAGAAAATAATTGTTCATTCAATCCCCAGTTGTTGCTATACAAATTTAGAAATTTCATTATATTATTCTACATAAACTACATTACTACTTTCAAATAAAATCCAACTCAAACACATAGCCTAATCTGATTGGCTATCTTTAATCTCCAACTCTATACAAAATATTCATGACATCTCTTATACCCAGTTGCTGTTTGCCACAATCAGACCATATATTTTTCTACCAACTGTTAGAGCAGAGCATTAAATACTCTTCTTGCTTACCAAGATTATGTCACAACACAATGAGGCCTTAACTAAATCTCTAAAACTTCATTAACTTTCAACCAATCATTCTATTACTTGCTAAAAATGTGTTGTAATAGAACCTTGGACTAAAAACATAAACACCCAAAAAATGAAACATTTCCAGCAGAACCCCAGCAGTGTATTCAGCACTTTACACCTGGCTGGAAGTGATATCATCAGCCATTTAATGTTGAAATCCCAGCAACCAGCTGCTATACCCAAAATAGCGAGATACCCTCAAAAGAGATCTTACCATTTTCAGCCAAATCCATTAAGTAAATGTTGAATGTCCTCTCCAGCAATCTGAAATCACCCAGTTGACCTCATCTGCTTCTACCCAAAGCAATAGCTGTCTTATGACAGCTGTTACAGTTGTCTCATGATAGCTATCACAGCTTTTCCTAACAGCTGGGACACCTTTTCAGAACAGATGTAACAACTGACTCAGCAGCCTTAGCATTACTGATTTTCCACATTTGGCTAAAACCAAAACCAACTAAAGTAACTATCTTGTTCTTGCCAAAATACCTTCATTTTCTGCTACTCTTTCCCCAGCAACTCTTACCTAAAACAGCAAGAACACCTTAAACCTAAACAAACCATTTTTGGCCAAATTTTAGGATGGATTCTCTGAAAATTCATTGCTAGTTTGGACAAATTTTGGTTGAGATTATTTGCTAAATCCCCCCTTAAACTCAGCTCTAAAGGAACCCCCCATCAACACCTCAAGGGAGGACACCAAGGGGGAAGAACAACTCTCTCATGAACTTATCTATTCTCTCTCCCTCTAATGATCTTCTTAAGCACTCAATGAAGTTCTGAGCTTCTGAGTTTTTTAGTTTCTAAATGAGGAACTAAACTCTTCAGCCCTTAGCTCATAAATGCCTTTATAAGCCCTCATCCATCCTCTAGCAGAAAATCCCAGCAGTAAATCCTAGCAACTTTGCCAAACACACTACAACACTATTACTCTCTTATATTCATTATCTCACTCTCCATATTCTAAAAATACATATATTTTGCTGCTCATATCTCTAAACATCTCTTTCTCTACTTCTCTTACACAATCTCTTACACAATCTCATACACACTTACTACACTATTACATATAACACACCACAACTCTTCTAAGTTCCACTCTTATAATCTCTCACTATGAAATTCTAATGTTTTGCTACCCATAAACACATCTCAATTCTTTTCTCTACCTATCTTATAAAAGCCTTTCTCATGAAAGGCACGAACTTCTAATATTAAAGCCCTTCTCCTAGAAGGCACCAAGATCTCATATCAAAGCTCTTCTCACGGAAGGCACAAATCTATCTTATAAAAAACCCTTCTCTTAGAAGGCACAAGTACTCCATACAAAAGCCCTTCTCACGAAAGGCAACACTATTCATAACTTCACAATAACTAAAAGAGCATTGTCAAAGGGGAAAACTCATTTAAGTGCATGATAAGAGGGGCAAGCTTAACCAGCCTTACACACAGTTAGGCATACTCTTTCTCCCTCCAGTTGCACCCATTTTTTCCCTTTAATCTTGAAGTTATCATGGCAAACTCCCCCTTTACTGCTGGAGTCATTCTGCTGGGATGCTGTCTACTCACTGATGCTACACCGCTAAGGCTGCAAAATATCAAAGATAAGTGACTTTGCTTCCATATCTTTAAATTTACATCATTGAGTACATGATTACTTCACATTTAAATACATATTACTTTATTCCAACTACTATTACAACTATTAACCAAGACTTAAACTCATTTAAATGCATGATAAAAGGGGCAAGCTTAACTAGACTCTACCGTGGCATTCTACTTAAATCCTATCAGCTCACTGATGCTACACAGCTGGAGCTATAAACCATACAAAGATAAGTGACTTTACTTCCATATCTTTAAATTTACATCATTAAGTACATGATTACTTTATCTTTAAATAAATACTACTTTATTTCAACTGTTATTACAACTACTAATCAAAGTTATTATATCAAATGCTTATTGTATATTTATTTGACTATTATCATGATTCTTAAATTTTGGCTTTAATTGTTTTGTAGGCTTAAAAATACGCTCGTAGCCATTGGACCACGTGGCCCAATGTTGAGTTCCAGAGGCAACTCCCCAAAAAGAACCCGGACCTAGTAAGGTCATCCCTCCAACGGACCACACATGGCTAGGCAACCAAAAAAGGCCCCCGAACAATGGGCCTCCCTCTCTCCTCAACCTATATTCTCACCATCTCTCTCTCTCTCTCTCTTAGCTCGAGCTTAGCCCATTGGGGGTCGAACCCATGACCACCATTATTGGCAATGGTGCACAACAGTGGAGCCACCATTGGTGGCTGCCGATCTTTCTCCTTTCCCTCTCTATTTTTTTTTTAATTTATTTTTTTGTTTGATCCGAAAGGCGCCCCCCACCCCCCCCCCCCCCTTTTTTTTTATTGTTTGTGCTTTTAGATTTGCTTGGGCTTGAGGATTGGGGATTTTTGAGTTTGAGGGTTTAAGAAATAAAATATTTTTGTCTTGGGTTTTGGGAATTGTTTCAAAAATATATTTTGGGGTTTTGGTGTGTGTTCTTATGGCTGTAGTGGGTGACTAACAGTGTTGGTGATTGGCAGTGGTGGATGTAAAGCGGCAGTGAGTATGGGTCGTAGAGTGTTTGGTAGTGATGACTGGAAGTTTTGTTGATTTTTTTGAGTTTGTGGTACAGTGATGCTATGGTGGTGATGGCTAGTGGTTTGTGGGTTGTTGTAGTTTGGTGGTTGGTTCAGTTGGGTGGTTGTTTTTTGTTTTTACAGTTTGGTGGTGTTTCAATGGTGGTGGTGATGGTTAGCTTTTGGTAGTTGGGTTGAGTTATGGTGGTAGGTGGCTGCTAGCGGTGGTGGGATTGCTAGATTTGGTGGTAATTGCAAGCTGTGTTGGTTTGATGGAGAGAGAGGAAGAGAGAGAAGTGAATTTTTTATATCATTTGATGGTGTAATTTATATTATTTTAATGAGTTTTATGTAAAAATAGAAACTGAGATATTGGATGAGTTGTAAAATGAGATTATAAAATAGATAAAGTAAGTTTTGAGAGTGTAAAATAGATGTTTTTTGATATCCTCAGATGTGAATGCTCTAACAATTGTGGAAAAATATCAACAGTCATCACAGTCATCTTCGCAGGTTATCACAAAGGAAAGCCATCTGCAAGTTAATTCCTGGCCAAAAGAAAGTTACAACTCTCAAGTTCTGCTCATACATCTCGACCGTAGAACACAAGGACAACGTTATATCGATCAAAATTTCATTTATGCTATTATTATTATGTTTTCAAAGGTGAACAAATAAGGTGGATTAACAGGAGCACCATGAACCTTTCATATGTCCACAACATATCTATATACAAATTGAGTACAGTGGAACAAGAATCACCAATGAACACTCCCAGACCCCCGCAAAATCACCAATAAGCAACCGATGTCAGCAACCAAAATGCAGATCTTCAGCAAGAAGATCAACTTAAACAAAATATATATTGCTACACCAGATTATAATAATAAATGCCTGTGTGGCCATGGATCACTTCTGCCTCAAGTTTCACCTTTTGACTTCTTTGTAGTGCATAGAATTCATATATTTCAGAAAAGGAACGAGAGTTTGTTCTGTCTAATAGCAAGAAGCAAATTTGAGAGATAAAACCTGACTACTAGCTCCAATTACATCTGATTTCCCAGGTCATCACATGGGTTTGCAGATCAAAGGCATCCAATTACTATTAGCATCATGTCTTTGCCATGTCCCTTTAACTGTCAGACTAGTTAATGCTTCAGAACAAAATGCTTCATGCTTTGTTGCTGAATCTGCTTACAGATAAAATAAAAAAAAATACTGTCATTCAGTCAAAACAGTATCTATAAAGTCAGACCCTAAGTAAAAGGGAAATTATAAGCAAATCAACTTTCTGTGAAGCATGAATGCATTACAATAGTTAATTACTGCTTAATACAAGTATGTAATAAAATGTTACCGCAATATTTTTAAATTCCCAGCAAATAATATATGGAGCAAGTTACAATCTGCCAGTGCCAGCAGAACAAATGAGGATAAATACAGAAACAGGTGTTGCACTTGAAGATGAACATCTAAGACTAAACTATGGCACTGGCAGAACCAGACAACCACTTCAAAAGATTTGGCAGCCTAACTAAACTATTTCACTCTTATTCAAATTCCATATATTAATCATTCTAGTCCTCAATTAACAGAATTGATAGATCACCTTTTCACATAATAACTAGCAGGTGGAGCACACAAAAACACATAAACAGAAACATGAAAATTCTAAGAAATACTAAAACTGGTGAGACAAAAGCAAAAAAAAAAAAAAAAAAAACCCTTATTACACCTTCATATGCAAAGAACAAGACACAATGACCCCCTTTGTTCTAGCACAGGGTTTTTAGATAAAATTAACAATACCAATAAAATAAGGAATCATCCTCTAGAAAATCTGCACACCTACCACCTCACCCTGACCCCACAGATGCAAAAGCCTTGTGCACTGGGTACAACCCTTTTTTTAACAAATAAAAGAAGGAACCCATTCATTATGTGATCCTATTTTAGCTTCTCTATCTGGTTTCACATCAAGTTACTAAGAAACAAAGTTTAAAATCATGAACACCCCAAACCCTCTCCTGAATAAAATTATTTGTACTTATAAAATAAAGGTCATTAACAGCCCCAAACAATAATCATTATGATAACAATCATCAAGTACACTGCTACTCAAATGCATTGTTTGCTTACTTTACCCTATATTTAACACGTTATAAAACTTACAACATAAATGCATCATCACAATAAAAGACAAACAATGATAACAATAACATGAAAAATGCAAAATCACGAGTTAATGCTTGAGCCATATGTATATCTGCGGATGCATACTTCCACAAACTATATTATGCACATGTATTCATGTTTGTGCATGCAACAGCACACACAACGCCAACAGGGATGAACATACTTGACAATTCATAGAAGCATATGACTAAATCGATATGCACGTATATGCCTACAACTAACTTGGCAGACAAAAGAAGTATATCAGCACAATTTACAGGGGTGGGAATAAGAACTAGTTGACTAATATAATGCAAATCGCAATAACCCATGATCAACATTAATGTTCTTTACAAAGAAGAGATGATAAAGAATCTTAAGTTATCAAAGCACAAATTCAACCTGCCAACCAAAAATTGCAAGATATACAGCTGGAAAGCAGGAGCATAGTTACCTACTTAAAAATGTCCTAACATGTGTACTAGGAATCTTTGCATGTCTTCTTATTGTGGCCAAGGCCCTTGCACTTGCTACACTGGAGCTGGCGTTTAATTATGTCTATGGATTCAGACTGCTTCATCTTTGGTCGGCCTGGTGGTCGTTTAGTAGGTGGAGGGGTTACAGTAACTATCGCCAAAGCTGATTCATCTGGGATTGGTCTGTCTACATTTGGAACAGGCTGAATGGACTCTGCATACGTTAATTGGTAACTCTCAGCTGTGAAATATCTAGAGCAATAATCATATGGGTTCCTACCAATGCATTCAAAGACAGCAATAGCATGGCAGCAAGGTAAACCAGTAAGTTGCCATTCTTTGCAGCTACAATCCCAATGATCAATATCAACAATATCAACAGATTCTCCTCGAACCTCAAATGTGCTACCATGTGAGATTAACACTTGAAGTGATCGAGCTATTGAAGTTTCCTTTTGTAGCCTTTCTTCCTTGGATGGAGTTAACTTTGTTGTCCATTGACTGGAATCTACCCGACGTGTATAGATGGATTCCATCATCTTACCTCGTAATACATCAATCATCTGTGTGATTGGCAGCTCATGCGCCTCTGATACCCAACTGTAGAATTGTTGTCCAAAGTTTGATGTCATGTGATTATACCTTGCTCCTGCAAAGAACGCATTTGCCCAGTGCTCTGGCTCACTTTGTATTACCCAATTGTAAGCTTCAGGAGAAATTCCTTTAATGTTATCAGCACTACGCTGGAAACCCTCAAGTTTGGGTGCATAAGCAGCAGCATAAAAATCATTAATCATAAATCGTCTTGCCTCGTGAGAAAACTGCCCCTTCAAGTCCTTATTAAGTTTCTCAGCAAGATGACGTAAACAATAGCTGTGGTAGCATTTATCAAATATCTCAGCCAATGACTTCTTCAAATCATTCTGAAAATCTGCAACAAATGTAAGCTGCTGAGGTGTTGACACAGCAGATTTAAGTTCCCCTAAGAACCAATGCCAGTTGTCATTAGTCTCAGCATCTACAACAGCAAAAGCTACAGGAAAGATACCATCATCACCATCAGCAGCTGTTGCAGATAGCAATACCCCTTGGTATTTTGAGTTTAAAGGAGTGCTATCAAGGAAAAGGAGAGGGCGACATCCTTGCTGAAAACCAGATATTGAGGCATGGAATGATACAAAGAAACGATGGAAGCTTGAGTCATCCTTAGTGGTAAATGTGGCGACACTCCCTGGATTAGTATCCTTTATCTTTTCACAGAAAAAGGGTAACAAAGTATATGCCTCTTTATAGGATCCTTGAAGCTGCTCCCTTGCAATCTCTTTTGCACGCCATGCCTGAGAATAGTTCAATTGAATCCCATACTCTCGTTTGATGTCATCCGCAATATCCTTTGGCTTGTAGTTTGGGGAAACTTTCAACTTCTCCTTTATAATACTTCCCACCCAACCTCTAGTTGCTCTATACCCTGCTTTCACAGTGGCTCCTTCACAAGTATGCTCTGTGTTCATTTTCTTGATACAAATCAATTGGGTGGTAGACAACCTTGATGCATATATCCGCCACGGACAACCTTGGGATTTGCATTTGACAGTGACGCGATGGCTGTCATTTTTCTTATATCTATAAGCAAACCCATGGGCAATTGAGTATTTATGCAATGCTTCTCGGAATTCACTAAAACTATTAAACCTTTGGTCCACACCGGTGATGGTGTTTTCCCACTGTTGTGCAGCTTTCCGATGCTTGTCATCATTAGAACCATCATGACAAATTAAAGGGGCTTCTTCATTAGGTATACCAATCTCTATAGGTTCAATGACTTGAGCTGTATCGACTGGAATATCAATTGGGGCAACAACAGGAACCACAGCTTCTGATACAGTTGTCCTACTCGACCTGCATAATCAAGCATTCCAAGAGATTTTATTATTTTAACCAAGGCACATGTAGGATTTATAGACACTTCCAATTAATAGTCATTTTGGTTCACAGCCACAGTGCATGACAATTCACACCAGGGTACGGAGAGGCATTTATCAATTTGACAAAAAAACAAGAAAACAAGGCAAATTTTTGGTTTTCAAAATAACAAAACACAATCCTCAAACCTCTGTACTGTGTTGTGAATGCTGCAGCTGTGGTTCCAGCTGAATTACACACGAGAACAGTGATAACTACCTACTACAAGGCATGATGGATAAATTTCGAGCAGCAGCTTCCTCCGACATGATAAAGACATCAACCGTGACAGAATCGCCAATGAAATTCACCATTCGTTGCAAGTCCTTGTCTTTGGAAATTGTGATGAGGGTTTTCTTATTCCCGGGAAGGAAGTACTTGAGAATCATGTTATCAACACTACAACTGAACATCTCAGCTATTTCTGACTTGAAATCACTTAACTGCGTTTGCTGATCAATGTCTATGGCATAAGCATCACCCCCACTATAGGACAAGGACCCATCTTTATTCGTCACGAACTCCCCACCTGACTGACAAATTGCTATAATTTTCTTCGCAGCCATGGCCTAGCCAAGATATTAAGAGCAAAAAAGAGAAAGTTCTAAAATAATCAGGGACAAACAATTTTACAAAACCCAATATTTACAATTGGGTGCATTCAAAAGTTTATATATGGAGCAAAACAAAAACACTAACTACATATGAGATTAAACCTACATTCAAGATTTCATTCACAAAGATTGAAACTTTTACACATGGGTATCCATAAAATTACAAAATTATAGCAGAATTCACACAGAATTGCAAATAAACCAGCATAATCAGAACAGTAATTCCAAATTAACAAAGATACTAGCAAAAAAAAATCAGAACTTGAAACACCCATATGAGGCAATAGGAAAAAAAAAAAAAAAAAAAAAAAACTTATCCTAGTCTCCTATTAAGAATTAAAAGGAAAGAGAAAAAAAAAATTACAAATAATAGTCAAAGAGAGTGAAAGATAAAAAACCCTAGAATTGGTTTGGTTAGGAAACAATGTTACCTTATAAGGCAGAGTTGAGAGAAGCAGATGGGGTTGTTTTTGGTGGTGTTTTCCAATAGGAGAAAGAAAGAGAGAAGAGAAAGAGGCCAAACCCACAAAGCAGATTCAAACAAACAAGAAAGGCAGAGCTTTTTGGCTAAAACTCTAAAGCCCTGTCCCGTGTGTGTTACAAAACTCTCGCAAATAAAATATATATAAAAAAAAAAAAAAAAATAAAAAAAAATAGCTGCAGTTACTATTTGTTTCTCGGTGTTGTCCTTGTTCCTTACCTTAGCCTCGGGCTTGACTTTGTTTTGTTGCAAGTTAAACGGGGTGTCGTAGATTCTATTAGAATCTCCCCCTTTGTAAAACTTATTTATTAGTATTATTTTTTAATAATTCGATAGGTACAACAGACAGTTGAGATTGGATTTGAAGTTTGAACCCTTGCTGTTTTAGTGGGAAATATTAATAGGTGTGCGTTGAGTTATAGGACTTTTGGCACAGTGATTGTCATTCTTAAGTCAATTAAGTGATAAAAAAAAATTTAATATTAAATTTTTTTATTGAGAAATCAAAATTACATGAATGACTATTCATTATTACATAATTATATATTACCAATTTCCATGTCAATTGCCAGCATATAACATGTTAAAAAAGACTTGTTTGAAGGTCGGTGGTTGCAGGGTACTCATCCATGTCAACCAGGGCCGGCTCTATGGTGGAGCAAAAAATGCAACCGCCTAAGGCCCCAAGTAAAAAAAAGGCTCCTAAATTTTAACCAATAGGATTATTTATAATCAATAAATAAAATATTTTTTTTTATTAGATGAAAAACAAATAAAAAAATAGAGAAAAATGCAACGTCGTCCACAATATTTTTCACAACACTTTTACAACTAATGCTAAGTAGCAAGTTATTACAGCCTATTGTTGATGGCAAAAAAATAATTATAGTGATATTTTCAAATAAAAAACAAAAAGCAGTTTAAAATCTAGGATTTGTTGTAAAAAATATTGTGAATGTTGCACTTCTAAAAAAAAATAATAATAATAAGAGTTTAATTAGCAAACTTTTACTAGTTTTTATCTAAATCTACCACTAACACCACTGTTTTACTTACCATTATCAATCTACCACATCAACAAGTATGAAAAATTTTGTCAAATTTTTTTTGTCTTAAAAATTCAAAAAAAAAAAAAAAATTCTATGTAGTTCATGTTAATTAGTAGTAATTTTGCATCTAAATAAGATGATCAATTTTCGCCTTAGGCCCCCAAATGCATCAAGCCGCCCCTGATGTCAACATAAGTCTTGTTAATGGCAACTAAGATGAGAAGACAATTCAACTGCTAACTAAAAAAAGAAACACAGAAATTTGACTTATTAGATCTTATTGTCATGTATATTCTATATATGAAATTTAAAATTAACAAAAAATACATTATTTGAAATTATAATAACATGAGAAAATAAATACTTTTTTGCTAAATATATTAAAAAACATCTCCTTCATTGACTTGAAATATATTTTCCTCAAATTTGAGAGTTTAGAGAAGTAAACCATAATGGATTGAACTCTTTATATATATGATACAATTGGGATCTGTTGTATCTGTAATTTAAATGTTTTTAGTTGTACAAGTAAAATTGTGATTGCTTCTAACAGTTGAAATAGAGACAAATCTTTATGCACAATTTAAATAGGTAATGGTTTCTTTTATATCATTGTTGCTTTTTCCAATATATCAAGTTTATTTGTGTTAACAAAATTTTGAGTTAATGATATTATTCTAGTCTGTGACTCCGCTATTATCCTTATTTGCTTAGAATTAATCATTTCAGACACTAGGGGATTTGGTATTATTGTTTGGAACAATCATATCTGTTAATTTTTAGAGTTTTCCAATTTTAAGAAAAAGAAAAAGTGCTTATTAGAACCACAAATTATTTTCCTCAACATGCTTCCATGTTAGTTTCCTCCCACTCTCTTGTGTGTATTTATCAGCTAGACAAAATACTTGCCACCAAAGCCGACTCAATACATTTTAAAGCCTAAGGTAACGATATAAAGTAGGAAGTGAAGAATTATTAGCTTTTTCCGATATCCCAATGGTGGTACTCGTTGAACACTTCTTTGTGAAGCCATCAATTTGATATGTATGTTTTTAACAACTTTAGCCTCAATTAAATTGGTTTCTTTGTACTAATACTAAGATGATCGTGTCAAAATTATGAAATATTTAGCATGTTAAATGCCTTTTGTAGGGGCGCAATTTGGGTCCTTGGTCCAAGTTGTAAATGAATTCAGACCCAAAAAACCCAATACAATGAATTTGTAGAGAGTGGGTTGTAAAACTAGGTTTTAATGAATTAGACAATAAGCAAAGTGGATTCAGATGACAAGAAAATGCATATAGAATAGTTTAATCTAAAGAAAACTGTCCTCGGCACAGTCCGAGGAGATCAGTTCTTATATATTTTTCTCAAATTTGATTACAAGATCAGTTCTTGATTGCTACAGTGTTTTTCTTTCTATTTCTCAATCCCCTTTTCATCAGGGGTCTCTTACATTATATATCTCTCTTTGAATGATCTTGGCCCTCCACTTGTCGTTCGTCCAAGCCACTACTTGAGTGCTTGTCCCATCGGACACCCTCACAGGCCCTCTATGAGTTGGGGTAACCAAGGCAGCACTGTTCAGGGGTCTTCTCCACATAAATGCGGTCAGAGAGTTAGCTGCAGAGCATTCAATGTGGTAGTAACAGCTTTTCTTTTAGATATTTCTCAACTTCCATTTTGTTCTGTACGTTCACAATGCATATCCTTATCAACAGAACTTCCTGGAACGCCACTCTTGATAATAGAACTCACCTTCTGACCCCTTCTTTGTTTAGCTGAGGAGATACTCCTCCTTGGCCTACCTCCCCCAGCCTTTACAGTCATAGCTTGCTTGTGAATTTCAGAGTCTTACTCTTTCCTTACTGTTGATCTATTCTCAGGCCACTGTACCTCCTTGGACTAGGCCCATGACCCAATATATATCTGGGCCTGCGTCCCTACACCTTTCATGCAAAATATGGCCACATTGCTACGAAGATTTTTAATATTCAATAGAAATGATACAAATTAGCGTATTTTAAATATAAGTTAAAAAATATAAAAAACTTGTGAATTCTAAATTGTATCATTTTTATTGAATACCTTAAACAAATTCATTTCCAATCCCACTCAAGTTCATGGTTTGCAATAATAGGGCCCAATCTAGGGATGCCTCTACACATTTAGGCATAAGGCAACAACTTATAGTGTTCTATTTCTTATTTTTAAATATTAATTGAATAATATTTATGATTTAATATTTTTTTCATTTAAAAGCTCATTTTTCTTGTTTTTTGAGGTGCAAGATTACTACTAATTATGTTTTTGAGTTCAAGTTCCACTAAAATTTTCTTTTCAATTGGTAATTTCGCTAATTAATCTTTCTTGTGACATAGTTAATTTTAAATATGATTTTATCAATTTTAATTTTGGATAACCACTTTTGTAGACATAAAATTAAATTGTATTGTTAGTTAATATTTTAAAAGCAATACATGTATTAGTAAGAAAAATCTAGCATTTTTATATAATTTAATACATTAATTGGACTATTTTCATCTATTTATATAAAATGTATTTTAAAACTTTTAATTTAAAAATAAATATAAAAAATAAGTATCTAAATAAAATATCATGTTTGAAATGGTCCCTTGTCTGTCTTGGCAATGTTAGATTTCAGGTATTGAACAATGGGTTTCAATAATGAATTTCTCTGGAAAACTATTACTTCTAATTTTAATTTTGATAGAAAGAGAAAAGAAGAGTAAAATTTTGGAGAGATTGAAAATTTTTACACTTTTGAAAAAGTATAATATATTTTTGAAAATAATTTTCATTCATTAATTGTTAGGCCTTAATTAAATTATAAGACAAGTAGACAAAACATTCTATTAGCCAATAGAAGAGCTCTTCTTTTTTTTTTTTGGCTAAGTGAGGTCTTACTTACTTTATTATTAGACGAAAACACAATTTTGGTCCCTACATTTTGGGGTCACAATCAATTTGGTCCCTACATTTTAGTAACAGTCAATTTGATCTTATTATTTTCAACTTACAGTCAAATTAGTCCTTACTGTTAACTCACTAATGGAAAATACCTATGTGGCAAATGGTGTACATATTTGGCGCACATGTGGCTAATAAAATATTAAAATAATATTTAATTGCTACTTAAAAAGCCATATCAGCAATTTTTAAGAATAAAAAAAATCCACATTAGAAATTTTTTTTTTGAAAGGATTACCTTTAAAAAAAAAATTATCAAACTTTTCTTGGACTATCTTTTTAGCCAAACAAAGCAACTAGAAACACAAAAATCAAGCTAAACCCAGAAAATACATTCATTATCTCACAATAATACTTATCATTATCACTTACTGACCCTTTGAATATGTATTCAGAAACACAAAAGTAGCAAATCCCATGCCACATGAACTCGAACAATCATACAGTACTCAACAACTGCTCCTCATTTTACACTAACACAATCAATTGATTAATTCAAAATTCATAAACATAAGGTTATTATTAAATAATTGTTCCTTACTTATACCGACAATAACAATTTCAAATTAAATTTTTTTTTTTAAAAGACTAAAACCCTAGAAACTTTGAAATCCTAAATTGTTATTTGACAACCATCGCCGACCCCAACAACCAAGAAAGTACAAGAAAAGCTGGATGGCTTTAAAAAAAAAACTCATCCTACAATTTTTTTTTCCTCTCTGATGTTAATTTTTTTTATTCATAAAGTTGCTGATGTGGCTTTTTTTAAGTAGCAATTAAATAATTTTTTAATATTTTATTAGCCACATGTGCACCAATGATGCACACCGTTTACCACGTAGGCATTTTCCGTTAGAGACCAATTTGATTGCAAGTTAAAAATAACAGAGATAAAATTAACTGTCACCAAAATATAAAAACCAAATTGATTATGATCCCAAAATATAAGGACCAAAATAGTGTTTCTGCATTTATTATTAATATTATTTTGCAATATTTTATTGAAACATTTTTTGCAATACTATAAAACAAATAAATATATATATAATATATTCTATCTTAGGGGCCTTCTTCCATTTGGCTAAGTTGAGCTGCCCTCTGCTTGCCAACAAAGGCTCTTCAAGTGTCTTCTAGAGTTGGATGACAATTGCTTTTCCTTATAGAGAGTTTCTAGAGAAAGCCATTTTATTGGAGGAAAAATATGGGCATACAAATAAAAATCTTCATACATGGAATGAAGAAATTAAAGTTGACACGAGAAGGGAATTAGTAGATCAATTCTTTTTGGTAGGATATGAAGCCATATTGTTGATACCACAAAGCCCCTCTGGTTTTCCAGTGTTTCTCTTCATCCTTATGTACCCTTTCTCCCCCCACTTAGGTCCCCATGAATTCTTCACGATGATGTAATCTGACCCCTTCAATGAACCATATCCAACAGCTGTTACTCCATGATCTATCTCAGTTCCACAATGCCCATTGAATATTCCCTGCCAAGCCAACAAAACCATGCATAATTTGGGAAAGCAAGTTGTAGGCATAGAAATGTGTATGGATATAATTGTGTGAATGAGAGGATATATATTAGAGTGATGTTAGGGATGTCAGGTTTTCCTATATATGCAAATCATACATGTGTCATTAAAAAAAAAAAATTGGACATTGAATTGACATTAATCGCATTCATTTTCACATAATTTTTTTTTTTTTTTTTCAGGTAAAAAAGTGATAGTGGCTTGAACATTTTCCCTATATATTATTTCCAGCTTACCCCGCTATAAAATTGGAAATCTCGACCGGAGGCCTCGATAGCTACACTGAGAGGCTGATGAGCAAGTGCCTTCAAAAGACTTTCTTCATCATTTTGTGGCACATCTTGATAACCACTAATTTTCACTACCTCCATTTCTTCCTAAAGACAGATAAACATGTGCAATCAATAATTCTATTATAAGAGTTTGTTAACGGCTGAATTTGGTATAGAACAAATTAAGCTAATTACTGTAATTTACCTTCTGCTCTTCACAGCTTCCTTCATCCATTAAATATGGATAGTCTTCCTCCTTATGCAATCCACCATTGGAGACAATGAATTGGAATGCATAATCCATCAAACCCCCATTGCAGCCATTATTGAAAATTCTATCACAATCAATTAGCTGTTGCTCGGACAATGAAGTTAAATTTCCAGTGACTATCTGGTTGATGCCCTCGACAGCTGCTACAGTTGAAAATGCCCAACAACTACCTGCATGCTCATCATATCATCATCTATACTCACTACATGATCAACAAAAAAACACTAGCTAACCACATACACATGCATAGTCATGTATATATGCATGCAAAAGGCACAGTACACACAAACATAGAGGATATAGTAGGATCCACGCTATGAAATGAAGATCCATATATCCGATACATGATATAATTATTGCGAGAGAGAGAGAGAGAGAGTTACATACCACATGAACCTTGGTTCTTGACTGGAGTAACAGCTCCTTTGTTTCTCCAATCCACAGACTTGGGCAGATCCACCACATCTCTATAACTGAAATCTCTAGAGGACCCTCTTGTTTCTGGCAAAGCAGGTTTCAATCCTAGATACTTTTTCTTGAACTCCTCATGGCTTAAGTCTGCAAACTCATTCAACCCAAGCCAGTAGCTACTAATCTCTTTGTTCCTCTCATCAATGTGTTTCAAGTTGTCTTTGAATATCTCAAACCTATGCAACTTCTCTTCAATGCTCCTGTAAGTTTTGCCATGTTTTGACACCCATGATTCAAATAGCTCTATGATTTTATCCATGCAAGTCAAGTGTTCCGGTGAATAACCCACAATCGAAAAATCATGAGCCAGAGCACAACATGCAAAGAGAGACACAGAAAATAAGGCCAGAAAGGAGATCTTAGAATGTGAAGAGAAAGCCATTTGTGCTTAAGAATTCAATACCGACAGAAAGAGGTAAAGAGGAATGGATGAGTGAATGTGAGGAAGGAGATTTGCAAGTTATTTATATATAGTCATGGTTTCATGGGTTGCTTTCAAGTGAAGTAGTAAAATATATTGTTAGCATACGGAGTCTTCACGGTTGGTTTTTTTGGCAGGCTTTTGTTCCAAGCATGCTCATTTGCTGAAGATTAAGAGTTGCATGCTTGAGCAGCTAAGCTTGACCACGCCATCGCCAGCCACTCTTGAGTCAGTAAGAGAGAGCAACTTTTTACCTTATGTAACTTGATTCCCTCACCACTATCTATAAATATAATTCATTTTTTTTTTTTTAGCATAAAATTTTAATTTTTAATAATTCATTTATTTGTTATTTGATTTATAAAAATTGTAAAATGCATTTCAAAAGTTGTGTATTTGTCTCCATATTTTTTTTTTTTTTTGTTTAGTTAACTTTATTATTTTTTTAGAAAATTAAATATTATTTATGTTTTAATTAATTACAAAATCATCTTTTAAAACCATGGATTTTAAAGGTTATTTAATATACAAATTTGTTACCAATGTGTTTTTTTTTTTTTTTTTTATAACTTTGTTATAACAAAAGTAGAATCTTATGATGTATGTCTGATCCAACCCTTCGACGATCCTATAATATTCACAAAATCGAATCCCAATCTTAACAACCATGTAGACAAATATAGATCAAAGCCTATATAATATTATAATTTGATAAAACTTAAATACAATTAGTTTATTAGGTGTTGTACTTTTACTTTTGCATTGACCAATAAACTACAAGGTTGAATGTAACTAATATTTACAAAAGGTAGTCCTGCTTTATTGCTTAATAATATGTTATATGGTTGAATTCAATAATGGAAAACCTACCTACAATGCTTAAAAGAATTGTACTTAAATTTTATCTTTATACTTTTTATAATAAAAAAATTGAATTATGGTATTTTGACTATTTTCTCATTCAATGATTCAATGTTTCTGAACGAAGCAATGCTCCCATATTCCCATTTTAAGACACAAAGACCATATGTCTGCTTTAAGTTGGAATCCACAATTTCACCTTCTGAGCAAAGTTAATGAGCGTAGCAAGTTTGTGTGGTTGGAGGTCTACATAAACCTTCCTGATTATTTTTTGAGTGATGTGAAGGATTCTAATATTTTTTTAACTAATACTAATTAAATTTATTATCACGTTAACTCTTTAAGTTTTTATAATAAAATTGATTGTAACTTTTTATAATTTTTTTTTATACCAATTTATAGATTAAGTTTGTGGTATTTTTCCATATGTAGGGAACTTCTATTGCACTACGTACCTCCTTTATTCTTCAAAGGAATACACGAAATGCATTGTCACAAGTCTTTAACTCATAACTAATTTGCTTCTCCTTGTAGCTGCCATTCAAGTCTACAGAGAGCTACTGTTCAACCAAGGTATAGTTCCATATATTGTATTCAACTTCTTTTCCACTTTGCCCATGCATTTGAGATTAATTAAAGAAGATGCATTCACCCAAATAAGATTTAAAGTCAGAACAAAGCAAAGCTCCTTTTTATTAACCTACTGAATCCTGTGTTACTGATATGGTGCAGTTCGAGGAACCCCCTCTTCTATACCAAAGCTTATCTATACATCAATAAAAGTGACTTACCGCTTTACTCAAAAAAAAAAAAAAAAACCCTATCAATTTCTTTGCATTAACAAGGCAAGTTGTCAGTGAATATTATCCATTGTGAATATTATCATTGATTGCTTGAATTATTATTGCTTTTAGCTTTCCATCTCACAGTCCTACCTTAAAACCAAATCTCAAGCATGACTCAATCAGCAAGTCAGTTTGGCAAAACAAGCAAAACGAAGGTCGAAGCCTCAAAATTCGCAGATGTAATTAATCAAAAATGTTTTACAGATGAAGCTTGTCAAATCATATACCAACACTTGAGTAAACTTGTCATTGTAATTTTACAAAAAAAGTCGAAGCAAACACTGGAATCCAGAATGTTCGATTACTGATCTTGAATTAATCGTAACTTTAAAGTAAAGGTATATCATTGATTTCATGATAATCTGTTCAAAATCATCATAGAGGAGAGGTGAGGCGAAGGATGAGAGCCTATACACTGCAGAGCTGGTATGGAGTTATCTTTGCTTCCCAACAGCATGTAGATATACAGAGACCATTACAACGCTGGAAGCAAGAGAGATAAAGTAATTAAACATAACTACCATCATGCTTTCTATTTTTGTTATAAACAAGTAATGATGGTGGCATAATTCATCAATCCCAACATTATATAAATGCATGCCAGAACAACAGAAAAATGACCAGGTTGTTCATAATATGATTAAAGAATATATAGGGGGGAGATGAACCATGTAACCAGAAGTAACTTACATTGTGCCAAGGATGAAGGCAAGTGAAAGATTAAAGCCAAATAAATAGAAAGAAACAAATGCTGTGAAAAGCATTGCCACTGAAGTAGAATACACCTGCACAACATGGGGAAGCTAATTAAAATGGGAACTTCAATCACAAAGTGAAGAAAATGTTTGCAGCAGGATGGTAACGTATGCTTCTCTTCTTGAGTAATGCAATTAAAAATGACTAAGCAATTATAAAGACCAATTTAACTGCATTAAGTGCTAGAAATATTTTAACATATTTATAAGTAAATATTAATTAAATAATCACAAAGAGTGCTACCTAATGTACACAAGGGGTATACAACAGGTACACAATTAAATATGTAAAGTACGATGCAGTAAATCAGCAAAGAAGCATGGGCAGATGCCTTTCCCTTTTATGGGCCAAACAATAACTGGCGATTGCAAAAGAAATCTTGCCATGATATGCCAAGGAATAGTTCCAGGAAATTATATAAATTCATTTAAATGCATTTCTGTTAATGTCTCACAAGATTCAAGGTCATATTTCCATAACTTACCTTCACAATGTTGTCAGCGTACTTCATTACCATAGATACAGCGAGGCCACTGCACAAGAGACAATTTAAACAGATTGTATTAAAGGACAATAGGAGAGGTGACAAACAAATATGGATAATTTTTTGAGGATGAAGATATTTTGCACAGATTTTAGTATCATATAAATATTACATACCCTGAGATGGGGTGGGTGTGGGTGTGGGTGTGTGGGTGTGTGAAAGAGAGAGAGAGAGAGAGCAATTAGTTGTGCTAAAGAATGAAACCCTAAGCATGATATAGAAACAAGTCACTAAGAAAGTAAGAATTGCAAAAGAGAACTTTATGTGCAAATAGGGGGCCCTTGTTACATATTTGGTAATTTACTTCTATTTTATCTCATTATAATTTATATATGATAGTAGAATTGAACTCCTACTTTTGCCTCTCTTCAGATTGAGTGAAACCATCACTTTATACATTTCTGAGACAAATGCAAAGGGCAAACCAAGAAGCCACAAAGTAGGATTTCAATCAGTCTATGGGCAATTGGATTTTCAAGACAGCCTAACAAGATTTTATTTATTTAATTATTGACATTTGATAGAAAATTCTATCTTGACCAGAGATAATAGCACATGACAATATTTAAAATCATAAAAGTATAACCTTGCACCCTTCTAACATGTGCTGAAATATTGATATATAATGTCAATTAACTTATATAATATTCCCTAGAATCACAAATTGAAGTTGTATAGAATAACTATTAAAAAAACCTTACTAAATCACGAGGGATTCCTTATGACTGGGAGTGAGAAATTTACGAAAAAGCAAAAGCTAAAGCATGCAAATAAGCTTCATTTTATGAAGCCAAATAAGATAATAGAGATACCTTAGTGCGTGGTTGAGAATCATGAGAACTGTAATAAATGAGTATCCATAAAAGAATCCCCTGAACAAAAGAAATAATAACTTCTATATTAAAACTTCTTCAATTCTAATCAGAAAAGAAGAATATCCCACTTATAAGGCAGTAAAGAATCTTTTAAATAATGACTTCACTAGGGGAAATGGAGAGAATAGACCAATGGTAAGAGGCGAATTAGAAACAGAGAAATGCTAGAATTACTTGTTCATCACCGCATCAAAATCTTGGGTCACTATAGCTACAGCATTGAACACCATACCAAAGACGTATAACCAGAAGTTTTGCACATTTATGTTTCTTGAAGGTCGCTTTTTCATTATAGCCTGTAAAAATCATAAACAAGATAATTAACAGAACAGTTATCTAGATCACTCTAATGAGAGTTTTCACTTTTTTAACTCAGTGGATCACTAAAAAACTTCAATCAGTTATACAAAATCCATCAATTAACAAAATTCCACCCAATCATTGATAAAGTTATGTTGGGTTAGGATTCAAACAATAAATGACTAAATGACCAACATGAATTGTAGTTCTGAAGAACTAGAGTGCAAACTGTGTACTTAAAAAACTCACCTCAGTGTACACTCCTGCAAAACCACTTAAGAGTGCCATGACCTGCAAAGAAATCACCCACATTATGATAACAAGAACCTTAAGCTATAAAATGCTTTCCTTTGGTTTTTCTTTTTTCTTCACTGTTGTATTAAGAGTGTCAAAAATTTTGGTTAACTCACAATGGCCATCACCCAACCTTGAACAGGAGTTTGAAATACATCATCAGAACTGCAAAAACAATGTCATTTTCTAAGGCACAGACAATAAGTTCAAAGTAGACAAAAATTGAATTTCAAGAAATGATAATATAGTTAGAAACAATGTTCACTAATTCCTACTTCTCAAGTACATGGCTACATGCACCAAGATATCATCACTTCCTAAAAGTGATATAAGATTTAGAAAATAATATTTTCATTCAGTAGTAGACTACATCCTGTCCTGTACCATAGACGTGAAGCACACATCAATCAGTATGGATTGTACATGTGACAATTCCAATAGAATCTTTTTAAGGTCAACATTCCAAAACTCAAAACACAACTGAGTCTGAAACGGTCCATAAATAAGATGTGTGAGCAAACTTACTTTGTTTTTAGCTGAGTTGTACTGCACCCAGCACATAGTAGAATGAAAGCCGCCCATTGAATATTGCTTAACCTGAAAGAATATATAATTGGAACACAAAGCTCAAAAAATATTTGCAGTCCTCATTGGTTTGGCTTAAATTCTTAATTTGTTTAAATTAGCTTTTTTCCTTGATCTTTCACTCTCTATCCTCAGACACATAGCCCAGGAGCAGCTGAATTAGTACATATGTTCATGCTCGTGGATGCTTTTCACATTCCCAATATGTTCTTCAATTTATAAACTAGAAAAAGAAAAAGAAAAAAAGGAACCAATTTAGTTTGATCTCTTTCTCCTATTTGGGCGAACATTCTTAACATTAAATATTTCTAAGAGTATCAATGAGATGACATGTAAACCAAATGAATTATTATGACTCATCCATCTTCATTGTATTTGTTAAGAGGCTTTGCAAACATTTTCCCTGATGAAATGATAAAAAATCCAATGTAAATGATGGCAAGGACTTACTTCTTCTTAAGTATTATTCTATACAAAACGCCAGTACTAATAATATTCAGATTCTTCAGTATTTGATAACCCGGGGCATCCACATGCTCAAGGATGTAGTACTGCAACATAAAAGCGAAGAATACACGTTACTCAAATTTTAGCAAGCAAGAATACTGATGGAATTGTGACACCCAAAAATAAAAACATGATTACCACAACTAACCTGGAGCAGATTTTTGACTAGGTAAAGTAATGCAGGAATGGGGTATACAATAACTTCATCCAATGTTGTACTCAACCTAGTTCAAAGGCAGAACAAGCAACAATAATAATTAGATATGATTGGAATAAGAATGTGAACTTAAAAGAAAAACACAGTTAAATGGGATGAAACAAAATGTGCATTTCATCCTAGATATGGTGAAATCATTCGGTGCACGCTGTGTAATATGCCCTGCTCTCAGGTCAGAGTGAGAGCTCTACATGTGGTTCCTACAGATGGGACCCACCATTATGTGAATTACATCGAGTGCACAGAATAATTTCTCCTGAATATGATAATTTCAACTTAATGAGAGCATTAAATCACAAGTTTTATGAAAACTTAGCATAAAAACAAACAAGGAAAACCTGTTATCTTCAGTAACACCTTCACTTCTCCATATTCTTGCCAAGGCTAAAAGTGATAACCCACATTTCAAAGCCTCCACCTAATTCAATAAAAGAAGAAATAAATCAATACCCATTTCTTTGATCACCTAAAAAGACCTACCAAACTGAAAGTTACACACAAAATGGGGTAAAATTATAATTATGCTTACCATAAAATTAGAAGTGGTAACACTATACTCGTACTTGCCATTTCTCTTAGACCACACAATAAGTATGCCTTGCGAACTAGTAAGAAGTGTCAATGCAACTACCACAACGATCCTATAACAAGAACAAACAAAATTATAGAATTTACTTACTAATCTCCCTTAATTACAACATGGGGTTTGATTAGAATTTGAAAAAAAAAAAAAAAGAACTCATACTTGAGCTTCCATTTGGACCAGTCAACGGTGGTACCTCCCAAGGTGGGCACATTAGTCACTGAAAGAGGTTTCCGGCTTTCTATGTCATCTCCACCACCATTTCCATCTTCATCCTAAAAAAAGAAAAAAAGTGTTACAAAATTGATGGGTATATAGGATATGAGTGAAATAGAGGGAAAGAAAGGTACCTGATCTTTGAGTTTTCTGTATTCCATGTCTTCAGAAATCTCTGTGTGTGTGTGTGTGTCTCAGATTCTGCTATGAATTCGCTTTCTTTTTACATTGACAGATCTGATGTTAATGGATAAGGCGCGTTTTCAGAATCAGAAGAAAACGAGATACAACATGCGATTTTCAGGAAAAACGGGGTTTCGAGGGAGTCGCTGTTTTAAAATCGTAGTAGCTCCGACTGATCTTTTTTTTTTCATGAAAACGTCGGTTTAAAACTCAATCATGTTTTTGCAACACAGATTTGTTTTTTTTTTTTTTGGGGGTTTCAATACCTAAAATACCCTCGACCCTCAGGTAATTTGGATTTTTTTTTTTTTTTAAAATAACAATCATTTTCAAACCATTTCAATAGTTAACATGTTTTCAAAACTATTTAGAAAATTAACATCTCAAGTTATACATGCTCGATTTTGGATTGCTAAATTGAGTCCATTGAACTCGATTTCAACATTTTGTCATATGAAACTTGAGTTCATATGACTCGATTTCTTCAACAAACTACATCAATGCCTTCAAAGAAAGAATAGAAGCACCAGAAAAATTCTCCCAGAATTAACAAGCTTAAGAGAACCCAAATGGTTGTCTCACCTGAAAACCAAATTTGTTCATTCCCACAGCTCTGAGATAGTTTGCATTCTGCAAGCCTTCATCTGTGGGGTTGAAATCAAATCCAAACCGCTCTGATGTTGAAATCAAAACATCTGTGGGGTTGTATTTTGATTTGGGGATGTTTTTTCTGATTTTTGGGTTTGGGTTTTTGAGAAATGGGTTTGGGTTTTTCTTCGTGGGGTTGGTTGCATATTCTTCTTCTTCTTCTTCTTTGTGGATTTGCTTCTTCTTCTTCTTCTTCGTGGAATTGGGTCTCCATGGGTCTGCTGAAGAAATCAAGTTCAAGGGACTCGATTTAGTGTACTAAAATCGAGTATATAGAACTCGAGATATTAGTTTTCTAAATAATTTTAAAAACGTGTTAACTAACAAAATTGTCTAAAAATTGGTGTTAGTTTGAAAAAAAATCCCGAGTAATTTGCTAAAGTGAGTTTTAGGATATGTTTGGTTGGAAGTGAAATAGGGTGGATGGAAAATAATGGAGAGAAAATAGAAGTGGGTGTTGTTTGGTAAGGAGAGAAGGGATTTTTTTTCTTTCAAAATAACATCATTTTTCTCACAATTTCATTAGTTAGCATTGTTTGAAAACTATTTAGGGAACTAACATCTCAAGTTTGTAAGACTCAAATTCACTGTAGCAAATCAAGTGCAAGAGGGTCAAGTTGGATGGAACTCGAGTTTTAGAAACTCGATTTCATTGCTCTGTTTCTACCTTTTCCTTCGTTCTTTCATTCTCTAGAGGCTCCCTTTCTCCAAACCAAATCAAGAACGCACAAAGACCATTTCTCCAGACCAAATCAAGAACAAACCCACAAAGACCAAATCAAGAACAACCTCAAGAACCCAAAAACAAACCCACAAACACCCACCTATGTCAGAAACCACACCCACTTTAGGAACAAACCCACAAATCACAAAAATGGTTTTGGTTCGGGTTGAAAGAGATGAGCTTGAGATCAGACCACCGCCAATGGTGGCGATGGTTGAAGGAAGAGCCAAAGAGCTCAGCCACAGAAGTTCAGAGAGTAGAGGAGTGGATTCGTTGTTTTTGATTGATATGGGTTTGTTGTTTCTTTCTTCTTTGTTGATTTGCCTTCTTCTTTGTGATCTGCCTCCTTCTTCTTAGTGAATTTGTGGAACTCGAGTCTTAGAGACTCGATTTCCACATTGATTTTTATAAAAATCGAGAATTTGATAGTTGATTTGCTACAGTAAACTCGAGTCTAACACACTCGAGATGTTAGTTTCCAAAATAATTTGAAAACGATGCTAACTAACAAAATTGTTTGAAAATGGGTGTTATTTTGAAAAAGAATGAAGAGAGAAGGAGAGAAAAATTTTGGGTGGGGCCAAGCACTTTCCACCCGAGCCCACAAAAAAACTCTCTTCGATTTGGAGAGAAAACATTGGAGAAAAGTCAATTTATATAAATTACATTTTCTATCTTCCCACTTTTCTCTTCAACCAAATAAAAGACTTTTCCACATTCCCATTTTTCCACCCCTCTAACCATACATATACGAGGAAAAACTAAATTTTTTCTATACTTTCAATTTCTATAAAAATAAAAATGAGGAGGGAAAACTTTTTAAATGTGTTTGGTTGGAGGAGAGAGAAAAATGATGATAACACCTAGGTGTTTTCTCATAGGCCCACCAAAAAGTTTTCTGTTTAAAATATGGAGAAAACTTCATGGGAAAATTGGATGGTTAATGACAAAAATGGCTTGTACATTGCTCTTTTTTTTTCTTTTTTCTTTTTTTTTTCAATTCCAGCTATAATAAATGTTTGCCTTTTGTTCTCATCCTTTTTTTTTTTTCTTTTGCTTTCCACTTGACATTGCCTCTTCTTTTTCTTTTTTCTTTTTTGGGCTGAGTGTGATAGTCTTTGTTTTGTTTTTCTTTTTTCTTTTCTTTTTTGTTTAGACTTTTTTTTTTAGGACATGATTTTTATTTTTTAATAAATTTGGATGATTGTATTTTTTTTGTCACTTTTTTGCTTTAATTGGGCATTACTTTTTAACAAGGGTATATAAATAAAGTTATACAAACTCAATTTTTTCATCCTCCACTTTTTCACCCCAACCAAATAAAAATGAGAGAAATTAAAATCTTTTTTATGCTCCCACTTTTTCATCTTCCCACCATTTTCTATTCTTCCACTTTTTCACCCCTCTAACCAAACAAAGCTTAATAACAAATTTATGAGCCTGTAAATTCCTCACCCATGTCTGACTCTCAAGCGCTACAAGAGTGAGTTCAATTGTGAACTCAGCAATCTCTCTCTCTCTCTCTCTCTCTCTCTCTCTCTCTCTCTCTCTCTCTCTCTCTCTCTCTCTCTCTCTCTCTCTCTGAGATACTAGCACTTGGGAAAGGGAAAGTCTTTAGCTTTGTAGTTGGGTTCGTATTAAAAAAAAAAATCTCTGTAGTGGGACACTGGGGAAGTGATGCTTTACTGTGTTATAACCTGTTTAGCAAATTTATTAACATTTAAAATGATAGTATAGCCTTAACATCACAATTTAAAGTGCTTTTTGGTAATTTGCAAACACAACAAAAATTTTAGAGTTTTCTAACAGCAATTTTTATAAGTTTTTTACCAATGGTTTAGTTGTGATTCTTAAAATTGTGTTTTCAAATGGACCCAAAGTGCAACTCAATTCAATAATAATATTTTTCTATATGCTTTATTACTCTTTAGTTTTTAAAAAATATCGAATTTAAAAGAAGCTTCTAAAAAAATATATCAAATTTAAAAAATATATATAATAAAGTGTTTTGAAGTAATTTAATAAGTATCTCTTAATATTTCCAATAAATGTACCAAAGATTCAAAAAAAAAAATTCTTAATAAAAAATAATTATACTTAATAGAGTTCTCTTCAAGCTCCCTTCGAATATAACAAGTTAGGTTAAGGGCGGACATAGTTTTGTCCACCCCACCTCCACCTTTGCCCAATCCTTTAAAAAAAAAAAATTCAAGCGTTGTTTAGTCAAATCTTAAGCGCCCCATTAAACACAACATTGCAAACCTTGTAATCACAATCGTATTAATGACTTAAAAGGTTAATTCAAATTAAGTACTACATAGAAAAATATTGAGTACTATGGGAGGGAAGAATCCGAACACAACATAGAGCCCATGGGCCCAGTTCGAGCATGGGCAAAGGCCCATTCGTGTACTAATCCAAACCCAACACGTGGACTAAAGTCCAAGGAGGGAAGACATAGAGACCACACTAATCCAAACCTAACATGTGGACTAAGGTCCAGGGATGGGAAACGGACCTACCCATCGTCCAAGGAGACCGAGGAACGAATGCACCTTGAGAATGCCTTAGTTGGACACCTGCACTAAAAGGCTAGGCACCGTGGAAGACATTAGAGACGTGCAAGTAAAGAAGAGAGGAAATATCTGGGAAAGGTAGCCATCACCTCCACATTTAATATATTGCACTAACTTAGCCGGTCGCATTAATGAGGAAAAGACACCTGAATAGTAGTTTCACAGCTCACAACACTCTCTACCACCTCCAGCAAGGTCCTGATGGGACAAGCATCCCAATTGCTACCCAGAGAGGTACAGGTGGAGGGCTCAGATGCATTAGGAGGGACTATATAAAGGAAGGGAATCCTTCCAGGAAAGGGGTTGGAAGATAGAACTTGAATTAGAGAGAAAAAAGTATCAACTTTCACCAAGACTTGAACAAAAAATATTTGAACATTACCTTCTCGAACAAGCCCAAGGAAGAATTTTATACTTGTTCTGTGTTTCTCTCTATCATATTACGAGGCTCAATTCCATTAATTTTATATCTAGATCATATAGAGTATTATAGTTGACCTAGCAAGCCCATTCACTTATAAATTAATTGTGTTGGGCCAGAGATACCTAGCACCACTATTCTAAGTGGGTCTAGGGCTGTTTTTGAGCTCTTACAATCACTATATTTAAATATGTAATACTTCCTCTGTCCTAGTTTGTTTGTCCTCTATTTTATTTTGGGATGTCCCAAAATATTGTCATGTTTCTAAAAATAAAAGTCATTAATTTACTAATATTCCTATTGTACCCCTAAGTTATTTTCAAAACTATTTGAAAAGAAAACTAACAAATATTTAAAAAATCAATCTAATTAGGGCATCTTTTTAGTTGCCTCATTAAGAATAACTCTTAAAAAAAAAACTGATAAATTTATTTAAAGATAGTTTTGTAAACTTATACATTTTTATAAGACAGACAAGATAATAAAATGATGTTCTCTTAAAGTTTAACTTTTCAAACAGGACAAACAAATTGAGATGGAGGGAGTAGTAAATAAGGGTACAAAAATTAAGGATGATTAGGTTTTACCTACAAGTGGCAATTTCTATTCAACTAAATAAGTCAACCTGAACATGACCCCTTTATTAACGATTTTAAAACCTATCAACCCTAACAATCAAACAAGCGACACAATTTGCGTAACCCTTTTAACAAATAGGCCATATTGCCTTGTTGGTGAAACAAATATGACTTGTTTCTCTAGGATTTAAAAAAAATAAAAAATAAAAGAAAGAAGAAGAAAAGCTTATACTAGTTAACTTGATGATGTGGCAATGATGAGCACAACCTCAGTCCTTAACCCGACCCAGTAAGAAACCTTGAAACCAAGCCAGAGAATAGATGGTTTTATTTGGATATATTAACTATCAAGTAAGGCTGAGCAAACTTGAACAACTATTTTGTGAATCAATCGTAGAGATTAAGAATGGTTTAACGGGATGTAATTTTCTAAAATATATGCTTTAATTCAAATTATACCTACTACCATAAATTAAGGAATATGATAAGCCTCTAGGCTCCATATAATATATAAAGGATCTCATGGCATCAACAAAAGTAAGTATTCCAGCAACTAAGTTGAGTTTGGATAGAGGAAAGTTTCTCTGCAACTAAGAAAGTTCCCCTTACTCTTCTTAGGCAGTAGAATAGCCGTACCTTCTACGAAGGCTCTTTGTTTCTCCCCGCACTAACAGTGTTAGTTCGGTGGCTAGTTGGGTTTTCTTCAAGGGAATAGGGAAACACTTTTTTCTTCTTTAATTTTTCTACTGCCTAGAATAATTCTAGAATAATTTGAGATAATGGAGGAATTATCACAGAGTTGGATGAAACTATCATTATCGGAGAGAGAAGGACCGGGATGTCAATTAGAAGAAGAATTCATCTCGAACGAACATATCATTGCAGCTAAGTTTCTCACAAAAAGGGCTCTTAACACTGAGGCCATTGCAAAAACGTTCACTCCACTATGGCGTTCAAGAAATGGTTTCAAGATTAAAAATTTGGGAGATCATGTGGTACTGTTCATTTTTGAAAGCGAAACTGAAGTAGAGAAAGTCCTCAATGCCGAACCATGGTGTTTTGATAAGCACTTGGTAATAATGCAAAAATACGATAAGAGTAGGGCCTTGGAGGAATTGAAATTTGAGAAGACTCGCTTTTGGGTACAAGTCCATGGACTTCCCTATAAGTTTATGAATACTAAGGCGGCGGAGAAAATCTGTGAAGTTGTTGGACAAGTGATTCATTCTAATGATCCAACTGAAACGGAGGGAAGTAATTTCATGAGAATCCGTGTGGAGATGGACATATCACTACCTCTTTGTCGTGGTAGAGTGGTGTCTATGGAGAATGGTAAGAAATCCTGGGTAACTTTTAAATACGAGCGCCTTCCCAACATTTGCTATTGGTGTAGTAGAATGAATCACACAGACCGTGATTGTGGAATTTGGCTAGATAGCGATGGTAGCTTAGAAGAAACACAAAAGCAATTCAGGCCATCACTACGTGCTCCACCCTTTTTCCCGTCCAAACGAAATGTGGTGGCTATCCCCGGATTTTTCAGTCAAAAACGAACAGCCCAAAACGTGTAGCCAACAGAAGCCAGGCCAAAGGAAGGGGGCGAACCCAATGCTACTCCACAAGTCAGGGAGGAGCCCACGGTGGTGCAAATTCCGGATCCTAGGGACAAGGAATTGAATGCTCAATTAAAGGAAAAATCCGAGAACATTAATGTCCCTCAATTTTCAGAAAATGGTGAAAGGGATATTAACTCTCAAGACCCCATTAATTTCCCACAATTCTCGGTCCAATTGAATTCAGAAATAATAGAGATTAATGATCCCGAAAAATCTGGCGCCATGAAGTCAGTAACCCCAACGACAAAATTTGGAGTTAATTCAATTTATGGTCCGAGAAAGTCCACCAATAGCATTCAAGGAGGAGAGGCGACCCATACTAAAACTAATGCTAATACTTCTATCTCAAACCCTATGTCACGTGAGGAGTTTGAAGTGGCTAGGGTAACAAAAAAAAACAGGCATGTGGACACGGCTAGACAGGGGTCAGATCACGCAGCAACCAATTCAGGATGCATTCTCAGGTCTAGGCAAATGAAACTTCTCAACAATTGATGATCATTCCGATTTACCTTGTAGTAAGAAACAGGTTTTGAAGAATGATGAAAAAATCTCTATTCAAATGGTGGAGGCTAGTGCTCAGCCCTACCAGGAACAATGAGTTGCCTAGTGTGGAACTGTCGTGGGCTTGGGAACCTACGTACAGAGAAGGAGCTTGGTGTTTTAGTCCAGGCAAAAGATCCCTCTATTATGTTTTTAGCCGAGACATGGTTAGATGAAGCAAGGCTGAAAGATATTAAACGAAAATTGGAGTTTGATCAGGTGTTTGTTGTGACTCGAGAAAATAGGGGAGGAGGTTTGGCGTTGTTTTGGAAAAATACTATTGATGTTACAGTGGAGACTTTCTCAAAAAACCATATTGATTCAATTATTAACAAAGGAAAGGATGGTGCATGGAGATTTACAGGTTTTTATGGGGAACCAGTAACACATTTGAGGCATGAAGCTTGGGCAAAGTTAAGACTTTTAAACTCCCATTTTAACCTCCCTTGGCTTTGTGCAGGAGATTTTAACGAGCTTTTAAGGAGCAATGAAAAACATGGAGGAAGCATGAGATCACAACCCCAAATGCAGCTTTTCCGAGATGTTGTTGACGAATGTGGGTTTCTTGATCTCGGTTTTGTAGGACCTCAATTTACATGGAGCAAGCATTATGCAGCGGGACACTCAGTGTAGGAAAGACTTGATCGGGGATTAGCCAATTATGAGTGGCTCACAAAATTTGCAGGGGCACAAGTTCATCATCTTCATTCGGATTCATCTAATCACCGTCCACTTCTGATCACCCTCACAGAATTGGAGGTGGTTCGTAAGAAGAAAATTTTCAGATTTGAGGAGATGTGGCTGTCCAACAAGGGTTGCTCTGATACAGTTGAAGCCGTATGGCTAACCAATGATTCCGATCACTCCAACAATCAGATCCTTGGGAAAATTGAGAAATGTGGTGTCGAACTCACAAAGTGGAGCCGTGAGAAGTTTGGTAGTGTGAGGAATGAGTTGGAAAAAAAGAGAAGACAATTAGCTGAGGCGGAAAAAATTGCAATGGAGTCGGGATTGAACAATAGGGTGAGGGAATTGAAGAGTGAAATTGAAATTCTCTTGGATAGAGAGAACCGAATGTGGCTGCAACGTCCAAAATTCAATGGGCAGTACAAGGAGACCGTAACACACGGTTTTTTCACAGTAAAGCAACCAACAGGTACCGGAAAAATTTTATTCATAAGCTTAGGAATCCTAATGGGCAATGGAGTGCAAATAGTGAGGAAGTAGCAGATATCATCATCCAATATTACAAAGATCTCTTCACTTCCGCTAATCCCACGTTTCCTGAAGAAGTTTTGCTGACCATTGAAACTCGAGTTAGTGCACAAATGAATGAGAAGCTATCAGCTGATTTCAAGGCTTGGGAAGTACATGAAGCAGTGAAACAGATGGCCCCTCTTAAGGCACCAGGTCCGGATGGAATGCCCCCACTCTTTTTCCAGCACTTTTGGCCTTTGGTTGGTGATGAGGTAACAACCACTATCCTACAATTCCTTAATACAACCATGTTCCCTTGTCATTTGAATCATACTTTCATCTCCCTAATCCCTAAAGTAAAAAACCCGGAATTAGTTTCTGAATTTAGACCTATAAGCCTTTGTAATGTGCTGTATAAGATTTTTTCTAAAGTATTGGCTAATAGGTTGAAGAAAATTTTGCCCAATCTCATAACAGAACATCAAAGTGCCTTTACAAAGAGTCGCCTTATTTCTGATAATGTTTTGGTTGCTTTTGAGAGTCTTCATAGCATGCAGAATCACAAATCCAAAAAGGATGGATATATGACAGTTAAGTTAGACATGAGTAAGGCGTATGACAGAGTGGAATGGTCTTTCTTGCAAGCAGTTATGAGGCGAATGGGGTTTACAGAAAGGTGGATCCAGTTGATGATGGTGGGTGTAAAAACTGTATCCTATTCTGTATTGGTGAATGGTGAGCCCAAAGGAATGATCAAGCCAACCCGAGGAATTAGGCAAGGAGATCCTCTCTCTCCTTTCCTATTCTTGTTGTGCACTGAGGGTTTGCATGGTCTCTTTTCACAAGTAGCCGGCCAAGGAGAAATTCATGGATACTCACTTTGCAAAAATGGTCCCAAACTAACCCATCTTTTCTTTGCAGATGATAGTTTGTTATTTTGCAGATCTACTCCTTAGGAATGTGACAAAGTTTTGGAACTCTTGGATACCTATAGCAAATACTCGGGGCAGTACATCAACAAAAGCAAAACCACCATTTTCTTTAGCAAATCAACTAAGCCAGAGAGAAAGCAATACATCAAAAATGCCCTAGGAGTTCCAGAAATTAGAAGCTATGAAAAGTATTTGGGCCTGCCCTCTTTGATAGGGAGAAGGAAGAAAGCAAGTTTTGAATATATCAAGGAGAGAGTTTGGAAAAAACTTCAAAGATGGGAGGAAAAATTGCTATCTCAAGCCGGGAGGGAAGTGCTCATAAAAGCCGTTGTTCAAGCCATTCCCACGTACACTATGTCTTGCTTCAAACTTCCGGTGGGATTATGTAATGAAATTGAGGGTCTTATTAGAAAATTTTGGTGGGGCCAAAGAGGAGATAGACGCAAGATCCATTGGGTAAAGTGGAGCACTATGTGTAAATCGAAAAAGGAGTTCAAAGACTTGGCTTTGTTCAATGATGCTCTCCTAGTAAAACAGGCTTGGCGGCTCCTTCACAATAAAAACTCACTTTTCTATCGGGTTTTCAAAGCTAAGTTCTTCCCAAATTGCTCTATCTTGGAAGCCTCGAATTCAGCCAAAGGGTCATATGCTTGGCACAGCATATTAAAAGGAAGGGAAGTTTTGAAAAAAGGAGGGAGATGGAGAGTGGGAAATGGCAAGGACATCAGCATTTGGAGTGATGCTTGGCTGCCGTCTACCTCTACACCAAGGGTGAGTAATCCGATGGGGATTGACTTTCTAGAAGTAAAGGTTAATTCCTTGATCAATGCCCAAACACGAAACTAGGATGTGGACTTGCTGCATGCTTTATTCAAGCCAGAAGAGGTCCAATTGATTCGAGGCATCTCACTTGGTGATGTTTCAGCTAGAGATAAAATGGTATGGCCTCATACACAATCTGGAACCTACACGGTTAAATCAGGATATAATTTACTTTCAAAGGAGAAGGAGAATTTAGACCCTCTTAATACAAATCCTGCCCCACCACAGAAACTATGGAAGATCATTTGGAGCCTCTCGGTACCACCAAAAGTCAGAAACTTTTTGTGGAGGGCTGCAAGAAATGCCATCCCTGTTAAAACCAATTTGGTCAAACGACAGGTGCTTCAGGAAGAGATCTGTGATCACTGCAAGGCACATTCAGAGGACGTGATTCATGCCTTGTGGTTGTGCCCTTGTTTCAACGAAGTCTGGGAAACGGATATGTGTTGGAACTTCAGGAACACAGGCCATTGGGATGATTTCCAAAAACTCATACTGCATGTTCATGAGGTCGGGCTTGACTTGGAATTGTTTGCCACGGTTGTTTGGTTGTTATGGCATCGAAGAAACCAAATCAAAGTTAGTAGTAACTCAGCAACTCCGCTCGGTCATATAGCTGCCAATGCTCGACAGCAGTTGCAAGATTACAGCTGGGTGCAACCAGCGAAGTCAGCGACTGAAACGGCAAATCTCCACACAGCAGTGAACTGATCTCCCCCACGAAGTCCATTCCTGAAGATTAACTATGACGGGGCAGTGTTCCGGGACTTAAACAGTGTAGGTTTAGGAGTTGTGGTCCGTGACAGTATGGGAGAGGTGCTTGCCTCACTAGCAAAGAACATTCCTCTTCCTCAGACAGTGGCAGATGTGGAGGTAGCAACTGCAAGAAGAGCCATCATGTTTGCAAGGGAGCTCAGCCTTAGCTCGATAATCTTAGAGGGTGATTCGGAGTCATCAACAGAGCAATTCAAGCAGAGGAGCAGTCCCTAGCCTCCGATGGTAACCTCATTGAGGAGATAAAATTGCATGCAGAATCTTTTCTCAGTTTTAGAATTTCTCATGTTAGAAGAAATAGGAATTCTGTAGCACATAGCCTTGCTAGACATGCTAGACATGTTAGCGGTTTAGTAGTTTGGATGGAGGAGGTTCCATCCCACATTTTACCTGTACTCTTAGCCGACGCCGGCTAACCTTACATATTAATAATAGTCGATTCAATTTGCTTCTCAAAAAAAAAAAAGTTGAGTTTGGATAGCGGTAGGAGTGGTGTTTTGTGCGACTGTGTTTTTTTGGCTGGGTCCCGTGCACGGTTCATGGGACTCGTAAGTACGGAAAAACACAAATCTAACTTTAAACGGAGTCTCACGACACTATTCACACATTTAAAAATTATTTTGCTACAGTGTTTTTAACAATAAGTTTTCAATTTTCAGTAATAAATGGTATCCAAACAAATCCTAATTATATTCTATTGTCCATGGGTGTAAATTAGACCGTATGATCAATTGCATTAACAAATAATAATATAACAAAATTTAACATTCTTATTTTACAATAATGAATTGACGTGGTTTTAAAAATTTTAAGATAAATTTACTCTAAGAATTTTACATAGTCTTAATCCTTATCAGTTTCCTCAAAAAAAAGTTCCCATACTATATATATGACTTAAAATTAATTATAATAAAATGATTTTAGGTGAACAGGATGCAGTTTGGACCCAAGCTAAATCCTTAAATATTGTAGAATATACAATTGACTTTTTTATTTTTTATTTTTTTTTTGAGAAAAAGGCTCGGCATTTTATTAAGAAAGGCCGTCTAAATCAGCCTGTAATACAGATAGAACGTCTAGTGGAACATCTTCCATCCAAACTAACAAATGAGGGTTCAAAATCTCAGTTTATATCAACTTCTATAGTAGCTCTAATTCATTGTTGTAAGAATAAAGTTGTATTTTCAAAATTTGAAGGATAAAATTTTATGGATGAAAATATATTTCAGGAAAAAGAAGACTGTGTGGGTTTGGATTCAACGTTTCCGCTGAATCCTGCGTCGCATTTTCCTCTTTATTTATTTATTTTTTTTTTTTTTTGCTTTCACGCGTTTAAGGGAGAGACAAAATTTACTGTTCATGAGAAAAAACATTGTTCACGTACTGTTTATGTACTGTTCACGCACTGTTCACGGATCCCACGACACTATTCACACATTTAAAAAATATTTTGCAACAGTGTTTTTAGTTTTGAGTTTCAGCAACAATAAGTTCAATCCAAACAGACCCTATAAAAAATATTGGGCCGGTATTTGCATACTAGATCACCTACTACAGTTTAAAATGGACCTGTAACAACTTTCTTGTCCACTGACCAAGATGATGGACCAGTGTTTACATCTCTGTGACTCTGTTTATGACTATATTCTCATTTCCAACCACTTCCCATTTTATCACTGCTTTTGGCTGTTCTCTGAACTATCTCTCGTCCTTGAGAATCTACTTTAGTTATAGTGACGGTGAGGCTATTAAACAAAGTCACAAGCCTGCCATTGAAATGTCTCTGCCACTTAATTATATACGTACCAACCCTTCTTATTACTGTGACTTGTTATATCAGTGTCAGTGGCAGTGTGTTGTGACCTGTTTTATCATTTCAAAGAGAGAGAGAGAAAAGAGAGACAAGGAATCCTTTCTCTTTATATAGGGACGAAGAGTTATCACTAGTGCATGCATTCAGTGGTAAAATGGAGGAGCGTGCCCAAGACTTCTTTGTTCTCCACTAAGCTAAGATACTTCTCGAGTTTTTACTTTTTAGTCTTATAACACAAAGTTGTACTTTTTTTTGGAACCCCATTTGGTAGCTTTGTTCTAAGTAACCTGGTTTAAATGTTGTGAAAAATAAAAATACGTGTGGATGAAAAAGTGTTGTGGAAATACGTGTTCTGTTGTTTAAACAACGAAAATTGTTGTTTAAATAACACAACCAAACAAGCGTGTTTTGGGAAATCATGTTTTCTGGGATTTACTTAAATTTTTTGGCCAAAATAACACAATAGCACTGTTTACCGAAATATATATCAATCTACCACTGCTTCGGAAATACTTAGGGATATACCATTTTTTGGGTACTCGAGTTCCATCAATCACGCGCCATGGGAGAAGCATCATTCAAGAGAGAGCAAGCTGCAAAACGAAAGGTTGAAAGAGCCAAGGTTGTGCGCAGGATTTCTGAAGAGAAAACAGAGAAGTTCAAGATAGCTCTAGTATTATCATGGGTGATGTTTGGAGTACTACTTATTTTGTCTACTAGACTTGGGGAAGTTAGGAGCAGACAAAGATGTTTGCCTGAATAACTTGTATTATTACATTTAAGATCGTTTGTATTGTAACTGTACAATGTGATGTTTTCTTTTGTATTGTAAGTATAAAAGTTATGATATGTATGACGTTGTACTTCTATTGTATGTTGAGAATGTTCAACTTTATTTAAAATGGATTTGTAAACTCTATTATATTACTTGTGGTACACCAAAATGGACCCCTAAAACTAACTACTAGGGGAATGAATTTTATCTTTCTTGGATGAATGAGTAAGGGGGAATGCGTAATAGTATTAACTGTGAACACCTATTTACATATCAAATCCATAATATTCCATATTAGTATAAACTCCAATCTTCTTAAACAAAGACGGTGGTATATGAAATTCATAATATCATCATATGACATATACAATATCACAAGAATATGAGTATGTCCACCTGTAATATCACTAGAATATATTACTGTCTATAATTATCCACCTGTAACTATATCACATACACAATTATGGTCATTGATAAATACTTCATTGCCAAAAGATATTACATACAATTGTATATAAGCATGTCTACCTGTACTTACATTACCAATAGGTATTATATATACCTATTCTAAGATTGCTAAAAGGAATTACATCATAAATGTCAATAGGTTATTGACATTAGCTATTACATGTAAGCATGTCCACAGTTAATCTAAATTTACAAAAAATGCATCGTAATGTCCAAAAGAATGCATCACCTATCATGCTAAGTGACTTCTAGTCATGGTACCTAGACCTATACAAAAGTCCCAACAAAAAGTCATAGGAATGGGTAATAGCTTTATACAAAAGTCCCAACAAAAAGCAGTGAATCCTTAGACATGCCAACCATTAACCTTGACGTCGCACGTACTCCTCCCACATGCGTTCAGTCATATCATCCCTGAACTTACCCATTGCTCTCTTCGCCACATTAGACATCTCCCTTACATGCCTCCTTTTGGCACTTGCACTTGACTCAAAAGAATTCTCATTGTTTCCAGTTTGTATATCATCCCTATCAACGTCAAGGTTCTCCCATGTGTTAAAACATTACATCTCTTCGATTATTGATGCATATAAAAGTATGTAACGCACAACACGCAGAAACAACCAAACGCTGACGATATTGCTTATAGTTTGCCATGCAACTCAAGATGGGAAAGCGAGCCTTCAGGACTCCAAAAGCCCTCTCAATTAACATGCGTAATGAAGAGTGTCTATAGTTAAACAACTCTTTCCCCGATCTCGTTTGCCTACTACTCCTCTGAATTCTTGGGCATGATATCGGGTGGCCTTATGTGGTGGAAGAAATGATGCACCAATGGGATACCCCGAATCAACCAAGTAATAGGAACCTACAAGAATGTCATATCTAAATTAGTAATAATAAAAATTACACATATTGCTAAAAGTAACACATTAGTAATAATCAGGGGATTAAATCAGTAATAGATTAATAATAATCAGGGGATTAAATCAGTAATAGATTAATAATAATCAGGGGATTAAATCAGTAATAATTAGCAGCGTCTCTATATCCTAATTCAGGTACCAGCAAAGCTAGATGTTCTACTTGTTCAGCCACAAGACAGCTTACAACAGATGGTCTGTCTAATAAAAATATGACCCATTCTAATTGTAGCAACAGATGGTTCAGCCACAAGACAACCACAAGACAGTTTTAGGATCATAATAAAAATGATATTACAAATTAAATCAAATGTGACCCATTCTTATTGTAGCAACAGATGGTTCAGCCACAAGACATCCATAAGACAGTTTTAGGATCATAATAAAAATGATATTACATAACAGCCACAAGTCATTATAAATTTAATCATGATATATATATATATATATATATATATATATATATATTTTCAATAAAGATCATTATTGAAGACCATGATATGCTTGCCTAAAGTAACCATTCTTGCTAGTTTGACAAGTTACCATTCTAGCTAGTTTAAGAAGTTACTCTAGACTTTTTCAAATGATAGCTAATGAAAATACATGCAAATGTGTGTTCTTTAGACATATAGTAAATTGATGGACAAGTCCACCTAAGCTGCTTTGAATGGCCAAGTTTCAAACCATTTTTATAATTTTCATGATTATAAAAATGGTTATCTATGGGCTTCATGCAATTCTGTAGTTACTTAGCATTTAGCAGTGAAAGGTAGAAAAAACTAAAAATAGGAACTTATTATTTTTTTTCCATTTGATCTCAGCACTCTTACATGTAAATTGCCTGATTTAAGGCTGAGATTGCAACCCATATAATTAAGTTAATCCCATTTTCCATCAATGACATCCATCTAAGTTACTTACTAGAGGCATTTTCCATGTACCAGAGACAGTCCAACAAATATACAAATTAAAACCAGAACTCCAGTCCAACAAATATATAAATTCATAATTATGCTTTCTAAGTTTCATGCTTATTCAACCTTACAGATAGGAGCCATTGTAGCACCTGACAAAATACATTGAGCACCCTACTCATTAAATACTGACGACTCATTACCCTGTTTTGTGACTTTTGTCATGTTTTATTGGTGCTGCCAATATGGAAAGACAACCGACATTGCATGGTACTCTACACTAGTGGAACCTCATAGTCATAGTGAAATAACCAAAGCTGACAAACTTCAAGGAACAATCTCTTTCATTTTTGGTTTGCCATTTCTTTGCATGAATGAAATCATGAATGTAACACAGTCAAAGCATAAAAAAAACAATAAATATAGAGTACTAACACCTAGCAACCAGCTCAATTCATAGAAGCAATAGTCAGAAATTAAGATTTAAAGTTCAATCTTTAAAGCCTAAGGGCACAGCTTGGTCACAAAGGCATTTTATAGTTGTTGCTTGCTTGTAGTAGTAAAAATTTAAAGGTTGCAATACATATGAGGCAGAATTTAAGTTAAAGATACCAACCTTCTGGTGGCCATGAGAATCCATGCTTTAGTTCTTTAATAGCTTCTTCAAACACCCTTGAGTCGTTGGCACTTCCCTCCAGGGACGGACCTAGGTAGAAGGCTAAAGGGGCCCGGGCCCCCCCTGGGCCCAAAAAAAAAAAATTTTAGCAAGTAAAATCTTTCCAAAAAAATAAAAAAAAATGGCTTGGGCACCCCTGAAATTTTTGCTCTGGCCCCCTCCCAAAAATCATGAACCCCCCTTCCCTTAGCCCATCATCCGGCCAGCTCAGAGCAGAGCCCATAACCCATGTCAATCCAAAAAAAAAAAAAAAAAAAATCTCAGCTCTCAGCAGTCCAAAACCAAACGAAGAAAGCAAAAAACAAAGGAAAAAAAAGAAAAAAAAGAAAAAAAGAAAGGAAAGTGAGAGACTGAGAGGCGAGAGCTGCGAGCGAGACAGTCAGACAGAGATAGAGAGTACAGTGATCAGTTCAGAGGCCCAGGTCGGTGTCGCCGTGACGGAGAGAGACAGAGAGCGGTGTCACCGTGACGGAGAGAGACAGAGAGCGAGATGAGAGCGAGAGAGTGCGAACCCAGCTTCGAGCGAGACCCACGCCGGCGACAACGAGACCCACACCACCACGCGAGACAAGATCCACTTGCCACCGCTGCCGCCGATTGCTGTTGCCCGATCTGCCCAGCCCAGCTTTGAGCCTTCACAGAATCACAGTTTACAGGTATTTACTCTTTAACTCTTATCTTTTCCTTCAAATTTCAAAACCTTGTGATTTGAGAATCAAAGAAACTGTGCTTGTGGTGTTTCTTGTTTGTGTTTTTACTGATGAACTGAACTGATTTGGTGATTTGAATCTGTGCTGCAGCTGCTGCCTGTGGTGTTTTTTTTTTTTTTTTTTTTTAGCTTTTTGGCTTTGTGACTCTGTGTTTATGACTCTTGCATTATATAGATAAAAGAGATAGATAGAGAGAGTAGAGATTGTAGTGATAGTCAGATGGTTTTTTCTTTGTTGACTAGTAGTTGGACATAATAATAGGGAAAAGTGGAGTTGCTGTTGGGCAACAAGCAAGTGATAGGGAAAAAAAAAAAAAAAAAAGGTAAAGTTAAGAAAAGTTTTTGTTAGTAGTGCTAGTGGGATTCATTGGGTATTTGGGTTAGTGGGTCAGAATTAGGAAGATGAAGACAAGAGACAACACAAAGATACAAAAGACATAAAAGACATAAATAAAGGAAGAGACAACACAGAGACATAAATAAAGGCAGTCCAAACACAAAGACATTAAAGGCAGACCAAAGACAAAAAGAAAAAAACTAAATCATATAATATAAAAAATTGTCACACAAATTTAAAAAAATAACGGTGATTCTTATATAATTTTTATTTTATTTGTAGATCATGAAAAAATCAACTACAATGCTTGATTTTTTCAAAAGAAAAGGTTCAACTTCAAATTCTTCCGAAGTCAACGTGGAATTGCCAACAACTAATGTTGCTATTCCAATTCCGGAAAATGTGGATGTTCCAATTCCAGAAAATACAGATGTTCCAATCTCTCAAACACAATTTCAAAGAATTGACCTTGATTCTTTGGATTATGATCCCAGAACACGCAAACAAATATGGGAATATCATGTTATTCAACGTGATGAAATTCGACGGGCTTACATTAAAAAAGGTTTGCACCAACCTCCTCTAGAGACATTCAAAAAAAGTGGAAAGCGCAATCGTAGCTTTCAAGCTTCTTGGTATAGAAATAATTCAAAATGGCTTGAATATTCTCCTACAACAGATGCAGCTTATTGTCTACCCTGCTTTGTCTTTCATAATCCAAATATGGTTGTGGGACAAAATACATTTATTGTTGGTGGATTTAGAAATTGTAAAAAGGTTGGGGGCAAAGATTGTTCTTTTCAAGTTCATATAGGAAAAGATCCTAACTCAGCTCATAGAGTTGCTAAGCAAATGTGTAAGGATTTGATGAACCAATCGCAGCATTTGTAAAGGGTAGTTGATCATTTCACTACTGAACAAATTGCAAATAATCGGTTACAACTAAAGGCCACAATTTTTATTGTCCGATATCTTGCCTTTCAAGCTATAACTTTTAGAGGTCGAGATGAAAGTTTTAGTTCATTAAATCGTGGGAACTTTCATGAATCATTGGGTATTGTGACTTTTTGGAATGAGAAGGTTGCTGAAATAATAGAAAAAACTCCAAAAAATGCAACCTACACATCACCTAGGATTCAAAAGGAAATTCTACATGTTTTCTCAGCCAAAGTGAAGAAGGCCATTCGGGAAGAAATTGGTGATACAATGTTTTGCATAATGGTTGATGAAGCTTGTGATGAGTCCATGAAAGAGCAAATGGTTGTGGTGTTTAGATATGTTGATGCAGAAGGATTTGTGAAAGAACGCTTTTTTGGGCTTATTCATGTTGTTGACACTGCAGCTTTGACTCTAAAGAAGGTGATATATTCTTTGTTATCTCAATATTGCTTAGATATACAAAATATTCGATGGCAAGGATATGATGGAGCAAGCAACATGCAAGGTATGTGGAATGGATTACAAGTTTTGATTTTGAATGATTGCCCATATGCTTACTATATCCATTGTTTTGCACATCGCTTACAATTGGCATTAGTAAAAGCATCAAAACAAGTTGTTCCCATTAGTCATTTTTTTCTTACATTGCTTTTTCTGATCAAAATTGTAATGCTTCATGCAAGCACAATGAGCAATTGAAAGTTGCCAATGCTAATGAAATAGCACGTTTGATTGATCTTGAAGAGCTTAAGACTGGAAGTGGACTTAATCAAATTGGCACTTTACAACGACCTGGAGAAACACGTTAGAGTTCACATTTTAGATCAGTTTTTAGCTTATTAAGGATGCTTAGTTCAACTGTTGAAGTTTTACAAAATATAATTGATGGTGCAATTGATGGAGAAAATCGGGCAGAAGGAGAGTCAGCTTATGAAGGTTTAACTTCATTTGAATTTATTTTCATCTTGCATCTTGAGAAGGAAACTATGGAGATCACTGATAAACTTTGTCAAGCTTTGCAAAGTCAATCTCAAGACATTTTAAATGCCATGCATTTAGTTTCATCTACTAAAGCACTTATCCAAAAATTTAGAGATGATGGATGGGATGGCTTACTCACCACTGTGATATCATTTTGTGAGAAGCATCGCATTGATGTCCTGGATATGAATGCTCGTTATGTTGTGAAGCGAGGTCGAGCTCGTAATCAACAAGATAACGTTACAAATGAGCATCATTATCGAGTAAATATTTTTTATGCTACAATAGATTCTCAACTATAGGAACTAAATTATCGATTTAATGAAGATGCAATGGAGTTACTTAGGCTTAGCACGGCTTTAGAACCTCGAGAGGCATTAAAATCTTTCAGAATTAGTGATCTTTGTTTGTTGGTAAAGAATTTCTATCCACAAGATTTCACAGATTATGACAAACAAGTGTTGGAGAAAGAGCTTTATAATTTTGAGCATAATGTAGTCCAAGATCCAGAGTTCAAAAAATTGAAAAGTTTATCTGAGTTGTCTCAATGGTTAGTGAGAACTAGAAATTCAGAACACTACAAACTTGTTTATAGAATGGTGAGACTTGTGCTTACTCTTCCAGTTTCTACTTTTACTACAGAGCGAGCATTTTCAGCTATGAAACTTGTCAAAACTGAACTTTGAAACAAAATGGAAGATGACTTTTTGAATGACTCTTTGATGTTATACATTGAAAAGGATATAGCTTCGACATTTAGTTTGGATTCAATAGTATATGATTTTGAAGATTTGAAAGAGCGTCGAGTTCCCTTTTCATAGATGATTGTATAAAGAAACAATAGTGTTTCGTATCTTTTGTTTTTGTTAGTAGATTGTATCTTAATATATTAAGAAACAATGATTTTTGGGTATTTGTCTTGGTTGATAGTTTATTAATACTATATGGATGCGTATTTGAAATTTTTTTTTTTGCTTATCTCCGGCCCCCCCCCCCCCCGGCTTAAAATCCTGCGTTCGTCCCTACTTCCCTCCCAACTAGAATGGACATACGTAAACCGCATGTCATGGTCACATGCACACATAACGTTGGTTGTAATAGTGCTCTTGCTACTCCTGTGAGGTTAGACTCTTTCCGTTGAAGGCTGAGCACTAATATGTCTTCCGTCGATAGCTTTTATGCTTCTTTACAATGATTAGTTGAAATAATATACAGTAATATATGTGAACAACCATTTTGGAAGAACTTATATTATGAAATCATTTACCTCAAACCAAGGGTAGTACTTGTTGTTCCCCCACAAATGCTTTGGAAGGCCTACCACATTCGGATCGGGCTTGATTAAATGTTGACCATATGTGTGGACAGCCCGCAACACCTTACGGAACTTGCGGTCCACAGTTTCAGTGGAATGCTAAAATCTATCTGCCATAGGTCGCATACGTGTATTATGGCTGACAATGTACAAGAAAATGGCCACTGACTCCTGCACGTTAACACGCCCCTTCCCTTCTTTCAAATACCCATGATGTTTTAGCTCATCAACCAAGTGATAGAATAGATCTAATGTCATGCGGAACATGTCATGAAAATTGGTAGGATTGCCATCTCTCACTTCAGCCATATAATCTCTTCCACTCAAAATGCTAGTATGCATTGGGCACTAGTCGTAATGTCACTGGAAATATGCCATCATCTCGCCATTAAGTGGAAATACAAACCAAAACTCTTCCTCATCACTGTCATACTCTGAGTTTGTGTTTGCACCAATGGTCATGTCATCATCACAGTCACTGATATCCATGTCATCACAACTGAAACCACTATCCAGGTCATCACCACATCCACCAATGTCCATATCTCATTGTCGGAGTCAAAATAAGCATCGTCAAAATCATACTGCCAGAAAGGATCACTGGGGAGACCATTATACCCTATACCCTGCAAAAACCAAAGCATTAGAACTAAGAGATATTGCAATATATAAACGGACAAATTAATATAAAGTACTAAGGGAATTGCAATAATGTTAGCTGAACTCACATTACAATGTAAGTAACATGAATTAAATAACAAATATTAAAAAAAAAATATAATACTATAAAAAAAAACACCGAGTACATAACAACAATTACCAAACACATAGTGCTTTATGTTAATAATGTCAACTACAGAGCACCAAGTAACAAAGGTCACATACTAATTTAAATAACATCAAATTCACGTGCATAGTTCACAACAATTAACATTACAATAAAACTACATTAAATAAAAGTGTTCAACTGAATAAGAGAAATAGAACCAAATGTCGAATATTGTCCAAGCACACACACATAAAGTCCTTAAATATCACTTAAAAACTACAACCAAGTGATTCACATCGAAATCACAATAAAAAAACATTACAAAAGCAATCTATATTAATTATCCAACTGATAAGCATGATGCTCCATCCACCTCCTCCTCCTATGCTCTGGCATGCCCATAAACAACACCCCTTTCACTTTCTTTTGGAGAACCTCGGCGATGTTAACATAGGTGTCATCATCAAGATCCTCATACTGGTTGAGCACTTCTAAAGCTCTCTCAAGCGAGCAAGGATCGCCACCATTGGCAGATTGTGCAACATGTTTAGAGCTACCTTTAGACTTTCCCTTTTTGTTGGAAAACCTTTCTCTTGCCAACGCAGTGTACTCTTGAAGAGCCATCGTCATCTCACTAGCTCTATCCACTTTCTTGGCAACCTTCTTCCCCTTGGTAGTAGGCTATTCGATGGGACATCTTCCACACGTTGGGTTTGCTTAGAAACAAGGGGATCGTTTTGGGATATGCCATCCATGTTGGGATTGTAGCAATCATCATTACCCAACTAAGTACGACGTGCCTCATTGGCAAGTTTCTCCTCCAGAGCATGCTCTTCATCACTATTTGGGACTAGCGTGTTTGAAGATATTTGAAGGGAACCGGTTGCAGTATTAAGGGTAAAAAGTTGCCTCAGCTTGTCATAATTAGAACATCCTTTCTTCAGTAATGCAGGTGCTTTAGGATACCCCTGAAATGACAATATAGACATTAAAATCCGGTTAATATGAAATTGAAAATTACAAACAAATATGCAAAGAATTAGGGTAGTAAATATAACATACCGCAACCACATTAGCCCACACCTCCTCAAAAGCGATAACCGTTTGGGTTGTCTCATCCCACCCCAACTTGGTATGCCTCAAAAGTTGGCCCTACTTACTCTGTTTTTGCCTGAGCCTATTATGCTTATGTTTCACTTGCTTAGGGAGGAAACTCTTCCCAGTTTGCTTATTTAGGGTAAGTTTTACCCTTAAAGACACCATGTTCCATATTCCCCTTTTGTTGTTCATCGACCATAATGTCAATGAAAATTTGTTCAATGTGGAGAGGCCACATTTTGTCGTCAACATCCTGAGTTTCTTGTGCCATCTAATACAAATTTCCCAACACAATTGCATATGTTAATACATATGTATATTAATAGTTTTATGAATGGGCCACTTGAATCTCTAACCAACCACTCAAATTAAGTGAAGAAGACAAGAAAACCTATAATTTCATAAGCATGGACATGAGCTGCAAATATTGCATCAAATTTGTACTGCATCAACTTAAGTGGCTCATAAACAAGAAGATGAGGAACACCAAAGGTATTATAGTAGAAACACAGTCAAGCCTAGAAGACGGACTACTTGATGCAGCTGAGCAACCTTCTAATTGTATCCTCACTCATTCAGCACTTTCTTGCAATTAACACAGTACGCAGTCGTTTAACACCCAAATAATAACTCTAACAGATTCTCAACATGACTCTTACTATTAGTTGGGGCAAGGCAAGACTTGTTTGGGGAGGATCAAATATGTTTTTATAGGTTTTTCTAGAGGGACAAGATATATATATATATATATATATATATATTTTTTTTTTTTTTTTTTGTGGGGCAGAGGGCAATTGTCTTCCCTGAACCACCTTACTCCCACTACCTGTTGTACCAGTGAGTGAAAACATCATAAGCACCACATCAGACGTTACAATAAGAAAATGTAGCATGGAGAAATTTAACCTGTTGTTTGAACTTTTTGTAGTGAAATTGTTGGCAAAATTACTACATATTATACAACATAAGATCAGAATGTTAGTTTTTATTCCAGAGTAGCAGGTTATAAAATATCAGAAAAAGTAAATCTTCTCCATAAGAATGTTATAGCTCATTGTATATAAATGAGATCAAATATTTTTTTAATCTGAGTGTGTTATAACCTCCTCCCAATGAAAAAGCATCTTCTCCATAACAATGTTATAGCTCACTATATATAAATGCTTACTTAGCTCATACAAGATTTTGGGATGTGGAACTAAAGGTTTTCTACCAAAACACCACCCTTAAATAGCTTAGTGCTAATAACAGATGGGAGTCATACTACCCCTTTGACATCAGATTGTTCAACACTTCTTGTATATATACATCATAAATTGAAAGAGGAAAACAAAAAATTTTGTAGTTCATTTTTTTTTCCTATAGAATCAAACAAAGGATATGCAAGGATAGATAGATAAAATGGACTGGTTTCAGTTTATTGTCCTTTGATTGTCACATAGAGCAAGTAATTACTAGTATAAACAAAAAGGGTCATCAACATCAATCCATGGAAAAAAACCCATTTTCACATCCAAAGTATAATACTAGCAAAAAACCCAAATCAGACAATGGACATGGAAAATGGAGAGGGAGAGAGAGAGATATATTGCATGTGGGAGAATATCACGACAAAAGGCTTGGTATGGACACAGTGACGGAGCTTGGTATGGACTCGCCAATGATAGAGCCCAGTATGGACTTGCCGGTGAAGATTCAGATTTGCCTCAAAAATGGTCTCTTCGATCATGCAGTGTTCTTCTCAGGCCTGGTTCAGTGCTTCGATCACAGAGTGTTTGTCATGAAGCTAACTTGCTGGGGATGAAGAGGGAAGTGAAAATGAGAAGAGGCTTGACTTTGATGTGAGAGGAGGCTGAGAGAGGGAAGTGAGAAGAGGGAAAAGTTTTGTCGAAAAATTTGGGGGAGAAATGAAATGAAACAAGGGAGTTGCAACGGTAATAACCCAACCTGACTCTAATGTGACAACGCACTGATAAGGGGCCCACAAAGTCATTTTATTTACCACATTTGCCACTGAGTTTTAGTTTTCAACTTTTGAAAACACCAAAATCTTGTTTCATATTCCATCATCCGAACTCAAAATTTTGAGTTTTTGAGTGATGGAAACAGTCATCCAAAACCAAGCCAAACAGTTTGTCATCTGTGGGACCCACTCATTTTGGATGATGGATCATGAAAACTGAGTGTTATCACTTAGTTTTCATGATATCCAAACAAGCTCTTGGGGTCTTTCAAAAAGAAGATGGTGATTCTATAAGGGGTTGAATATTGGTGTGATAGAGCTTTAAATGTTTATGGCAGGTTGATCGGGTTCTACTTAATTCAATTGATTTAGTCTCTTGTCAAATAAGAGACTAATTCTATTTACACAAAAAATTGGTGTTTTGGCTTGACGATAACGAGCAATCTTCATGAAGTGAATGTAATAAAATTAAATTTATTGCTTTTAAAAAAAGGCTTCTTTTTATTAGTTGTAAAATCATTGTAAATTAACTTTATTTTTGATGAAAAGCATGTCAAATTTTGGTGTTTATCTCTTGTAAGTTCTTATATCTCAACTAGTCCTTGTTGGCAATGGCGGAGTTAGGACTTCAACTAATGAGGGGGCAAGATTAAATGTTACCTCAATGCTCATTATTATAATCATGTTTCTTCATAAACTCAATTAACTACTCATATATATGTTATATCATTAAAATAAAGAAAATAATAACAATCAAATTAAAAGATTAATTAATTTAAATACATAATATTTAATTTAAAATTAATGGAGAAAATAAATCAATTTAAGAGAATTAAAAATATAACAATATATCTATAAAATTGTATTAATGTTTCAATGCTTTGAATTAAAGATTTCTTCTTTATTCTTGAAGTAATTTAGGTTTATAGAAAGAGTATGAAACTGAAAAATTAGAAAAAAATATGAGTAATGTTAAGGACAAAATAAAAATTCACAACGTTCCTTAAATTATCACATCACCCCATATGAGTCATTAAAAAAATTTAAATCACATATTATGGTTTTCATTTTTAAAGCTCTGTACACAAAAAGAAGGTGCTTTAAAAAAAAAAAAAAAAAGCTCTTATGTCCTAATTATTGCATTTTCAAAAAAAAAAAAAAAAAAAAAAGTCCTTACATGTGTGTCTATATATATATATATATAAAAGCAAGAATTGTATTGGTGATTGAATCCACTAATCTCATTGGTTTGGAGTGGATTTTATGTTGCGATTTCTTTACATTTCAAGCAAAGATGTATTCGTTTCAAAGTTTGCATCATTGTTTGGTGCTATATTTTGAAGTTGAGTGTTCTCCTAAGTATACTATGCACTTTGTTATAGACTTATAGCAATCTTCTTTCTCCCCTCTTTCTCATATTGTGCTGTTACTTTCTCAACCCACAAGTGTTTCAGTTGCCTGCAATCATGTTTAAAATATGAACTTAAAATTTGTACAGTGGGTTTTATTATACTCGATGAGATAAGGAGTGGTTTATTTAATTTTTATGCTTTGTTGCATGAGGTTTAGACGAAAATAAAATCATTAGAGTTATTAATTAAAGTTTGTAGGCTAATTGTGATGGACCAAGTCACCAGTTAAATTGTTATTTTGCCAAAATTATAAGGACAAAGTTTAGCTACAAAATTGGTTATGGTCTAAAATTACAACCTTACTCAATATCTTTTTATTGAATGTGAATTTTGATAAATCCATCATTAGATTACATATTCTTCAGGTGTTTGTGCAAATACTGGTAGTTATGATATGTTAAAAGAGAGAAACTCCTCTCGTTTCTCTCTCGTTTAGAAAGATAGGCCCCCAAAATCCCTTCTGGACAGACGAGAGTAGAATTGAAGTACCTTTCTAGAAAGGCAAGATTTTTGTTCCCTACTTTACCAAGTGTATTGTTAGGGCTTGTGGGGTTTTTTTTTCAGGGGTGGGGAAACAGTGTGAGAGATCAACTTTTGGTGGTGGCATTTACCAAGAATGGACGAAATCACTCAAGGGTGGAATAGTCTCTCGCTATTGGATAGAGAAGAAGATAATTTGGCACTCACTAAGAAGGGCCCAAAAGAAGAGTTCTCTCTGGTAGCTAGATTTCTAACTAGTAGAACTCTGAACATCAATGCGATAGCAAGAACCTTCTCCCCTCTATGGAGAACGCAAAACGGATTTCAGATACGGAACTTAGGTGATCACAAACTCTTGTTTATTTTTGATAATAAACCGGATGTGGAGAGAGTACTGCAGAATGAACCATGGAGTTTTGACAAACACCTAGTAGTGTTTCAACATTACAACAAGAATACGGTCAGTGAGGATTATGCTCTGAATGAAGCATCTTTCTGGGTACAAGTGCACAACATCCCGTTGGGATACATGGACAGAGACACAGCAGAAGAAATTTGCTCAAAAATAGGTAAGGTGGTGAAATCGACGGGTGACAAAGACTTTGGAGGTGAGGGGTTCATTCGGGTTAGAGTGATTGTGGACGTGACTCAACCCCTGTGCCGTGGAAGAGTTGTAACTCTTGAAAATGGGAAAAAAATCTGGATTTCCTTCAGGTACGAAAGACTGCCAAACTTATGCTATTGGTGTGGTCGGCTGGATCACGATGATAAAGATTGTGAGGTTTGGGTGCAAAGCGAAGGAAGCTTGGATGCAAGTAAGAAGAACTACGATTCTAGTATCCGTGCGAAGCCGGTCTACCAGTCCAGTAAGAATGTAGTACATGTCCCGGGTTTTTTTGAGGGGAGAAAAAAGGAACAAGGCAAAGCCTCACCCATGAGCAGTAGCAAACCACCAGCGCCGAGGGAGATTCCGCCGTCACGACCACAAGCCACGGAGTCCCCTGAAACTGGTAGCGAAAAACAGGGGACACCATTTAATGCAGACGTTACTACTCCCTTAATTCGTCGTGATTGCAATCCCGTGAATGACTCAGTGCAATTAAGCGAGGATAACGGTAAAGAGGATTTTGTGGAGTTAAATCCGGGCATTGATACAGAGGAGAGCCCCGACGTACTCACAACGCTCAAAAACAATAACTCCCATGCTACGTCCTCCAATCCTTCCCCTAATGGGCCGGACCTGATCCCATCAGTCTACACTTGCAAGCCCACTAAATGGACTAGGATTAACAGGCCCATCACCCCCCAGGATACAATTTCGCTGGGTGACTTACTTGGTAAACGCAGCAACTCTTTCACAACTCATGATCAACCAGTTCAGAAACGCAGGGCTCAGGATGCAAGCTCTGGTTCTGATAACGATTATCCAACGGCGGCGGCTGATATCCAGCCCCGCCGAGAGCCATGAGTCTGGTATGTTGGAACGTGCGGGGGCTTGGGAACCAACGCACCGTTCACGAGCTTGCAAAGTTTGTGCGAGTGCAAGACCCCTCTGTCCTGTTCCTGGCCGAGACGTGGGCAGATGAAGCTAGGCTGAGGAAACTATGTGACGAATTACAATTTGACGAGGTGTGGGTGGTAGGCCGCATCACAAGAGCAGGTGGTTTAGCTCTCCTCTGGAAAAATTCAGTAGATATCGATGTCGATTCGGCGTCTCTCAATCATATTGACGCCATCATAAACAAGAACAAGGAGGATGCTTGGAGGTTCACGGGGGTATATGGAATTCCAGAAACTAGTAGGAAATCAGAAACATGGGACTTGCTACGTGGTTTGAATCAAAAATTCAGTCTTCCTTGGATTTGCGCCGGTGACTTCAATGAAATTCTAAGGGGGCATGAGAAACTTGGAGGTCCGCCAAGAAGAGAAGTTGACATGCAGGCTTTTCGTGACATAGTGGATGAATGTGAGCTGGTTGACTTGGGGTATTGTGGACACAAATTCACTTGGAGAGGCAAACGATCAGGAGGGATGGTGCTAGAACGGTTAGACCGGGCTTTCGCTAATACGGCATGGTTGGAGCAAAACCCAGCAACTCGAGTGCAACATGTGAGAGCCCATGCTTCAGATCATAACCCGATTATTATTAAACCGGAAGGTATCACAGCTGGTCGAAACAAACCTTTCCGGTTCGAGCAAATGTGGCTAAGGGAGGCAGATTGTGGGGAGACGGTAAAAGCTACTTGGGGTGAGTCTTCAGCTGACAGCACAATGCCTATGGTGTCTCAAAAAATTAAGAACTGTGGGTTAAGGCTTTCGGAATGGAGTAGGCAATCATTTGGCAGCATTAGGCGGCAATTGGAGGAGAAAACTAGGGACTTGATTAAGGCAGAATGGGCAGCAGCTACTGGGGTTGATTCAGACAGTGTGAGGGCCATACAGCTTGAGGTGAATGAGCTATTAGAAAGAGAGAACTTGATGTGGCAGCAGAGGGCTCGTTCCTTATTTCTCAAATCTTCGGATAGGAACACTCGGTACTTTCATAACAGGGCTTCGCATAGATACAGACGGAATAGTATCAAGGGACTGAAGAATAGTGCTAATGAATGGTGCACCTCAGACAGTCAAGTTGCAGAGATTGTCATAAGGTTTTATGAATCCTTGTTCTCCTCATCAAACCCCACTGATATGCACAAGGTTATGGAAGCTATAGAACCGAAAGTGACAGCGGACATGAACCTGGAGCTTACTAAAGTTTTCACGAGGGAAGAAGTTGATCTTGCGTTAAAAAACATGGAACCTTTAACGGCCCCGGGCCCGGATGGTATGCCTCCCATTTTCTTCCAATCTTTTTGGTCTGTGTTGGGTGATGATGTTACTTCTGCTGTGCTTGATTGTCTCAATAATTGTCGTATCCCTCATGATCTTAATCATACTTTTGTGACCCTTATCCCTAAAGTGAAGAGTCCTGAGCTTATTTCTGAATTTAGACCAATTAGTTTATGTAATGTCATTTACAAATTGTTGTCTAAAGTGCTAGCCAACCGGTTGAAAAAAGTGTTACCTTACCTTGTTTCTGAAAATCAAAGTGCCTTCCAGGCAGGGAAAGTAATCACTGATAATATATTGATGGCCTTTGAAACTCTCCATTATATGAAAAATCATCAAGCGGGTAAAACAGGCTTTATGGCCCTTAAACTCGACATGAGTAAAGCTTATGATCGAGTGGAATGGAGCTTTATGAATGAGCTTTTGAGGAAGTTGGGTTTCCATGAGAAATGGGTGGCTTTGATGATGGAGTGCATTACCACTGTCTCTTACTCCATTTTGATTAATGGGGAACCTTCAGGTACAATCAACCCCAGCAGAGGTATTAGACAGGGTGACCCCCTCTCACCTTATCTCTTTATCCTTTGTACTGAAGGTCTTCATGGATTATTGAATCAAGCTATGGTTGCTGGTGATATCAGGGGCATCTCCATTTGTAGAAATGGGCCAAGACTAACGCATTTATTTTTTGCAGATGACAGTCTACTCTTTTGTAGGGCCTCTATCCAAGAATGTCAGCATATTCAAGACATCCTCTTGACTTATGAAAAGGCATCTGGCCAGCAATTGAATAGAGACAAAACTACTCTATTTTTTGGCAAAAATGTGCACCAAAGTTTACAAGAGGCTATTATCTCACTGCTAGGTGTTCCGGAGATCAAGCAATATGAGAAGTACTTGGGTCTCCCCTCCTTTGTGGGTCGGAGAAAGAAGGCTAGCTTCCAATACATAAAGGAGCGAGTGTGGGCAAAAATGAAAGGGTGGAAGGAGAAACTATTATCCCAAGCCGGAAGGGAGATTCTTTTGAAAGCTGTGATCCAAGCAATCCCAGCTTTCTCTATGAGCTGCTTTAAACTTCCCAGCATTTTATGCAATGAGATTGAAATTATGATCCGAAAATTTTGGTGGGGCCAAAGGGGTGATAGGAGGAAGGTGCACTGGGTTAAATGGAGTAAGCTGTGTAGGGCAAAAACTGACGGTGGCATGGGTTTTAGGGATCTACAAAAATTCAACGATGCGCTTCTGGCCAAACAAATCTGGAGATTGGCCACTGAGGAAGACTCCCTATTTTTCAGATTTTTTAAGGCAAAATTTTTCCCCCATGGTTCAATCTTTGACGCCAAGGAGAAAAATGGATCCTATGCGTGGAGAAGCATTTTAAAAGGGCGAGACGTTATCTTGCGTGGTATGAGATGGAGAATCGGTGATGGCTCTTTAGTCCGCATCTACCAAGACAGTTGGCTGCTAACAGTTGAGAATGGTAGAGTAACCTCTCCCAGTCTAGACAGCAATCCAGCTGAATTGGTGGCATCGCTGATTGACCAAGACCGGCGCTGTTGGAAAGACTATGAAGTTGACAGGAAATTCCTTCCAGGGGAGGCTGCTGCTATTAAAGCTATTCCACTGAGCTTTTCTCACAGAAGGGATAAGATATTTTGGCCAAGAAACCATAATGGGGTATACTCTGTGAAGTCCGGTTACAAGCTACTAATGGAAACAGAACACACAAGTGACCATGTCCTTAACTCATCCGATCTAGAAGATTCGAAGTCCACTTGGAAGAAAATTTGGCAAGTGGAGGTGCCAAATAGGATCCGACTTCTATTATGGCGTGCTGGACATGATTCGCTCCCTTCAAGAGTGAATCTTTTTCGTCGTAAGCTTCTAACAGAGAACCTGTGCCTTCAGTGCAATGCCAGACCTGAAGATACCTTTCATGCCCTGTGGACTTGCCCTCAGTTAGATTCGGTTTGGCGGGCCAACTTCGACGAATTAAGAGAAGCCTCTATCTCAGCTTCAAACTTTCTGGACGTTATTAAAGCCGCTCAACAGGACTGGTCGCGCTTTCCTCTGTTTGCTTGGACGTCCTCCTTAATTTGGATGCGCAGGAACAAGATACGCATGCAGGAATCCACGGCGCCATTAGTCCAAATTAGCTCCTTGGCACAGAAAGCTCTCCAGGAGTATAATCAACTCCGGCCCACGCATGAAGCTATCCCCAGAACAGCCAGATCAGTAAGGTGGCGCCCTCCTCCAACGGGACTGCTAAAGATCAACTTTGACGGTGCACTTTCTGTTGAAGAAAATATTGCTGGTTTAGGTGTAATAATCCGTAATGAATATGGATTAGCTATGGCTGCTTTGTCACAACAGATTCCGCTGCCTATGTCGGTAGAGATGGTGGAAGTGCTAGCAGCACGTCGAGCCCTATGGTTTGCAAGAGAGTTGGATTTTCACAGAGTGGTGGTTGAAGGAGACTCAGAAACCATTATTAACTCCATCAATGGCAATAGTATGGATCACTCCGAGTTTGGGCATATTCTTCATGACATAAAATTCCTTAGTTCTTTTTTTAGTTGTATTTCTTTTCAGCATGTTAAAAGACAAAGTAATGGTCTAGCCCACAAGTTGGCTAGAAGAGCATTGTCTAACAATTTTGAGGTTTGGATGGAGTCTGTTCCTCCAGACACGGCTGATGTCTACAATGTTGATCTTCAGTTCATTCCTTAATAATATTCCCCGCTTACGGGTTTCTCAAAAAAAAAAAGATTACATATTCTTCTAGTTTACAAAATTTTTGGAAAATTAAATATCAATAATTATGTTATCAATAAATTGTTTAAATTGTAAGTTTTTGTAGTTTAAAATTATGTACTAAATATAAGCTTATAAATCACATAGTAAATAATATTCGATTGACACAAATTTGACATGTGTATTAAGAGTGTAAAGAACATGCAATTCAATGGTTAGATTTTTAAAATATGTGGTAATGTCTATTTTATTGAATAAGGTTATAGTCTTAGACTACAACAAATTTTGTAGCTAAATTTTGTCCAAATTATAATATGTCTTGCCTCATAGTCACTATGTGGTTGATGTAAAAACCTGAATCCATTGCATAAACTCATATCTCAAAATACTAGAGACTTGAGAACAGGAAAAATTTGGTGAATAAGGAGTGCCTGTGGTGTTTGGTTAGTTTGAAGAAAGTCCAAATTTTGGAGCAAAAATTTCTTTAGTTGAGAGAACTTTCTAGAGAAAGTCCAAAGAGAGAGAACAGCCTTTGACCATGAAACGACATCGTCCTAGGAAAATCCATGTATTTGTATAGTACGTCAAGGGACAAAACGTCTCGTTTCGATATCAATTTTTTAAGATAGCATTATTAGCATAGCACTGCACAGCTGAGCAGACAAATTCGAAGAAGAAGCACAGTGAGTCTTAGCAAAGCAAAGAGATGAGCTATGCTGCGGTTGTGGTAGGGTCAGCTTTTGTTCCTTCTCTTCCTCTTAATCCTAATCCAAATGGGTCTCTTCCTTCACCCAATAATACTTCGGTAATTGACAAAAAAATTTGACATTTACTTTTTACTCTCTCTCTCTCCCTCTGTCTCTGTGTTGTGTGTGATGTGGAACTCTTGTTAATTTATATTCTATAGCAGAACACGGGTTGTGGTGCTGAGGACCCTAACCATAATACTATGAAGCCAACAGTAACAGTTGCTGCTTCTTCTGGTTTTAAGTGGCGTTTGGTTATAGCATATGATGGCACCCATTATTCAGGTTTTTTCTTTTCTGGGTCCCCCATTTACCAATTTTCTTCATTTCTTGTTGTTGCTGCTTCTGCGCTTTGTTTTCTTAGTTGGAATTGTTAATGTTCGTATATTTATTTTCTTGGAACAAAATTATAATTAGACAAAAACACAACAAAGTAAACATTTCAACAAATAAATCCCAATTGAGGAAAGTGGAAACTGGTTTCTTATTCTATGAATGGCTAGTCTTATCTTATAGGACATATTAATCAAACAAAGGACCCTAGGGAAGCTTTGAAATGCTAGGAAGCCTTCATGATATTCTCTACGCAGGGAAATCTTTTCAGGCATCTTCATCGTTTATATAGTGGTAATTGGGAATGCCTTGGGAAATAATGAATTTACATAAGTTGCTCTGCACTTGGCATCACTTGTTGTGGCAGTAATTTTGGATTGTTCATGTTAGAATTGTTTACAGGATTGAGAAAGTAAGAGAAAGCAGAAGCACATAAGAATTAAAGTAGGTTAATTTAACAGCCTATGTCCACAATTGAAAACTATTAACGGCTACATCTTTGCTATATTGAATTCTGTATTATAAGGTTTATTTAAGAATACATTCGGTTCATTAGTAACTTTAAAACTGCAGCCTGCAGGTACCCATGGTAGAATAAAACCAAGGTCGGCCATGGTACTTTACAAAAACCATGATCTTTATGGCTATATCCTAATATAGCCCAAAATTTCAATCAAATAATTTCTACATCAATGAACTTATGCCTTTCCATGTAAAATTGGGACTAGGTATAATCATTATCAATTTCATGCTTCATTCTAATGTTTTTCCTTTGAGATCCTTTTGGGCTCCAAAGAAGCCCAACATCCCAACATAAAATCAGCCTTGAAGAAACCAAAATTTTCAAGTTTTCCATTATCTTGAACACCATGAAATCCATTTCAGGTTGGCAATATCAGCAGTCACCACCAACCATACAGTGCGTTGTGGAAAAAGCTTTAACTCAAGCAACAAAGCTAGAAAGGGAGGATCTCCTTTTAGTTGGTGCGAGTAGGACAGATAAGGGAGTTCATGCCTTGGGTCAGGTCTGACTTCGTTACTCTTATGGGGATTCACTTGGCATCCATCAACATACAACAAACTTATTATCAATTAAGCTTTCAGGTTGCACACTTTGTTACACCTTTCAACTATGACAGCTTGGAAAGCATTCACGCAGCTCTGAATGGTCTTCTTCCCTCTGATATCCGTGTTCGAGAGATTAGCCCTGCCATGCCCAAATTCCATGCTCGATTCTCAGCAAAAAGAAAGATTTATCATTACAAGATATATAATGACACCATAATGGACCCATTTCAGCATCGCTATGCTTATCACAGTCTCTATAAACTTAATGCTGCAGTCATGAGAGAAGCTGCAAGTTATTTTATTGGAAAGCATGACTTCTCTGCTTTTGTCAATGCATCTCACAATGATCGAGTGCGAGATCCAGTGAAGAATATATTCCGTTTTGATGTCATTGAAATGGTAATTGTCAGGCCCCAAAACAAGTTTTCTATTATAGTATGGGTGCTCTTGGATGAATGAAATCTATTTCACCTCAGATTATACATTCCTCTAAATACTTCATTTTGTTTTTGTTATCCGTTTTCAGCATGATACTAGCCAAAAGGCCCAGTAAGTAATTACATGTTTTGAATTTTATATGAGGAATCAAGGTCTCAATGCTGATCAGTTTGTTGCATTTTTATCTAGGGAGCTCTTTTGCAGATAGAAGTTGAAGGTTCAGGTTTCTTATATAGACAAGTGCGAAACATGGTAATTCTTTTGTCAATCCCATGTATAAAGAAGTTGTATTATGCATTTAAGGTATAAGCATTTTTTATTTATTGACCATTTTAGGTTGCCCTGCTTCTTCAAATTGGAAAGGAAGCAATTCCTCCTGATATTGTTCCCATGATTTTGGCAAGTCGAGATCGCAAGGAGCTGGCTAAATATGCTTTGTCTGCCCCACCTCATGGGCTGTGTCTTGTAACTGTAAACTATAATGAAGAGCACCTAGGGCTTCCATCAGTTTGCCCCAAAACCAGTTTTGGTAGGCATCATACTATAAGCAAATGTAAGCTTCCATTTTACTGAAATCCAATTGCATTACAACAGAAAAAGGATAGGAAGATTATTCATCGAATGGTGCATGCAGCCTTTAACTCTCCACTATTGGCAATTCATGGTAGGTATTGTTGGATTATCTCTTTTAAGCAGGGTGCATCATTAAGGGATAGACACTCTTTTCCTTCTCTTTTTTATTGGAGACATTAGGTCATGTGACATGCAATGATAGAAAATATTTTAGTTTTCTCTTAAATGTATTTGGTTGAGAGGATGGAAAGTGAAATGATGCAAAAAGTGATTTGAATAAATTTACTATTACATTTATCATATATTAGGAGAGGATAGAAAAGATTGTAATTAAGAGAGGCAATATAAAGAATTTTATTAAAGAAATATTTTTTCTCCACTTTTTCCTCTCAATTTGGGAGGATGGTTTTTGGTGGGCCTGAGTGGAAACTCCACCCACCCATTTTTCATCCCCCTCATTTCCACAACACCAAATAAAGGAAAAATCTCATTTTCCAGCCTCCCTCTTTTAGGCCCAACTAAATTGACCATAAAGCATAATAGATCCAGTTTAGATTATTACAAGAAATTGAAATTGAAATTGAAATTGAATTCTAGTTTGATGTTTCATCCCAAAAAAATAAAAAATAAAAAAAAATAAAAAAATAACAAAAAGAAAAACTTGTTGCTTGATGTTAATGATTCTCAATCTTGCATTTTCTTAGCTATGAAAATTTGCAAAAAATATTTTGACGTTTCACCCATGCATAGGAGAAATTATTTGGTCCTCCTTGGTAGACGAGTGATGTGGTCTTCCCAAGTGATGTGCACCAATAGAAAGCAGCCACATATTTTAAAAAAAAGGATGACTCAATCTTTGGGACCACACTTGCAATACGCAATTGAGCTAGAGCCTTAAAAACAAATACACTTCACTTCTAACCCAAATTTACTTAGTTGCTTCTCACCAAAATTTTCCTAAATTGCCCATGTCTCTTCTCTCTCCCTTCCTACAGCATTGAAGGAATTAAATGAACAAGCTCTATGAGATTTTGAACTAACTTGGTTTTTGGACCTAACTTGATCTGGCTTGTTTCCTTCTTTTCCCATGGATGAGTAGTGAGGACACAATTACAAAGATTATGACTGTAAATTATGACTGAAGTGGTTGCCGGAATCCAAACACCACCATTGCAAATAACCATGACTGATCAAGGTATGTTACAAAGACTTAATTCACTCTTCAAAGTATCATTTTCTTGCTTTGTTTTGTTTCTATGTAGCTTATAAATTTATAATTTAGTGTCTTCTACTTATTTGATAAAAAGCCCAAGATGAGAAAGTATTAAAAGAATGAAATTTTAAGAGGTGTTTTTTTTTTTTGGCTTTCTATTTAGTTTTTTTTGTCAATGAGCCTTTGTTTCTAGAGTTAAAAACAAGGGCTCATAGTCAGGAAAACTAAATAAAAAAAAAAATAAAAAAAATAAAAAACCTTAAAATTTCATTCTTTTAATACTTTCTCATCTTGGGCTTTTTATCAAACAAGTAGAAGACACTATATTATAAACTACATAGAGACAAAACTGAGCAAGAAAATGATACTTTGAAGAGTGAAATGATTCTTTGTAACATACCTTGATCAGTCATGGTTAGTTGCAATGGTGGTGTTTGAATTCCGGCAACCACTTCAATCATAGTTTATAGCTATAATCTTTGTAATTGGGTCCTCACTACTCATCCATGGGAAAAGAAGAAAACAAGCTAGAACAAATTAGGCCCAAAAACCAAGTTAGTTAAAAATCTCATAAAGCTTGTTCATGCATAGAAAAATTCCTTGGGTTAGAAGTGAAGAGTATTTGTTTTTAAGGCTTTAGCTCAATTACGTATTGCAAGTGTGGTCCCAAATGCTGGGTCTTTTTTTATTTTTTAAATGTGGTTGCTTTCTATTGGTGCACATCACTTGGGAGGATAGCGTCACTCGTCTACCCCAGAGGACCAAATAGTTTCTCCATGCATAGTATCATTTGTGTTTAGCAAAAAACATTCTTTGACTCAACTTTATTTATTTTTATTTTTTTAATTTTTCCCATAAAATTAAGCTAATTTTGAATTTATAACTTTTTATTTCACATTTAGCAAATAAGCTACAAAAAATTACTAGATATCAATGGGGGATAGGTAGAGAGACAGTGGGGGGACTAAAGTAATGCATTGACATTTTCATGGACTCAAGATTAGAAGGTTAATCTCGGAAGCTGATTATAGGGTACCTGGCAAGCAAAAAAAAAAAGCAAATCAAATTATAGTACTAGAGTAACCAGGCACCAGTGCCGGCAAGGGAAAATATAGAACTTGTCAAAGAAGTAAAAAACTTGACAACATTAAAGCCATCCATCTGTGGCGTTAAGTTTAGTTGTAATATTTTCAAATTGTATGGACCTCCTTAAAAATCTTGAAACTGAGCTCCAAGCTGAGTACCAGCAAATTCTACGCCTGGAAGAAGAGTTTTGGGCCCTGAAGTCCTGCATTGAGTGGACCCTTCTTGGCGATTGCAGCACAAACTTCTTCCACCTTTCCACCCTCTGTTGAAGACACCATAACAAAATATGGTGCCTCAAGGACTCAGCAGGGAATTGGACCAATGCAACCTCTGAAATTAAATCCTTAATCCGCTCTCACTTCAGCACCCTCTACACCACAGACATGACCAACACTCTTCTTCAACCACCCTCTCTTACCTTCCCCACCTCCCTCTCACAGGACATTCAAGACACCATAAACTGTGAAGTGACCGACCATGACATTTAATGTGCCATTTTTCCTTCAAGCCCCACAAAGCACCTAGCCCGGACGGATTCCACCCCCATTTTCTTCCAAAGAGACTGGAACATTGTTGGCCCGTTAGTCATTTCGTTTATAAAAATATCTTTCGAACCAAGTTGATCCCGGAAAATCTCAACAACACCCTCATCTGCCTCATTCCAAAAACGGATAAACCTGAAATCATTCATCAATTCCGACCCATTGGCCTTTGCAACACCCTCTACAAAACGGTTACGGAACTTCTTGTCTAGCGGCTCAAACCCTTCCTGCCCGACCTCATCCTCCCTTTCCAAGCAAGCTTTATACCCAGAAGAAACGCTAGCAACAATGTCATTATCACCCAAGAAATCATTCATACCATGTCCACCTCCAAGAGCAAACAGGGTCTCATGGCTCTTAAAATCGACCTCAAGAAGGCTTTCGATTGACTAGAATGGAGCTTCATAAACCATGTCCTCAACTGGTTCAAATTTCTGAAAGATTGGATCGATCTCATTATGTCCTGCATTTTCTTATCCAATCTTTCTATCCTGATCAACGGCGAAAGACTTGACCCTTTTTCTCCTTCTCGTGGTATACGTCAGGGCGACCCCTCTCACCGTACATTTTCATCCTTTGCATGGAGTATTTGGCCGAGCTCATCAAAACATAGGTCAACCAGGGCAATTGAATCGGCATGAATACGTCCAGAGATGGGCCTTCATTCTCGCATCTCTTCTTCGCTGATGATCCGATCCTCTTTGCCAAAGCAACAAAAAAGAATTGCCACACCATCAAGACTCAAGAGAGTCCTAATGGACTTTTGTACCTCCTCGGGCCAAAAAGTGAACCATAGCAAGTCCAAAATCTTCTTCTCGTTGCATACCCGTGCCGAGAACATCTCCTTCATCAAAAACGAGCTTGGCATGAATCGCACCAACGTCTTTGGCAAATATCTAGGTGTCCCTATCATCATGGATGGTCGAGATAAAAGAGCGTTCGACTATATTGTTGACAAAATTCAAACCAAGCTATCGGGATGGAAAGCTCGAACCCTTATACATGGCTGGCCGGCTCACTCTCATAAACTCGATCACCTCAGCCATGCCCATTCACTTAATGCAATGCACTCTCCTTCCCTCTAGAATTTGCACTGAGCTTGACAAACTTAACTGCAACTTCCTCTGGGGCGATTCATCCACTAGCAAGAAACTCCACTTCATCAAATGGGACGTGGTCTCCAAGCCGAAACACCTTGGAGGTTTGGGTATAAAGAAGAGCTCCTCCCGCAATAGGGCCCTCCTTACTAAAAGAGCTTAGGCCTTTCACACGGATTCTGGCACCTTTTGGGCCGAGACCTTCAGGAAAAAATATCTAGCCACCTCAAATGCCACGAAGAGAAAATCCACGGTCTGGACCAGCCTCTCAAAAGTGAAAGATATTTGTAACCATGGCACCAGATGGTTAATCTGAAACGGTGAGACTATCCACTTCTGGTATGATAACTGGACGGGCAGTGGCCCTCTTCGAAATCTTATTCAAGGCCCTCTTCATGCTAACGACATATCCCTAAAAGTGAGAGACACATGGGATGCCCAAGGCAACTGGAATCTCAGCAACCTATCCTTTGTGCTCCCCAACCAGATTTGCGACATCATTTGAGCAACGCCCAAGCCTTTCTTCTCCACCCTTGCTGATCTTCCTACGTGGAAACTTTCACTAAACGGCCAATTCAATCCTCGCTCTGCCTACCTTTTAGCATCTAAGCTCCCTTTGACTGCATCCTACTCTTGGACTTGGGTTTGGAAAAGCCATACCATCCCAAGAGTAATGACATTCCTTTGGCTAGCTTGCCATGACCGTCTCTCCACCAAGAGCCAACTCCTCAAAAAGCACATTCTTAATGATGACTCCTACCCTTTCTGCCATGTAAATCCTGAAACCACCATTCCTGTTCTTAGGGACTGCCCAGACATCCTCCCCATCTAGAAAGTGCTCTCCAACCAAGACTTACAGCCAGAGTTCTTCACTTCTAACCTCCCCGACTGGCTAAAACTCATGTCCACTCCCTCTTCAAGGACCCCCGGCATACATAACATTCCTTGGAAAATCACCTTCCCCTTGTCCGTGTGGTCTATCTGGTCAGCCCATAACAAATTTATGATGGAAGCTCAGCCTTTTGTTGCCCAGAAGATTTTGGATAAAATAAGAGCGCTATCCCAGGAAATTCTTCATATCCTCCCACCTAAGAGTACCCTCATCAAGAACAATGTCACTAGCGTAGGGTGGAAGCCACCACCACCAGGTTTTTTCAAGCTAAACACTGACGGTTCAGCGCATGGTAATCCTGGTATGGCCTCAGCGGGCGGATTATTGAGAGATCACAAAGGAGGTTGGGTTGGCAGCTTCAATAGAGCTATCTGTTTCACCCATTCGATGGCTGCGGAGCTCTAGGGACTTAGGGATGGTCTAGTCCTAGCCAAAAACCTTAACATTAGAAAGCTTTTAATTGAAATTGATGCCCAAACTATTATTAATGTTATTAAGCTTCATAATACCCATCTGATCTCAACTCATCCTTACAGTGGGCTCATTACTGATTGTAGGTTACTCCTCCAACATTTTGAGGAAGCTCGTATAGATCACATCCACCGCGAAGGAAATCACTGTGTGGACCTTTTGGCTAATTAAGGAGGGAATCAATAATCCAAACTCTCTTGTTTTACATTATGTCTCCCCTCCCTATATTTTGTACTAGCTTTTGGCTAATGCTTGGGGTGTAGTTTACCCTAGACTTTGTAGCTCTTAGCTTTAATGAAATTTCCGTTTTACCAAAAAAAAAAATTGTGTGGACCTCGGGTCAAATAAAATTAGGTTTAAAAGATATGTAATATAATGACAACATAAAGTGATCACATTGGAGGATGCAATAGGAATTAGGGACTCATTGCATGTCTCCTAAGCTAAGATGATCAAAGGTTACCAGTTACATGAAAGACAAAGTGGCTTTCAAGCTGCTGCTTAAGTAGCAGACCAATCAATTTAGATAACCTTGATAAAACTAGTCATGAGGTAATAATGGTCTTATGCACTGGTTGCATGCATCATTTCTTTTACAATAAATAGACTTTGTAGTTGTGTGACATCCACGTATTATGAGAGGAATAATACATGAAATCCCTGCTCGAAGAAATGATGTCTACGGCTTTGAAAACATTTTATAGTGCGGATTTCAGTGTGAATGACATATTTGTGTGGTATCCACATATTGTGTTAAGCTGTCGGCACATATGATTTCAGTGTGAACTACATGTTTGTGCTGATAATTCATCCAGAGAGAGAGAGTTGCAAGGATTGATGCCTAAACAAAGCTTTAGCTGCCAGTCGATAATATATTTATATATTACTAAAAGCTGAAGCGTAGCATTTAATGCTACTGCTCTCACGTTGCGCCACATCAGCTGTCACACCATTCTTTTTTTTCTTTTCTTTTTTAAAATATAATTTTTCCTACAATTTTAAAATGGTTTTTACAATTTCCAACCCTATAAATGCAACCCACTACTTATTTATTTACTTCCACTATCACCCTATAATAAACCTGTATAATTAATCCAGCCCACCTCTTATTTATTTAGTTCCACTATTAAGGCAAACTCAAAGCCTTTGCAGTTCAGCTTTAGGGTTTTGTGCGAGCCTTTTCAGCTTAAAAAAAAAAAAAAAAAAAAAAAAAAAAAAAAAAAAAAAAAAAAAAAAAACCTAAAGCTTGAAAGCTTCAACGTTTTGTTTTGTTTTGTCTTTTTTTTATTTTATTTTTTTTTTTTTTTTATTTTTTATCAAATTTCTTATAATTGTTTTTAACATATATTTTTTTAATATTTACACTTCTCCAACCTTTCTCTCTCCCTTACTATTTCATCTCCCTACTACTTCTTCAATCTTTCTCCCTCCCTTACCTTTTTATCTCCCCATTACCCTTTACATTAATATCATTCCTCCTCTTTCCCTTCATCTTCTTTTATTTTTGTCTCTTCTTATTCACATCCTCTTACTATAAATTTGTCACTATCTCTTCTATTCTATGCATAGTTTTCCCTCACAAAAAAAAGGTTCCCTCTCTCTCTCTCTCTCTAAATTTTTTGGTAGATTTTTTTATTTTTTATTTTTTATTTTTTCTTGCATCGCTACTTTAGGTTGATAATTTTTTATATTCTTTAAAACTCTATTTTCGGTTAATGGGATTTAGTTTTGTTTTTTAAATTGTTGTTGTTGTTGTTGTTGTTGCTGTTTTTATTTTTTTTATTCTCTTTGATTGTTAAATGTTATCCTATTATGTTCTAAAGAATTAAATATAGCATATAAAAATATAATATTATTCTATTACATAGCATGATTTTGATAATTTGGTATTTATTCTGTTATATAGCATGATTTTTTATAGTGCTCAATTTAGATGTTAAACTATGAGACTTTACTAATTTTTGTTTATTTTCTAATCCTTTGTGGTGAACAAAGTATTCTTAATAGTTGTATTAGAAGTACTCTATAATGTCATTTATTTAAAAAAAAAAAAGTAAATGTTAGCCAAACGAAAATAATCGGATATGTGACAAATTTTAATTTTTGCAATTTTATTTTTATTATTATTATTTTATAACAATGCATGTATAGAAATTTAATTCTTAGATTTTGCTAATAATTTTTTATTTGATAATATGTTTTGAGCGGCCAAAATTATAATTTCTACAAAGAAAATAACATTAATAGATTATCAAAAACAAAATTTTATCCTAATATTGGTTCAATTAATCTTTGTTAGTTTTATTAATTTTTTTTTAGTTTACGTTTTTTTGGTGTTTTGGATTGTTTTTATATTACATTTATGATTGTTCCTATAATAAATAAAAATATAATTATGAAATATATTACTCATTATTAGATTAGTTTAAATTATTAAAAAAAAAAATTTAATAAAACCACTATAAAAGTAATTATCATGCGCAACGCACGAGTTTACGGCTAGTTATAATAATTCTCAAAATAACAATCTCAAATACTACATAAATTTTCAAATGGTTACACAGCAGGTATGGGCAGTATCTCCCTTAAATGATCTTTTTTGAGTTCTTTCTTACATGATCTAACCGTATGAAACCACAAAGAAAAGAACAAAACCTCTAAACACAAATATAAGAATACAGCTCATGTCTCAAAAAAACGAAGTTCTATGATAAATTCTCGTTGCTTTGGTGAATACCATGCCACTGCTTTTGCTGAACCAAGGACTTTCATTGAATATTCAAGGGCAAATACAGGATCATCCACATGTATGGGCCAGTCTTGGTTATCCAAATCAACTGTGACTCCTGAATCGACTCTAAAAAGAAAGGGTCCAGCAATCTGAAAGTTGTACATTGAACTTGTCATGACTGGCAATGAGTTTATTAAAAGGCCATTAATGAAAAAGAATATAAAAGACAATGAGGATAACTTTTAAACTTTTCTACTAGCATGTCACTTTGTTCAAATTTTAATAAGAACATCAAATGCTCAAAATCAAAGCAAACCATGTCCAACATTTTATTAAATGAGCATAAACAAGGCCATTTATTGTTGGCAACTAATGTAAACATCTTGTTGCCATTAATAAGTAATACCAGAATTAAATATGGTGTTAGAATCAACATGCAGCCAATATTTGTGAAAAAGTTCTAGCGAGAAGCATTGGATGCTTTCATTGGCAACTAATCTATTCAGGTCCAACAAGTAAAAAGGAAACATTGAATGCTAGTCTGTTCACCAACCAGCAGCTTTTGCAAAAAAGATAAGAGGAATAGTGATTATGTTCTTTGAACCAAGGAGCTTCCATAGGCTGTTTTTCTATCTTTTGTAAACGAGCTCTTAGCCTAATCAGGAAAGTACTTTAAAAAAAAAATACAAACATGGGATATGATGAGAGAAATGTAGGCACCTGCTGCTGAAGAGAAAGGGATGCATTGGGGCAAATAGTCTGAATATCTTCCAGACTTGGGTGCTGAGAATTCAAAAGATTCTGAGCTACTTGTGTAGCACCTGCAACAAATCTTGAACCAGAAGGGAAATCCAAGCGGGCATGAAACCGGGTGAGATCAAGGAATAGCCTTTGATAATTTCCATGCTGAGCTGTAAATGACACTGATGCAAACAGATCTGCCAGGAAGGCAGATTTCACTCCAGATGCCTGAAAAGAGAAGCCATTGGACTCCTGGGATCTAACTGAGCAATCTCCAACAGAGGCAGTCAAAGCAGCACCTATATGTTTGAAACAATGACATCAAACAGTTATGCAGCAAGCATATAATGAATTTTATGTATTCAAATGTATTAGCATAGCAAGATACGAATTGCAATTGATCATGATTCCTAGAATGTTCAGAATCCTAAGCAACAAATCAACTGGTTATGGTTTATGAACAAATTATTGCCAGATCTTCTACATTGAGTCCAATGACTCCAACCTGAAAAGTCAATGGTGACATGATCACAAAGTGCAAATCACACCTCATAATAGAAAGCCTATGATAGAGACTGTTATATGGGAGAGCCAACAAGAGTACTTTAGACCAATTCTCTCCTTTATAAATTACAAAAATGCAAGAGCAGAAGTTCAAGGGCTGTTTGGTAGGGTGTTTTGAGCAACAGCTTTCAGTGTTTAAACAACATTACACATATTTTCACACACTTTTTCACCTACACATATTTTCAAAAAATACAAACAACGTTACTAGAACAACATTACCAAACAGCCCCTCAATGTCATTAATTCTGGCACCTGCAATCACTTGCATGATACTAATAAAATAAAAGGTTTGATGTTTTTTTTTCTTGATGTGTCCTAGGCTAAGGATTCCTCCATTGAAGCAGGAATTAACCTCACTATAATATCAAACTCTACAAATCAAAAGTGAGCAATGAGGGAAGTAGCTTACCAATAATCCCTGAAGCTGAAATGTGAGGATTTGAAAGGAAGATGTCATATGGTTGCACCAGTTTCAACTTGGGAGCTTTACTCCTCCAAAAGTCAAAATTCTGTTTGAAAGAAAAAGCACTTTTGACAGAAAAGCCGGGAAAGAGAGTAGCAGGTGGTCCATGGATGGTTTGATGATCATCACCTTGGAATTGGGTGGGTAAGCCTGTGTTATGGTGCATACATAGATGATAACTGGCACCAGAGTCAGAAGCAAGCGAAGCCATATCAATGGCCAAGGATAACGGAACATCCCAATAATTGCCAGACTTGTCAACAAAAAGTCCAGGCGAAACTGCCTCCACTGTTAGGTTGTGATTGGGAAACTGCAAAATGGTACATCATACCCAAATGAAATCCTCATCAAGTAGGATTTTCAAAAAAAAATTCATTCATTGTTAGTAGTGGGTCTAAATTGAACCAACAATCTCAACCTCCACCTAGTAAGTCTTACAAGGAAGAGAAGGGATATTGTGCATCCAGCAGATGCATCATCTCTCTCACACTATGTAAGGCCCACATAGTTTGGTTAAGTTACTAGCTCATTGACAAGACGCTTAGTTAGTAGAAGAATAACTCAACATATTATTACCATTCTTTTTTTTCTTTTCTTTTTTTAAAGATATGATAGTATTTGAAACTTAAGGTGTATGGTCCGAGATTATTGCTTTTTACCAACAAGTCAAGACAACATAGTCCCATTCACAACAACAACACGGTTGAGTTAACTAGTCCCTTATTTGACAAAAGAGACTTCACTAGTTGATTAACTAGAACACACCACATAAATGCAATTTTAAGAACAATTAAAAAAAGCATAAAAAGAGGGAAATGTTTTGTAAACCTTGTGATGAAGGATAGCTTTCTTCCGAGGCTTCTTGTTATCACCAAAAGTATAAGAATCCAAACTAAGAAGCAGTGTATCATCGGGTGTTAACATTAGTTCAGAAGAGAAACCAAGGGCATATAAGGAGTGATTCTGAAGGTGTCTCCCAATGGTTTGCAGCCACGAGGACACGGAATTTGGTTTTTCTCCACTCCCAGTAACAGAGGACTGGAACTTCTGAAAATTGAACTGACCCAACAAAGTCCCAAACCTGCATCTCTTTTCAGAACCCCCCCAGAAATATCAACCCAAACATCAACATCACTGGACACTTAACTATAACTCTAATCACACAACAAATTTCGCAATTTTGTGGGGAAATTAATAAAAAGGCCCAGAGTTTATACCCGTTTCAAATTAAGTCACAAGTTTTTAATTTTATCAATTAAAGTCCCAAACTAATAAAACTGTTTCAACCCTATTCCTTTTTCATTTATGTTATTCAGTGTAGTAATGGAGTATTCACATAGGTAGCAAATTTTGATCTTCTAATATCACTTTCTCACTCTAAACAAAACATTTTATCTCCTCTAAACAAAGCCATCTCTCTCTACCCTCTTGTTCAATGACTACCAAATTGATTTATGAACAAGCCATTCTTTGGTGAAACACAAAGTTTAGTAAATGGTTTTCTACTTTTATCTACTGTTCATTCCTACCCAGAATAACAGAAATGCCATACAAAGATGTACATACATAGGCCTTAAATTGAAACAATTTCATAAATTTTAGACTTCAATTGACAAAATTAAAAACCTTGGACCTAATATAAAACATGGGTTTATATTATAATCATTTTTTTTTTACAACCTTTAAGTTTTTTTTTTTTTTTTTTTTTTTTTTTAGTTGTGAAATTTAATGTTTGTGTGGCATTGTTGTTGGGGCTAATAATAAAACTGAGTAGTGGGGAGTGGGGAGTACCAGTTTTGAGAGAAGGGAATGGTGAGGGCGCGGTGGAGAGCGACGCCGTCAGAGGCGGAGGAGTAAGAGGGGACAAAAGGCAAGAACATGAAGCGTTGCATGAAGTGGATCTGCTTAGCCCTCGATAGCCGAGTCCCTCTTGATACTCCCAATGGAATCGGGTCTCCCGGAACGGGTCGGGCCAACCCATCGGCTGTCATGGCTGTTGACAAGTCCAGCTCCCAAAAGCTTCCATCCATTGCCCATCTCAGCTTCTTCATCACTTCCTCCTCCTAGTATTCGGCTACTCAAACACAGATAGATAGATAACACTATAACTAAACATCCCACCCCCACCAATGTTTTGTTTCTTTCTTTTATGGGGTTTTAAAGGTTTAAAGGTTTAAAAGCTACCAATTTTGTCTGTCTCTATCTGCAATTAAAGAATTTTACTTTTTTTTTAAGCAAATAAAGAGATTTATTTACATATATGACAAATAGACAATCATTTAATCATTTATATATCATTAGATACATCAAAGCAGATATCCATTGACAAAAAGTCAATAACTTTCAAATTAAAAAAAATTATTGACATGATTCTCTCCATTGAATCTCTAGCAAACATGTCACTCATAGTAAATTTTAATTAGGTCAATTAATAAAATTTATTGGCTTCGAATAAAAATTTTAATGTTCAAACCGTGCATTCATCAAAAAACAATAATCATCAAAAAAATAATTTCATTTCTTTTTGTCAAATTTCTAATTAGGGATAGCAATATATGACACAACTTGTGAACTTAAAATGAATATAACGCAGTTTTTTTTTTTTTTTTTTTTTTTTTTTTTTTTTTTTTTTTGTGGATTAGTATTTGGTGTAAATGAATTCGTTTCAACATCAATCAACACACTTTATAACACGGTTAATAAAATGGGTCAATTATAGGTTGACCTGCTTAACCCGCAATCAACCCGATTAATATAAATAAATGTCATTTTTATCTAACATATATTTGGATTCTAAATATAGTGGAGCAATTAAAAGAATTTTATTGATTATATTGATAATTCTTTCATTAAAACTCTGAAAATCCCTAACTCTTTTACCCAAAACAATGAATAAAAACTCACTATTCACTTTAGTTTTCTTAAATTATCTATTAAACTGGTTGAAACAGGTTATGTCATGCCAAACCACTTAATAAACGGATTGTGTTAGAGTTGAGGGATTTTGACATGATTATTAAATGAGTTGGGTTAGAATTAAGCTATGTATTCAAATACCCTTAACCTTGTCATGACAAGAACATGGCCCGCTAATACGAATTGCCACCCTTATTTCTAATTTTATGCTTGAACTGTATATTTAATACTCTATTAGAAATTAACCTTACTTTATTTGATATTAATTTATCAGCCTATATATTTAATTCATTAAAATTAATCTTGGTTTAGTTAGTATTAAATAAATTTGTTTAATTAATATTTAAATATAAAAAGGCTCCATTTAAAGTTATTGCCTTGCCTCATATTATATTAGAGAAGTGCTAAGTCGATAACATTTTCGTAATAAATTCTAGGTGATAAGTTGTTACGGTTCTAATTTGAACTTATTATTAAAATTATTTTTTTGTTCACCAGTAACAACCTGTAACTAAGGATTTGTTGTAAACGTGTTGTAAATATATCATTTTCCTATTATATCAAGCCAACCTTGCCCTGCATGTCAGCAATTTATTAGATCTGAGGGCACTAGACCCAATTCTTGTCCAATATAAAACCATTATTCATTTGCTAAAATCTTTTATTCTCATATAAATTTAGCCCTACTAAGGCCCATTAATACACGTGGTATTTGTCGTCATGTCACGTGATATGAAGTCAATATGTCTATATTGGAGACCCAATTTTTTATTTAGCCAAAAAAAAAAAAAAAAAAAATCTAGCAACATCCATATAATCCATGTCGAATAAAAAAATTTTGTTTTATTTTTTGTGTTCCACTTTATGTTTTATCAATTGTCAATTATTGTAGCCCATGTATGATGTGTTTGATTCCCCACCCATTTAAACTCTAGATATATCATTAGAGAAGTCAAAAAAAAAAAAAAAAATTGTCAAGTTGTAATTTGTAGAATATAAAATGGAATAAAAAAAAGTGTCGCCAGTAATTTGTATTCTTCATACTACTTTTTTTCTTTTTCTTTTTGATAAAAAATCATACCCAGACTTGAGATTTGTGATTCATAAATGAAATAGAATATCCCATCAAAGAAGCCAGAGGGTGAGATGACATATATTTATTTGTTGCATGGTTTATACAAATCCCAAGGGAAGTGTCATTTTATTCGGAAGAATGTCATTGCGTGAATCCTCAAAGAGGTTGGTGCAATTTATCCAAATTTTTTTTAAAAAGATCATCCATCAGAGCATCCATAGCCAGAAATGCCATCCTATCCTATTTTACCATCCCAAAAAGCTACTTTATCAATTATACCATACCATTTTTCAATACACCCAACATCCCAAAACTCTATTTCTTTTCTCAGTTTATTTAAATATTCTTTTTTATTATTTTTTTACTATTTCTCTCTCTCTCTCTCTCTCTCTTTTCCTTTTCGTCTCTGTCCCTCAACCTCTGGCACAAGAACGGATAAGAAAAAAAAAAAAAACAACCGGCAAGATCTCTCATGGGCTTAACACCACCACCGTTCAACCACCGTCAAACCAAAACCAAATTAAACCACCATCAAACAGCGCCACCACCCCAAAGCAACGCCACCACCATCAAACCAAAACCAAAACTACATTAAAAAAAAAAAACCATCAAGCCCAACGATCAACCCATTAAAAAAAAAAAATCAATATCGGAGCCATTAGAGCTCCGATTCAAACCCATCGGAGCCACCACTAGCAAACCCATTCAAAACAAATCACCAGCAAACCCAGCCCTCACACCGATCCAAACTCAGCCCTCACGCCGATCCAAACCCAGCTCGCCGATCCAAACCCACCATCAACTGCTTCCAACCCACCACCATGCCCAAATCAACCCATAACCCTCACGCCCAGATCAACACAGAAACCCACAAATCCATAGCAACCCCATCGGAATCCATAACAAACCCATCGGAACCCTAGCAAACTGAACTGAGATAGAAAGGACGGAAGTGCTGAGATTGTATGGGTTTCGCCGTTTCGGGTTTGAAGAGGAGAGAGCAGAACGAAGTACAGAGAAATTGGAGAGAGAAAGTGAAATGAAATGAGAGAGAGAGGAGAGAGAAGAAGCATCAGACAAATAAAAAACTAATTTTTATTATACAATACTGCTACAGTACCATCTTACATTTGAGATGGTACTGTAGCTAAATCCCAAATTTGGCATTGGCATATTGCATATAGCCTTCCCATTGTTGAGTAGTTTTGGGGCTTGAATGCCAAATGTTCCTAACATTTGGCATATACAAGCCCCACTGTTGATGCTCTCAGGGGATTAAGCATTGCAGTTTTGATTTGTTGGTCATAACCTTTTTTTTTCTTCAATAAGTTACCTATGTATTTCAATGGCGTTTTAAACCTACAACTTCACCCTTGTACCTTATAGAAGAAAGAAATGTCGCCTGAATTGAATTAGAGCTTGTTTGATTTTTTTTTTTTTTTTGATAGTTTAATGTTAGAATAAGTGGAGGAGGAGTGAGTTGATCTTGATTCTCCTTATTTGTACATTGTTGACAACAATATAAAACCGAAAACCTCCTCTAATATCCATCTTTATCACTCAGCAATATACTAGAATATATGGCATTTGGCGTAGGTAAATAGCAAAGCCATTTTTTCTCAAAAAAAAGAGAAAAGGAAGCAAAGCCATACCTTAGTAACCTTATTTACCATGTTACCATTAGCCATTGTACAGAACACTGTCTGAGACAGCCTTGTCTTGTCAACCTAAAAATGATAGCTTCTACCATCATCATTGCCATTTGCCATCAACAACAATGAAGCCAACAAAATACCCTACTATTTTACAACATAAGGTTTGTGTTAATTGTCGATGATGTTCCCACTGAGCTGTGAATCGTGTTGTGAATAGGCATCACCATCATCGAGCTGCAAATCGTGTTGTGAATAGGCATCATGAGCAAGCGTCTGCAGAAGAGAAGGTATGTTTCAAAGTCAGCATATCTACCAAACAGAAAAAATTACAAAATGCTAATACCAATTTGGATTACATGTTTAAGAGGCCATGATAGTCCAAATACCTGTTCCTGTGAACGGAAATACATGAATGGTGTATAGTGTAAGAAGTTTGAGACCCTAGAGGTATATATATCAGCATACCTGCATTATGAAGATTTTAAATGACCATTTTTTAGGAGAATATTTAAAATTACACTTCAACCTCAGATAATAGCAATGACTAGAAATCTGTACATGAAACTATGTGTGAAGCATCTCAATAAAAGAGAACATACTTCTCAATTTGTCTCATCAAATGGCTTTTATCCCACAGCCCTGCACGTGAAAGGTACCCCCACCTAATGCAGAACAGGTGCATCATGTCAACTCTATGTTCAGAATGTGTTAAATCTTCACACATCACCATAAATAAATAAAAATAAAATGTAACCATGTAAATGCATCAAGCCAAAAGTAAATTCAACATAGCGGGAATAAGTCGTTAAGTTTAAGAAGTTCTTGATGTGGGATGCAAGGTGAAGCAACAGATTAGATAAAAAAACTTATGTGAAAAAATTATTTGGGGGCTAGTAATTAACTACATCAAATGGTAATCTTGACCCTTCTGCATCAGTATTTGTATTTTCAATCCTTTTTGCATTGCACACGTTACATTCTCAAACTTGTGATTGTATTAGCGAATAGTGATGGGGCAACTCCTTGTGCAAAAAAAATTGTGACATTCACTTTCCACATAATAACCCTGATGGTCAAAGAACTTCAAAAATGTACCCCCCCCCAAAAAAAAAAAAGTGAAAATATAGGGAAGAAAATGAGAAGTACATTAATAATATATGACATATATTCTAACACTAGATAACAACATGAATAAAGTCATCATCATGAGGCAGGAGAGTCAAGCAGATTAAGAGAAATGGCTTGTATAGCCTAAGGCTGTGATATAGCTTAGGTGACAATGATTTGGCCCAATTAATATTTAAACAACATCCAAGTCAAATAAATATTTGGTATAACCTTGACATACAAACGTACATACCGGAAGTAGTATGAGGCCAACAATATATGGATGATTCGATATGTTGAGAGAAAGGGATTCTAAATTTCTAGTCCAAAAGTTCACTGAGTCTTACCTTTTGTTGAAGAGCTCCCCATCTGCTTCTAGCATTGGAGCTATTTTTTCGTCTAGTCTTTGCATAACAATAAGTAGCTTTTGCATGCTTTCTGTCAGTTCTTGATCATCCATGCTAGTTGCAGCAAGGGTCTGAAATACACACAGAGATTTCACATTAATTATCAAGAACTACATTGCTAGACTAACATTATTTCTGAAATCATAAAACTATCTAAGTATTTCTATTTGTTTAGAACAAGAAGACTCACAAATTTCAAAATTGAGATCAATATAAATAATGAAAGGTAATATTTAGCGTGCTAGTAGGAAGGGGATTATGAAAATAAGATATGCATCAGAAGACCAAAGTTCATGATGAATAGGGCAAGCTAATAATGCATGTAACTGGACACAGCTTACTTGAGCAGGACGTTCTCTTGTTCGCCTTTGGAGAGCAAGCCGAAGTTGGTTAAAAAGATCGCCTACAACCTCCTTTTGATTTATAAGCTCTATTAGTGATGCTCTACGACCACGGCTATGAATCAAAGCACTATACTGCAGTTCCAGTATTTCATTAAACACAAACAACTCTTGTTAGTATCAATAAGTAAATTGAGTCAGAAATATCAAACAGAAAGTAAACTGACATAGCATTACAATTTATAGTTCAAAAGTGTTTTGGTCAATAGAACCAACACAGTTCAATACAAAGCATCATTTGGTCACTACTATTGGGACCACCAAATATTCTTTTCGATTCAATTTTAGTCACTACTATTGTGTCTAATATACTATGCCCATCATTGTAAGTGATTCAACTATAGAGACATTTGAAATATTAAATACAAACAGCCATGAAAAGAAACTCCAACTGATGTCAGATACACTAACCTCTTCTTCCAATTCTCGACAAATTAGTGCAGTTCGCCATCGCAGATGAACTTTGGATTGACTTACATCAGTGTAAATGTGGTCACCAACATATAATATCTCATCTCCATGGATGTCTAAAGAATTCTCAACCATTTGAGCACTGCCTCCTGAATACAAACCCCCTGCAGAAGAAGATAGTAGAGTGAATGCATGAGAATATTGAATCATTTTGAAAAACTTAAGGTAGAGTAGTAATATCAAATGATCACTACACACCACAAAACACATTCATATAACTTGGCATGTATTTACAGATTTCTCAGCATTCTTATCATGTTAGTTGAAAACATAAATAGCAATTTTTTTTACCAATTTAAGAATATAGTCATTCAGCTAATTTTGCTTCACAGAAATCATCATGTGGTCTGGACATATGTTTATAAAAGAAATCCTCATGGGGGTCTGCTGGTTACTTCGCATGCATTGCTAAGAAATGCATAACAGTTTGATGCTTTATGCTTGCTTAGTAAGCAATAATTTTATTTATTACACGATATGCCAACATTCATTGCAGAAATTACCTACCAGCCAACTTAGCTTTCACATTGTGTACAACCAAACTATACAGAGTACAAATTCTCAAGTGTGTCACAATACACTTGTGCTTGCCTTGCCACTTAGTCAGGCATTTATATTTCATAAGCAACTATAAAACAATAAATGTGACAAAACAATCCAAACCTAACCATTATGGCATGTTATACAGGGATAGTATCTTTACTTCTTATAACTTATTTATTTATTGCTTGGTGAGCCTACTCCTAATATCTTCAGTAAATATAAAGTTCTTTATAATGACAATGTTATAATCTGTACAACAGAACAGAATAAGGTAACTAGCTTCATGCATCTTAGAAACAAAACCAAATGTAACTAAATGGGATAACATGATAAGGTAAAGGTTTGAACTTATTTGCCTCAAAAATAAAATATACAGTGCAATGGTTTGACAAGCAAAATAACTAAAACATCACTGACCTGTACGAGCCTTGAAGCATGGACGCATAAGACCCTCCCCTGTTACCACCTCATACATCGGGTGTGACATTTGGAAGAATTCTGGCTTCCTTGCTGAGACTATTACCTACTCATGAGGGGAAGTAAAAGAAAGTTCACATGTACTGCTATTGAAGATCTGTTAGAAGACCTTTATTATTATTAATATTATTATTATATGTCAACCCAGTTATTTTTCCCCGTATATATTAAATGAGAAAATAAATGATCCAAGTAGGATAACATTCTGAAAACAATTAATGGTGATGTCTCAGGCATGATTTGGGAAAGGATGATAACAACATTTTTGTACCATACTTCAGTAACAAATATAGTCATAACTGATGCTTGTCCTACTATAGTTTAAGGAACACCTAGCAAAGGACCTAATGAATAATAACAGTCAGTGAGCATAAAGAGAGAGATATACTCACAATATCAAATAGATCTCGCCAACCCATATCGTTGGGAAGAAATCTGTTAAAGGAATGCTGCATCATTTTGTCTGTGTAATGATAATCTGAGTTGGTAATAAGCAAGATCTTTTTACCAGCCTGAAATATAAATTCCCTAGTAAATAAGGATTAAAAGGATTTCACATGATATGCAAAGATAAAAAGTTACAAAACAATACCTCCTTTTGGTCCAAAAGTGCCAAAGGCAGCTCTGGATCAGGTTCAACAAACAGTTCAGGCTTAGACATTATCTCACTCTGTAAAATTGCCACGAATAAATAGAGGTGCTTTTGAACCAAAATATTGAACACCAGACAATCTATATCCATGGTTATAATGTATATACCTTAAGTTGACCTTCAACATGTGCCCTAAAGAGGGCTCTTCCAACAGCCTGAAAACCATCTCAAGAGTTAATAAAGGAAGACAAGTAACTAACATCAGTATACCACTGTCAAATAAAATTTTCTAGTAGATTGCCTTATAAAGCCCTTTGTAATCAAGAGGACCAAGTTCTGCACTTATAGCTCCATCATCCAATCTGTCAACCATCTGGAAGGAATTACACGAACTTAATAAAGCTCAAGACATTGTTGATTATACAAAGGATAACAGAAGAGATAAAATGACATGTCAAATCTCAACATCTTTGTGAATGCATGAGGTACAGTGCATAAGAAGCAAACAGAAAAATACGCCGTAGAATCTAAAGTTACTAGAAGTATCAAGACCATGACAGATGATATGAACAGTAAAATGGTAACCCATTTGTTCACAGTATTGCTGTGAAAGACAAAACTTGCAGCCTGGTTCTAACTTGTTTCAGTTCTCAACAAATTGATTCCCTATCTGCTCTGAAAATATCCAATAACTCTATTTATTTGGAATACAGCAAACTCATATGTTTATTTGAAAACCATATATTGGGCATTCTCCATTTTTCTCAAATTTTAAAATCTTGATCACTCTCCACATAAAAATTTCTATTAATTTCATAGAACTTTAAAGGCCACTTGATATTACTATTAAATGGAGTTCTGCAAGAGATCTCTACAAACAGCTCAATGAAAATGAGATGGGATCAGTGGCCCTCCTAGCTTTAAGTATAATGAGAATGTGAAGATGGACAGGTAGAATTCAAGCCTAAAAAGAATTAATGCACGCTAGATGACTAAGACGTTCAGCATTATCTTAGTCTATAAGGTAAACTACCTGCATATAAGCCACAGCCTCTGAAACAGAGAATAGCGTATTCAGGAACTCCCATCGACTCTCCTTCCGCAGATCCACCAGTTCCCTCCCATACATCTCACTTCCATGCATAGAAAGTTAAGCTTGCACTATAAAAAATATTACTCCAATTCTTCTACGAATGATACATCAAAATACTAAATGCTGATCTGCTCAATATATTTACTAGACAATGAGGGCAGTCTATGAGCCAAAGCATAAACATAATCCTTGCACAGGATAAATGCAGTAATTATCATTTTGTAGTGGCATATATACGATATGGGTGAAAGATTGAAACAGAACTTGAGGTATAATACCTTGGCCTTATTTATTTATTTTGTCTCCCCAAAAGAATGGTCATGATCAACATTTTGTATAAGCATATTCTAGCCAATTAATAATCTCGGTGTATACTTTGTGTGTGTGCAATTAGACCTCGCCATTGCTCCACAGTTCAGAAACTAGGTAGGCAACTTTCCTTAAAACAATTTCCATAATCAAGCTGACAAGTTTTAAATACATACCTTACAGCCCGAGTGGATAGCATTTTGGTGCCATGCATAGCCCTCTTTACATAACCAAATCGATCCGCCTTAACCAAGTTACCACTCTCTTTGTCTATGACAAGGCCTCTAATCACCTAGATGAAACAATTGAACAGTTTGTGCTTAGTTACAGGAAAGAAAAACAAATGTCAGGACCAGCAAAAATGCCATGATTTACAAACTCTTAAAATTGTGTAGAAATGAAGATGTCACCAAGTCTGGGTCAAATGCAAGTCCATCAACAGGATAACCCATGTTCTTTAAATTTTCCATACAGTAGTCGTATGCCCGACCTTCCCAAGCCTGCAAGAGAACAGACCCATGACAAAAAAAATTCCAATTGTCCGATGAGGAACAGAACACCACTGTTTAAATGAAAAGTATAGAGGATACATATGAAATTGGTAAATAACTTTATTCCTAATAATAAACTTCCTAGCAACATCAAACTCCAATGCTGGGGCTTTATATAAGGCATAAAAAAAGGAATAAAGGTCTCCATCATTCTTTATCTAAGCTAAAAAAAATTAAAGCTAACCAATGCAAGAAAAGAAAACATGAGAATCAATAAAGAGCTATCTGTAATCTGATGCCTCATTAAGCATAAGTATATCTGAAGATGACATTAGTCTGTACCCAGGGCATTTACTGTAAACATATAATGTAATTCAGAATCTGAAAAAAAAAATTCAAAACATGCATACACATTATAAAACCGATTTACCATCACATTATAATGCATTAAGGTGTAGTCCATGTCATAGCCAATGGCACTGATTGATCGGAGATTCAAAGTACGACTGCAAAATATACCACGAGGTGAATGTCTTGATGAAGAGGGGCTCTGCATGTTAAAAATGAAAGTTATGAAATTGGCAAAAGAAGCACTACTAAAATGTTAGAAACTTTAGTTTTGGAGCATCATCACATGACTAAATGCAGCTTAATTTGGGAAGAGGTTAATATTATAATGAGGAGATATGAAACAAGGCAAATAGAAGACTAGTGACTACCTTTTTGATATTCATATCAGAAAAATCAAGGTAACTACTTAATAGACTGGTTACCAAACATATCTTGAAAGGAGAAAAACATGCTCCTTACTTGGCCAGCCTAAAAGTAAATATTTTTTATACATCTATAGAAATTAGCAGTCAAATGTAGGAAAAGAAATGATTTACTGCACCGGAATACCCAAGTCTCTAAGCAAATTCTCAGCTTCTTCAGCTTCCACTCTAGCTACTTGCTCAATTGGACCTTCTAAGGTTGTCTGACTATCAATTCCTACATGGGGGATGACCCAAAATGCCACGTGATTAGTAAAAGCCGTAAGAAATCATTTATCAATAGTCCTGTAGCTCAGTGACATTGTCTGGTCTTCAGTAGGGATCAAATCAAATTCCCCTTAAATTAAATTTTTTTTTTTTTAAATGCATATTTTAAAGGGTAGAAAAAAAGTACATACTAACCAACCAATTAAAATCAAAGAAACAAAATTGAAGACATTGACAAGTAAAAGACAAAGATCATTTGAAAAAACGTATTAAAATGCTTGCAATTGTATAGCAAAAGACATCCATTTTCTTTAAGACATCACATGATAATTCATTAAAAAAGACAAGTACTTTAATGTGTACCAAAAGCCTGAAGATGCTCTTGCTTGAGATTCAAATCCCCTTTGGTACTCTCTCCCAAATAATCAACATCAGACTTGCTAGACGATGTGACAGAGAACACGTCGCCACCGACTCCAACCGACTTGGCTTCAACGCTGCAACAACACGTCATGCGTGTGATATGAGAAGTGGGTTTGTTTCTGGAAACAAGATTTAGAACTGGGATTCTGAGATAGTTGGTGGACACTGCCATTGAATTTGATAAATGGGTCTCTCTGATTCTGTACAGTGTCACTGAGAAATTGCCCAAAACCTCTGTGGCATACAACATCATTTTTTTTTCCTAGTCAGTTCAGGTTTTTCCGGCAACAAGATTCCAAGACTGAAAAACTAGGAACAGGAACACAAAAATATCTTCAGTTTTAGTAGAAGTAACGGTAGTGTATTATACCACATGGTACTGAGTAATTGACTTGACCCAGGACTGTGACAGTGAAGGCCAAAGACATAAAGATCTTTTTGTGGATAAAGTTGCAAGCTTTACTTTGTCTGTCGTATTATAGTTGCTGATTTTAGTATATACCATTTTAAAAAACAAGTTTTATCCCTCCTTTCCCATTGGAACTGAATTTCCTATGTCCATGTTTTTTTGTTGATTGATCCTATGTCCATGTTGTTAAACTGTTATTAAGATTTCAATCACTATGTTGTTTTATAAAAAAAATAAATAAATCAGACTTTCATTGATTGAAATAGTTTGGGATAATTGTTCATGTGATGAAATGCTATACTCACAATATTTTTACAACAAATTCTAAGTGGTAGGTTGTTATTGATTATTATAAGTGGATAAAAAAGTAATTTAAGTTGTGAATTCAAATTAGAACCAATAATAACTTACCATCTATAATTTGTTGTGAAAATATTGTGAAATGTTGTGGATATAGTATTTATCTTTTTTTTTTTAATATATATATAATAGAATAGATTCAGGTGGAATTATATTCCAATCACTTTCTTTAAAAAAAAAAAAATTCCAATCAAAATTCCTATAAAATTAAATCTTATACTTGTTCCAAGTCTAGCTTATTATCTATAGATTTTATTTAACAGTGAGTTCCAGTTAGCTCAATTGGTAAAGTCTCTAATGGTTGAATAAGAGATCTAGGGTTCAACCCCTGTTTACACAAAAAACTGATTGGTGTCTTGGTCTGATGATAAAGAGATATCATCAGAAGCGGATGTCATAGGTTAAAATTCTCTATTAAAAAAAAAGTATAGATTTTATAATTTTATAATTAATGTCCTTTGGTTAATATTGTTTTCTCCATAAATGTTAAAAAAATGGCAGCATATTCCCTAAATATTCAATTCTAAAATAAAAATTATAAAATTCACATTATATAAGTATGAGCACGAAAATTTGGCAGCCCAAACTCACCTAAAATAGTGAGATTTGTGCTATCCAGCTAGACCCAAACCAATAGATATTTGTAAAGAGAGTGGGATAAAACAAGTTTGGCTTAGCCCGAGGATTTAAACAGAGAGGGAATGAACAAAAGTCAAAGATTAAGTATATAAATGGTTCTTTACAATCTCGCTCGAGGACGATGTTCTTGCGCAAAAAGGTACACTACTCTCTCTCTCTCTCTCTCTCTCTCTCTCTCTCTCTCTCTCTCTCTCTCTCCTTTCCTTGATTTTTTGGGGGGCTTTTACCTAGAAGTCTTCTTTCTTTATATACTCCTAAGCTTATTACATCCTAACCCTCCATCTACGATCCTTTCGACTCTCCTTAGGACACTTGTTCCTTTAAACTTCTGTTAAAGGTGGTAGAAGAAGTTGTTTAGCTGTGAATTCTACTGTTCAGGTCACTTCCTCATCAATGCAGCTGATAAAGCTATTACTAGTCATTTAATGCGGAGGCAATAGGTGAGCTTTCACTAGAAACTTCCTTCACCTACTTTGACTCTCTCTCTGAACATCATCCTTTCTCCATTCGGACTTTCAGGAAGTATTTTGCCTTTTCCCCTCTTATCCTCGAGCGAATCCCCTCATCAGGCTCAGAATGCTTTTATAACGATAGTCACAGCTTGTTGCATCCTTCCTCGGTCCTCAGGTCCCCACAATTTAAAACAATTATGGTTTGATGAAGGATACCTATCTATGATGATTGAATAGATTCAATGGAATTATATTCCAATCAAATTTTCTAAAGTGCCTTTATAAAATTAAATTTTATACTTGTTGTGGGTCTAGCTAATTATGTATAAATTTAATATTTTTATAATTAATATCATTGTCCTTTGTTTAAAATTGTTTTCTCCATAAATATTTAAAAAATGGCAGCATCTTCCCTAAATATTAAATTCAAAAAAAAAAAATTTTTATGATATGTAAAACAATTTTGCAATTTTTTTTTCGAAAAAAATAATATATATTTTTTTCATAAGTTAATACATATTTGAAACTGAAATAAATACATCATAGAGTTTGTCATTTGTTCTTTTTTTCCTATTAAATTTCATACAATAGTGTAATTTGATTAAGCTTATACTTGCCAACAGTTTTTTAATTAAATTAGTACAGTTCATAATTATAAATGAAAAAAAAATTAAATGTTACTAATATTGAGATTATATATATATAGATACACACACTAGTCTTTTCGCACACGCGTGCTTTGAAACTCTTCTATTTTTTTTAAAAAAAAAGGATAAAATTTTTCAATCATCAAAATTTGGGGTTATTGAATTTTCTAGTCACACAAAAATACTTAGATTTGTGATGAGATTTATGCGTTTTCAGATGTTTTTATATTTGTGCTACATCTCATCATACTCCTAGCTAAGGAATTTTGGTGATTGGAAAATGTATTAACCCCTAATTATGATGAATGAAATTTTTTTTCTTTTACAAAAAAAAATTATTGCCTTTGACCATGCGTGTTAAGGCTAGTTTAATATAAGATTATTATTATCTACTTGAATTACAAGTTTGGCTACAATATGATAGTTGGAAACCTAACCCCATATATGAACAACAAATAGAATTGACATCTCTATCTCCTAGCTATATATTTTTTGTTGTTTTGCAATCATACAATCACACACATTCAAAAGTATGAAACAAAACCCTAAATTAAACAATATTTATACAATAAAACTGTATTTTGGCAAATTCATCCACCCAAATAACCAATAAGTTGATAGGGATATTGTATTCAATGTAGGGTCTATTGAATCACAAAATAAGATATACAATAATATACCCTACATTAAATAAATAACAAAAGTTAGATACAGTACTTTAGGTGCTGTTTCTTAAATTCGCCTCTTAAGATTCAGCCATGTGGCTATTTAACTAAAAAATACACTTCTATCCGATGAAAAAAAATCCACATGGTATAATCTTAAAAGGAGAACCTAAGGAACAACACCTAAGTACTGTACCTAAGTCTCGCTCTTAAATAAATATCCCCACCCCATAATTTGAACTATCGACTTATTTGTTATATAGGTGGATGAATTTTCTAAAATACATGTTTATTGTATAAATACTATTTAATTTAGGGTTTTGTTTCAAACTTTTGAACTCGTGTGATTGCATAATTGCAAAACAACAAAAAATATTTAGTTGGGAGATAGAGAGGTCATTTCTATTTGTTGTTCATATTTAGGGTTAGGTTTCCAACGACCATATTGCAGCCAAAGTTGTAATTTAAATAGATAATAATAATCTTATATTAAACTAGCTTCAACGTCCATGCTCAAAGGCTTTTTTTTTTTTGGTAAATGACAAAAAATTTCATTTATCATAATTCGGGATTGATGCATTTTTCAATCACTAAAATCCTTAGGAATGTGATGAGATGTAGCACAAAATATAAACACATCTAAAATATATAAATCTCATCACACATCTAGGTATTTTTATGATTGAAAGATGCATTAATCTCGAATTATGATGATTGAAAAGTTTCGTTATTTAGAAAAAAAATAGAAGTTGCGCGTGAAGAGGCTAGTTAGTAGTATATTAGTATTGATAGAAAGATAACACAAACCACAAGCTTGTAGAATTGGAACAACAAACAAGCATAACATTTACATACCTCATCCAGCAGAATGGAGGGATATTTAAAGAGCATATGAGTCTGTGAAAATGAAATTGCATATCTCGCCAATTCCTCGACGTCACACCAGTCTTTCATAGTCCTCGAGCAATACTTAATGTGTTGTATTGAGAGTTGAAACAAAATTGAAATTTCGTATCTATCTATTCAATATTTACTGCATTTATTTATTTTCATTTATGTTTTCTTTTTGGGGTTTTGAATCCAATTAATTAAAGGTGTGTATGGCATTGAGATTTTGCTGATTTTGGACGATGGTTCTCATTTCTATGAAAGAATCTGCTAACATAATTTCTAAATCAATTTTTTATTCACCTTCAGTTTGACCGAATGAGTCTGTCGAAAATATGAAAAGTAATCAAGGAACTTTTAAAAAACCAAAAAGTAAAATAAGAAATGGAATTTCGTTTCTCTCTATCATCTTTCTCCACTCAGTTTCGGATTTAGATTTCAAAATAGGGATTTGATTTGAAGGTGTTAAACGAATCAAGAGTTATGGTCATGGATAGTTCAGAATAGTTTAGATTAAATTTTTTAATATTAAAATTAATGCCACACCCCTCATAAGTTGTCACATCATTGCTTTTGTTAGAACATATATGATTAAAGTGTTAGGAACATATGTCATTATTTTATGTAATTGACTAATTCTTAGACAAAACGCACTTTACTTGTAATTGGGTAGATCTAGGATGAGTTTAATGCTTTAAGAAATAAGGTTTCAAGTTCAAGTGTTAAAGCCATGCAAGTCTGTCCAAGAATCAAGTCAGAAAATGCAGGATTTTAAAGCTCAACAACTAGCATCTATCGAGGTTTAAAAAGCTGTGAAGCCCATGTCTTGACAGTTATCTCGATAGATGGCTATTTATCAAGGTTTATGAAACTCAGTTTTCTAGGACTGTTTTTCATCCAATTCGTGAACATATGTTTGGACTTTCTTTTTTCACAACCCTAAATATATATAAGGATTATTTTAAAGGCCAAAAAAAGTTACAAAAGTTGCACAAGAGCATAATTGCACAAGTGTGAAGTAAGTGTAACCGGAAACCTAGTTTGTCCTAATTCTTCATTCTCTTTAAGAAGCTACTGTGTTTTGTACACCGTAGGGTTTTGTGACCAAACAACTTCATGATCTTCATTGAGTGATGAATAGAAGAGTTTTGTAGCCAAAAATCTTCTCTAGTTGGTGATTGAAGTCGCGTATTGGGATTCGCACAATTAGTTAGTCACGTACCAGGAGCCGTGCATTGAAAGGAAAGATTGTCACTACAGAACAAGTCCAATTGGGTATTAAGGTAAGGGTTCAACTGGAGGTTGGTATAAGATACTGGGATTCCTTCACTTGTAATCGCTTGCTTTGATAATAGTGGATTCTCGGGAGTGGTGACCTTAAAAATCACTCAGTGGGGTTTTTGCTGTGTAGGTTTTCCCCATTCGTAAAAAATTACCGTGTCAATTTAATTTCCGCTAAATACTTAGTTTAATTGGTGATTTGTTTGTGCTACCACGTATATTGCATGTTAATTTGATTAATTAATAAACTTGGCTAATTAATCAATTAATTCATCACAAGGGGTCAATACGTTTTTGGCCTATCAGCTTTGTAGTAAAGTTTTTTTTTTTTGAACATTTTTTTTTTGATGAACCATTGCTTTGTAGCGAAGTAGACATTAAAACTAATGATTATTAATAAAATTAGTCGCTAACCCGTGCGATGTATGGATAGTTTAACAAAATTAAATTGTTGCACATTATTTTTGCAAAATTGTAGAAGAACTAAGAATATTTATTGAAAGCTTTCTCTAATATACAAATGTTAATAAGAAAATATATCAAAGAACAGTACATTGCACTCATATTCTGCATGATGACAATAACGTTATAAAATAAATAAAGGAGAAATTACACTTTATCACCCTAAATTATGCACTAGGTTACATTTTGCACTATAAACTATTTGAACGCACATTTGGCACCCTAAACTATCATACTTTGAACCCCAGTGTTACTTTTGTTATTATGTTTAACGGAATGCTACTGCACATAACAAGTATATGTATCTTGCTTAGGTGGAACAAACTTAAAAGACTGAAACACCTTTCTTCAAAATCAATTAAAACTAAACCCAATTTTTTTTCACATTTCTCTCCCTATCTCTCGCGTGTGTAGCCTCTTTCCCTAAATTTAGATTTTTTTTTTTTTTTTTAATTTTTTTTTAGGTTCTTCAATGGATGAATTCCATTGTCACTGGTCCTTGAATATTAATGATCACACAATTTTGCGCTTTGGTTTTTCTCAATTGGTGTTATGAATGCAGGAGGCATATTTGTGAATTTCAATTGGCAGAGAATCTTTAAATTCTTTAACCCAGTGGGAACTTCCAAACTCTAGCATTTCTTAACCTCAAACTCTACGAGCCTTGGCATTGCTTTCTCCTCTATATTCCACTCTTGCAATTCTAACTCCTTGAATTTCAAATAAAGAAGTTGGGGAAAGCCTCCTTTGGAGCAAACCATGCTCTTCCTTGTATAAGAACCAGAGCTGAGAAAGAGCCGTCTAAGGTTGTGAAGCTTCTCTAACACTGGCATTGGATCATCTGAAAGTTTGGATCTTGTCAACTTAAGGTGAGTCAAGCTTTTTAGGAGTCCATTTGTATTTATGATGACCCTTGAATCAGATATTACTCCATGAAAGTGTAGGATGGAGAGATTTTCAAGGTTTGACAAAGGCTCCAACCATAGATGCCTATGATGCATTGCATTTACATTGCCTGATGTCAACTTCAAAGAATGAGGGTGCTTTAGTTTCACAACATGATCTGTCACTTTCTTTAGTAGGATTTAGGTTTATAAAAATCTAAATTTGGGGAAGAAGCTACACGCACAAGAGACAGAGAGAGATGTAAAAAAAATTGGGTTTTGTTTTAATTGATTTTGAAGAAGGGTGTTTTAGTTTTTTAAGTTTGTTCCACCTAAGCAAGATGCATGTGCTTGTCATGTGTAGTAGCATTTCGTTAAACATAATAGCAAAAGTAACATTGGGGTGTAAAGTGTGATAAGTGTGAAAGTTTAGGGTGCAAAGTGTGCGTTCAAATAGTTTAGGGTGCAAAGTGCAACCTGGTGCATAGTTTAGGATGGTAAAGTGTTATTTCTCCTAAAATAAGAGTTGAAGGGAAAAATACCAAAAGAATACAATTTGAGTGGGGAGAGAGAGAGAGAGAGAGAGAGAGAGAGAGAAACAACTCATATCCAATATTAATCATCAAATACCTCTTGTATGTAAATATCTTACACTCTAGCATTAGGAATAGATATTATAACAATGACAACCAACTAAATCAACCACATATAAGTGGAAAGTCTTGTGCCACTCAATTGTTAGCTCACAAACATTAACAACCTCCACATCATCAGGTTTTGCATGGATTGGGGCATTGTGTACTCCAAATAAACTTACTAAGAATTACCCTCACGATGCTCCTAGTTTTGCATCGGTTTGGGGTAACCTTTAGCAAAATAAGAAAAAAATAATATTTATCTGGATAAGAAACTGAGTCAAAACAAATATCATATAAGCCATGAAGTCAATAAAAATGAATTTTAAGAACAAATTGTTCAAGCTTTGTACATTACACCACTAAGGCATGGGAGAATGTATAAGTGGTTGAACCTGGACCTCACACGTGGAACGACTGTGAGCAAAGGAAGATGAAGCGTTGGCTAAGGATTTTGTCTTAGTTTGTGCTAAAGGCGTGACTACCTTGGGAAGGAAGTAAGATTTGCACTTGACATGGTACTCAAGCACTCACAAAAAGGGAGATAGTGACTTTCTAAGATTAGAAGCTATGAGGACACCCCTTATTGGTTGAATACATGTTGGACCACATTAGAGACACGTGTATCAATCATAGTACTCTTGATGTCCCTCTCAATGTCCAGGACTTGTTTCCCAAGCAGTGGCAAGGTCACCCATCCATGGGTCCCAGTGCCACGTTGGCGTAATTCCTATCCTCTAGTCAGCAGATAACATCACAGCTATGAAAATGTCCAAAACAGAGAAATGATGAATTGACACTTGGCTTTGTACTTAGCCATATTCCTCGGATTATAAGAGGAACATGCAGCAAGAACATTCCATTCTTGCTCACACCGTGGTTTTTCATCTCTTTATAGGGTTTTCCACGTACATCCCATGTCTTTCTATTTTCTCATTATCACTTTCTTTCTCTCTTTTGAGTGTCATGTCAAAACTAGCATCTTGTCAAGCTTTCTCATGTAGATGTATTGTTAGATAACTTATTTTACTTCCTTATATAAGCTTAAATCTAACTTGCACGTACATTTTTGGCGACTTCGTTGGGGATCACTGGGTATTTCCTTTTTAAGTGTGTTTCCAGTTGTGTTTTGGTTGGGTTATATACCTCCGTTTGCTATTACTTTCTCCATGCCTCCAAGAAAGAAAGCTATAGGGATACTGACTAGTGTGAGTGAAAATCATCGGTCAAAACCAAGTGCAGATCATCTATCTATGCATTCTGAAGGCACAAAGTCCTCTGGTGAGGCTGGTCACCCCGAGAACAGGAATATCATGGCTGCTATTGAAGACCTTCAACGCTCTCAGGCTGTTCTGTGGGCAGAATTCCAGTCCCTACGACAGGAGATAGCCATACCTCAAGCCCCTCAAGGTGGTCAAGGTCAAGGATCTCCTTACTTGTCCAAGAAAGACATATCTGCTATTTTGTTTGAAGTTAAGAAGTTAGAGAGTGCTGTTTATATTGATACCAGACCTCTTTATCTTGAAGAGATAGCTAGAAGACCTTATCTTGCTAACTACACTTTTCCTATCTTTTCCAAGTATGATGGTATAACAGGGAATGTTAGAGAGCACATCAGGTGGTATATGGATGCGTTGACAGCTCACTCCCATAATCAGGAGTTGAGGCTCAGGGAGTTCTCTAGATCCTTAGAAGGTCGTGCCTTTACTTGGTACACTAGTCTTGCACTAGGATTGGTTTTGAGTTGGAATGACTTGGCAACGCAGTTCATGAAAAAATTCTTTGCTTTAGAAGAAAAGCTCACGTTGTCAGATTTGCAACATGAAAAGCAAAGGGTGTCTGAAGGGTTGCTGGAGTATATTCGTAGATTTAGAGACTTTTCTTTGCTGTTATATGATCCTGTAGAGGAGGAAAGGCTGGTAGATGTTTGTATTGCGGGAATGCTGTATGAATACCAACCTTATCTTGGAAACTTGCAAATCTCTAGTTTTACAAGGCTTGTAGAGGCTGCAAGAAGGACAAGTATGTCTGTCAGGAAGCTTTCAAAGGGTTTGACTTCATAGGCTGTGAGTATGCCTAGACAGCCGTGGAGGAAAGAAAACAAAAAGGTAGAAGTTGTTGTGGCAGAAGAACCTAAGAAAGTAGTTAAAGGTAAGAAGAGGGAGAGAGGTAGTATTCCCCCTTCTTTCACTGTGTCCACTGAAGAGTTGTATAGCATCGTAGAAGCTTGGTTGAAAGATAGCGTAGTGGTGTTGCCTGAGTGCAAACATGAACCTACAGAAGAGAAAAAGCAAAGTCCATTTTACAGTAGGTATCATAGGAGATGTGATCACCATACTATGGATTGCTATGCTTTGAGAAATATCTTCCATGATAGGATAGCCAAGGGAGAATTAGTTATCAAAGCTGGGAAGAGGGCTGACCCAAGGATGCGTCGACTAAGGGTGGCAATGACTTTCTTCATAGGTCGTGAGGATCCTATGGAAGAGGAAGCAGAGAACATGGCTAGCAGCAGCTTAGCACCTCCACCTTTGGTAGATGAAGAAATGGTAACAAGAATTCAGTAGGAAGATAAGATACACTCCTTTCTTGAAGGAATAGGTCTTAGGCCAATGGCTAGAAGAGAGGCGGCCTGAACTTTGACCAGGGTGATGGAAAGGAATCATGAGGTGGCAGCTGTTGAAGGAAGTTTGATGCAAGTGGCATATCAAGAAGTAAAGGATTCAGTCACCTTTTCTAATAAAGATCTAGTCAACCGAGTGGTTAATGGCGACAAGCCCTTATATGTCACTGCCTTTTGGGGGCATCTCAAATAAAAAGGGCATTGATAGATACTGGTGCATTCACCAATATTCTGCCTCTCCCAACATTTGATGCCTTGGGTATTCCGAGAGAAAGAATTATTCTAGAACCATTGCAAGTAACAGGAATAGGAGCCTTACAGCAGAGTACCCTTAGGCATATGTCTGTGGATCTTAGGGTTGGGCCAATTTAGGCACCCACTCTCATGCATGTAATGGAAGGGAGTACATCCTACCACATCATCTTAGGTCGTTTATGGCTGAAGGCATATAAAGCTATGACTTCCACATATCATCAATGTGTGAAGGCTGTTTAGAGGAATAAGCAAGTAGTTATTAAGGCCACTAGGACGCCTTTTGATAGAATAAAGCTTCATTTTGTTGAGGTAGCTTTATATCAAGAGTATGAGCCTGAGGGTGAGAATAGGATTCTTCCTTTTAATCCTATTGCTTTGCAAGTGGAAGAGGAAGGTGATGGCGAGGTCGTAGATAAGAAGAGTCATTGGGCTTCATGGTTGGGTGATATATGAGTTCTGACGGTTAAAGGAAGGGGATGAGGAGGATGGCAAGCCTAATTCCCTTAATTTGATACAACAGTTAGAGGAAGTCCATGTAGCTGAGGAGCCGGTGAAAGAAGCCCCTGAGTGCATGAATGACGTTGTTAAGAATGTACAAGAAGAACTTGTTAAGGTCGATCTGAATAATGGAGAAGAAGGTGAAAGACTAGTAAAAATTAACAAGAGTTTGTTTGAAGAAGAAAGAAGAAAGTTGGTAGCCTTGTTGAGGGAATACAAGAATGTTTTTGCTTTGAGCTACCAAGAAATGCTAGGTCTGAGCCCGAGACTGGTAACGCACAAGTTAAAGGTGGATCCTAATGCTAAACCTATGAAGCAGCCACCAAGGAAATACCGTTTGGATGTGGAGGAAAAGATAAAGCTTGAAGTGCAAAAACTTTTAAAGGCAGGATTCATTGAAGAGATTGAATGCCTAAGTTGGTTAGCCAACATAGTTCCTGTGAAGAAGAAAGATGGTCAGATAAGAATCTGTGTGGATTTTGGGAACTCAATAAAGCTAGTCCAAAGGATGAATTCCCACTTCCTAATGTTGATATTCTGGTAGATGCAACAGCTGGTCGTGAACGTTTCTCCTTTATGGATGGTTATAGTGGGTATAATAAGATCTTTATGGACTCAGCAGACGCTCCGAAAACTGCCTTTAGGACACCTTTTGGAAACTATTTCCATAAGGTGATGCCTTTTGGATTGAAGAATGTAGGTGCTACCTGACAAAGAACTATGACTTTGATCTTTGGTGACATGCTTCATAAATGGGTGGAAGATTATGTTGATGATCTTGTGGTGAAGGCAAAGAATCCTTTTGTGCATTTTTTGCATTTAAGGCAAGTCTTTGAAAGATGCAAGGAGCTTAACTTGAAGATGAACTCTTCCAAGTGTGTCTTTGGGGTATCTTCAGGGAAGTTCTTGGGATTTCTTGGTCACCATAGAAAGATTGTTTTGGACCCTACAAAGGTCGAAACAATAACTGCCCTCAGTCCCCCTTACAACTCTGAAGGAGTTGAGAAGTTTTGTGGGAAAAGTCTCTTACTTAAGAAGATTCATTCCAGGTCTAGCTAAGATCTTGAAGCCTCTTATGGAGCAGAAAAAGAAGGGAGTAACTTTTATATAGTGTGATCAGTGTCAAAAAGCATTCAAGAAAATCCAGATGATATTGGCGGATCCTCACACAATAGTGGCCCCTATACCTGAAAAACCCTTGCTGTTGTACATAGCCAATACTGAGTAATCTTTGGGAGCATTATTAGCTCAGGATCAGGAAGGGGTAGAGAAGCCGGTATATTATATTAGTAAGCTTATGAAGGGACCAGAGTTAAAATACTCAATTGCTGAGAAAGTATGTTTGTCTTTAGCCTTTGCTGTGTCAAAGTTCAATCATTACATTTTAGGGCATTGTGTGTAGTTGGTGACTAAGAGAAATTCTGTGAAGTATCTCTTGACACGCCCTCAGTTGTCAGGGAGAATGGCATAGTGGGCCATTCTAACATTATGCCTTGATATCGAATGCATAAGACCAACTACCATCAAAGGCTAGGCAGTAGCTGATCTACTAGCTAACTTCCTTGGGACAAGTGATTTTTCACCTCCCTAATAGGAAATTCTGGTGTCAGAGGAGCAGGAGTGGTCAATGTATTTCTATGGGTCATCTACATTTCAAGGAGGAGGGATAGGAGTAGTCTTAAGGTCACTAGGGAAGGAACATACATTTGCCTATAAGTTATGCTTTCCTTGCTCTAATAATGAAGCAGAGTATGAGGCCTTGTTGGTGGGACTGAAGGCCGCCAGAAGGTTAGGCATAAAAAGGTTAAAGATATTTGGTGATTCTGAGTTGGTAATAAGGTAGGTTGAAGGAATTTATGGAGTAAAGAATTCTAGTTTGGCTACTTACAGAGCTGCAGTGCATGGGATTATGGAACACTTTACTTCCATAGAATACAAGGTGGTTAATAGGAATGAGAACAAGCTCGTTGACTCACTAGCTACCATAGCCACTAAGTCTGTGCTGAAGAAAGAAAAAAATGACACTTCAAGTGGAGAAACAACCTGGGTTGGCCCAGGATGAGTTGTGTCTCCCTCAAGATTGGCGAGAACCTTGTTGAAAGCAATGACTTAAGGGGAGTACGTTGGGTCAAAGTTACCAACAAATATGAAAGACTTCCTTAAGATCAATGGAGATTTGTTTTTCAGGGGAGCAGAGGGTTTGCTGATGAAGTGTGTCTTGAGGTAGAAGGGACTGACATTGTTGCACAAGTTGCACTATGATATTTGTGATGTAAATCTCGATGTCAGCTTGTATAGAAGACTATAAAGGCTGGAGATCTTCTGGCCAGAAATGACCAATGATGCTAAAGAAGAGCAAAGGAGTTGTAAAACTTGTTCTATTATTCCTCCAGATCAAGCAGAGGTGCTTAATGGCGAACTGCTGGAAGAAGATTGGCAGGATCCATACTTAAGATACCTTTTACAAGGTGTATTATCTGCTGATCAAGTACAAAGAGAAAAGTTGAAAAAATATGTGACCGAGTTTAAAGTGGTAGATGTGAAGTTATTCAAGAAAAGCTTTCAAGGAAGGTGGATGGTATGTATTCCCACTAAAGAAGTCAATGGTGTTCTTTCAGACTTGCATAAGGGAGAGCTAGTAGGACACTCGGGTGGGAGAAAGCTATGGCAAATGGCTTTACAACAGGGATATTACTAGCCTACGATAAAAAGGGATGTCCATAACTTTGCTAAAAAATGTCAAGAATGCCAAAAGCGAGGGGATGAAATACACACTAGCCATCAAAGTCTTCATCCAACTGTGGCTTCATATCCATTCCATAGTTGGGGGCTGGATTTTATAGGACCAATAAACCCCCCCTTTGAAGGATGTACATGGATACTGGTAGCCACTGAGCTATTTACCAAGTGGGTAGAGGTTGTGGCTATGAAGAAGGTAATAGGTAGCTCAGTGGCTAATTTGTTGAGGGAGAATATAATATGTCGTTTTGGAGTGCCCAACAAAATTATTTCTGACAATGGCACACCATTCCTGAACAAGGATGTGCGCCAATTAACAGAATGATACTCCATTTCTCACATGATATCGACACCTTATTATCCCAAAGGAAATGGTCAAGTTGAGGCCTCTAACAAAAGACTACTAAAAATATTAGGAAAAATGACTAAGGAGAATGGAAAGGGATGGAAGAAGGAACTTCCTACAGCTTTGTGGGCTCATAGAACAGCCACGTCACAAGCTACAAGAGCTTCACTCTTTTCTCTAGTCTATGGCATAGAGGCCGTTATCCCAATAGATTTAATAAGGCTAGTAGTGAAATTGGTAGAGAATGCAGGGATACCCAGAGAAGACACTTTGGAAGTTGTAGAAGAAATGTGTGATAATGCTACCTCTCATAACTGCCTTTGCTAGGCTAATATGAAGGCTAGGCATGAAGGCCAAGTTAGAGAAATAAAGTTTTAAGTGGGAGAACTTGTTTGGAAAACTACCCTGTATGTACGAGGAGTGGCTAGAGCTGTTAAACACAAGTTTTCTCCAAAATGGAAAGGACCATACATAGTAGAAGAAGCACATCCAACAGGACATTATTGGCTAAAGGATTAAGCAGGTATAAAGGCGTATAACCCCATTAGCAGAGTTCACCTTAAGAAGTATCATGCTTAAACTTGTAAAAATATCTTTTTGTGGCCATCATGTCAAACCGATATTGTGTTTTATAAAACTCATACTATTATAAACAAAGACTTATATTCAGCTATTTCATATGCTATTGTTCATAATATGCATTTAAAGTCTAAATAGCTTAGTAAAATAAAGCATCGTAAAGTTTATAATACAACCCCATGGCCATAAATTATTACAACTTGAAATTTAGATAATGTTTGTGAAAGAACTAAAATTTTCAAAGGAGAAGTCTGGATCACTCAGAGCTCCTAGCTCACCTTCCAACTCCTCAATCTCTTTCTTCAAAGAATTTTTTTCTGCGGTGACACCTTCTAATTGAGCTTAAAGGGCAGAACTTGCTTCTTGCTGGGATGTTAATTCCACATGAAGTCTATTAATAGATTCCTGGAGCTAAGTGATTGAAGTGACATGTACCTGTAAGGCTGATTTTTTTTCCTTTGTTTTGTTGATGCATGAGTTCTCTTTAACTCTTAATTCATGAAGTGAGGACAAGGAAGTATGAATAGAAGGTCCTACCTTCTTTAAGTCCCTCAATGCAGTTACATGACTCTTTAACCAGCCGACTTGACACTTAGGCTCTCAGCCTCACTCAATGTGGAAAGGAAATTGTCAAGGGGAAGAGCTAGACAATCCTCTTTACCCTTTGACTGTATTTGGGATATGATAGACCCAATTTGTTGCAAGAGAAAGCTCCTAAGTGACAAAGTCCATTTGTTGGTATCCCTCATGGTTTCGAGATATTTGGAGAGCAATTAAGAATAGGTTGCTCTCAAATCTAGAGAATCCAATGAAAGCAATGGATCATATTCTGTTTGGGTGCTTTCACCCTCTTATTCCTTGGAAGTAGCTTATGTCAAATCTTCCATTTCTTAAGGATTTTTGGCATACACCCGATTTGAATCCTCCCTTTTAGCGTTATACTCTATTTTTTTATTAGAAGTCATTTCTTGTACAGAAACCTCTTGGGTTGAAGAAGTGACCCTTGGGCTTCTTGCTAGAAGGGATTTTTGCATTCTTCTTTCTCTTAGAGCCTGAAGGTTTGGCTTTTGGAAGGGGCTTCAAAGTCAAATCTCCCTGAAAAATAGGTGTGACATCCACTCATTGGGCACCACTTTTCTCAAAATTCCTAACACGTTCTCTATTGTCGGACCACCATGACTTAAACCTAGGTGAAGGCAGTCCACTTTGGTGGGGGAAGTAAAGGGGATTTCAGGGCTTGATACCAATATCTTGATAAGATTCTCTCTTTTAAAGGCTAAAGAGGCCACTATGGCAGGTAAAGCTAAGGTAGAGAGATGTCCTAGTATGCCTTGGTCAAAACCAAATTGGCAAGTAAACCAATGGGGATTATAGGTTTGAGTTTCGTACTTCTCTTGAAAGCATGCCTGAAGATGAGAAGGAAAAGCACAAGCAACAAAAGAGAGTTCTTCCTCAGACTAGGGGGTCTCTCTATAACGAGAAACAAAAATGCTCTCTAAGGAAACGAATAGTGGGGGAAGTCCACCCTTCAAGGCAGAGTAGGGTCTGACTGTCCAATTAGTAGGGTCATCCAACACTTTACTAAGGAAATTGTTTGAAGACATTGTCACCTTGTTCCTACGCCAAGAGCGTGATAGGCCTTGGGGTGATGACAAATTGGTTTTGTAAGAGTTTAACACCTTAGGGACAGGGGCATATTTCCTAAAGTTTTCACAACCATATTTGCATAAAAGCAACGGGTACAAAGGTTTCAACTTGAAATCTACCCCATGAGCGTTGCAAGTCAAGAGTAAAATGATCCAAGTGAGAATACAAAGTTCTTAGGAAATAAGGAGCAAGAGGAAAGGATTGTCCTTTGGCTAGTTTAACGGCTAAAGGGAAATGCCTACTCAAAATCTTCTCATAGGGATATCCCTCAAACAGATGGTGAGAAAGTAAAAAGGCAATAAAGGTTTCGAGTTCATAAAAGCTAGAGTTACCTTCTCCAACAACAAAGTCAGTGCCTTCCTTCAGGGAGTCTCCATTGGCTTCCTTATCTATGCCATTAGAATACTCCCTCTAGAAGTATCTGATCCATCCCCAAAGTTGGCCCTGGAACCTTTGTCTTCGCCAACACTACTAGCTTCTGGTACTTCCTTGCTGGGGGCTTTCCCTTTCCTTGCTGCATTCAAGACTAGTTTCTTTGAAGTTTTCTTCACTGCATCTTTAAGGAACTTTACAGCTTTAGACTCATCAGGAGATAAAGAGTTGTTAACTACTTCACCATTTCCGAACAAGGGAAGTCTCAATATCTCGTAGACATCTTCTAGAGATGGAGAGATTTCTTGACACCCTGTGAGGAATGTATGAGTAGTAGAGTTCCACCGATACAGAAAAGAGAATAGACTTTCACTATCTTTGCTGATCTCTAGATTAGAGAACACAAGAATGGTCTCCACAAGTTTCACTCTCTGTAGGATGTCCTTGAAGGGAGGATGAGCCAACACTCTTCGACACTAGCTTTTCCAACCTCTAGAAACAGAAATGTGAGATTTGAAGACCACATCTACGGTGGGAGCAAAGTCCCCTCTATAAGTGCCAAGTCTAGGAATATGCTTTAATTCCAGATCCATGGTCAGGAAATCATTGGGTTCCCTACATGTCGTGTAGGGAAGGTCTTTAGAACAGGGGGCTGAGTCCCAATCGAAACTTTTATCAAACAGATAGTTTTCAAAGAAAGGAGGGATAGTCCACTGTTCTTCTATGGAAGGATTTTTATCTCCTCCTAGAAGGATTCGCTACTTTTCGAAGGGGAAGGTTCTACAAATTTGGCAGAACTAGATCTCAAGCCACGTTTTACACCTATGATTTGGTGTTTGAAAAGAATTTTGGGTTTCGGGTTGAAGAAAGAGAAGAAGAAGATATGGGAAAAAGAAAAATAAGGAAGGGAAATATCTTTCTTTTCCTTTTATACTTTGAGGAGTTAAATATTTCCCCTCTAAAAGAGGATGGTTAAAAAATGAGACATCTTTTCAAAATTGACACATGTCAGCATAAAGAGAAAACTTAATTTTTGACAAGAGATGGCAGTTGATGGTGTTGAAATCAAGGAAACCACTTTCACAAACAAAGTGCAAAGGGGTGACCCTTCACTAACAGGTATGCTTTAATTTACTGCATTTCACATTTTGTTAACTGACATGTTTACCCTTGTATGTTTTGTGTAGGAATTTTATATGTGATAAGACAAACATCATGTGCAACATAAATGAAAACAACAAACATAAAAAAAAAATTAAAAAAAAAATTCCTTTCTTTTATATATTTTGTGTTAAAGATTTTTACAAAATTGAAAAGAGGGATTTACATGGTTTGGCCCTTATGGCCTATCACCTCTTTACTAAATACAAAAAGAAACACAAAATTATAACAAAATAAAGAAAGATAAAGTTTTTACAACTTAAGCCAATAGATGGCTAAACAAAACAAACATAATAAAGAAAAGAAAAAGGAAAAGAAAAAAAGAGAGAACTACAGGTCTAATGGCAGGCAATTCAAGGAGACCGTAGCGCATAGGCATCTGAGTCATCCCTAGACTCCTCTTGGAGATAATCTGGAGCCTAATAATCCATCTCATCTTCCTCCTCCTCCTCTTCTCCTTCCTCCTTCTCCTCGCCTTCATCATCCCCCGAGTCAGAGGAGCCGTCAGAGGAACTGTCAGAGGAGTCTGACTCCTCAGAGTCAGAAGGCTTTGAAGCACTAGACTCCAAGCCTAATTAAGAGGGCCTTCACCTTCTCTAGCGCCTGATGAAGGCGTCCATGAATGTAGCAGTTGTTGCATCCTCAGCATCTTCTTCAACCTTTAGCCGAAGTTCTTCTAAGTCTTTTTGTTCTTCGTTGCTCCAGTTGAAGGGAGCGACCTCTTTAGGAATGAAGACCTGAGGAGGCAGAGGGTGAATGAGAAAAGGGAGAGGGGGATGCATAGGGCATGGTGGTGGAGAAAGAGGGTGGTCGCTGGAAGCACTCTCAGAGGAGCCTAAAGAGTGCTTCGGGGAGTTAGAACTAGCAGAGGAGGGGTTCGACGTTTTTGTTTGTGGAGGTTAAGGTTCTTTGAGAGAATCAGAAAGAGACAAAGAGAATGAAGATTGAGGAAGAAACATTCCTTATTTAAATCCTCAACTACAGTTAAGTGAAGAGACATGGCATTTATGAGGAGTAATGTTTGTCTACCAAATGCAAGAAATGAAGAGGCGCCAAAACGGCTAGAAGCACCCTTATGCACCACGTGTCCATGTTTGAACGTCACAAGGCATGATTACCAAAGTGTTAATGCCTGGACCAATGTGACTGTCAATGGCCTTTGCTAATGTACATAACACCACTAAGGCATGGGAGAATGTATAAGTGGTTAAATCTGGACCTTACACATGGAACGACTATGAGCAAAGGAAGATGAAGCGTTGGCTAAGGGATTTAGTCTTGGTCTGTGCTAAAGGCGTGACTGCCTTGAGAATGAAGTAAGATTTGCACCTGACATGGTACTCAAGCACTCACAAAAAGGGAGATAGTGACTTTCTAAGATCAGAAGCTATGAGAACACCCCTTATTGGTTGAATGCATGTTGGCGCAATTCCTATCCTCTAGTCAGCAAATAACATCACAGTTGTGAAAAGGTCCAAAATAGAGTAATGATGACTTGATACCTATCTTTGTACTTAGTCATATTCCTCAAATTATAAGAGGAACATGCAGATGTATTGTGAGGCAAGAACCCAAATAGATATCTGAAGAAGAGAGTAGAAAAGTTGAGAAGATAGGAAAGAAAACATCCTTATTGTACGAAATTGACCTCTTTTCACATATAATACAGTTTGAGCAGAGCAAGAACATTCCATTCTTGCTCACACTGTGGTTTTTCATCCCTTTATAGGGTTTTCCACGTACATCCCATGTCTTTCTATTTTCTCATTATCACTTTCTTTCTCTCTTTTGAGTGTCATGTCAAAACTAGCATCTTGTCAAGCTTTCTCATGTAGATGTATTGTTAGATAACTTATTTTACTTCCCTATGTAAGCTCAAATATAACTTGCACATACAAGCTCAAAACTAAATGCGTGTCCATTTTGTCCAACTTAATTTTGTCATAAAATATCCCTATTCAAAAAGGAAAATATTAATGTTGTCCACTATTCAAATTTGTGTAGTTTGATTAATTTAAATATCCTAGAGCTATATCCAACCAAGAACCATAAAGAAAGGCAAAGGGAGGAAGACTGATTTAAATGAAGAAAAATGAAGGCCTTTAGAGGAATTCAAACTCATATCAATAGCGAGCATCACCTCCAATTTAAACATTAGAGCCCTTATATATGCTAAAATTATCGTGCATTATGAATATGTTTATGGAGTGGTCTCACACCCTTGGACCAAATGATATGAATTTGGCTGTAGTTTTAATTGAGTTCTTTGACCATATAATTCCTTGAGGGTTTACTTTTGGGTACACAATCATGAGGCCTGTCCTAAATTTTCAATAAAACCCAAAAACCAATGCACTATCATGGGCTTTCAATTGGAAAATCATAATTTCGGCTATAATACTTAAGCTTGTAACTTTAGATATACATGCAGAATCACTACTTCTCTTTTGCATAATTGGATGCCAAACGCAAGCATTAGAACGTGATTTGATTTAGGACTTTTCTTTATTATGCTTGATAAAACGTAATTAGATGCTAACTCCAGTGGTGGAGCCAGAAATTTATCTTTGAGGAGGTCAAACAAAAAATTATTTTATTTTCTTTTTATATATAAATTATATTCCTATTATGTATAATAGTTTCAAATGGTAATGTAAATGCAATTCAATATGTAAGTTAAATATTTCATAATTCAATGTGTGCTAAAAATATGTATTTATTAAATTAAACAATCAAGAGAAAACAAATTTGAGAAAAAGAATGAGTCAATAGTTTTTAATTTGCCTATAAACCTAAATTTTCGAAACAAATTAGACAAAAAATCACTCAAATTTCAATAAAAATATAATAAGAAACAACCAATTTGCAATACAAAAATCTAAATATAGTACTAGTATATTTTAATAACAAATAAATATATGAGAAGAAAAGTCTAATCAGAAAAAAGATGAGAAGAAAACGTACCTGGACACCAGTACACTTGCTTTTGCAGACTTTTGCTTTTAACCATACACGTGTGGAGCGTTGGAGCCTTGGAGGTAATAATATATCTATTTGGACGGTTGGATCAAAACTTTAAATGTTACACAGGTAACAGCTTCGTAAATAACGCAAGAAGTAAAGAAGTAAAGGAAAGAAAAACCCAGGACAAAAAATAGGCAGATCAGTTGAAAGTTGAGAGTCTTGAGTAGGGGTGTCCAAGGACCCGCATCAACCGACCCGCCCGCCCGAAACCGCCCGAACCGAAGGTCCACGGGCGGCTCCGAATCCAGCTACGGTCGGTCACGGATTGGGAAGAAAACAACCCGAATAGGTCGGTTCGGATCCGGGTTTCAAAATATTTCACCCGGAAAACCCGAACCGACCGAATATTTATAATAAAAAAAAAAAAAGTAGATTTGACATTTCATTTCAGTGATTCAATCTTCAGTCTCCAGAACAGGACAGCCCATGCCTTGCCCAGCCCGAGACTCAAAGCTCACCTTCCCAACATAAACATCAGCCGTTCATCACAAAATAAAATTTAAAATGAATGGTCTTGATGAGAGTAAGACAGAGCATGATATGACCGGTTCAGTGGCATAATAATATATTTTAAACCAACGGCTATAATCTAAGATGAAAAGGAAATCTAACGGTGAGAATTAAATGGGAAGATCTGATATCTCTCAACTAGTCTCAAGAGTCTCTTCAGCCTCCACTCTTCTCTTCAGTTTTCGCTTCAGAGACAGACACCCCTAATGGACATGGCTTCCCTTTCACGCCTCCTCCGTCCCTTTTCACTCTTCCTCATCTCTTCAGTCTTCATTTCTTCAGTCTCAGACTCTTGGGTCTTTACTTGCTCTCTCAAACTCTCACAATCTCACACTCTATAAAGTCTAAACCGTTTCCCCAAATCCAAAGTTCCAAACTACTGTTTCTCCAAAATCCAAATCCAGATTCTAAAGAACAAACCCTAGCCGCCTCCAATGCCGTTACCCAGTCCCCTCTCCGCCTCCAACGCCTAGCACCACCGCCGCTGTCCACTCCTCTCTCCATAGCTACCGCCGGAGTCAACCCGTGTACTCTTCACTGAGTCAATAAGGTAATTTTTCTTTGTTTCTCATCTTTCTTTTATGTTAATCTTGTTGGTTTCATTTGTGATGGAAGTCAAATGTTCAAATCAAATAAACCCAAAGATTCATACTATGAAACCCTAACTAAAAAAAACTTAGAAACCCTAACTACTTAACTTTTGTTCTGTGTTCTTTTCTTTAATCAATTTTGATCCTGTTTTAATTTTATACAGGATTGAAAGCTGACTCCCAAGTATCATTATCTGCCCTCAAGTATGAGCTTGCCATACACCCACGGTTTCCTCATCCCGTGTACTCTTCACTGAGTAAGGTAATTTTTCTTTGTTTCTCATCTTTCTTTTATGTTAATCTCGTTGGTTTCATTTGTGATGGAAATCAAATGTTCAAATCAAATAAACCCAAAGATTCATACTATGAAACCCTAACTAAAAAAAACTTAGAAACCCTAACTATTTAACTTTTGTTCTGTGTTCTTTTCTTTAATCAATTTTGATCCTGTTTTAATTTTATACAGGATTGAAAGCTGATTCCAAGTATCATTATCTGCCCTCAAGTTTGAAACCCATACACCCACGGTTTTCTTCAAGGTATGGTTTTTGCATTCCTTTGTATTTAGTTAAAAAAAAAAAAATGTAGTGACTGATTGACTGGTGATTGTTCATTTGTTTGATATTTCTTTTTACAAAAGGGGCAGAGTAATTTAAATGATAAATAGAATGTTGAAAGGGAAACTATTGAATGTAACTCATTAGAGTTGTTTTTAAAGTTTTAGAACATTTACCTTGCTTTGTATGAGAAGATTGTTATGATGTGATTAGTAGAATGTTGAAAGGGAAACTACTGATTTAGTTCATGAGAGTTGCATTAATGTGGCTTGCAGATGCTTTTTTTTTTGCTTTTCTATTAGTTTGTAGCTTTGTATGTTCTGTATTGCCCAAATTAGACAAGGTTTATTTAACATTTTGGTCATAGCATCTTATGGAAGTTTTAGTCTACCTTGCTTTGTTTTTAACACATTTAACACCTAGAAGTTGATTATATGAGAAGATTGTTATGATGTGAACAAAGCTGATTTAACATTTTGGTTATAGCATCTTATAGAAGTTTTAGTTTGCTTTGTTTTGTTTTTAACACATTTAACACAAGTTTTAGAACATTTACCTTGCTTTGTATGAGAAGATTGTTATGATGTGATTAGTATGATCATGCAATTTGTCACTGCTAAGAAGAGATCTGTGATCTTGCATGTCCCTAATTAATTTACTTCATTGAGTTATCTGTGATCTTTCTTTCTAATAATCTCTTTTGATTATGTTTATTAAAATGTTTGCTTCCAGGATACTGGTTTTCCTTTTTGGTGTGTGTGCTTATTATTTATTATTATTATTAAAGCTATTAATTATACTTGTTACTCTAGTTTGCTAATATGTATTTTTGTTTTTTTAAGTCATGGAAACCAACACTAATGAACCCTTTGTCCAAACACCAGCTGCTACAGAAGATGATATTCCCACCCAAGTTGAGGATTCTGCTGCTACCCAAGCTGCTTCCCAAGCTGAAGCAGCTGCTGCTTCTGAGTTGCCCCCAGTTCCACCATGCCAAGTGAGTATGACAGCTCCTGTTAGTGGTAGTTGTAGTGGTAGGAAAAAGTCTGTTGTTTGGGGTCACTTTGAAAAAGTAAAGATAGGTGAGGGTGATACTAGTAAGACTAAGGCTATCTGTAATTATTGTCAAAAATCTTATAATGCTGATAGTAAGAGTTGTGGTACCAGTAATTTGTTAGCTCATGTGCCAATATGTCCCAAGAACCCTAATAGAGAAGATGTAGTTAAAGGGCAGAAAACATTAGCTTTTGTATCCAAAAAGGATGGAGAAGATGGATTGCACCTTGTGTCAACATCCTTTTCTGTTGAGGCTTGTAGAAAGGCATTGGCTGAAATGGTTATAATTGATGAGTTGCCTTTTAGGTATGTCGAGGGGTATGGGTTTAAGAAATTTGTTAGAACCTTGCAACCTAAGCTTAGATTAAAGGATATCCCATCTCGTCAAACTGTGGCTAGGGATGTGATTGGCATTTATAATAGTGAGAGAGAGAAGCTAAGGAAATCCTTGAAGGGTTGTAGGGTGTGTCTCACTACGGACACATGGACTTCTATTCAAAATTTAAATTATATGTGTCTGACTTGTCACTTTATTGATGATGCTTGGAAATTGCATAAGAGAATTCTAAATTTTTGTCAAGTTGAAGACCACAAGGGGGAGACTATAGGTAGAAAGATTGAGATGTCGTTGCGTGAGTGGGGTATTGATGGGATATTTACCTTGACAGTAGATAATGCTAGCTCAAATTTAACAACAATTAAATTTCTGCAAAGGGTGACTAAAGATTGGAATGGGGCAGTTTTAGGAAATGAGTACATGCACATGAGGTGTTGTGCCCATATCCTAAATCTCATTGTGGGGGAGGGTTTAAAAGAGATAGATGCATCTGTTGCTAAGGTGCGTGAAGCTGTGAGGTATGTGAAGTCCTTACCCAATAGAAGTCAAACTTTTAAGAGTTTTATGGAGAGGTTAGGTATGGAGTCCAAGAGTCTTCTCAGTCTAGATGTACCTACTAGGTGGAACTCGACCTATATCATGTTAGAAATTGCTGAAAAATTTGAGAAAGTGTTTCTCCGAATGGATTTTGAAGATGATGGTTATTCGTCGTACTTTAGGACCAAGGAAGATAGTGGTGGTTTGGGGTCTCCATGTATGATTGATTTCCAAAATTGTAGGGTGTTTGTGACTTTCTTAAGGCTGTTTTATAATGCAACAAAGAAATTTTCTGGTTCATTGTATGTTACTTCAAATGCCTTCTATGATGAGATCTTTGTTATTCAGGAGAGTATTTCCAATTTAGTTAAATCACAAAACACTCTCTTGAAAAGCACAGCCACAAACATGCAAACTAAGTTTGAGAAGTATTGGGGGGAAGGGGAGAAAATTAATCATCTTTTGTATGTGGCTGTGGTCTTTGATCCACGAAAAAAATTGAGATTTTTGAAGTTTTCATTTTCTGAAATTTATGGGAATGCAGTTGCTGAAGTGATGGTTGATAAGGTGAAAGACCTTTTGTTTAAGTTGTATAATTTTTACAATTGTATTCATTCACCAAATGTGCAAGATCAAAGTGGGAGTGAGAGGACAGAATTGGAAACTGATGCTAGTGATCCATATGTTATGGTTCACTCGCGATATGAGCGTTTTTTGCAAGTTGAGCAATCTGTAGGTTGTAGTAATGAGCTTGAGAGGTATTTGGCTGAAAACTGTGATGGTAGAAAGGATGCAAATTTTGAGATATTGGAGTGGTGGAGGGACAATTGTAATAGGTACCAAGTGTTGTCTAAAGTAGTTAAGGATGTGCTGGCTGTGCCAGTTTCCACTGTTGCATCTGAGTCAGCATTTAGCACTGGAGGTCGAATTGTTGATCCATTTCAAAGTGCATTATCTCCTCTCATGGTTCAAAACCTTGTATGTTCACAAAATTGGCTTCAAGCCACAGTTCCAATTTCTCATCGCCAATCAAGGGATGATGTTGAGGCATTGGAGGAGGAGTTACTTGACTTAGGTAATATGCTTAAATTCTGAAACTTAGTGTATTAATTTTATTGAATGTCTCATGTATTCAAGCAAAATTTAATCTATTGTGTTTATTTCCTATTATTTTCTAGTTTTAAATCAACAACCAGCAAATACAAGCTCAAGCAAGGGTTCCACTTCAGGCAAACGACCCTTGATTAGCATTGATGATTAATCAGTGACTTGGTATGATTCTGCCTTTATAGCCCCTTACTATTATATACTTGTTTTCCTTACTAGTTGGTCTTGTACTTGGTACTAATGTATTATTTGTTGAATATTTTTTTGTCTATTGTAGGAGGATGGTAATTTATTTTGTAAAGAAGGCAGCATTTTGGAAATATTTTGGAAGCTTTTTGGACATATTGCTTTTCTAACTTGTAACAATACTCAACTGTCAATACTTATAGAAAAGAAATCTTAGTTCATAGGTTTTCTTTTCTATTAGTTATAGACTTATAAACTATAGAGTAGTCATTCAATGCTTTGGAAAAGCTATTTTTTGGAAATACCTATGGTATTTGATTGTTGTAATTAATTATATAGCTTGGAACTTTGTATAACTAGCAAGCTTTCTGCCTTATGGGTTACTGCCCAAAAAACTTGCAGTGATTGCCTTTATGTTACTAAGTTTATATATCTGTTGGAATATTGCATTATAGGATTATTTGTTGTGATTTATTTTATTGCTGGAAAATTGGAAATATTATTTGTTGTGGACCTTGTGGTTTGCAGGATATATGGGTGTTGAGCAATTTACTGCCTAGGAGTTTATTGTGTTGTTTAGCAGATTATATATTATTTTGTGTGTTTATTTTTTGTTCTTAATGTGGGAAAGATTATGTATTGGGATTGATAGGTGCCTCTTGTTCCAGATCACAAGTAACTAAAAAATAAGGGACTTTTTGGTGTGTTGTGTTGATCACAGGTGATAAAAAGAATAAGCTTTATTTGGGCCTTTTGATTTGTCCTGATTGATGGCCCAATAGGTCTAGTTTTGTTAAGCTGTTTATTGTATTGTTTAACAGATTATATTTTATTTTTTGTGTTTATTTTTTGTTCTTAATGTGGGAAAGATTATGTATTGGGTTCTTGTTCCAGATCATAAGTGACTAAAAAATAAGAGACTTTTATAGGTGTGTTGTGTTGATCACAGGTGATAAAAAGAATAATGCTTTATTTGGGCCTTTTGATTTGTCCTGATTGATGGCCCAATAGGTTTAGTTTTGTTAAGCTGGAAGCTCTATTTAAAAATAAATTAAGTAAAAAGGCCCTAAAAAATGTATTTTCTGTAATTTTAACTCTGTCAAAAAGTCCGGCCCAATCTGAGGCCCAGACCCGTGAAACCGATGACTCCGACCCGAACAACCCAATTACCCGATATATCGGATCCGACCCGATATTCGGTCGAATACGGATCCCAAATTTAGGAAACCGAATCAATCGGGTCGAGTTCGGTTTGGGCCCAAAACCGACCCGGCCCGACCCGTGGACACCCCTAGTCTTGAGACATTGGAGAGAGATAAAATATCAAAGAGTCACCTGAACTGATGGTGTTGCAACAGTAGTGTGGTGGCATGCAAATAGGTGCCCTTTCTATGAAGATTTTAGAGGCGAATCATAGTCTCATCTCCTGCCGTTGCAGCGTCGCTTGCTCTATTCTAAGACCTAGGATGAAAATTAGAATTTTTTTTTCTCTCTTTTGTTTGTTGGGTGAACATCTAATTATTTAAAATTTTTGATATATGCATTTATCACTAAAGTAAAAAGAAAGATAAAAGTAATTTTAGACTTATTTACTTACACAGTATTTTCACAATTTTTTTACAATAATTTACTTTTGTGTCCATTTATAACAGAAAATAACATCATCCTACTTAGAATTTGCTGTGAAAATGAAGATTTATTGTAAAAGTATTATAAAAATATTGTGTAAATAACATTTGTCAAATATTTATCCGTGATTTAGGGAGCAAAAGCATATTGAGAATTGTTAAATTGGTTGGAATAACTCATATATTAATATATCTACTCATTTTTTTTCAAAAATTTTGGGGGGGGGGGGGGCCAAGGCCTCCTTCGGCCCCAATGTGGCTCCGCCACTGGCTAACTCATGCAATGCACAAGATAGTTTAATAAAATTAAATTTTTGCACATCAATTTTTGCAAAATTGTAGAAGAACAAAGAATATTTATTGAAAGCTTTCTCTAATATACAAATGCTAATAAGCAAATATATCAAAGAATAGTACATTGCACTCATATTCTGCATGTTGATAATAAAGTTGTAAAATAAGAGTTGAAGGAAAAAATACCAAAAGAATACAATTTGAGAGAGAGAGAGAGAGAGAGAGAGAAACAACTCATATCCAATATCAATTATCAAATAACTCTTGTATGTAAATATCTTACACTATAGCATTAGGAATAGGTATTATAACAATGACAATCGACTAAATCAACCACATATAAGTGGAAAGTCTTGTGCCACTTAGTTGCAAACTCACAAACATTAACAACCTCCACATCATTAGGTTTTGCATGGATTGGGGCATTGTGTACATGATATAAACTTATTGAGAATTACCCTCACGATGCTCTTGGTTGTATTGCCTCGGTTTGGGGTAACTTTTAGCAAAATAAGAAAAAAAAAATCTATCTGGATAAAAAGTCTAGTTAAACAAATATAATATAAGCCATGAAGTCAATAAAAACAAATTTTAAGAGCAAATTGTTCAAGCTCAAAACTAATTGTGTGTTCGTTTTGTCCAACTTTATTTTGTCATAAACTATCCCTATTCAAAAAGGAAAATATTAATGTTGTCTACTATTCAAATTTGTGTAGTTTGAGTAATTTAAATATCCTAGAGCTATATCCAACCAAGAACCATAAAGAAAGGCAGAGAGAGAAAGATTGATTTAAATGAAGAAAAATGAAGGCTTCTAGAAGAATTCAAACTTGTATCAATAGTGAGCATCACCTCCAATTTAAACATTAGAGCCCTTATATATGCTAGAATTATCATGCATGAATATGTTTATGGAGTGGTCTCACACCCTTGGACCAAATGATATGCATTTGGTTGTAGTTTTAATTGAGTTCTTTGACCATATAATTCCTTGGGGGTTTACTTTTGGGTACACAGTCATGAGGCCTATTCTAAATTTTCAATAAAACCCAAAAACCAATGCACTATCGTGGGCTTTCAAGTGGGAAATCATAATTTCAGCTATAATACTTAAGCTTGTAACTTTAGATATACATGCAGAATCACTACTTCTCTTTTGCATAATTGGATGCCAAATGCAAGCATTAGAATGTGATTTGATTTAGGTCTTTTCTTTATTATGGTTGTTAAAAAATGAATTTGGTGCTCAATGTTTGTTTGTAATTTGAAACTTTTCTCAAAATAGTCTATGAATTGAAGTATACCTCACGTTTCCTAGAATGCATAAGGAACACATAAATAAAATTAATTCTCATGCTCAAACATTATGTCTAGTTTAATAGTAGTTACCTGCACAAGACTATTGATTCTTTGACTTGTATAATCATTTTCATGGCCAATTTTGGGTATCACTATCACATCTTCTACCTAAAAAGCCAACAAATCCCAAATAAGAAGTCTTAACAACAACAAACCCATGCCTCCAAGACATTTAATCAAACAGGTAGGATGTACAAACTCATAAAACACAAATATTAACTTAGAGGGAATCCAAAACCATGTTAAATGAATAATTGGTATTTTTCACTATAAACAACACATCACCGGCAACAATGACGAAGAAGACAAAATTAAGGACATCAAACATGCTTAGAAAAACAACGTGTTATATCATACCTTTACTAAGTGTAAAAGAAGACAAAGTATTGTACCTGTCCAAAAATATGTCTAATTCCTCTATCAAAATTATCCATTGACTGCATACCTTCACACACAATCAGTTCTCTGCATACAAAAGCTGCTTAGCAACCACCTATTATTTTGTAATACAACTCTACATAGAGTTCAGTTGATAATCCACTCCTTAAAATTTTCAAAAATCAAATAAACTAATAAAAAAAAATCTAAAGATTTTCTAAAACAAACCTCAATAACTATATGGCATCAAATCAACTGTGCCAAATTTTTTTTATTGAACCCCATAAAAAAAACTATATGCAACGCACAGACCATTTATATCATTGAAAATTATGAAACCACAATCTACATCAATACATCAACTTTAATTTAAAAAAAGAAGAAGAAAAAGAAGAAATCAGAGACAAAACAAATGGAGAAGGAGAGAGACTTTTACAAGAGTGGTAGAACTTGAATAGATTACTAGTCTAACGAAATAAATTTAGAATGACCCTCCAATGAAATATATTTAGTCCAAATAATCCATTAAAATTTTGAAATTTAATCCAAATAATTCAAAAAAATTAATCACCAAGCCCATTCTTAGGCCTTTCAAACATAGAAACAAAAAAACCATTAAAAAAAGACCGTGACTTTTGCCAAAACCTACTACATGAACTCCAATGGCATGACCAGCATTGGCCTCTCTACACAGGCAAAACATGTGATAAAAATAAAGATTAGTGCAACAACAAACTCCTTCACATGGGCATCGAGAGTCTGGGTATTATCAGCACCACTGGCCTATGTGCTTGGTGCATGTAATTCTAGAACTAAAGTGGCCTATCTAAGCTTAAGCTAAATCATATCTGCTAAAAAAACCTATATAGCAAAATAAAGCAGAGCTTGAAGCTAACACAGATCTCTAGGACTGTTGTCAGATTTTAAGGATTGGGAGGCTCTTCAATGCTATCTACACTATGAAACCCATCCATATCCACAATAATTTCTTACCAAACCTGTAGTATTTAATTTTCTGTGAGTGTTTCCCTAACTTCCAAAAAAAAAAAAAGAGCGGAAAAAGGGTTAGGAATTGAAATCTATAAATTGACAGAAAACCTAATTAAAGACATAATCAAAACTCAACTTTTAGGCTCTGTTCTATTTTAAACAATTTCAATCAGAATTTTAACCCATATTGATAAAAGAAATTGAAACTTGAAAAAGATTAGATTGGAATTTTTCATACTTGAAAAATTGTCCAACATCAGAAAAGAATCCAAATTCTTCAAGTCAGTCCTGAAAATCAAATGCCTAGAAAAGGGGACCAAAAAAGAGTCAATACCTAGATGATAAAAACTCAAGAACAAAAGCCACGGTGAGTCTTGAATTTCGAAGCTTTGAATTAAAAGAACACAAATTAGTAAACCAAAGTGCTAAACTGGACCCAAAAACCACAATTTCACTCCCACTAACAAATAAAGTGAACAAATTAGGGGGAAAAATCCTAAAATTTAAGTAGAAATATCACTAATTATTCCTTAAAACGCCAAGAGACAAAGCCTAGGTAAAATTTGATCTTCTATGGTGTTTCCCTAGGAAAAACAAAAAAAGTACAAAGAGGAAAATTAGGAATTGAAATCTAAAATTGTAGCAAACCCTAATTAGGAATCCCCAAATCTCAAAATTAGTTATTTTTCAGTGTCCTTGTTTGTTTTCTCAATTTCCTACAAACATTTGAGTCTCAAAGTTATTTTTTCTTTTGTCCTAGTTCAAGAATGTTCAAAATGGAAACAAAAAACCACAAATTATTCATTAGCAAATTTAGGACTACAACAACAAAAAAGGAAGAGGGTAGTGAAGATTGAGGATTAAGTAGAGTAGATGAAAAAAATGAAACAGTAAAACAGTGTGATTACGTACATTTTGTTTGTTTGTTTTGTTTTTGATAAATGGAACTACAAACATTACTTATCATATTAAGTAGAGAAGTAGCCACAGACCTTTAACCAGATCTGTATACTTGGTGTTTGCAAATATCATATGTGAACTTCAATAACAGTTCTATTAGTTCACATGAGAAAACTAAAGGTTTATTCATATCTTGATTCTTTATGGTCATATCATTTTATGTCTGGCTCACATAATTTTTCATGTAATTAGGGGATAAGAAAGTATACTCCACTTCAACAAAAGGACTTTAAATCAAATCTTCACTAGATTTTTTTGAACATAGAAACAATAATGTTAGCAAATTGAATTTCTGCAGTCACGGATACTACTAAAATTCTATCATTCAATTTGCTAACTACGGAAACTCCTATTTACAGCTTCACATGGATTACACCATATAAACCAATAACATTACAATCTCAAACATTAAAAAAAAAAAAAAAAAAAAAAAAAAAAAAAAAAAAAACCCAAATCAATTTTAAACATAGAAACAAATAATCATATATCAGTACAAATATCCAACCCAAATACATAAAAACCCATATATGACCCACAACACAAAAGAGGTAGTAACAAAATTAAAAAAAAAAAAAAAGCAATAAAAAAATACAGTACTATTATTCTAATCCTTACATTCAACTATTATGTAGGGTAGTCACAAGAATAGAGGCCAAGAACAACTAGAATTTAGAGATACCTAACCTAAACCATCCAGCTTCTCAGTATTAATATAGAGTGAGGAGAGGAAGAGATGGAGTTAGAAAACCAAAGTCTGGCATTAGGAAGCTAAAGGGTTGCTATTTTAGATTGTAATTGTGGAACACAAAGGGTTGCCATTTGAGATTGTAACCATGGAATACAAAGGTTGTTGTCTAAAATTGTAATCGTGAAACACAAAAGTTGCCGTGTTCGAATTTGAAACCATGAAACATAGGCTTGAGTTTGGGCTTTATGGTGGAATTAAAGCTATAAAGATTGGGCTTTATGGTGGAGATAGGGCTGAAATTCACTTTATTAGTATTTTAAAATTTAGGAAAACTATTTTTAAATTGTAGGACAAATGGAAAAAGAATGGTAATAACATGACTGCTGAAGTGGCTCAACCTGAGCATAGTAACATTAAATATTACGTTTCAGTTTTTAGATTTATATAGATATAGATGATTGATAACACTCATTTTTTTTTTTTTTTTTTACTTCAAATACTGATAGCAAGCACTTGAAAGTTGAGAGACCAACGTTTCTCAAAAAAAAAAAAAAAAAGAAAGTTGAGAGACCAATAATATTCAGTAGGTGGACTTTATGGACCAATAATGTATTTTGGCCTTAAAAATTTGTTATACCCTTTAAATTATAGTTTATATTACTTTTTTTTTCTTTCTTTGCACAGATGCAATTGACATTTTGTTGTATCATAGAAAACCTTGACTTAGCATTTATTTATTGGTTTTTTTTTTTCCTATTATCTAGAAAATTTTTTGGATAAAAAGAAAATTACTCACTCCCTCCTTCAGCCTTTATGAACGGTTTTGGTTGTCTGTAATAGGAGTATTTAGTGAGGTGGAGTAGTTTTTTTTTTTTCTTTTTTGGGCATAGTGCACCTATGCCTACTAAATAAAATATTCTACAATACAGAAGTTTTGATACCATCCTCCTCTCTACTTTCAATATTTTCCATCAAAACAACTCCGCCTTACACTTCCATCGAAAACTACTCCATCAAAACTTCATGTACTGTAGAATATTTTATGTAGAAGGCATAGGTGCATGACTATGCAAGCGCCGTGCATGAATAATGCAGGGTTAACAAAATAGATAATACTAATTTATTTATTTTATTGTGAGAATTTTTGTTGGAGAATAAAAAAAATGCTCAAAATTGATAGAGGTGGGGTAAGGTTCTTGAAACAATTGACAACTAATAAACAACTGACCAAAAGAGAAGGGTTGCAAATTCAAGAGGGACGTGGGAGAATATTATTGAGTGGATTGCATAACTCAGAATCCCCAAGAGTTTAAGGGCCTATTTGGTTAGAGATTTTTAATATTGTTGTTTAAATGTTATGAAAATACATATGGTTTAGAAAGTGTTATGAAAATATGTATTTCAGTATTTAAACAATGAAAATTGTTGTTTAAATACATATACCAAACACCTCTTAAACTTCTGTACACTATTTAAAAAAATAATCACATTGTACGAGAAACAAACAAAGGAAATGAGTTTTATTATAACTGTTTTTTTTTTACTTTTTTTTTCAACGTATTTATTTTATTATTCCCTTCCAAATCAACCAATTTTTCACTCTTTTTTGTTGTAGTTACGAATAAATAAATAATGAAAAATAAAATATTTAAATGAAAAATAAAACAAAACAGTGCATTTAAATGGTATATTTGTACCTTCTTCAGTAAAAAAAATAGTGCATTTGAAAAAGTAAACGGTAAAATAAAAAAAATTGACGCAGCTTAAACAGCCCCTTTGAGAAGCCATGCACGAGATTCCCTTATGGCATGTTTGAGGAATATATGTGGAAAAAACAGAAGGCTTTCTATAACTGAATTATTTGGGTTGAACTTATTTTGCCATTTTTTTTCCCCAGTTTGAACTTTAATTTTGACAAATGTTCAACTGTCTGTAGCTTATAAAGCCAGGCTTGTTAAGAGAAAGTGCAACTGCCACATTAAGCAAACATCTAAACCAGTGATAATTTTTTGAGTGTTCTTGTTGATATTTTAAGTTAGGCTAATGTTTCTTGGAATCTAATCTTGGAACAAATTCTGTTCTTTTTCTCTTTCACTATCAGCCATAAGTTTTAAAAATGAGCGCAATTAATAAGAAAGAGGATCTGGGTTGAGTGTTCAGAGATAGTGCAGCGGCCACATTAAGCAAACATCTAAACAGCAATAATTTTTTGGGTGTTCTTGATATTTTTGGTTAGTCTAATGTTTCTTGGAATCCAATCTTGGAACAAATTCTGTTCTTTTTCTCTTTCACTATCAGCCATAAGTTTTAAAAATGAGCGCAATTAATAAGAAAGAGGATCTGGGTTGCAAGTTGTATTAGTTGGCAACTTGGTTGATCATTTCTTTGTGTCTTTGTTGTCATGCTATCTTCGGTAAAGGCAGGAATAGTTTCTTTTGCCTGAGTGTTGCATACGGTCTGATTTTTAATTTTTTTTTTTCATAATCTAAATAACAACATTGGCTAATGCAAATGAATGGTTTTTTTTTTTTTTTGGATGTAGTTTTTCCTTCCTTTCCCCTCAATATTGTGATTGATAAGTAAATAATTAATACCACCTATTATACCTTTGCCATGATTCCATAGAATGAACTTTAAATATGCTAATGGTTTTGAAAGTATATTTCTCTATAATGGGGTTCCCAACAGACTCTATCTCTCTCTTTCTTTCTCTTTCTCTCTTGATTGCTCTCTAAAAATTGTCTGGCTTTTTGGTAACAGCTTCTTCTCATTCATTCTTGTATCCCAAACTATTTCATTTGGTTTCTGCTTGCACTGAAATGATGTTCTACAAACTCTGGCTTGTGAAGTTTCCCTTGATGCCAGTTCACTGAGGCTAGTTAAACCAACTCCTTGTTTGTCAGTCTGTAATTCGTGTACGAATTTAAAATTTTCTTAACTTCCTTACAATTTATTGGTTTTGAGAATTAAATTTTGATTATTGTTTTTATTGGTTAAGTTTTCAACTTTGCTTAAAGAGAAATACTAAAAAAAGTGTTCCTTGGTTTATTTTTCGGTTAATGCATATATATTTACAATCCCAAGTAGAGAAAAGGCTTAAAATTATTTTTGATCTTGTTTCACATCATTAGATTGAACTTAACTCATCCATTCTGCCTTAACTATGGGGTGCTAATTATGTTTGTCTTGCAGCTGTGGTCATATAATCCAAGTTCTTCAAGGTGATAATCTATAGCAAACTAAATATTGCTGCAGGCAACATGGCCAAAAAAAATACAAACAACCAACAACATTCAAACAAGACAAAAGGGAAACAGGAAAGCACTAATACAGTACCATACTACAAACTTTTCTCCTTTGCTGACCACCTGGATTATCTATTAATGTTTGTTGGCACAATTGGTGCTGTTGGTAATGGTTTCTCTATACCTCTCATGACCATGGTCTTTGGAGATATTCTTGATTCTTTTGGAAGAACTGTGAATACCAAGGATATAGTTCATGTGGTTTCTGAGGTACGTACTTTTGCAACAAAAATATGATAATAAGTCATCTATATTTCCCATACAACTATGCTATATTTCTCGAATTTGAGTTTGTCTTCACCATGCTACATGAAGAAGAGCACAGTTATACTCTATACTAATCAACATTCACAGAAATTTGGACTCCATTTAATCTTTTAACAGTTCTTTGAAAGTGCTATCTTTGTTCTCTGATATGCTTGCTCAAGTACAATGTCTATCTGGTTATGCTTAACTCGATACCATGGTATGCTTATCCCAATAATTTGCTGTAATCAGTGGTAACTTGATTGTTTTAATTCTCAGGGGACCCTAAAGTTTTTATACATGGCTGTGGCATCCAGTGCTGCATCATTTTTCCGTAAGTACATAAGCTTTATTGCTGAGATAAAAGAGTAACAAGGAGATGACTTAATGAATATAATGGTTTATTGGAACCTGAGATACCCCACTTTTTCTATGTGCCAGAGATGGCTTGTTGGATGGTAACAGGGGAGAGACAGGCTGCACGAATAAGAAGTTTATACTTAAAAACGATTTTAAGGCAAGATATTGCCTTCTTCGATAAGGAAGCTAGCACTGGAGAAATAATTGGGAGGATGTCAGGAGACACTGTTCTTATTCAAAATGCCTTAGGTGAGAAGGTATTGATGCACTGCATGCACACCTGAAATCATTACTATCTCCTCGAAGCATCATCCCTAGTTGGAGTTTAAAATTCTCTCTTATTTAGTCATTTATTTTTGCAATTTGCAGGTTGGAACTTTTGTACAGTTGGTAGCAACATTCATAGGAGGCTTTGTTGTAGCATTCATCAAGGGATGGCTTCTCACTTCAGTCATGCTATCTACAATTCCACCTCTTGTCATCTCTGGTTACTTCATGAGCATAATTATACGAAAGATGGCGTCCCGTGGGCAAGCTGCTTATTCAGTGGCAGCAACAGTAGTAGAGCAGACATTTGGTTCAATCAGAACTGTATGCATACTTGGCTTAAGGAAGCTTTGATTTTCCCTTTCCATTTTTATAGAATAATATTCAATCATGATTCCAATTCTCCATGCAGGTTGCATCATATACAGGGGAAAAGCAAGCTATAGCTAAATACAACAAGTTCTTAACCACAGCTTACAAGTCTGGTGTCCAAGAAGGCTTGGCTGCTGGGTTGAGTAATGGTGCAGTTACGTTTTTTAAATACTGCAGTTATGCTTTGGCAGTATGGTATGGTGGGAAAATGATAGTTGACAAAGGATATACTGGAGGGGATGTCATTGTTATATTGATTTCTGTTTTGATTGGCTCCGTGTAAGTTGCATTTAACTTCATAAGTTTTTCATAAAATTGATACATTATCCTCATACTATAATCTGTCACATATACACTATACCAAATCTGCATGTTTGTATGCTTGTGCAAGATTGAAAATTCATTCCCCCCACAAGCCCCACTTTTTCCATATATCACACAAAATGTGATAGTTGATAAGTCCAAAAAGCTGAAGATACATTTTTGGTAAATTAATTTTTATTTCCAGGAATCTGGGGCAGGCATCTCCATGCATGAGTGCTTTTGCTGCTGGACAAGCTGCAGCATTTAAAATGTTTGAGACAATTAAAAGGAAGCCACAGATAGACGCTTATGACAATAGTGGCCTGAAGTTAGATGATATTCATGGAGATATAGAACTAAGGGATGTTTGTTTCAGTTATCCTGCAAGACCTGCAGAGCATATATTCAATGGATTTTCTCTTTCAATACCTGGTGGTACAACCACTGCTTTGGTTGGACAGAGTGGAAGTGGGAAATCAACAGTTATCAGTTTGATTGAGAGATTTTATGATCCGCAAGCTGGTGAAGTTCTTATTGACAAGATTAACCTCAGAGAGTTCCAACTAAAATGGATCAGACAGAAAATTGGCCTCGTCAGCCAGGAACCTGTGTTGTTTACTTGTAGCATTAAAGACAATATTGCCTATGGGAAGGACAATGCAACTACTGAAGAGATAAGAGCTGCTGCTGAGCTTGCTAATGCTGCTAAATTCATAGATAAACTTCCTCAGGTTTGATTCTTCATCTAATCTTTTGTTTAGAATGATCTATTAGTCTGCAATTCTTTTTGGAATTTTATATTTTTTTATACTATGACAGAACACTCTTGGGATTTCCATGATTGTATTCTCATGTTTTTATTTATTTTTTCTGTAGAAAGATGAACATATGTGCCTTGATTTTCACCGAATTTTAACTATTCAATAATGTGGTTTTGTGTCTGATGTCTTCAGGGACTAGACACAATGGTTGGTGAGCATGGAACTCATCTATCTGGGGGTCAAAAGCAGAGAGTTGCTATAGCCAGAGCAATTCTGAAAGACCCAAGAATTCTACTTTTAGATGAAGCCACAAGTGCTCTTGATGCAGAATCTGAGAGAATTGTGCAGGAGGCTTTGGACAGAATTATGACAAATCGGACAACCGTTATTGTCGCCCATCGCTTGAGTACAGTGAGGAATGCTGATACTATTGCAGTGATACATCAAGGAAAAATTGTTGAAAAAGGTATATATAATATATTTGTTTGATTGTTCTTTTCTAGCAGCGAAGTTCCACAAGTTTCCCATTATTATTTTGAATGTCTTAGCGATTCATCGAATATTCATGTTTAGTTATAGAGTTTTGATAGTTTTTTCAGAATGACAAGGTGCCTCTCTCTCAGCATTGCAACTTGCTTGAAGTTTATTTACATATATCTTTTCCCGGTTAAATACCAAATTCAAATTACTAAATTGATCACCATGCTAATTAGATTATTTTTTAGATAAACATAGTACTGCATTCTTATCCCTCTTGACTGATCAGGCTCACATTCTGAACTAATTAAGGACCCTGAAGGAGCTTATAGCCAGCTTATACATTTGCAAGATATTAGCACAATGTCGGAACAAAATGCTCTAAATGATCAGGAAATGCCAGAACTTCCTAGAAGAAATTCAAGACACCACTCATACTCAAAATCTCTTGGAGTGGCTGATGCAGTGAGTGTGCAGGAAACAGCACCTGCAGAAACCACTACTCCTGCTTCAGCACCAACCAAACTTCCTCCAGAAGTCTCACTTCATCGCCTGGCTCATCTTAACAAGCCAGAGATCCCGGTTTTACTTCTAGGCACAATAGCTGCTGTAGCCAATGGATTAATTTTACCTGTTCACGGGATACTATTGTCCAACACAATCAAAACTTTCTATGAGCCAGAAGATAAACTCTGTAAGGATTCAATATTTTGGGCATTAACTTTTATTTTTCTTGGTGTGGCATCTCTATTGGCTCAACCATCAAAGTCGTACTTATTTGCTATCGCTGGGTGTAAGTTAATAAGAAGGATTCGGTCAAAGTGCTTTGAGAAAGTAGTTTATATGGAAGTAAGTTGGTTTGATGAAGCTAAGCACTCAAGTGGTGCACTCGGTGCAAGGCTCTCTGCAGATGCAGCTTTTATGCGAGGGGTGGTTGGAGATGCACTTGCTTTGCTTGTTCAAAATATTGCAACTGCTACTGCAGGCATGGTTATTGCTTTCACAGCGAACTGGCTACTGGCTCTGATAATTTCTGTTTTGCTACCTCTCTTTGGAGTAAGGGTATATGTCGAAATGAAGTTTATGCAACGATCCAGTGCAGATGCAAAGGTTTGCTTTAAACTTCATAGTCAACTAGCTACAATGCATAAAAAAAAAAAACATTTAATTTCACATGAGCGTGGAACGGAGGGGAAAGAAACTTTTGATTCTATCTGAAAAGATGTAACTATTAAAAACGATTTTAAAGAAATCCCAACCCCTAGTTAAGTTAATGGTTTAAACATCTGAAATGAACTACATATGCATTCAAATAATCCCTTTGAAATATACTGAAGTTGTAAATGGTCACAGAAAATGTATGAAGAAGCAAGTCAAGTTGCAAATGATGCAGTAGGGAGTATAAGAACAATTGCTTCTTTCTGTGCTGAAGAGAAGATGATGGAATTGTACCATAAGAAATGCGAAGGCCCTATTAGGACAGGAAAAAGGCAAGGGTTAATCAGCGGGATAGGTTTTGGGCTATCGTTCTTCATAATGGGTTCAGTCTATGCATGCTGTTATTATGCTGGAGCCCAACTTGTTAAACATGGCAAAGCAACATTCTCTGAAGTTTTTCAGGCGAGTTCTTCTGGCTTATCTACCAAGTCAGGCATTCAAATTTTGTTTTAGCAGTTCTAACTAGCTTTTTATTACTTCAGAGGTATTCTTCATTGGTTTATCCCTTGATAAACTCTTGTGTGTCCTAAATTACAGGTTTACTATGCTCTCACCTTGGCAGCCTTTGGAATTACTCAGTCAAGCTCCTTGGCCCCAGATGCCAGTAAAGCAAAGAGTTCTGCTGCTTCTATATTTGCAATTCTTGACAGGAAATCAAAGATAGATTCTAGTGATGCCTTTGGAATGAAAATAGAAAATGTGAAGGGAGAGATTGAGCTTCAACATATCAGCTTTAGGTATCCCACTAGACCTGATGTTCAAATATTCAGGGATCTTTGCTTGGCTATTCATTCTGGCAAGGTAACTTGTTTGGACTTGGCATCATTAGTTATTCTTGTACTCTACATTATGGCAGGCCTCGCAGATGGTTTGAAAATTTTAGTCTCACTTTAATATGCATATACTAACAAATTCAATTTTTTTTAATCAGACAGTTGCTCTGGTTGGGGAAAGTGGGAGTGGAAAATCAACAGTGATCTCATTGTTGCAGAGGTTTTATGATCCTGATGCAGGTCACATCACACTAGATGGTATTGAAATCCAAAAACTACAACTGATGTGGTTAAGGCAACAAATGGGTTTGGTGAGCCAGGAGCCTGTGTTATTTAATGACACCATTCGAACCAACATAGCTTATGGTAAGGAGGGAAACGCTACTGAAGCAGAAATTTTAACCGCAGCAGAATTGGCAAATGCACACAAATTCATTAGTAGTTTGGAAAAGGTAAAAAACTTGAACAATCAAGGTGCTTTAGTGAGATAGACTAGTTAGCAAGTACATGATATCAAACTATTATGAGTCACGTGCATTCAAGGAAGACAAAGAAACTATTTAGAAGCCCATTACATGTTTATTAGCTAGTCCTTTTTATGATTCTAGTGTTAAGATGTCAAAGTAATAAATTTGACACCCAAGAAGAAGGTATCAAATATTTTTTAATAAATCTCACCGAATTCAAGTAGAACATAAAAAAGAGTTCTCAATAAAATGGAATTTTGTATTGATACATAAAATGTTGCAAACATTTTGCTACAGAATCAACATACTTAACTATTTCACTCTTTGCTTTTCTATTTTCTTAAACTTGCATTTGCTTTCTAGTTTATGCACTTATTGGGTACTACACATATTGGATGCTACTACAACTGGTGAGAATAACTATATATAGAACACAAAGGAGACAAGCTCCTTAATTCTAGCAAAGGAAAAAAGTAAATAAAAGAGGCTTATCTTTAGCTAAGACTCTTCACCACCGCGCACCCTTGGCGTGATGGTCACTTCACACACATTTACAAAATTCTTGTTGGGGGGGGGGGGGGGGGGGGGTAAGAGTCGGATTTCAAGTCTCTAGGAGAGAGCTTCACACACATTTACACTAAAATTAAGTTAGAGTAGAATTTCTATCTTGTATAAAAAAAAAAAAAAAGAAAGAAACAAAAAAAATCAAAGACTCTTCCACCTAAAAGCAAAAGAAACCTATACCACAAAACGTTTCACTTTCAATTGTCAAAGATAGCAACATACCTACTAAGTACAAAGGAAAGAGTTATTTTCTTCTTACCCAAAAGACATGCATTACACATAAAAGAAAACATGCATGCAACATGCTAGATAGTAATAACTCTAACACCTTGTAGGACTAGGTAACTTGTCTTGCAAGTATAGGTTTATTAGGCTTACAACACATTTAAGCTCAAGGATCCTAATATATCTAACAAGCCTATATGATGAGGTTGTTTGTAATATATATGTGCTTGTAGGACTCATAATAATTATAAGGAATGTGAAATGCGAATGCAGGGGTATGATACAACAGTGGGTGAGCGAGGTATCCAGTTGTCTGGAGGACAAAAGCAAAGAGTGGCTATAGCACGAGCTATAGTGAAGGCTCCCAAAATACTACTATTAGATGAAGCCACTAGTGCTTTGGATGTTGAGTCTGAGCGAGTGGTTCAAGATGCATTGGATCGATTAATGGTTGATCGAACCACCGTGGTGGTAGCTCATCGTTTATCCACAATCAAGGGTGTAGATTTAATTGCTGTGGTGAAAGATGGAGTTATAGCCGAGAAAGGAAAGCATGAAATTTTAATCAATATCAAGGATGGTATTTATGCTAACTTGGTAGCATTACATACAAAAGCTTCATCTTAACAACCTCTTGTTAATTTGAAAAAAAGAAAAAAAGAAGCAAGCCTCTTGCACTCGTCTTTCCCCACATGTTAAAATAGTCTCTAAAATTTCCCATGATTAGAAATCTATGTTGAGGAAGATGGATTTGAATTTATCCCCTGATGGTAATTTTAATAAAGTGAGCTGATTTTGTAACTTTCCTAACCGTTCAAGAACTAACTTGTCATCATTCCTATGTGTAATGCACATGATATAATAATGTGTTTAGGATCATGAAATATCAAAGACATTGGTGCCTTAACATTTGCAATGCATCCCTCAACAATCGTATTTTCACCTAACATTGGAATCAAATGGTGTTTCTCATCTTTTAGCTTAAGATTAAACTAACCTTCTAGTATTTTCTTAGGTCACCATATTATGTTTTTCTTTATTCCGTTACTATTACTATTTAGTTCCGAAATTTTGAGATCTGCTATAGATCTTCAACATATTAGTTAACGCCGTTCATATATATTTTTGCCTCTATAAGGTCAGTTGAACAACTCAAGTATGCTAGTGCTATAGGAAGCATGATGTATGTCATGCATTGTATAAGATTGATATAGCCTTTGCATTTTGTAGACTTTATAGAAAAATTCAAGACACTCATAGAATGAATTAAGATATTTGTCTAAGAATAGAATAAGAATGAATTAGAACAAGCATGATCATTTATCAAGATGACTCTGATAAGAATTATGTCATTACTTATAAACATATGTATATGGTGATGTTTATCTTTTGGTTCTTCTATTACACGTGAACTAAATTTGTATACCCATAAAAATCATAAATTAACATAAAGATTATTATTATTTTTTTTTTTGGAAAATTTGAGACAAGAATTTGTTTCATGTAAAGTAAAAACAATTCCAAGCTTACCAAATAAAATTTTGAAAAAAAAAATTTTAAGTCAAGTAAATTGGCAAGATAAGAATTAAGAGATGCTTAAAAACTCATGATATAAGATTTTTTGGGAGCCATGTATAATAAACCATTATAAAAAGAAAAAAGGCAATAAATAAAAAATTTAAGATGCTAAGTTACATTTAGAACCATTTCGGAGATTCATCTAAGGTTACTATGAGGAAGAATTGAAAAAGAATTGTCATTTACCAATACATTTCCTATCATAACTATAATATCCAAATTGACAAGTGCATTTAGACATAATTATTTATACATATGTAAATGGTTATGTTTATGTTTGTCTCATCATATTGCATGTAAAATAAGATTTTCATACTAAAGAAATTATGGATTATGTTTTAAATCACATATTTACAATTTTGAATAGCAAGTACTAACCTAAAAAAGAAACTTTTAGAACTATGGATCTAAAATTTATGCAATAGCTATATGAATTTGAGTTGTACATCAATATAGACATCTATAATGGCTTCTTTTGTTACAACTTTGACGTTACCTTAATAATACATTAGAGAAAAAAATATATTGAAATTATGCAGACGAGAAGTGTGAAAAATTGTTTGCCATAAGCCCAACCAAAAGGGAAAATGTTTAGCTCCAAACCGGTTTGGAACTATCTTTCCAAACTTTAAGAACCCATAGTTAATTAGGTAATAAATGGAACTTACATATAAATCATTTTGCCCTATCCTTTCTATTAATATAAGTATTTTTTTTTTATTAAAAAAAAATGAAGATAAGGAAGTGTTGCTTTGATGATTTTCTTGTAAAGAAGGAAGTGTTGCTTTGAAACATCGTGCTATTCTAAGGGGATATTCATTAATTATGTTTAGGTGCATTTGGCTATCTGTGGATAAATAGACTAACGTAGGTTTTGTCTTTGGATTGATTTTAACTTGTATGCTAAACTACCATATGCATTTTATTACACACAAGACCTTGTTGGATTCAAAGTAGGTATGACAACTAAATATATGTTACATACACAACATTTTCGTAACAAATTCCACTTACGTGGAAAATTGTTATTAGTTATTACTAGTGGACAAAATAGTAATGTTAATGGTGTGCCCATTTTAGAATTAGGAATAACTTGACACTTAAGATTTGTCTTGAAAATGTTATGAACATAATAGTTTTCATGACAACTTTGGTGGGTCCACTGCTTTTGTCTAAATCCTGTTCCACCAAGAGACACAGAGGCCTAGTTGCTCTCTTAAAATTTATATTTAACAGTGGTCAAACATTGTCTTTTCTTATGGTTCTTAGATTATGTAAGTACCTTTTGTTTTAATGTTGCATTTGAATACCTTTTCTTTCAAATATTTTTAAAAAACAAAATCTATTAAGTTAATTTATGGTTTTAATTACTATGAAATTTAACTTCATAATATATAGAATATGGAAAAACATAAACATCACCAAATACATATGTTTATATAAGTACTATTTACTTCTTAAGGTGAAAGTCCTTGTAGTGACAAGAGAGTATTTGATAAATGATTATAGTTTTTCAATTCTTTATAAGTATATCCTCATACACTAGTAATCCTGGTGTAGAATATTAGAAATTCATTGTTAGAGACTTGGTTATATGAATTATACCAAATGTTAGGACATATGTGATTCAATGTTAGGAACATATGTCAACATTTTATGTAATTGGCTAATCCTTTGACAAAACGCACTTTACTTGTAATTGGATAGATTTAGGATGTGTTTAATACTTCAAGAAATAAGATTTTAAGTTCAAGTGTTAAAACCATGTAAGTCTATCCAAGAATCAAGTAATGAAGTGCTAGATTTTAAAACTCGACAACTAGCGTCTATTGAGGTTTAAAAGCTGCTGAATCCCGTGGCTCAACAGCTATCTTGATAGATGGCTATCTATCGAGGTTTATGAAATTCAGTTTTTCAAGCTGTTTTTCATCCAATCTGTGAATGTATGTTTGGGCTATCTTTTCTCACAACCCTAAACATATATAAGGATTATTTTGAGGGCCGTAAAAGGTTACAGAAGTTGCACAAGAGCACAATTCCACAGTGTGAAGAAAGGTGTGACCAAAAACCTAGTTTTGCCTTAGTTCTTCTTTCTCTTGAAGAAGCTGCTTTGTTTTGTACACCATTGGGTTTTGTGACCAAGCAACTTCATGATCTTCATCGTGTGATGAAATGAAGAATTTTGCAACCAACATCTGTCTCAAGTTGGTGATCAAGTCGCGTACTGGGATCCGCGCAATTGGTTAGTCACGTACTAGGAGCCGTGCATTGAAAAGGAGAGATTGTCACTACAAAACAAGTCCAATTCGGTATTGGGGTAAGGGTTCAATTGTAGGTTGGTATAAGGTACTGGGATTCTTTTACTTGTAACTGCTTGTTGTGATAATAGTGGATTCTCGAGAGTGGTGATCTTAAAATCACCTGGTGGGATTTTTGCCGTGTAGGTTTTCCCCATTCGTAAACAAATCACCATATCAATTTATTTTCTGCTACATACTTTAGTTAATTGGTGATTTTTTTGTGCTATCACGCGCTTTGCATGTTAATTTAATTAATTAATAAACTTGGCTAATTAATCAATTAATTCATCACAAGGGGTCAATTCATTCTTGGCCTATCACCAAAAATTTAGGAATGTTTTGTAATGAATTTCTAGCTGTGTTGGAAGGTTATTTAGATGCAAATTGGATTACTAATGTGAGTGATAACAAATCCACGTTAGGTTAGATATTCACTCTTGGTGGGATGCCGTTTCTTGGGCATCAAAGAAGTAGTGTGCATCTCACATTTTACAATGGAATTTGAGTTTATAGCATTAGCGATAGTAGATAAAGAAGCAGAATGGCTAAGAAACTTATTGTTAGAAACAAAGTTGTGGCCATAACTAATGCCAACCATTTCATTGTTCTATGATATTGAAGCTACAATGACTAGAGCATATAGTATAATTTATAATGGGAAGTCTAGACATATAAGTCTAAGACATTAGTACGTAAGACAATTAATAGAAGACATCACATCCTTTTTCATGGTGGTCATTAAGAAACTTAAATTATACAAAAAAGTTTTTCAATTTCCTTTTTTACAATTTTGAAATTATTACATGATATTCTAATTATTAATGCTACATGTTATATATCTTTCAATGTACACAACCAAGCAGTCATTCATCTCATGATTTTCCATTCGATTGTGCAGTTTATTCTTTATATATTTCATTATTTAAAAAGTTCTTTCTACTATGCAGTTGTGATAGGAAAAATCAAAACGAACTTCACAAGAAAATAGATTAATGGATATATGATATGCTTCTATCTCCACTAAATTTTTAGCAAGGTTGCCTATTCCCTTAAGCTCTAAAAACGTGTTATTGTTGTGGATATAAAAAATGTAATTCTAAAGTTTACCGTTAAGTACCAAGAAATTTGTCTCTACAAAATCAAATGGATAGAACTTCGTTTATTGGACATTTTAGTTTTGTTTGCAATGGCCTAATATATTGTTAAGAATGCAAAAGTTTAATTTTGTTGAGTTGAAAAAAATATAGGATGTTCACAACCATTTTTAAGGGCGGACAAATCATAAAAATTTTAACAATATTATATATATAAATATATATATATATATATATATATTTTTTTTTTCCAGGTCAGGGTGGTCTTGTGACCACCCTCTACCTTTAATGTGGAGCTACCCCTATAGTAAAAGCATTAAACTTGTGTCTCATTTAGGATGGATTAGTGCAGTTTGTTAAAATTAGTAAGAGGAGTTTAATACTCTTAATGAAGTTCACAAATAAGTAATATATGTGTAAGAAGAATTAAAGATAGAATTTCACATTTGTAAGCATAGAGAGTGGTTCTACTTTTTTTTTTTTTTTTTTTTTGACTGAAGATAGAATTTTTATTGAAAGTTGGGGATGAAAAAGACCCCCATTTAAGTATACAGAAGACAAAGACAAAAACCAAAGCCTCCCTGTGGCATAAGGATACAAACCAAGCAAAAGTAAAAGGAAGCAAATAATGGCCAGGGGCTGAAACACGAAGTTACCCATTACTGTGCTTCAGTTGCTTAGTTTGGTTTGGCCAGATGACTATTCCATCGCTGGTAGTCTTGCATTAGAGTTGTGGCGGCCTGGAGAATGTCCTTTGGCTGGGATTGTTTTTCCTCAAAACAGAACCTATTTCTGGCATTCCAGATGGACCAAGCCACCGTCGCCCAAGTCTCCAAATCCTTCCTTGCAAGCCTATCCTCCAGCTGACGGGCCAAGTTGTAAAAATTCTGCGCCACAGCTCCACACTTCTGCAGCCGTCCTGGAGCCATTGCCCAAACGTTTCTGGCCATGGGGCATTCCCAGAGCACATGTCCGACCGTTTCATCGGACTGTTTACATATAGCACACAGAGGGTCTGTATAAACTTTTTTACGATATAGGTTGGCGCAGGTCGGAAGAATATCGTTGCACGCCCTCCACACAAAATTCCGAACCTTTGGTGGCACATTCATCTTCCAAATCTTATTCCAAAACCCCTTTTCTTCCCCTACCGTGGAATGCTCAACTCCTACCACTCGGTGCAAACGCAAGGCCATGTGATAGGCAGTTTTAACTGTAAAACGCTGGGCTTTGTTCTCTTTCCAGGAAAGTTTATCTCTTGTCTGTGTGTTACTAAGGTGGATGCACAGAATATCATTTTGTGTGGCATGCATGAATGTGGCCTGTATCAAGGGTCGGTTCCATTGCATGGATTCGTGGTGGATGAGGTCCCCCACTTTCAGAGTAGTGTCAGCTCTAGGCTTGAAGAGAGGGGGGTGATGCAGCTAGCTGTTGTTGGTAAGCTTGATACTCTGTCCATCTCCAATCTTCCACATGGAGCCCTCCTGAATTACATCCCTAGCAGCCAATAAACTTCGCCACACAAATGAGGGATAGTGGCCTAACTCGGCCTCCATAAAAGAGCACCGGGAAAAATATCTAGCTTTGTAGACTCGATAGAAGAGGGAATGAGATCCTGTTACCAAACGCCAAGCTTGTTTTGCTAGCATAGCAAGGTTGAAGGCGTGAATGTCCCTAAATCCCATGCCACCCCTATTTTTTGGCGTGCATAATCTCTTCCAATTAATCCAATGGATCTTTTTTTCACTTTTTGTTTGCCCCCACCAATATTTTGCCAAGGCCGAATTGATATCCTCGCACACACTTTTTGGGATCTTGAAGATGCTCATAGAGTAGGTTGGAATTACTTGAGCTACCGACTTGATTAAAGTCTCCCTTCCCGCCTTTGATATAGTCTTCTCCTTCCAGCCCATCACCTTTTTTGTTATCCTCTCTTGCAAACGCTTGAAGGTGCTTACTTTGGACTTACCCCCAACCATAGGCAGTCCAAGGTATTTTTCACAGTTTGTCATGACTTGCGCACCCATCAAGTTCTGAATTGCTTCTTTTTCTCTTTGGCTTGTATTTTGGCTAAAATAGAGAGTGGTCTTTGCCCTATTGATGGCTTGACCCGAGGCTTCCTCATATTGTGTAAGGATATCCAACAATTGGCGACATTCTCCAATCTTTGCCTCAGAATAACAGGCTATCGTCAGCAAAGAGGAGATGGGAAATACGTACTCCCCCTCAGCTAGAGAAAATACCCTTCAACCTATTTGTATCTGCTGCCTTTCGGATTAGGGAGGACAACCCCTCAGCACAGAGCAGGAAGAGACATGGGGATAACGGGTCTCCTTGCCTAATCTAGTAAGAGTAAAAAGGTTTTATATTGTAAAAGTTGACTAAAACCAAATAGTAGCACATGCCTTAAGTGCTAACAAGTGAAGAAATTATTGCGTTAAGAAAAACGATGTGTGTGTGATTTCCAATTTTGGGGCATAAGAGTTTTGGTTAAGTATCAAACCACCATTAACTCTCTTAGAAATTTGAAATGACAACACTAAGAGGAGGTTCAAGTTGAAAAATGACTCTTTTAATGATGACATTGTGTGTTACAGATTGAACAAATATTACGACCTAATGGAGGATTGTTGCATATTTTGATAAATATACGTAGGTATAATATTAGAAGTTAGGTTGAACAAAATTCCAGTTGGGAAAGAGAAAAAAAAAATTCTAAAAAATCTCGGTCAAGTGAGATGTCAAGTTAAAGAGAGGTGAGTCTCTCAGTGGATCTTTGTTTAAAATTAAAAGAGTTAAGTCAATCGAGGTGTCAAGCAAGGGAGAGGTGAGACTTCTTTATGGGTCTTTGTTTGTGAACTAGGTCGACCGAAGCATCAGGCGAGTGATGGGCGAACCTCCTTGACTTGAAATTATGCATAAAACGCTTGAGCAAGTGTTAGACAAGATTGAAACATTTTTTTTGGCAGACTTTCTTAATAAGATTTACTGATTTATTTGACATGGTTTCATGTGGCCACTAATCATAATTTGTTCCAACTGTTTTTTGATAGGGTATAACACATAATTAGTGTCATTTCATTGTGCCTTTTTCACTTAAATCCTTACCACATCTATAAATAGAGGAGAGGTTCAAATATTTCCTGCAACTTTTCATATTTTACTATAGAACACAATATTCATAGAAGTTCTTGAATATTTTAGAAAGGCTATCTACAAATACTCAGGATTCGTTGTATCTTGGAGATTGATTGCCTGTAACCTTTAGCAAACTCTTTAGAAAGAGGGCAAATCAAGTCATATGGACAACGACTATGCACATCAAAGCCTTTCAATTTGTGCCACATTATCCGCTCTCTCATTTTATTTTGGTTATTGATCTCATGCATTTATTTATTTTTGAATCTCCATGATATAGCGAAGATCCTAAAGAAACTATGCCTATTGCTTCATAGAAAAACCCAAATACTAACCCACCCACCTTTGAATCCCAAAGGGTGTGTTTAAGAGATCAAAACCACATGGCTAGATTTCCAATTAAATTCACTACAGCCAAATCTTTAGGAGGTTACTTGGAGATTAAAACCACATAGCTAGATTTCCAATTAAATTCACTAACTTTTGTGAGCAAGGAGTTAGTGGAGGAGATCACTACAAAAAGATTCTAGAGATACTGGGACTATTTGATGGGTATACATGTGTGAGTGAAGTCCTACATTGAATAATGAAGAGAAGAATGTATGGTTAATATAAAAAATTGAACTCATATCCATTGAACTTAGGTCTTTTGGGTTAAGTGCATCTCCAGAATCTTCTCTAAGGTGCTTGCTAATCGCTTGAAATGAGTTTTGCCACAAGTAATATCCAATGCCTAAAGTGCCTTTGTTCCTGACAGGTTTGATAACTGATAATACTATTGTAGCTTTCGAGTTGTTACAAAAGATGGGGAATAAATGGAAGGGGAAGGTGGGACAAATGGCGGTGAAGCTAGATATTAGTAAGACATATGATCGTGTTGAGTGAGGTTTCTTTGTTGTATGATGAGCAAGATGGGGTTTGACAAAAGATGGATGAAGTTGGCAATGGAAACAATTCACACAACTTCCTATTTCGTGCTTATAAATGGAGAACCCCAAGGCTTTATTACTCCCTCTCGTGGAATAAAACAAGGTGACCCTCTATCTCCTTATTTGTTTACGATATGTGCTGGGGGATTATCTTCTTGACTTTGGAAGGCGGAGCACAATCAATTGTTACAGGGCCTTTTATCTAGCTCTCAAGGGGTCTAGATTTCACATCTTCTCTTCACGGATGATAGCTTATTGTTCAGCCAAGCTACTGTGAATTAATGCCATAATCTAATGAATATGTTGGGGCTTTATGAGGCTGCCTTGGGTTAGGCTATTAATAGGCAAAAAACTTCACTCTTCTTTAGTAAGAACATGAGCCCACAATAGAGAATGGTTATCCAAGGGATGCTAGGTGCATGGTTTATGTCAGATTGTGAGAGATATCTAAGGCAAATACTTTCAAAGGTCACCAAGAAAGAATTTTGAAGCGTGTGATAGGTTGGAAAGAAAAATATATCTCCTAAGTAGGTCGGGAAGTGTTGATAAAAACAATGGCTCAAGCAATCCCAACCTATTTTATGAGCCTCTTCTTGTTGCCAAAAAGCCTAAGCAACACAATAAACTCCACATTAGCCAAATATTGGTGGGGCCAAATCAAGAATGAAAGGAAGATTCATTGGAAGAAATTATGTTAACCAAAGAATAAGGGTGGAATGGGTTTTCAGGATATTCATGCTTTCAATCTCGCTATGTGTTAGGTTCTAAATGTTTAGAACAATTGGCAAATCGTGAACACAAACTTGTCTAGATATAGATCTTAGAGTCTATAGGTATTGTTAGACAATGCTCAAGGTGATTCAAGTCAAGATTCAAGAACATATAAGCTACAGAAAGAAGATTTCATAATCTGCCTAGTTCGATCGATCAAAAGATAGGCTCGATCGATCGAAAGTCATATCTGTGGAATTTTAATTAAGCCCAAACAGCAGTTCAAGCCTATTAAGGATTAGGGTTTTAGATCTACTTCTCCCAGTATATAAAGGAAACCCTAAGCACGTTTTTATAGGGTTTTTTAGAGAGAGAAGAGAGTGCCTCTTTTGTATTTAGGGTTCTATTCCTAAAAAGCTCTCTCATATCTTCTACCGGTGTTATTACTTGAAAAATCTCAAGATCCGGTATTGTAGAAGTTGCTGCCTTCTTTAGTCATCAAAGTTGTTGATGATCTAAACCTTCAAGGGTGGTCTTGGAGTCACAAATAGGAGAGTTTGTGTTGCTAAACCTTTGAGTGGGATCTCAAAGTCATAAACGTGGTTGTTTGTGTTTTGCAAAGGCCAAAGAAAGAAGGAGTCCATGGTCTCGGAGCTTGCACGTGGTCGTGTTAGTAAGTTTCTACTGGTGGGTAGTAATAGGATGTTAGTGGTCTAATTCCTATTGTAAAACTTCGATTCATTCATAGTGGATTTGCTTTTTACCTTGAGGATAGTTAGATTAAATCCTCCCCAGGTTTTTTTACCAGTTTGGTTTTCCTGGGTTATTATATCGTTGTGTTTTTTATTTTCCGCTACTATACATTGATATGATATATTTATGTTAACCTAGTTTTGTTAATTTGACTAAGTAATCACTTGGCTAATTACCTAGGTTAATCTGATTGTGGTTTTAAGGGGTCTAAAAACTATCACTATGTTAGCTAAATAGGCGTGGAGAATACTACACAATCCAACTTCGCTTTTATTTAGGGTGTATAAGGCTCGTCATTTCTCAAGATGTTCATTCATGGAAGCCGAGTTGGGCAACAATCCATCCATCGTATGGCAAAGTTTGTTGGCAACAAGGGAGCTTCTATGAGCCGGGTCAAGGTGGAAGGTAGGGGATGGTAGATCAATAGTTGTTTAAGATCCGAATTGGTTGACTTATGCTCCAGTTTTCACAGGGGTGTTGGTACCAGCCATGAGAATTGGTGAGCTTATTGGCGAGTACGTCAACAAGACAATGGGATCGTGGGAAGATTTATTTTTTGTTTGATCATAGAACCCGAGTGGAGAATCTTGCTATTCCCCTGCATAATACATTCTCTCTCTTTCTCTCTCTCTCGATAAATATATATAGAAGGAAAATAGAACACAAGTGTTCACTATAAAATCTGCTTACCAGGTAGCCCTTGGTCTTCAACAGTTAGGTGGTGAGGAACACTCTTTAGCTAGAGGAGATAGGCCTATTTGGCGAAAGTCAAGGGCCTTTAACGTGCCACCTAAAGTATGAAACTTTGTCTAGAGAGCATGTTCTAATATTCTGCCTACCAGGGATAATTTGAGTAAAAAGAAGTTGAATGTGGATCCTTGCTGTGTGGTTTTTTGCCAACAACTTGAAACGACAGGTCACCTATTGTGGGAATGTCCCCTAGCTAGAAACTTTTGGGCTTTGTTTAGTAACCATGCACAAGACTTTTTCCTATTATTCAAACAAATGATTGAAAAGCTGGACTTGAAGGATCTCAAATGATGGGCAATGACTTTGTGGGCCATTTGGAATGCATGAAATAAGTTTTGTTTTGAGAAGATTCAAACCTTACTTGATTTTATACGCTTAAGAGCACTTGCAGCAGTGGAGCTAAATAGCTATATAGCTATTTTAGCTCCACCAAAACACCAAAAACAGCCATACAGCAGTGGAGCTATACTTATTTTTTTTAGCTTCATTGCTACAATGCACAACTATCTATAGATGTGCACTGTAGTTAAGAGCTAAAAAAAATTAATTTTTTATTCCAGCCGGATTAAAATAATATTACTTGGTTTATTTTTTTTTTTCCTTTCTTTTATTCTCATTGTGCTCTCTCTCAGTGTCACTCTCAAGCTCTTATTTGAAACTCAATCTCAAGCTCTCATCTCTCAAGCTCACTCTCTCACACTCTCAAACTCTCACCTCTCTTTTACAGCCGCCGGCCCGACCCACCATCTCATCTGAAACTCAAGCTCTCAAGCTCAAGCTCTTATCTCTTGCCATCCCAGTCCTCCATCTTCATCTTCATCGCCACCCCCCGTCGCCATCCCATGCCAATCCAAGCTCCATTGCCATCCCACATTGTCGTCCTAGTCCTCCACGTCGCCGTCCTAGTCCTCCATCTTCATCTTCATCGTCGTCCCACGTCGCCATCCTAATCCTCCATCCCACCGCCGATCCAAGCTCCATTGCCTAAGCTTCATCATCGATCCAAGCTCCACCGACACTGCCTTCATCGAACTCAAGAGTGCCGCGGATTTCGTGGTTGAATTTTGTGGCTGGATTTCGTGGGTTTCTCTGGGTTTTGTGATGGCGGTTTGACTGGGTTTCATGGTGGCTGAGTTTCGTGGGTGGTGGTGTGGCTGTGTTGGTGGTGATTTGTGTGACTGTGTTGGTGGTGGATCGGTTTGTGGTGTTTTTATTGTAGTGAGATGGATTATTTTATTGAAGTAGATATATTATTTTATTGTGATGTTTATATTATTTTATTGTGTTGAAAGCTAAAATAGATCCACTGCTGCAGCATGTGTGTAGGCAAAATAGATAAAGTAACTTTTGGTGGAGTTAAATAGCTATATTTTTAGCTCCACTGCTGTGGATGCTTTAATACTTTAGTTTAAGACTTGTCTTTGTTTTCTGTTGCTTCCTGTTGGACTATTTATTTTCCGTTGGCAAGTTAACTTTACCTATGATTTTGGGGATTTTCTTTGTATACTTTTCTTTTAGTTTTCGTTATTAATAAAATTTATATCTTTTCCATATAAAACAAACTACTCAAGGAGTCTTCCCAATGTGTTTATCTTCCCAATACTATTACGGTAAGAAGGCAGTGCATTTATAGAGGTTGCATAAAGTCTTTGTTGTAAGTAGGGCTGTCCACGGGTCAGGCTAGGTCAAGTTTGCACTTGACCCGAACCGACTTGGAATTCTCATTGGATTGGCCAGTTTGGGTCTTGTCGGGTTTCAAGTTGTATCGTTCGGTTTTGGGTTTTGTTGTTGGGGCTGAAATTTGGTTGGATCTGATGAGATCTATCTCGATGGATTTGAGGATGTGAGAGAGATACCGTCGATTGGTTTGGTTTTTGTCAGGTTTCCAAGCCCAAAACTGCCACTTGACCCACACCTCTCAGGTTTTAACATTGGAGACCTGCCGTTGACTTTGGGTTGCTTTGATTGGGTCGATTAACTTTGACGGGTCACAGGTTGCCTTGGACAGCCTTAGTTGTAAGGGTTCGTTGAATATTATTTAGTGGATTTATATGATTCTTTGATTCTCATCAGTGGTTTTTTCCTTGGATATTTGTGGTATATTATATTATATTATATATATATATATATATATATATATATATATTAATAGGTAAAGTTAAGAGAAAATCCATTAGGTTTTAAATTGGATTCCAATTGTTGTCTAATTTTGTGCTACGTGTCCTATTTAAGTTTTTTTAAATTTTTTTTCTAGTTGAGTTTATGAGGTGCAAAAGACGAAGGGTCTAATATAAATAAATCATCAAAAACTTAAAAAGAAAAAGAAAGAAAGAGTAAACTCATGCGTATATCCAAAAGAAATTAAAAAAAATAAAAATAAAAGAGAGAGAGAGAGAGAGAGAGAGAGAGAGAGTATAATTTGAATCCATATATGTGTGTAATTGTAATCTTTTTTAATTGTATCATGCATATGCACGGGTTATACACTAATTTTAATTAATTTGCTGAATTAATTTTTAATTAGCGTGTTTCATAGTGAAATTCATAAATTCTACATTATTAAACACATAAAGGTCTAGAACAAGATTATTAAACACTAGTCAACATAACTTTTCAATAAGAGATTGGAAAACACAATAAAAATAATAAAAGTAAGAAATAAATTAAGTCCATAATATTTTCATAATACTTATAGGTGATAAAAAAGTAATTTCAATGGTGGGTTCAAATTAAAACCAACAACGACTTACCAAATAATATTTTTTATGACTTCTCAAAAAGTAATGCAAATAAAATGAACAAATTAAACAAGGGTAAATTACAACTTATTTACCTGTGGTTTGGCCAAAATTTAAGTAACCTATATGGCTATATGTGGTTTGAAATTTGACACTTTACCCATTTGAGGTTAGCTCAGTTAGATTTCCTTAACCCAATTCTGTTAAAAATAAGACTAAATATGTAATTTTGCTCCATTTTTATGTCTCTCTTATCCACCCCCCCCCCCAAAAAAATACAGATACAAGATCAAAAAGAATTTAGCAAAACACTTGCATCATGAAATTTCAAACCATAGGTAGACAATTTAAATTTCGATCAAATCTCAGGTGGGTAAAGTATCAAACTTTAAACCACAAGTAGACAACTTAAATTTCAACCAAGCCACAAGTGGATAAGTTGTAATTCATTAAAAAAGAAAAAAGAAAAAAGAAGGGATAATTACACATAATCCACCTGTGGTTTAGGCGAAAATCACTTTGCCTACCCGTGGTTTGAAAAATATCACTTAACCCACCTGAGGTGTGTTTCCATCACTCTCCGTAACCCACCTCGGTCTCTGCCATTACAAAAACACCTTTTAACCCCAAAACAGAACATAACGCGAATCAAAACACCAAAAACTCAAACACTTTTCGAGAGAGAGACCTAAGGTACGATCAGCTTGTTCTTCATGGTTTGGAGCATCTGGAGAGGGAGAAAACACTTGTTTTGCATCATCGAAGCTTGGCAAGGTATGTGTGACTGCTGTTCATCTGCATTTGGGTTCTTGATGTCATTTTTTTATCGTGACCCACCCACGTAGTTAGGTTTTGCTGTTCATCTACACATTAAAATTTTTTTTGTATGTTAAATGTACATTTTGCTATTTATATGTAGAATCGCTTAGGATGTAGCTAATGTACTGCTATGGTTGTTTATATAATGCATATACCTGAAAGAATCAAGTTTATTTGTCAATAATTGCACTTGTTTGTGAACTGTGGGTAGTGTGGTCCCTATGAATTTGTTAGGAATCTGGTTTTGCATGTGCTTTATGTGGTCCTTTGTTCGTGTGTTGTTGTTTCTTTTGGCTTCTTGTCATTTTTTGCACGTTAGTGTGTAAACAAACTACTTATTTTAATTGCAAATGGTTGACTTCACATTTGACATTGAAATTTATGTTGGGGGATGTTTTGTGGAGGAGCCAACCATACAATATATGGGTGGGTCTGTACGTTTACTAACAGAGATTGACCCTGACAAGTTGAGTTACTTTGAAATTCGAAATTTATGCCATCTAGTTAGTGCTCCTAAAGAACACAGTAGATATAAGTATTTACTTCCTGAAGGTGATCTACAGCATGATTTAAGAGACATAGAAACAGATGCAGATGTCCTAAACGTAACTACCCTTCATAGGGCATAGCCTGCTGAAAAAATCATAATCTATACTGACATAAATATGGAGCCACTAGCAGTTAAGTATCCTGATGGAAGGGGAGTGGTAGATGGTGGTGTAGGTGGTGATGGAGGGGGAGTGGCAGATGGTGTAGGTGGTGATGCAGGTGGTGATGTAGGTGGTGATGTAGGTGATGCAGCAAGGGTTGAAATAGATTTGAATAGTGATTATGATGAAGATGATGAGAATGATGATGATGAAGATGTTGAGGATGTTAAGATTGATGCAAGAGATGAAGAACAGAATGTTGAAGGAGATGATGATGATGATGATTGGCTAAATGAAGGCCTAGAAGGGGATGACTTTGGTGATGATATATTTGCTGCTCAAAACTCAGCTCCACAAGGTTTTGCTCCTAATACAGCCCCAGAATCAAGCAATGCACCCCACACAGCCCCAGAATCAAGCAATGCATTCCATGCAGACCCTGAGTGGGCTGAGCCAGCCCTTGAGGATGACCTGGTAAGCATGGATGGGTCTGATGATGAGTAGGTACCTGAGCAAGTAGAGTTTAATGCTAAGAGTGACATGAGAAATGTTGTACTGAAGAAGGAGATGAAGTTCCCTAATGCAAAGGTGTTCAGAGCTACTTTGAGGGAGTATGCAATCAAAAAACCTATTGACATTAAATTCAAGCTTAATGAGAGGACCAAGATATCAGTTCACTGCAAGAATAGGTATGGGTGGAGATGTTATACATCTCAAATAAGTGGAGAGCTAACATTTCAAATTAAGACCTTGACTGATGACTGTGCTTACCCCAAGTTTTTTAAAAACAGCCAAGCAACATCAGCTTATGTTGCTAAGAGGTTCATTGAGGATTTTAGCAAAAATCCAAATTGGGAGGTGAGTGGTGTACATAACCATGTGATGCAAAATTTATCTGTTGACCTAAATGTAAAACAAGTGTATAGGTCAAAGAGAAATGCAAAGGATTTGATAAATGGAGATGAGCAACTGCAATAAGGTGTCCTTAAGGACTATGCACAAATGATAACCATTGTAGACAAGGGGAGTAGGGTTATACTACAGACAGAAATAGCTGGTGAGACTTCCCAGTCAAAATTTAAGAGGATGTATGTTAGGTTCAATGCTCAGAAGGTAGGATTTTTAGGTGGATGCAGGCCATTTATAGGTTTAGATGGTTGTCACATAAAGCACAGATTTGGTGGGCAAATCTTATCTGCCACTGCCGAGGATGCAAATAACAACATTTTTCTAGTAGCCACGGTTGTTGTGGAACAAGAAACCAGGGAGACTTGGATATGGTTTTTGGAAATTTTTGCTGATGATATAGGGAGGCTAGAGGAGCTTCAGTTGATCTTCATTTCTGATAGGCAAAAGGTATGCAATTTTTGTTTTGTTCAGTTACACTTGAATAGTTTACTTTGTTTGCTGAACTAACTTGTTTTGTTTATTTGTTTGCTTATTTGCAGGGGCTTATACCTGCAATAGAGACACTATTCCCTACTGTGGAGCATAGATACTGTGTGAAACACATCTACAACAATTTCAAAGTTGATCACAAGGGATTGGAGCTGAAAGATGCATTGTGGAGGTGTGCTACTGCCACAACAGTAAGGGAGTTTGAGAGATGCATGCAGTACATAAGAGATTTGGATGAAAAGGCATATGAGTATCTTGCAAACATTGTACCTGCACAGTGGACAAGGTCACACTTCACTCCTAGGGCCTTAACAGATTGTTTGGTAAATAATTTGAGTGAGTCTTTTAATGCAATGATATTGAAGTCTAGGGACAAGCCTATCTTGGCAATGTTGGAGTGGATTAGGGTTAGACTTATGACTAGACTTAAAACAAAAAGGGAAGGGATACAGAAGTATGCTGGAAAGTTGTGTCCAAGCATACAAGATAGGTTGGAGAAATTGAAGGTTGAAAGTAAGCTATTTAGTGCTACCCCAACTAGCAGTTTCCTTTATGAGGTAGGCAGTCAGTATGAAAGGCATGTAATTGATTTGGTGAAGAAAACATGTAGCTGTAGGTCTTGGGATTTAAATGGCATTCCCTACAAATATGCCATAACAGCCATTTATACAAACATTGAGACAACAAAAGACTATACCCACCCATGCTACTTCAAAGAAACTTACATGGAGATATAAAAGGAGGTACTTCCTCCCATGCCTGGCCAGTCAAAATGGGCTGAGACTGGACAGCCTGCTCCCCTGGCACCTCACATATACAAACCACTAGGCAGACCACCCAAGTAAAGAAAGAGGGCTTCTAATGAGCCTAGGAACCCTTACAAAACAAGTAGGCTGAACAGACCTGTAAGATGTGGGAAATGCAAAAAGGAATGGCATAACTCAAGAGGGTGCAAGGCTGGCATCACTGGGGAAACACCATGGCAGAGGAGAGAGAGACTTCAAAGAGAAAAGTTGTAAGTAATTAGAATTTAAATGGCAAAAAAAAAAAAAAAAACTTGTTTTTAAACTTACAATAAACACTATATTGAAACTGGGTTTTGTTGCAGGCAAAGGGAGGGGTGCCTGCACCCAGATCTGCACCTCAGCTTGCACCCCAGCAACCATCCTAGCAGCCTACCCAGACCTACAACATGATGTCTGTCACTCAGCCTTCATCCTCATAGCAAGGAAATCAACCTAGGCCATCTCACAGGAGAGCAGGATGGTTCTCTTCCTCACAACCAGAGTTTCACACACCTAGGGAGACCTGGATGGTTGTGTAGACTGGGATATTTTTTAACAAGTGGATCTATTTTTTATTTTGTAGCCATCACATGCAAATAGAAGCACTGGTGGTGTGAGGACTAGAGGACAGTTTGCTGCACAAAGGCCACCAAAAATGAATTCAGTGGGTGGAAAAAGGAAAGAATAAATGCAAGAAATGAATAAAGCTAGTGGGTACGCATGCCAGCATTGGGAGTAAAGCTAGTGGGAACATGTGGGCTTTTTTGTTTTTTTGTGAAGACCACTGTTGGCTTTTTGTAATTATCAATTAGTGTAAAAAACAATCATCTTGTTTTGAGCAATTATATGTATGTGTATAGCTGTATATATATATATGTAGCTGGCCTTGGAATGTGCTTTTTTTGTAATTAAGGTACAATACACTCCAGGTTGTTATATAGAAGTTGTGGTATTACAGTTTGTATGGAACAATATTTGTCCAAACTAGATTATATGAAAGTTTATTTATTACTACTACAGAGTGTGTCCAAGTATATTTTTCCAATATAGTGTATGAAAGTTTTTATTGTGGAATGGTTGTTATGGTATGCACAGGTCATTGATAATTGACCAATACTTCTTTCATTATATGCCCATAGACTAGTGGCATGACCAATATTTCTTCCATTGAATGGTTGTTATGATATGCACAAAATATTCAATAATTGACCAATTCCTCATTCATTGACACATCAAAACATTACATCAGTAGGCTAGTGCTATTACAATGCAAATTCATTAACACCATTGCCATAACTATCTCTACTAACCAATTAACTACTTCAGGGCAACAATCTAGGTCTCTTCACTCCAGAGAACTCAATTGAGCCAAAACACAACAACATAACAATAACAAAAAGATCCATGACAAAATGCATGCAGACTTCCACATTCTTTCCTTCTCTTCAGCAAACATGGCTTTTTCCTTAGCTTTTGCATAGACAGCTCGAGCCTTTCTCTCCCTCTCCTTCGCTTTGGCTTCCTCTTCAAGAGCTTTTTCTGCCATTTGCCTACCTTCTTCTGCCGTTTCGAAAGCTGTCATTTCCCTCTCATTGGCAAGTTGGAGAGCACTCTGAAGCCTAGACATCTTCTATAGAGCCAAAGGTGCAATTGCATTCCCATGAGGACAGGTTGGGTTATCAATCCAAACAAAGAAAGGACACTTAGGACCAACCTTATAACGGCTACAACCTAAGAACCTCCTCCCAAAATTGTACAAATTCAAACTTGTTCTCAAAACACAAGTCTGCTCATTGCACATATGTCCACATGAACCCGAGAAATTACCACTTGATGAAGACATATCAACATAACACGATTCCTGGGAAGTACAAATTTAGACTTTCACACAGTAAGCTCGCACTTGAACAAAATCTGAAACCCTAAATCAAGAACAGACCCAAATGTAGATGAACAGCAGTCACACATACCTTGCCTAGCTTCGATGATGTAAAACAAGTGTTTTCTCCCTCTCCAGACGCTCCAAACCACAAAGAACAAACTGATCGCACCTCGGGTCTCTCTCTCGAAAAGTGTTTGAGTTTTGGGTGTTTTGATTCGCGCTATGTTCTGTTTTGGGGTTAAAAGGTGTTTTTGTAACGGCAGAGACCAAGGTGGGTTACAGAGAGTGACGGAAACACACCTCAGGTGGGTTAAGTGATACTTTTCAAACCACAGGTAGGCAAAGTGATTTTCGCCCAAACCACAGGTGGGTTATGTGTAATTATCCCAAAAAAGAGAAAAAGAGATAACCTGCATTAATTGAATTATTGAAAAATGTGCTATTAATTACTCCCTCTGTCCCACTTTTTTTGTCTTTTATTCCATTTTGAGATGTCCCAAAATATTGTCCTGTTTCTAAAAATAAAAGTCATTACTTTACTAATTCAATTTTTTGATAAATTTTTTTAAGGGTAGTTTTGGAAACTTATACATTTTTTAAAGGTAGACAAGACAATAAATGATGTTCCCTTAAAATATTTAACTTTTCAAACCGGACAAAAAAAGTGGGACGGAGGGAGTATACTACAAGGAATTGCACATAATAAATGTGTTGCCATCTCTATACACATAACGGAAGCATGGCAAAACACACATGTATTGCCATCTTTATCGTTTCCCTTAATAAACGGTGGATGCCTCATGAATCATGATTCATGCATGGCAAGACAACCACGTATAGGCACATTTACCCGTTTAATGGTTATGTGTACGTAGCGACATTTTTTCTCCTAATGGATGATGGGTGCATGACTGCATAGCAATACACTTGTTTTGTTGCATGCTTTCTTATAATTTAGTGTAATGTTTCTCAAAAAAAAAAAAAAAACTTTAGAGTAATATATGTTTGAGTGGAGAAAAACTTAGTTACATACCTTAGATTCCATTCTTAAAATTTTGATATTTGTTCAATTTAATAACCCAAACAAACGACGTTAAAACTATTTTTTTTTTTCCTTCTTCATTCTTTTTCCTGTACTGCAACTATAAGAGAATCCACTAGCTTAAAATCTCCAGAAAAGAAGAAAGAATCATAGATCAGAAACGAAGAAAGGAAACAGATGCACATACATACACACACCGAGAGAGAGAGAGAGAGAGAGAGAGAATCATAAATCAGAAAAGAAGAATCATAGATCAGAAACAACGAAGAAAGCCTCATAGATTAGAAAAGAAGAAAAAAACAAATACACATACATACACACACTGAGAGAGAGAGAGAGAGAGAGAGAGAGAGAGAGAGAGAGAATCATAGATCAGAAAAAGAAGAAAGGAAGCAAATACACACCGAGAGAGAGAGAAAGAATCATAGATCAGAAAAGAAGAAAGGAAGTAGATAGAAACCGAGAGAGTGATATGAGATATTCTTTTCTTTTCTTTTTTAACGTCATTTGCTTGAGGTGTTAAATTGGACAGATGTTAAAATTTTAAGTAGGGAACTTAAGGTACTGTACCTAAATTTTGCCCGTTTGAGTGATATCAAAAAAATTACAATTTTCATATTAATGTAAATGGTAGAAAACTTTACTCCAACTTCAAGGATCCAAATATAAAATATGTCTATAGCCATTATTCTTTTCAAATATATTTTTTTCTTCATTAAAGTGATATATTGTAAATGATAAATAATAATTAAAGGTATCAGTAGATCATCTGAATCAATAATAATTTAATAGTTCAATAATTATAAAATTTATTATAAAAAATTAAGATTGTGCATGTGACTTACAAATATAACAAAAATATTTCCACACTGGTCCGCCTGAGTAGCCCATTTGAGAAGCCATGCATATTTCCATTTTCGCTTTGGAGAGGCCATATATGTTACAAACAAGGGCGGTGCTAGAGGGTAGGGGCCTAGGGGGGCAATAGCCCTGGCCTGACTCCACACAAGGTCCCCCCGGGATTTTAAAAAAAATAACTATAAAACACAAACAATATTATTAGTTAGATAACGTTTGAAACTAATTTGGTTTCTAACAATTCGAGTCCAGAGGACTCGATTTTCATCTCCACGTAGGCCTGGAAATCGAGTCCATTAGACTCGGTTTCTGTTCATGGAAATTGAGTCTAATGGACTCGGTTTCTATACATAGAAATCGAGTCCATTAGACTCGATTTCCGTTCATAGAAATCGAGCACCAAGTACTCGGTTTTCTTCATTCAGCACACGGACATGAAATCACCAAGGAAGAACACGTGAATGAACACTCACATGCTCTGTTTTACTCTCCACAAAACAGAGCATGTGAGTAGAGATTTGGTCACAAAGAAACCAAGTCTAATGGAGCTTGCAACTTGCATTTGGGATGGATTTGTCATTCCTATATCGATGACTGGGCTGTCAAAAACTCGGAATACCTATCCTTGGCCTGCTGAGATATCAGATGCAGTGGAATGGCCGATTGCTGGAGACGGACTTGGTTTATTTGTGACCAAATCTCTACTCACATGCTCTGTTTTGTGGAGAGTAAAACAGAGCATGTGAGTGTTCATTCACGTGTTCTTCCTTGGTGATTTCATGTCCGTGTGCTGAATGAAGAAAATCGAGTACTTGGTGCTCGATTTCTATGAACGGAAATCGAGTCTAATGGACTCGATTTCTATGTATAGAAATCAAGTCCATTAGACTCGATTTCCATGTACAGAAACCGAGTCTAATGGACTCGATTTCCAGGCCTACGTGGAGATGAAAATCGAGTCCTCTGGACTCGAATTGTTAGAAATCAAATTAGTTTCAAACGTTGTCTAACTAATAATATTGTTTGTGTTTTATAGTTATTTTTTAAAAAAACTCGGTCCCCCCTCCCCCAAGGTTTATTTATAATTTATTATTTTTTAAGTTAGGTTCCACTTTTTTTTTATTAATATTTAAAAGTAAAAAATTTAATAAATTTCAAACTTAACTTCTTATATTGAAAATAACTTTTAAGTCTCTTTAACATAGTCACAAAAAACATGGTATATTATCGCAATGTCTCCTAAACAATATGTGTTTATATGTTAAGTCTCTTTAACATAGTCACAAAAAACATGGTATATTATCGCAATGTCTCCTAAACAATATGTGTTTATATGTTGTTGTTGTTGTTTTTTTTTTTTTTTTAATACAACATTAAAAAAAAAAACCTCACCATTTGATCCTTGTAAATGAAATCTAAGACATAGAAAAACAAACATTGATATTTTTAATTTGATTAAGAATATGAATGTCATACAATGTCTTTAAAAATCAAGGAATACTTAGAATATTTTAAAATTTTCGAGCATACGATCATATTGTTATTACTTCTAAGTTATTTTATTTTTTCATTGTACTTTTTAGTACTTATATGATTTGTTTGAATGTCTCATATTTAGCTCAATCTTTTAACTTCATTTATTAATTAATATTTATTGATTTTTTTACTTGTTTGAAAAATATATATTTAAAGTCAATTTAAATCATGAAGTAGCTTGAGGATAACAAACTTATACTAGGCTATTAAAAAAAAAATTTGAAACCAAGCACAAAAGGAACAAATTATAACTTACATTTACATTATATTTTCTATGTTAATAAAATATTTTGTTTAAAAAAATGATTTTTTCTTGTATTAATAATTTTTTAATTAATTTTTTCTTCAATATTTTATCTCAATCTTGCCCCCCTAACCAAAATCTTGGCTCTGTCACTGCTTACTAGGGCGGTTAACGAGTCGAGCTCAAGCTCATCACCAAACAAAATTTTATGTTCAAGCTTGACTCATTTTCTTATCGAATAAGCTCGCGTGAGCTTATTCACGAGTTACGTGATTAACTTATTCTTTTCCTATATATTGTGAAACCATGACTAAAATTGTTAGGACATATGTGTTTCACATGTTAGGAACATATGTCACTATTTTATGTAATTGGCTAATCTTTTGAAAAAACGCACTTTACTTGTATTTGGGTAGATCTATGATGTGTTTAATACTTCTAGAAACAAGATTTCAAGTTCAAGTGTTAAAGCCATGCAAATTTGTCCAAGAATCAAGTGTGAAAGTGCTGCTCATTAAAGCTTGACAGCTAGCATCTATCGAGGCTTAGAAAGCTGTCTGAATCCCATGTCTCGACAGCTGCTCAACAGATAGGGTATCTGTCGAGGTTTATGAAAAACAGATTTTTCAATTCTATTTTCATCCAATTCGTGGGTATATGTTTGGATTTTCTTTTCTCACAACCCTAGACATATAAAAAGATTATTTTAAGGGCCGTCAAAGGTGACACAAGTTGCACAAGTGTGGAGAAAAGTTTTGTTCATGCAAATTGTGATTGGAGACAGAATTTGCCCTAGTTCATCTCTCTCTTGAAGAAGCTACTGTGTTTGTACACCGTAGGGTTTTGTAACCAAGGAGCTTCTTGATCTTCATCATATGATAAACTAAAAAACTTTGCAGCCAACATACTTCTCTAGTTGGTGATTGAAGTCGCGTACTAGGATCTGTGCAATTGGTTAGTCATGTACTAGGAGCCGTACATTGAAAAGGAGAGATTGTCACTACAGAACAAGTCCAATTGGGTATTAGGGTAAGGATTCAATTGTAGGTTGATATAAGGTACTGAGATTCCTTTACTTGTAACCACTTGTTGTGATAATAGTGAATTCTCGGGAGTAGTGACCTTAAAATCACCTGATGGGGTTTTTGCCGTGTAGGTTTTCCCTATTCGTAAGCAAATCACCGTGTCAATTTATTTTCCACTGCATACTTAGTTTAATTGGTGATTTGTTTATGCGACCATGCATATTGCATGTTAATTTGATTAATTAATAAACTTGACTAATTAATTCATCACAAGGGGTCAATACATTCTTGGCCTATTAAGTGCTATCAGAGCAGACACACTCTTATTAGGGTTAATCTTTGCTGTGTGATCCATTGACCCCTGTTTGTCATGGATAGAGGATAGTCTCTTATTATACCTCATTTATTTGATGGCATTAACTATGCATACTGGAAAGTACACATGAGAGCTTTCTTGCAGTCTTTAGATGAGTAAGTGTGGCAAGTTGTGGAGATAGGCTAGACTAAGCCTACAGAAGTGTCGGCCGATTGGGATGATGTTAAGATTAAAGCGGCAAATTTTAACAGCAAGACATTGAATGCCTTATTTAGTGTGGTCACAAATTGTGAGAGACCGCGCCCCTGGCCTGTTTTTATAGGATGTTGGGTCAAACCCATGTGAATGGGTGGAGTCATGATAGTTTTTAGACCCTTTAAAAACACAGTTGGATTAACTTAGGTAATTAGCCAAGTTATTACTTAGTCCAAATTCCAAATCTAGGTTATCACAATCAAACAATTATATCATGCATAGCAGCAGAAAGATAAATAACACAATGATATGATCACCCAAGAAACCAAACCGGTAAAAATTTGGGGAGGATTTAACCTAACTATCCTCAAGGTAAACCTGAATCTACTATGAAAGAATTGAAGTTTTACAATAGGATTTAGACTGCTAACATCCTATTGCTACCCACGAGTAGAAACTTACTGACACGACCACGTGCAAGCTCCGAGACCACGGACTCCTTCTTTCTTGGATTCTCCAACAAGTACAAGCACACCCGCTTGTGTTTCTTTAAGTTCTTATGGCAGCAACTAAATGATCATCAAGTTCTTGAACAAATCTCCTTTTTGATAGTCTTAAGCTTGTGTAAAGGAAAACTCTTCACAGATCTCACAAGAGATTTACATAAACAGCAATCTGAGCAACACTAAAACGTGGCTAGGGTTTGCCTTATATACCTAGGGAAAAAACACAAAATCCTAAACGTTTTAAATGAACTAGGGTTGAGTTGGAATTTTGTAGAAAACGTATTCTACCCGATTTTCGATTGATCGAGCCTAAGCTTTAATCAATTGAACCAGGCCGAATTGCTTTATTAAATCTGCATCAACTTAAATCCAACTTTACATAAATGACACAACTTTGAGCAAGTCTAAACATGACTAAACAACTTGTTTTGATCATGATTTGCTAACAATACACATTAGAGTTCTAAATACATAAGATCCTAAGTCTTTAGAACCTAACAAGTCGTGTTATTGCCTCTCAAAATGAAGGTTCGACTAGTTATATTTTCTCCCTTAGATTAAGGGTTTTATAATGGAGTTGCCACTTATTTAATTATTGAAAAAATAAGAAAACCAAAATTGAAAAATTCATCATTTTATTAATTTGTAATTGAATTTACATTGATCATAGGAAAATTACATGGCTTTGGTCTTAGATACAATCTAAGATAAAGTACATGGCTTTATTTCCTAGTTACAATCTAAAAATCGAAAATTACATGGATAAGCATTTGATCTACTAACCCTTGATCTAAGCACGGAGGCTATGTTACAAGGTGGGAAGGTGTTAGACACCCATCTTGCCCAGTGAAACCGGTCTTCTAGACTATGGTGGCCAATATTCATATCACATCATCCAATATGTCAATCAATTTACATGTTGAATTTAATGTATGTGCATGTGATAAACCATAATTCAATTTATTAAGCATTGCATTTGGATTGAAAAATAAATTATAGTTAATGTGTGTGGATGGTGATAACCTAGATTCAAGGATTTGAAATAATTATTAAACAAACATGATTTTCATATTTTTTTAAGAACATGTGATGAACAACCAAGAACATGTGAAGAACACATAAGAACATTCAAACATATTCAAGGGAATTATCATGTTTTAATCTTAAATTCTCATCATGGTAACATAAACAAACAGTTAGAGAATGGGATTATACCTTCTTGTAAGATCCATATGGTAGAGGAGGGGACTCTTGATGGAGGTCCTAAGGGTGGAGGAAAAGAAGAGCTAGGAGAGGGAGAGTGAGTCTCACTCAATACCTTGAGTCTCAGGAAAACCAAAATATGACAAAGTTACTCAACTTCACTAGAACTCAAGAGAAGAGAAGAGAGAGGGGTTTTTTATGTGCTTTGAAATGAAGGAGATGAGGGGTTTATATAGTAGTAGTGGAGGAAATATGAATAGAAGGCCATTTAATGAGGGTTAATAAAGAATCATGAACCTAAACCTTATTTTAGCCTTTGGGGAAATTTGGTACATTAAATGTGGAGATTGATGAGAGTGAGAAGTAAGCAAAGTTCGGTTTTCCCGTAGCTGCTGTAACAGCCTGTAGAGCTAACTTCAAAAAATCATATCTGACTCAATTTTGATCTAAATTGTCTCATTCTTATACTCAAATTGAAGCCCCGGATGTCTAGTTACTGGGAAAATTAACCTCATTCACAGATTCAAAATATTATGAGAGATATTGATGAAATAGTGAGCAGAGGTCATTTGTTAGAAAATGGTTTCAGCACAATTAACATTAATAGATCTCAAATTAGCTCCGAATTAACATTAAATGGCTCCAATCACTCCCATTTTAGAATTAAATGGTTCCAAATTTACTCTAATTAAAAGATAATTGCATAAATTACTCATTGAATAATTAATGTTTAACTATCTAGTTAATTAGGTATGTGCAACCCTACCATATAATGTAATCCTAACCAATTAAATTATGACACATCATTGAACTCAAATTGATTATACTTATAATCAATTGAAATCAATTTTTCATAATCAAATATAGTCAGACTCAATTTGTGATGGTGCATCTCAACCATTAAAACTTGATTTGATGATAACTTTCAATCTGGTGGTCTGATTCGGGCTTATGACCAGTCGATTTAATCGTTATAACATCAAGATCATTTTGGTGAAATGAAATTAAAGATCTAATAACCAGAATCAAGATGCATATTTCCAAGGTGAAATTACCCTTTTACCCTCCATGTGAGGTTAAATGCGGGTTGCAAAATAGGGTGTCAACACAAATAAGGAGTTTAAGAAGATATCCTCTACTGAAATTGCGAAGGAAGCATGTACCATTCTCCAGACAACCTATGAGGGAACAAAGGCTGTTAAGGACTCGAAGTTTCAAAGGCTCACTACTAGCTTCGAAGAGATCAAGATGGAGGAGGATGAGTCGTTTAATGAGTTTTATGCCAAGCTCAAGAACATAGTGAACTAAGCTTTCAATCTTAGGGAAACCATTCTTGAACTCAAGATTGTGAGAAAGGTGCTCAGATCTCTACCAGAGAGATTCCATGCCAAGATCACCGTGATTGAGGAATCAAATGATATTGACAAAATTCCTTTGACAGAGTTGGTTGGAAATCTACAGACCTATGAGTTGGGTTTAACAAGGATCGAGAAATTGAGTAAGAGCAAGAGCATGGCATTGAAGGCCAAGAGCAATGATACGGATGAGTCTTCAGACGATGAAGATTCTAAAATGAAGTCCTATATTACAAGGCAATTCAAGAACTTCATGAAGAATGCCAATGGGAAGGGCTTTGACAAGGACCGTAGGCAATCTAGCTCCTCACAGTTCAAGAGCCAAGACAAAGGGAAGAAGGATGCTAGGGATGGCGGTTAGTACACTGTTCCCTCAGGACCAAAGTGCTTCGGGTGTCAAGGCTTTGGACATATGAAACAAGAGTGCCTTATGTATCTCAAGACCATTGGGAAGAGCAAGACACTTACTACTACGTTAAGTGACACTGAGCCTGAGGATGATTCTAATAATAAGAATGATGAAATCCTAAATGCCTTCACTGCCACTGTAAATCCTACTGAGGGGATTGTTGAAGATGTGGATGAAGAAGAGGAATTGGTGGAGTCTAAGTTTGAGAAGATAGATGAACAAGATGACTCCACATAGCCTATGCAAAGTTATACAAGGTCTCAGAAAAGTATGAGAAGATGTATAGGTTGGTCACCAAGAAGCTTAGTGATGTGGAGCTTGAGCAAGAAGAAATCTCTACAAAGTTTGATAAAGCAAATCAAACTATTGGAGCATTGAGGTTTGAGAATAATTTCTTGGTTAAGAAGACCAAGAAGCTTGAGGCAGAATTGTTCCAAGTCAGAGCTCAAATTGAAAGAACTTCAAGTGCTAAGCTCGATGAAATGCTCAGTCTTTAGAAATCTACTTCCAATTGAATCAGTTTAGGGTTTGATTTCTCTTCTTCTAGTATTGCTTCTGCTAGTACTATTGTTTTTGTTCCTCCTAGTAATAATGTTGAAATTGAGAACACTAATGTCAAAACTGATTTAGCTAGAGAGAACATAGACATGGGTAAATATATCTTAGGAGTACCCCCTAAGTAGGATAAGAAAGAAGTTAAAAACCCAAGGGCTAAGAAGACTAACTCTCAAAAGCCTAAATAGAAGAAGTAGCATCTCTGTCATCACTGTGGAGCAGCTAGTCATACTCGACCTAAGTACTATAAGTGGTTAGCCACTTAATAGAGCAACGACATGATCGCATCAGGAAACCAGAATCAATTTTCATCCTCTTTTGCTCCCCTTGGAGATCTTCTCAAAACCCTTATATTCCTTTCAAACTTGAACGGTTTCAATTCTTCCCCCTCACAGCCGGTTCAAGGGTTCACTTAAGGGAAAGGTTCTTCCAAGATGTGGAAGGAAAAGGGCTCCAAGTGATTCTATCACTTTTTCTCTCTCTCTTCTTGTTTTTGTGTTTGCATTACTTGTGTGTTTTGCTTTCAAGTTTTGAGCAAGTCTAGTTTTATATTTTGCTTTGTTTAACATGTTTTTGTTTGTTTTTAGTTTTGTTTATTCTGTTTTTCATATAAAAATAAAAAAAATTGAAAAATCAGAAAAATACAAAAACAGTGTGTGTTTTGTGTACATTGGTACTTGTGTACCTTGGATGGCCATTGAAATAAAGTTTTCTAAACTTTGTATCTTTTGTAACTTAGATGAGCATCTCTATGCACAATTAAGCAAGTGAGTTTTGTGAATCATGTTTGTGATAAGTAAGATTAAGTAATCTCTTGTACTTAAAACTCATATAACTCTTTTTCACAGGAAGGACTAGAAAATCCTAAAAGAAAGGCATAAATAATCATCTCACCACTATTACCCGCCAATCATGAAATGACATTTATATGTTTCGGCATAGTAAAAGTGGAATGTCAAATGCTTAACATAATTAATTATTTCTTTTCTCTCTTTTATATGCCTATGCATGGTTTGTTTAAAAGTAAAAAAAAAAAAATATGCAAAGAAAAATAAAAGCAAAAAGATCAAAATGCTTTATATATGATTGTAAACGTGTATTCTAGAAGATGTAAGAGTTATAGGATGTACCTTGAAGGTGATAGTCTCCATCAAACAGTTATGATTGTGTGTGAGTTAAAGTGATTTTCTCATATCTCAAATTGTCATAACATGTAGACACTTATGTAATCTTACAATGTTTTTCACACACAATACACAATATTCTTTGCTACTCTTGATACATGTGTAGGTACAATGTGATTTGGCCATCACAAGGTTTACATGTGTTAATGTATGCTCACTAAACTGTCTTGACTTATTTTTGAAATATAAAATCAATTAGACTTGTTTAGTATGTGTGGGTGTTTTGGGATCTATGCGCTTAACATTTTTTTTAGAGATGTTTTTGAGAGTTCAAAAGGTTTTTTTTTTTTGGATCCTTGGTTGAGTTGCATGTTTGATTACATTCATGTCTGTGTTTTTCTCTTCTTTGAAAAACTGTTTTTAAGCAATCTCGACAGCTCCTTGACACCTCTCGACACCTAGCTTATTTATCGAGCTCTTTAGTTGCTTTTTATTGCAATCTCGACACCTCTCGATAGCAAGGTCCAGTGACGGAACTATAGTTGGACTGCCCCCCCCCCCCCTAAATTTTTTCAATTTTTTTTAGTATATATGTATGTGTATTAATTTTAGCAATTTGTTTCAATAAATTTGCACTTTGCCCTCTCAACAATATTATTGATCTTTTTAAAGGTTATAAAAAAAATTATTGATCTAAAATTTGAAATAAATTTAACAAGCTTAACAAAAAAATTTACCAATAACAAACTTAAGCCCAAACAACACCCCAAAACAAACCCATGCAAGACACAAACAAAAAATAAAATAAAATGAAAAATTCCTAAACCAATTCTAACTAGTCTAAGTGAACACCCACACACATTTGACAACACACAAGACACCCAACAAAAAAAAAAAAAAAAAGCTTAACCTTCTAAATTGAGAAGTGCTACGTTCACAACATTTTCACAATATTTTCACAACAAATCATGTGCAGTAAGTTGTTATTGGTTCTAATTTGAATCCACAACTTAAATTACTTTAATGCTCACTCATAACAACCACTAATAACCTACCACTTACGATTTGTTGTGAAAATGTAGTAAAAATATTGTGGACATAACATTTCTGTTCTAAATGAATGCTTACTTGGAGTTTAAAAAAAAATAAAAAATTTGTTTATACTTTTGCCCCCCCTAACTCTAAGTCCTAACTCCGTCCCTGGCTAGGTCGATCGATCGAGCAAATTTTTGTCCCCTTGATAGCTCCTCGACAGATCCTCGATTCATCGAGATTCATTTTTGCCTTGAACACCTGCTCAATAGTTGCATCTATCGAACCCTTTAAAGCTCGACACCTCTCGATCGGTAAAGAATTACTGAGCTTGTATAAAGGGTTCTTGCGATCTCAAACTCATTTCGCTCGATCTCTCTCGATCTCTCTTAACTCTTCACCTCCCAAAACCTCTCTCACTCACTCCAAGCCTCTTCCTCAAGGATTTTTCGGCCTAGATCAAGTTTTTCTTCACTTGGTAAGGGTCCTAATCCTTCTTTTCATGTATTTCATCTTTTATGACCTAACTTTTGGGGTTTGATGAAAAATTTTGGGTTTTTCAAAATCAAAGAGGTTTTTGCAAAATTTTTGGGATGGGTTTTGTGTTTTTGATCTTAAAACTTCATGCATTCCATCTCATTTGCATTATAACAATGTTCATGCATTCTTAGATGTGTGTTTACTTTGTTGCATACTTGTGTGTTGGTAGGATTGGATTAGGCTGAGCCCATGATGCAATTACCTTTGCATGTCACATGTTCATGCATTCCCATGCATATGTACTTTCTATTCAATATATTTTGATATATTTTGCTACTTGGGACTTTTCTGATTGTATCTTTCTCCCTCTCTCTCTCCTATTTGCGTTAGTCTGCTTCTATGGCACCCAAATGTAGATCTACTTTGTCCTGAAACCCTCTTCATTCCAGGGCATCCACTTCTTCTAATCCTACACTTTTTTCTGTCCGGTTCCATGATGAGAAGGCCAAATTGGACTTCTTTGAGAACTTCTCTAGATGAGGCGCTCATTCAGAATGCCAAGTCATTTTGTCGAACTTCTCCGATACTGACCTACCCACTATCATCCATAGTAAGGAATAGGAGTCACTGTGTGACGTCTCGGTCACTTGTCCATCCGTGCTGATCTAGGAGTTTTACTCCAACATGCATGGATTTGATTATTCAGTACCTCTCTTTGTTACTCACGTTCGAGGTACGCGCATAGTGGTCACTCCAGATATTGTATCCGATGTGCTCTGTGTCCCCAGGGTAGAGCATCATGACTACCCCGGTTGTGATCGTCTTAAAACCAAAGACGAGCTTATTTCTTCTTTTTGTGAGCGCCCTTCTGATTGGGGTGAGCGTCAATTCACTTCTTGTACGGCCTTTGCTAAAGGCCCTCGGTTTCTTAACATGGTCATGACTTTTGTTTTACATCCTTTTTCTTACTATAACTCTATTACAGAGCCCCGTGCTCGGTTTTTGCTTTCCTTTTTAGAGCATCTTTCTATAGATTTTCTCTCTTATTTCATTCTTTCTATCATAGATGTACATAGGGATTCGACGACCTATGATAAGCTCATCTTCCCTTCGGCTATCATGAGGATTTTACGCCATTTTTTCTATTCCCTTTCCCATGTCCGACCACTTCCACGTTATGGGTGCTATAAATTCCGCTATCGTTAAACGGAGTGAGGCGTAGCTACGTTAGAGGTGGTTTGGGTCGGCAACTCCTCCCACTTCTTCAGCTCCATCCACATCCGCTCCCTCTTCTTCTATGAGCAGTGTCACTCTCGAGGACATTATGGCGTAGTTTCAGTGCATGGATGCTTACCTCGACACTTTCAGTGATAAGTTGTGACAAGTGAACACCCGTGTTGGTCGTATTGCACGATGCCAAGCGGTCATGGGTGGCTTCGTTGCTTCTCCTCCACCTACTCCAGAGGCTTATGAGGATGAGGATGATGATGATGATGCTACTGCTTTTGATGATGAGGATGATGGAGATGTTAAATCTTCCAGTGCTGACAAGATGTCTACTTGATATACTTACCCTTTGTCACTCGTGACAAAAATGGGAAATAGTTTTGGATATGAGAGTAGTCATACTTAGGGGGAGGGTTAGTATATGAGATTTTTGTTAGGGGGAGTGTTGATATTGAGGGATGTAGTGAGGATTTTATGTATCTTTTTCTTTTCTTTCTACTTTAGATACATTTATCTCTTGTACATGGGTCTTGTGACCATTTTAACATACATTGTACTTATATTCTTTATATATTATTGTATGTTTTTCACCTACCCTTACATGTGTTGTTTCTTTTCTCTCTTTATGCACATGTTTTTTATTACTTGTATGCAATCTATTATTTCTGTTTCACACTAAGATGCCGTGATAAGTTTTGTTTAAAGTTGAAAGCTCGAAATGTGTGAAAACACAAGAGCTTATTTAGACCCCCAATTCAAATTACGACTTGGTTGATTTTACACTAACTTAATACTAAGTGCGGAATAGTGTAAACGCAAGCAAACAAGCAAGAGAGCTACTCTAATTCATATTTAAAGGAATCACAGCAGTAAAATGAAATGAACAAGAGTAGGGAAGAAAGATGCAAACATAGATAACACTGAGACATGTTATCGAAGAGGAAACTGAAGAACTCAGCGAAAAACCTCTCCGCCGCCCTCCAAGCGGTAATCGATCCACTAGACAATCAGTTGGGATATATGGGTAAGCAAGAGGCCCTCCAAGCCTAATCTACCCTCTGTACCTAAGCCCTCCAAGCTCTTACTCCAACAAGGCTTCTCGAAACCATGTCTTGTCTAGCTCTCCGGATCCCACAACAAGCTCCATGTTGCATCCGCCAACCTTGGCATCTTCCAATACTTCCCAGCAACACCAAAAACAGTCACTGCACTCTGAAAAGGTGTGGATTGTGTTTGGGTACAAATCTCTTTTCAAGGTATGATAATAGGAGAAGGAAGGAGAAGAGGCTACAATTAATTCTCACTAAGGATGAGTAGCTCTCTCTCAAAAAAAATGGGTGTGTGTGTTGTAAAAAACCTATCTAGGGTTTTTCTCTCTGAATGACCTCTCTTACATTTGTGGGTAATGAGGGTATATATAGTATGGGTGAAGGGTAAGGAATTCACACATAAAAATCCTCCAGGCAGAATGTTTCGCGACTGTCTCGTGGAAAGGCCTTACTCGCGAGACACTCGCAAAAACGACAACCTGACACGACTTTTCAGCTTCCAGTCATGTGCTCCTCACATGCTCTTTCGCGACTTAGCTTCTCGTGAGTTTCTCGCGAAATCCACTGATTCTTCATTTAAGCTTGAGTCTTCACCAACTTAATACTAAACCCAATACAATAAAATCCCACAAAATACAAGGAATAAAATAAGAGCAATTACAACACTTTTTGTCATGAAATAAAGTCAACATAAAATATAGTTGTAAATCACAACTTTACAAAAGTGTTTCAAAAATACAGGTTGTCAAAGTCTACTTGTCATAAACTCTTTTCTTGCAAAGTTTTTCAAGAGTTTGTGTTATGATAGATTTTATTGTATTTAACAAGTGAGTATGAGTTGAGTGATTTATGACTTCTCTCATATGTTCATTTGTTTGTTGTGGTTTTGTCACAGATTGCCAAGGGGGAGATTGTTAGGACATATGTGTTTCACATGTTAGGGACATATGTCACTATTTTATGTAATTGACTAATCTTTTGACAAAACGCATTTTACTTGTATTTGGGTAGATCTAGGATGTGTTTAATGCTTCTAGAAATAAGGTTTCAAGTTCAAGTGTTAAAATCATGTAAGTTTGTCCAAGAATCAAGTGTGAAAGTACTGCTCATTAAAGCTCGATAGCTAGCTCGACAACTAGCATCTATCGAGGCTTAGAGAGTTGTCTGAATCCCATGTGTCGACAGCTGCTCAACAGATAGGGTATCTGTCGAGGTTTATGAAAAACAAAATTTTCAGTTTTGTTTTCATCTAATCCGTGGGTATATGTTTGGGCTTTCTTTTCTCACAACCCTAGACATATATAAGGATTATTTTAAGGGCCGTCAAAGGTGACACAAGTTGCACAAGTGTGGAGAAAAGTTTTGCTCATGCAAATTGTGATCGGAGACAGAATTTGCCCTAATTCATCTCTCTCTTAAAGAAGCTGCTGTGTTTGTACACCGTAGGGTTTTGTAACCAATGAGCTTTTTGATCTTCATTGTGTGATGAACTGAAGAACATTACAGCCTAACATCCTTCTCTAGTTGGTGATTGAAGTCACATACTGGGATCTGCGCAATTGGTTAGTCACGTACTGGGAGCCGTGCATTGAAAAGGAGAGATTGTCACTACAGAATAAGTCCAATTGAGTATTGGGGTAAATGTTCAACTGTAGGTTGGTATAGGATAATAGGATTCCTTTACTTGTAATCGCTTGTTGTGATAATAGTGAATTCTCGGGAATGGTGACCTTAAAATCACCCGGTAGGGTTTTTGCCGTGTAGGTTTTCCCCATTCATAAAAAAATTATTGTGTCAATTTATTTTCCAGTACATATTTAGTTTAATTGGTGATTTTTTTGTGCTACCACGCATCTTGCATGTTAATTTGATTAATTAATAAACTTGGCTAATTAATCAATTAATTCATCACAAGGGGTCAATACATTCTTGGCCTATCAAAAAAGTTTTATCTCTTCACAATTTTATGTATTTTTATCACGGATAGACTATTTATATTATCCATAAGTTATAAATAATTATATAATATCATATGAACCTATTGGCAAACTTATAAAATCCAACCTAGAGGACCCTAGGAATTCTTCCTTTCGCTTCAAATTGCTTACTTGACATTGAGAGAATAGACACTAACATCGAACTCCAAAGGTTGAAATATCTTTTGGATGATCTTGGTGTTCCACAAACCTCACCCATCCTAATCTATTGTGACAACCAAGTGGCCATCCAAATTGCTATGAATCCGATGTTCCATGAATGTGTAGAACATATTGAGCTTGATTACCATTTTATCTGAGAAAAAAAATCCAATCCAAATTGATTCATCCTTGTCATATTCGATCCTATGACTAAATCGCTAACATTTTTACCAAACCTTTGGGTAGGGATCTATTTAATCGTTTAATTAGCAAGCTATGCATCTTGAGGGGAGTATTTTCACTTTGCTCACTTTACAGTACTTTTAGAATTTGAAGGATGGAGAGACAGTCACGGGATTCCCATATACAAAGCTATTGGAATTTGAAATCTAGAAGTCTACCCTTTAAGTTGTAGCCTAAACTCTAGCGAAACAACTGTAATTATAGGATAGCCAATTAGCTTAAATTTTGGAATTAGGTAGCAGTCAGTATTTTGCCTAGGTAGGGATGAAGCTAGGATTTTGAGTTAGGGGACTATTGATCTATGTGGATTATGGTTGTTTGGGTTCATCAACCTAAAAAACACGGCTATAGAGCTAACCTATAGCCGCGTTTTAACAATGCAGCCAAAAACATGGATATAGGCAATATCAAAAAAATGTGGCCAAAAATACTAAAAAATGTGGCTATAGAACTAACCTATAAAACGTGACTATAGGTCAGTAGTTTAAGCTACTTTTCTGGAGATTCTAGCCTTTTGTCCTTAATTTTTAAAAAATTTAGCAATATGCCCCTATTTCGAAACTATATAGGGATATGCCCCTGTTTCGATACTCGATTAACTTAAAATCGAGTTTCAATGAAATACTCGTTTCATAGAAAATCGAGTTATGCCGAATAAAACTAAAAAAAAAAAAAAAAAAAAAAAAAAAGCATGGAACTCGATTTTAGGGAAGTCGAGTTCTAAAACGTCACTATAGGGCTTAAAAACGCCACTATAGGGCCCCTTGAACCTAGTATGGGGACTTATAAAAATTTTTTGCAGGAAAACGCCGCTATATGGCCCTAAAACGTCACTATAGGGCTTAAAAACGCCACTATAGGGCTCCCAGAACAGGGCGATTACACTTGTAAAAATTTTTTGCAGGAAAACGCCGCTATAGTGCTTTAAAACGTCACTATAGGGCTTTAAAACGCCACTATAGGACTCCTTGAATATGGGGCGATCACACTTATAAAATTTTTTTTCGCATGGAACTCGATTTCTTGAAACTCGAGTTCCATGCAATTTTTTTTTTTATATTTTTTTTAAGTTTGATCGGGCATAACTCGATTTTCTACAAATCGAGTATTTAATTGAACTCGATTTTAGGATAATCGAGTATCGAAACAGGGGCACGCTCCTATATAGTTTGCAAACAGGGGCATATTGCCAATTTTTTTAAAAAATCAAGGGTAAAAGGCCAGAAACTCCCTACTTTTCTTAAAAACGCAGCTATAGGTTAGCTGTATTCGCATTTTTTGAAAACATAGCTGAAAAATAACATCGCTATAGCCCGCATTTTTAGTAGTGTCTGATCTGCGATTGATCTGTAAAGTTGTTTGGGCTAATTTGTGGAGGGGGCCAAGCTAGATTTATTTTCCTTGAGCCTAATTTGAATTAGGCTTAATATATCTGACATATCTTCTTCTTCTTTTTTATAAAAAATCTGCAACTCAGGGTCCCTTTGTCTCTGTCCCTGTGCCTAGGGGTCACTTTGTCTAGGTTCACTGTAACCTGATCTATATATTCAGACCGATTTAAAGCTCTCTGTAAAATGAGAAACAATTCTAACAAAATGTGCGTCCTTCAATCAAGAATTCTTTTATGATGGAATCTCTTCATTTTGTTAGGATTGGGTTTGGTCTTTTCAACTCTCAAGACCAGCTTATATTGACGTAGATAATGGTCTCGATTTTGTTCTCTCGATTCTTGAGACCAAATTTTGATCTCTATCTCAATTCTGATCAGGACCACATTTGATTTTGGTCCTGACGTTAATACCGATTTAAGATTACTATTTTTAAGTTGGAGTAGGTTGATATTGAAAGCAAACAGTATAGTGAATTGATGACAAAACAAAACTGCATTTGCTTTTACGTTGTAGGCTCTAGGCATAGGTCATTGATTATAGGTGCACAACGGTACGTGTGATGCAATGCAAGTCTGGATAACGTGGGAACTAAAAAAGAGTTGACAAAATACTGAAATTTGATAGAGGTGAATAACATCAGCAAAGGTCCTGCTAGTTTGATTAGCTTATTTGTTTCTGGTTCAACTGATACCTTTTAAAGGAAATCTTCACCTCCCAACTATCGACAGAATTTGGCTTGAACAAAAGTGGATATATATCACCTTCATGACAAGTCTAAAAAAACCAGACACTAAATCCAAGTTTTGCCCTTATCTAAACTTTTTTTTGTTTTTTGTTTTTAGTGAGTTCCAATTAGCTTAACTAATAAAGTCCCCTGATAGTTGAATAAGAGATCTAGAGTTCAATTCTTACTTACACAAAAAACTGATGGTGTTTTGGTCTGATGATAAAAAGCAATTATCAGGAGTGAATGCCATAGATTGAAATTTTCTAAAAAAACATTTTTTTAATATAAAAAAAAATGAGATAAGAATGATTTTTATGGAAACAAATTGGTTTATTTGTCAAATAAATCTAATTTATTTGTTTTTAAAAACTTTTTATTTTTATCTTACCTTTATTTAAGCAAATAAGCTGATCAGATGCAATTTCAAATTGGTTTATTTGTAAAATAAATCTATTTTATTTGTTTTTAAAAACATTTTTATCTTACCTTTATTTAAGCAAATAAACTAATCAGATGCATATTTGCATTTCAAGTGATTGTTTAATGAAAATAACATCCTTTGAATTGAACCCATCTCCAATGTCGGCTCAATGGGTGAGCCAAATAGGCAACCGCCTAAGGCCCCCAATGAAAAGAGGCCCCTAAATTTTTACCAAAAGAGATATTCTTATATCAATAGAAGTATTAATTGAGCAGTAAATATTCACCAATAAAAATAAAAATAAAAAAAATTGTTGTTTTTTATCAAAGAAAAACCAGTTAAAGAAAAATATTTTCATTGGATGGGTCAATTATTTAATCTCTCACACATAAATGTTAAAAGAACTCATTAATCTTACACTAGTAAATAAATTTATACTCAAATTCTATTTAGAAATATCAAATATATAACTTTATTAAAATTTTCATTCATAATTTTTTAGTATTTGGTTACTTCATTCAATAAATAATGTTTATTTTAGTTGTATAGGTATTGAATAATGTGATGGGTTTGTTTTAATTTGTAATTTTTTTTTCTAAAAAGATAGATTTTAAATGAAAAAAAAAAAAACCAAAAGTTAAATAAATATTCTATTTATATTCAAAGTATAAGAATAGACTTTACTTAAAGTTGTCGTCTTAGGCCCTACAATACCTTGAGCCAGCCCTGCCCATCTCCCCTCCTTCCTATCTACCTGAAAAGGGGGGGGGGGGGGGAAAGAAAATTCTCGTGAAGATGGTGGGGCAAGGTTCTTGAAACAGATGAAAGTTGTAACGGCTGCACATTGCAATCCCAGGCAAATGGTGGGGAATAATTGACTGGACTCCATAACTAAAAATCCTCAAGAGCCCAATATTTTGTACATTATTCCTAGGATGTAGCGATATTTCATTTGGAATACCGTACCTATGTCGTACCTGTGTTGTAAAAGCATTTTATTTGTCCGTATCATGTTATTATTTTTCACAAATTACTCGTATCGCAATATCGTACTCGTACTCGTGTTTATGTCCATGCATCCTAAATTATTCAAAGGATAATCAAATTGTACGTAAAAAGAAAAAAAGGAAAAAACTTTTTAGAACTAAACTTTTTGGGTTCAACTTATTTACAAAAAGTGATTTATTTATTTTTAATTATTACTCTTCTCATTATTATTATTCGATTTTCCAGTTTGAACTTTGAACTTAAGTTTGACAAATGCACCACTGGCTGTAGCTTATAAAGCCTTGCTTGTTCAGAGAAAGTGCAGCCGCCACATTAAGCAAGCATCTAAACAGTGATAATTTTTTGATTGTTCTTCTTGACATTTTTGGTTAGTCAACTGTTTCTTGGAATCCTATCTTGAAACAAATTCGGTTCTTTTTCTCTTTAACTATCATGATTAAAGATTACATATGAACAGTACATGGGTTGCAAGTTGTATTAGTTGGCAGCTTAGTTGTTCGTTTCTTTGTTGCTTTTTAGTTATGCTATGTTCGGTAAAGACAGTAATGGTTTCTTTTGACTGATGTTGCATACTGTCTGATTCTTAGAACAGTTTCTCATTCTAAATAACAACATTGGCTAATGCAGATGCTTGTCATTTTTTGGTCGTTAACTTCCTCTTTCCTTTCCCCTCAATATTGTGATTGATTAATTAGTAAATACTTAATACCACCTATTATACATTCCCCAAGATTCCAAAGTGTTTGTTCGTTTAGACCCCTAAAACTAGATTGTTTAACTTAATATATTAACCAAGTGATTACTTAAGTTTATTATTCAGATCTAGGTTAAACAAGCATATATCATATCATGCACAAATGCAGAAAAGTAAATAACACCACGATATGATGACCCTGGAAAACCGATGAAATGAATTGTTTCAAGATAAAAACCTGGAGAGGATTTGACCTAACTATCCTCGAGGTAAAATAAATCCAATATATGAGAATTGAAGTTTTTACAATCAGATTTAACCCTAAATTTATTGCTACCTCATGTAGTAACTTATTAACACGATCACGTGCAAACTCCGAATCTACGGACTCCTTCTCTTCTTGGATTTACACCAACACAAGCCGCCTTACTTGTGACTTTGAGATCTTACTCAAAGGTTTCAGATCACCATCAATAATGATTTTGATGTAGCAACTAAGTTCTACCAACGCTTGATTGTAGTTATTGCTCCGATAGATTCTTGTGTAGTTAGAAGGTACAAAACCTCTCAGATCTCACAAAGAGTAACACACAAATCTTCTAAGCATCTTCAAAACATGACTAGGGTTTTCCTTTTATATGTGGAGAAGTTTAGCTGAAACCCTAAACATTTTCGCGGGCTTGGGCCTGTTCAAAAATTCTGCAGAAAAATTGTGTTTGCGATTTTCAATTGGTCGAACCTAATTCTCGATTGGTCGAGCAAGGCAGAACCACACTTCCTTTTTCTACAATTAGCTGGACTTGAACCTTGAAACAAACACTTTTAAGCATTGCCTAAAGACCTAGACTAGACATGTTTTGTTCTCGGTTTGCCAACACAATAAAAACATTATTCTAAACATTTAAACCTAAATCTTTAGAACCTAACAATCTCCCTATTTGGCAATCCGTGACAAAACACACATATAACATGTAATGCTTAAATTAAATACCAGTCCAAATACAAATTATTGCCCTAATACAATTCTTACACAACTACCAACTATTAGTTGCTAGTATAGATAGCAATTGTTGAAAGAATTAATCTGTATATTCTTGAAACACTGAAAACAAACCATAAACACGTGTGGAAAATACAATACCATAATCTAGGTAAATATCTGAACTTTAATTCACAAGACATATAAAAAGATAGTCAACACATCAATAACGAATAACCTCATCATCAATAACTATTATAACCAATCTGAACATCAATGCTTGTGAATCAAGTACATAAACACAAAATAGATATAAACAACCAAACCAAAAAAAAAAAAAAAAACATTAAACTCCCCCTAAACATCAAAACTCTACTCCCCCTAAGTACAAAAAGTCCTAAACCTACTCCTCCCTTTTGTTACGAATTGCCAAAGGCAAAATTATTCATTAGAGGGTTGAGGAGGTGGAAAAGCACTCCTATACTCCATAAAATCTGCTCTCAAGGAAGCAACCTCTGTCAACAACTCATCGAGAAGCTATCCATGTGCTGCCTGAGTAGTCATGAAAGACTCCATCATCGCACGAAGTGAGAGAGGAGGAGTACCAATCTGTTCAAGACCCAACAAAGATAGCGAATTCAGATTCAATGGTTCAAATGCTAAACTCAGACCCTATCCACTAGAAGCCACCACGAAGTCCTTATTGCAAAATTAATTTCAACGGTGCTATATTCCAGGACCTCCAAATGGCGGGCATTGGTGTGGTAATAAGAAACTCAAGTGGTCAAGTCATTGGTGCACTCTTGGACAGAATTCACCTCCCTTCAGTAGTTGATGACGTCGAGGCTATTGCTTGCAGAAGAGCAATTTCATTTGCTATGGAGATCGGAGTAGAGGAAGTGGTATTTGAAGGCGACTCTGAAACAATAATTAAGGCTCTCAACTCAGACTCAAGTTGTTTAAGCTCTTTCGGCCACGTTGTAGAGGACATTAGAGCTCTACCTTTGAATTTGCCCCACGTTGTTTCTCACATGTACAAGGACAGGGGAATTCAGTTGCAGATAAATTGGCTAAATTAGCCAAATACTCCCCTGTGATGTCCAAAATCTTGTAGCTACTGACAGAAGTTTATGTTGAATAATAAAAACCATCGTCTTGTTTCTCAAAAAAAAAAAGAAAAAAAGAAAAAGAAAAAGAGGAAGATAACTTGCATTAATTGAAATATTGAAGAATGTGATATTAATTACACTAAAAGGGATTACACATAATAAACGTGTTGCCATCTCCATACACATAACGGACGCATGGCAAAACACACATGTATTGCCATCTTTATCGTTAGCTTAATAACAAAGTTAGCTTAATAGCATCTCCAACATATTTTCTAAATTTTTGTACTGTTTGGAGAATGAATAGTGACTTTTACCTTTTAGCTACACACTTTTTCAAATACACTTTCCGACAGATTCTCTATCTCATTTAAATATTATTTATTCATTCATTCTCTATTCTTTTTTTAATTACATATCTTCCAACATTTTTTTTATTTAATACTTGATTATTATAATCAGGGGCGGAGCCACGTAGTGGCTTGGGGGGGCCGTGGCCCCTGTTAAAAAAAAAAAAAAAATTCCATTAGACTATGAAGAAAAAATAAATGGGCCCCCCCAACATTGGACAGCCGACCCCCCTACCCACTTCTCAACTATTCTCCCAGCCCAGCCTCAGCTTTAGTTTTAGGGAAAAAAAAGCCCAACATCAATCTTAAACAACAAAACCCAATCAAAAGAAGAAAAAAAAAAAAAAACAAGGTAAAGCGTAGCAAACCCATGGAATCTCAAAAAAAAAAAAAAAATAATAAAATAAAAAATAAGAAACCAAAACCCAATATACGCGATTACAACCTAACCTAAAGAAACCAGAGCATGAGCAACAGATTCATCAAGTAAAGCAAAACCATTTATCCAAAAAAAAAAAGAAAAAAAAAAGAAAAAGCAAAACCAAAACAGCTCAACGACAACAACCAACAGTAACAGAAACCTCAGGTCCTCTGCAAAAGCGACTCAGCAATGCTACAACAGCCACACCCAGAGCAGTTGACGGCGAGATTAGAGATTCCCTTGCCCAGATCGGAGATTGGTGACACAGCGACGGCGAGATCAGGATAAGAACCTCAGGCAACATCAAGGTATTTCAGTTTTGTCTCTTTTTCTTTATCTCATCTCTGCTCTGAGCCTCACTGAGAGCGGCGTTCTCTCTCTCTTTTTCTTTTATCTCATCTCTGCTTTGCCTTGTCCTTGTGACTATTTTTTTGTCTTTTGAAATCTCTCTTTTTCTTTGCTCTGACTTAGACTTAGGCTTTCCTCTAGTTCTCTTTTGGCTAAATTGGCTTTTTGTGTAAGTGTATATATGTAAATATGTAATTGTGTATTTCTGTACTTAAAAGCAACACCCAGAACAACACATTATTAAAAGACAAAAATAAAAAAATAAAAAATGAACTATGTTAGACAGCGGGTTGAATCAAGTGGATGATGCAGTGTACTTGTATTTTTTACATTGTGCAAAACCAACTAAACAGTGAGGTGTGTGCTAGATTACTAGTGGTTAGTAAAGGAAAATAATTAAACAATTAAATAAAAATAATTAATAATTTTATTAATATTTCAAATGAATTTATAATTTATTGTTTATTATTTTGCTAGTTATTATTGACAAATATTTGATAAAGAAACCATGTACCTAAGATTTATTTTTTGTGAAAGATTCATCTTCATCTTCTAAGCAGAATTGTATTAACTTTAACTTAGAAAATCTTCGTTCAAATATGAATTTGCGTGTTTTTTGGTTGTTGTTGGCGTCAATATATGAATTTCTTTTTTTATTAAACTGTGTAAGGAACACCTTGAAAAAATTTCCTGAAGTCGCCACTGGTTTTAGGTACTCCAAATAAAACAAAAAGTTGTTGGCCCACTTCATTTAAATTCTCTAAGTCCAAATAACAACAAAATTACAATTTCTCTCCCTCTTTAAAAACCCACCCTGACCCACGGAATCCCTTATCCCTTTTTACTTCTTATTCTTTTTTTTGGCTTCTTTGATACACTTTCAGCACTGGTACTGCTACCTACCAGCCCCCAAAACTCTAGACTCTATCCTCGCAGTCCAAAAAAAAATAAATATTCTGACCATTTTTTTCTTTCTTCATCAGCTGGTTCAGCTTTAGTTTTGGAACTTGGTTGTTTTGTCTTCTTTGATACACTTTCAGCACTGGTACCGCTGCCTACCAGCCCCCAAAACTCCAGTCCTCTGTCCTCACAGTCCAAAAAAAATAAAAAATAAAAAATTCTGACCAATTTTTTCTTTCTTCATCAGCTGATTCAGTTTTAGTTTTGGAACTTGGTGACTGCCTGATGAGTTTTTTTTTCTTTCTTAAGCATTAGACATTCATGATTCATCTCTTTTTAGTGTCTTTTTTTTAATTTTCTCAACTATCTACACCTAAATATTCACATGTTCTTTATATTTTCATAGATTTTTAGAGAAATACATGATTGAAGGCATGGGGAGATTGTTTGTGATGAGTCTTGAAGGGAAGATCTTTTGGAGGTAGAGGCAGTAGGCATTGCCACACGGGTGACCCATCTTTGCACTTTATGAAGACAAAGTTTCTAAGGTAAAATTGTTTTGATTTATTACCTATTTTTGATTAGTTAGATATCATGTTGCTGTGGATGTGGTTGTGGGTGTTGTTAAATTGTTTGGTTTATGTTGTGTACCAATACTTGTGTGTTTAATTTTTGTTTTTGTTTGAGGGGTTATTATTAATTAAAGTTGTATTAAAAATGGGTTGACTGTTTAAATTATAGTGGAAATTTTGTTTTTTTTTTTAGTATGAATAACATTCATATAACTAAGTAAAAATTTCTAATTAAAATTTTATTTTTTAAAGTTCTTTTCAGGTTAATTTTTGAGTCATATTCTTAAAACTAAAAGAATTATGAGCAACTGAAAAACAATTGATGCATTTTTTAAGAAAAAAGATGTTAGCAATTCAGAAATTAGGACGTCGTGGCTGTAAAACCAAATGTTGATATTTCAATGCCTGATCGATGAATACCCCTCCAAATGTTTAAGAATTCAATCTGAAGAGATAGATCGTGATCTAGGATCACGTAAACAAATATGTGAATTCTCTATCAACAAACAAGATGAAATCCGACTAGCTTATCTCAAAGAAGGTCCATATCAACCTAAAAATATAGACTATCCATACAGTAATGATACTCATCATCATCGATTTCAACCTTCAAATTGCCCCCCCCCCCATGTACAAATTCCTAGTTACGCCCCTGATTATAATAGAAAAAAACATTTGAAGGATGTATAGTAGTCCATTAGATTTGATGAGCTACTATTCATGAGCCAAAAAAAAATTCAGGATTTAGAGAATCTTTTGGAGACCCTTTTTTTGGTCTCATTCTGTATTATAGAGAATATTTTGCTTTTAGCTACACTGTTGGAGATGCTCACAGGGTGGACTGAACAATAGAAGCAATTGATGCAATCGTTTAAATCCCCCAAATAAAAGAAGGCCCACTTGTAAAAATAAATTATATATACATATATATATAATATTTATCTATATATTTTAATTACAAAAATAAATTTTTTTTGTCTTTTATTGATAATAAAATGAATTAAAAAGACCTCATTCTATTCTAATTGCAGAAGATTAAAAAGGAAAAAAAAAAAATAATGCACAGTCTGCTCACTGTCACACTCTACAGTGACAGTGCACACTCCTCGATAGAATGATAGCCTTTACTTTTCAAAAAAAAAGAAAAAAAAAAAAGAATGATAGCCTGTTACGACTCAACTGTTGAGTATATAATATTTTATAATCTAAAAAAAGTTGAAAACAATTTCATAGCTACTGTGCAAGTGCAAGAGATCTCCGCATATAGCAATTAGCTAGCCCCCACCCACACGGCTACACTGCCTACACACTCACTATCCCAATAACCCACCCACACGGGCCACACCCACACCCAATGTATACCCACTCAAATTAATAATTTTTCTTTTATGCAAGTTTTTACTTTTTGAATTATTATAAATTATCTAACTAACTAATAATTTAATGTATATTATATCAACTCTATTGTATTATAGTGATTCTAATTTATTGAACTAGTATAAAGTGGTCACGACTTTAAAAAATTTACAATAACTAATTAATAATTTTACATCTCAAAAAGAAAGAAAAATATATTTTAAATAAAATAATTTTAATAAATATTATTATTAAATATTTAAATATAAAAAAAGGCCCCACTTACAATTTTTGCCTAAGCCTCGAAGTTGTTGAGCTTGCCCTACTTAATAAACGGTGGATGCCTCATGACTCATGCATGGCAAGACAACCACGTGTAGCGGTGTAGGTACATTTACCTTTTGAATGGTTTATGTGTACGTAGCGACATTTTTTCTCCTAATGGGTGATGGGTGCATAGCAATACACTTGTCTTGCTGCATGCTTTCTTATAATTTTTGTGGTGTCGACTTTCTTTTTCTTTTGTGTGGAGAGAACATGATGAGGACCTCTATACTTTTCAAAGCTTTAGTGTAATATATGTTTGAGTGATATCAGGATATTACAATTTTCATATTAATGTAAATGGTAGAAAACTTTACTCCAACTTCAAGAATCCAAATATACTTATACAAAAAAAAAAAAAAAAAAAAAAAAAAAAAAAAAAAAAAAAAAAATCCAAATATACAATAACTCTATAGCCATAATTCTTTTCAAAACAAATTTCATTAAAGTGATATATTGTAAATGATAGATAATAATTAAAATAGTATAAGTCGATCATTTAAATAAGAATTAATAATAATTTGACTGCTTAATAATTATAAAATTTATTATAAAAGGGATTGTGCACGTAACATTTCTTACAAATATAACAAAAATCTTTCCACACTGGTCCGCTTGAATAGCCCATTTGAGAAGCCATACGTATTTCCATTTTCGCTTTGTAGAGGCCATATGTGTCACAAACAAAGTCCCCCGACCCCCCAATGTTTATTTGTTATTTATTTATTTATTTTTAAGTTAGGTTCCACTTTTTTTAATTAATATTTAAAACTCAAAATTTTAATGAATTTCAAACTTAACTTCTTTTTGAAAATAAATTTTAACTCTATTAACATGGTCACAAAAAAACATGGTATATTATTGCAATGTCTCCTAAACCAATATGTGCCAAATTAATTTTATATGTTGTTGTTGTTGTTGTTTTGTTTTTTTTTTTTTTTTTTTTTTTTTTTTTTTTTTAGTTATAAATGAAATCTAAGACCAAAAAAACAAACAAAAACAAACAAACATCGATATTTTTAATTTGATTTAGAATATAAATGTCTTACAACATCTATAAATATCAAGGCATCTAAGAATATTTCAAAATTTTTAAGTCTATGATCATCTTGTTAATACTTCTGTGGGGCCCAAGAATTTGTGGTCCTGTCCCAATTTTACATTGGGGACCAAGGCCCGAGCCGAGGAGGGGTATAGCCGAGGACGTGTAATAAAAGTCTAAGTAGTCTTGAGACATAGCCGAGGATAATTCTGTCCTCGGCATATCCGAGGTCCCCCTGAAAGAAAGGGCAAGAGTGTTATAGGAACAGTTTTGGGAAAAACCTAAAATATCTATGTTGATAGAGAAGGGGACGCTGGATAGTATAACGACCAAGGACAAAGGGAAAGCTGTCATTACTGCCATTGAATACTCTGCACCTGACAGAGCCATGCTCTTCAGCTTTTACAACCACCCCCAACCACTTTGGGTATGGGCTGATGGGACAAGTATCAGTCTTGGAAAGTCGCACCTACACGTGAACGTAGGATAAGGGATACAGGCTAATATAAAAGGGGAAGCAAGCAATCTGGAAAAGGGGCTGGGAAAAAAGGCCAAGAACCAGAGCCTTCCAGACTGTTTCGAGGAGAAAGACTCCACGAAGCGAACATGGCTTACTTTTGTAAGAACATCATGGTTATCCACCGACCAGTGACCAAGGCCTAACCTTTCAAACTCACGCTCTACAAATGATATTGTTTGGGCCCTCTCTACGTACGAGCCCAGTATCATCTTGGGGTCGTCACGAATTGAGTCCTTACAATTGGCGTCGTTTGTGGGGAGGGCTTGTGTGTTGGCACAGGCGGTGGGTTGAGACAATCCCTCCATCATTTCCAACAGCCGGTTGTAGTGTCCTAGCGTAAAGTTCCACTAAGGGCTACGTTTCTTCGATAGGGGCTACGCTTCGTAGCGTCAGTAGCGCGGATGGTTCTAGGGGCTTAGCCGAGGAGCTAATCCCCCTAAACCGAGGTCCCACGCCATAGTTGAGGGGTTAATTCCCCCAACTACTTAAAAATTAAGTTTTTGACAGAACCAAGGTATTGCATGGTCCTCGGACTCAAACCTATGGGAAAACTAACTACTTAAAAATCAAATTTTGGACAGAACCAAGGTATTGCATGGTCCTCGAACTGAATCCTATGAGGAAATCAACTACTTAAAAATCAAGTTTTGGGCAGAATCAAGGTATTGCATGGTCCTCGGACTCAATCCTATGGGGAAAAAACCAACTACTTAAAAATCAAGTTTTTGACAGAACCAAAGTATTGCATGGTCCTCGGACTCAATCCTATGGGGAAACCAACTACTTAAAAATCAAGTTTTTGACAGAACCAAGGTATTGCATGGTCCTCGGACTCAAACTTATGGGGAAATCAACTACTTAAAAATCAAGTTTTGGACAGAACCAAGGTATTGCATGGTCCTCGGACTCAAACCTTTGGGGAAACCAACTACTTAAAAATCAAGTTTTGGACAGAACCAAGGTATTGCATGGTCCTCGGACTCAAACCTATGGGGAAACCAACTACTTAAAAATCAAGTTTTTGACAGAACCAAGGTATTGCATGGTCCTCCGACTCAAACCTTTGGAAAAATCAGCCACTTAAGGAGAATTCTAAGTCGCTCAGTCCTCGGACCGAATACCAGAAAAGACTAAGGCTATGAAGGTCATTAGGAAGATGGCGAAACACCTTAGTACTCGGCAACCCGCATGGGCTGTTCATTTTGGGTTACATATCCTCGGATGATTACCTCCTGCACAGCACCGAGCATTCAACCATCATCTCGTTCAGTTTGAGGTATACAACCCTTTTTCAGGTCGGCCTTATTGTGCAAGACAGCTCTAATAAGTTCATAATAACATCTTTTATAAAGGTTTCAGCCCTAAGTATCGTTTTCTCAGGTCGGCATTATTATGCCGGACAACTCTAATAAGTTCATAATAACATCTTTTATAAGGGTTTCGGTCCTAAGTATCGTTTTCTCAGGTCGGCATTATTGTGCCAGACAGCTTTAATAAGTTCATAATAACATCTTTTTTCTTTGTAAGGGTTTCTGCCTTAAGTATCATTTGTTCAGGTCGGCATTATTGTGCTGGGTAGTTTCAATAAGCGCAGAGTAAGGTCTTTTTATTAATAGGGATTTCGGCCCTAAGCATCGTTCAGAGTATAAAAATGAAAAAAAGTCATACGGTAGTACGTCCATTCACGGCATAACCATTGCAGGAAAGAAAGAATACATAGAATAAAACAAATGGCAACTTTTATTAATGTAAAGAAGTAGTACAGCGTACAATGAAGGGCTTAAACAAACCTATATAGGAAACAAATTACAAAAACAAGAATAAAAAAAAAACAACAAAACAAACAACAATAAGAAGTCTTTCTAAATTCTGCTCTAGTAGCCACCATATTGAGAGAAGGACCCCTTTTGATGGAAGAGGAGAAGAAGAGGAAGAAGTAAAAGCACCAGGATGGATCTGGTGATGGGAAAGAAGAAGAAGGGGAAGCAAAAGGAGGCATTAGTGAAGGAACAGAGGAAGAAGCAGGGATACTTAGTCTCTGCGTCAGCCCTGACTCCTAACACGCTGGTGCCATATTAGCTATGCTCATAGGAGAGCAGCTGGTACTGATAATGGATAACCCCAGCTCAATCGCACCAAAAGCTTGATGCGACTAGCACCTGCTTCGAATTTTAACTGAAGGAGGGTGGGAAGTATCTTTTGTCTCTACCAACCCTGCCCTGACCGAGCCATTTTAAGTTTCGGAGGGACATAACGCTTCGGAGAAGGATGTGATCTTTTCATCCCCGCTTCTACCTCAAACGTGTCACACTATAAGCTTTGACTGTGCTGATAAGGAAAACTTTGAGCATAGCTTGAGGTTTAAGGCTTTAGAAAGGATAAAGGGTCTTTACGCGAAGGGAATACCCTCTCGTCTGGCTTCTTATATGGAAGGTAAGTTCAGTGGCATTTAATACGTACAGATTTCCAAAAAGATCTGCAAATGAGGTAGCGTCTGTTCAACTCCCCAATGTTATCTATAATTGACAGATTTGATCGGCCTCGTAATGTAAATCTATTAAAGATGCGCCTCGTACACTGAAACGGCAGGAGCGCCCCATGTGAAAATCTAGATGAATGTCTCGTAACCCTGCGCATTTCCTAAATAGATGAAGGGACACCAACATTAATGAATGTCAGAGCTAAACGAGCTGTAATAAAGGCTTGGCATTACCAAAACCCTCCTCTCCGACTAAGAGGTCGGACAGTAGGATTTTGAGGGGCTATTGTGGGGCCCAAGAATTTGTGGCCCTGGCCCATTTTTACATTGGGGCCCAAGGCCCGAGCCGAGGAGGGGTATAGCCGAGGACGTGTAATAAAAGTCCAAGTAGTCTTGAGACATAGCCGAGGATAATTCTGTCCTCGGTATATCCGAGGTCCCCCTGAAAGAAAGGGCAAGAGCGGTATAGGAACAATTTTGGGAAAAACCTAAAATATCTATGTTGATAGAGAAGGGGACGCTGGATAGTATAATGACCAAGGACAAAGGGAAAGCTGCCATTACTGCCATTGAATACTCTGCACCTGACAGAGCCATGCTCTTCAGCTTTTACAACCACCCCCAACCACTTTGGGTATGGGCTGATGGGACAAGTATCAGTCCTGGAAAGTCGCACCTACACGTGGACGTAGGATAAGGGATACAGGCTAATATAAAAGGGGAAGCAAGCAATCTGGAAAAGGGGCTGGGAAAAAAGGCCAAGAACCAGAGCCTCCCAGACCGTTTCAAGGAGAAAGACTCCACGAAGCGAACATAGCTTACTTTTGTATGAACACCATGGTTATCCACCGACCAGTGACCAAGGCCTAGCCTTTCAAACCCACGCTCTACAAATGATATTGTTTGAGCCCTTTCTACGTACAAGCCCAGTATCATCTTAGGGTCGTCACGAATTGAGTCCTTACAACTTCTAAGTTATTTTATTTTTCCATTGTACTTTTTAGTATTTATATGATTTGTTTGAATATTTCGTATTTAGCTTATCTTTTAACTTCATATATTAATGACTATTTATTGAATTTTTTTACTTGTTTGAAAAATATATATTTAAAGTCAATTTAAATCATGAAATAGCTTAAGCATAACGATAATTATACTTACACTAAGTGTGCGTTTGGGAAGCGCATTTTGTGCTTTCCACGTCCATGTTTTGTATTTTTTTTTTTTCAAGCCTTGATTGTTGACTTTGGGATGTGAACAGTGCACACACAATAATTTTTTCAGCAATTTTTCAATCACGGGACCTACAAACCTCACTTTTCAGCAACTTCTTCATTAAAAATGAGTCTCACAGTACTATTCACACATTTAAAAATTATTTTTCTACAATGTTTTTTAGTTTTCAGTTTTCAGCTTTCAGCTGTATCCAAACGAACCTTAGGTTAAAATAAATAAATTGAAACCAAGCACAAAAGGAACAACTTACAACTTACATTTACATTATATTTTCTATGTTAATCAAATATTTTGTTTAAATAAATTATCTTTTTTCTTAAATTAATAATTTTTTAAAATTAATGTTCTTCAATATTTTATCTCAATCTTGCCCCCTAACCAAAATCTTGGCCCCGTCACTAGTTACTAGGGTTGTAAATGAGCTAAGCCAAGCCAAATATTAAAAGTTTAAGTTTATTAAATTTTTTTTTGAACACGAGTCGAGCTCAAGCTCATCACCAATCAAGATTTTATGTTTAAGCTTGGTTCATTTCCATGTCAAGTAAGCTCGAGCTTGTTCATAAGTTACTTGATTAACTTATTATTTTCCTATATATTGTGAAACTATGATTAAAATGCTTTACTTCTTCACAATTCTATGTATTATTACTACAGATAGACTATTTATATCATTAATAATTCAATATCATATGATCCTAGAGTGCCCTTGGCATTCTTCCTTTCCCCTCAAATTGCTTAGTTGACATTGAGAGAGTAGGCACTCACATCGAACTCCAATGATTGGAATATCTTTTATGGATGATCTTGGTATTGTACAAATCTTTGCAGCCATCCCAATCTACTGTGACAACCAAGTGGCCATCCATATTGCTAAGAATCCTATGTTCCATGAATTTATAGAACATGTTGAGCTTGATTGCCATTTTATCTGGGGAAAAAATCCAATCCAAATTGGTTTGCCCTTGTCATATTCAATTCTATGACTAAATTGTTGACATTTTTACCAAATCATTGGGTAAGGATCTATTTAATTGTCTTATTAGCAATCTGGGCATTACTCATGTACATGCTCCACCTTGAGGGGAGTATTTTCACTTCGCTTGCCTTTCAATACTTTCAGAATTTGAAGGATGGAGAGACAATAACGAGATTCCAATATATAAAGTTATTGGAATTTCAAATCTAGAAGTCTACCCTCTCACTTGTAGCCTAAACTCTAGCCAATCAGCTGTAATATAAGATAGCCAATTAGCTTAAATTTTGAGATTGGGTAGCAATTAATATTCTATCAAGGTAGAGACGAAACCAGGATTTTGAGTTAGGGGACTGATGATCTGTGTGGACTATGATTGTTTGGGTTGATTTGTGGTCGTTTGGACTGGTCTATAGAGTTGTTTGGGCTGATTTATGTAGGGGGCAAGATTTATTTTTCTTGGACCCAATTTGAATTAGGTCTAACATATCTAAAAATAAAAATTCTGCAACTCAGAGGTCCCTTTGTCCCTGTCCCTGTGCCTAGGGGTCCCTATGTGTAGGCGTCCCTTCGTGTAGGTTCACTGTAACATGATCATTATATTCCGATCGATTTAAAGCTCTTTTGTAAAGTGAAAAACAATTCAGACAAAATGTGTGTCCAACAATCAAGAATTCTTTTATGATGGATTGAGTGTGGTCCCAACTCTGAACTCTCATGACTAGCTTACATCGAGTAGATAATGGTCTCGATTTTGTTTTCTCGATTCTTGAGACCAAATTTTGGTCTCTATCTCAATTCTCAGCACCGCATTTGATTTTGGTCATGACGTTAATACCAATTTAAGATTACTATTTTTAAGGTGGAGTAGGTTGATATTAAAAGCAAAGAGGATGATGAATTGATGATACAACAAAACTGCATTTGCTTTTACGTTGTAGGCACTGGGTATAGGTCATTGATTCATAGGTGCACAACGGCACGTGTGATGCAATGCGAGTCTGGATAAGGAGGGAATCATAAAAGAGTTGACAAAATACTGAATTTTGATAGAGGTGAATAACATCAGCGAAAGGTCTCGTTAGCTTATTGGTTTCTGGCTCAACTGATAACCAGGGCCAGCTCAATGGTATAAGCCATTGATGCGGCCGCTGAAGGCCTCCAAGTGAAAAAAATGTCCCTAAATTTCAACCAATAGTATTAATTAAGCCAAAATATATTAATCAATAAATAAAATAATATTTTCTTATCAAATGAAAAACAAATAAAAAAGAGAAAGAAATGTTATGTCCACAACATTTTTCACAACATTTTTACAAAAAATCTTAATAGCAGATTATTAAAGGTTGTGATTGACAGTAAAAAAATAATTTTAGTGGTAGGTTCAACTAGAAAACAAAAAGTAACTTAACATCTAAGATTTGTCATGAAAAATATTCTGAATGTAGCATTTCTAAAAAAGAAAAGAAAAGGAAAAAAGCAATTCACAAAAAAATTCACAACATTTTTCACAATAGTCAAGTTAGCAAATTTTTACTAGTTTTCAACTAGATTCACCACTGACATCACTTTTTTACTCACTACTATCAATTTGCCACATCAACAAATGTAAAAAGTTTTGTCAAATTTTTTGTGTTTATAAACTTTAAAAAAAAAAATCTACGTGGTTCATGTTGACTAATAGTAATTTTATATATGAAACAAGATAATCAATTTTTGCCTTAGGCCCCTAAATGCATCAAGCCGCCCCTGCTGATAACTCTAAGCGTGTTCAAGGAAGATAGTTCAAATCTTCCATCCTCCAACTATTAATAGGATTTGGTTTCCTCAAAAGTGAATTTAGTTCTAATGCTTGGAATATCCTCCAAACTGTGCATGAAGGCACAAAGGCTATCAAAATCAATAAATTGCAGCAATTGACTTCTAAATTTGAAAGCATTAGGATGTCTGATGATGAATCTTTTGATGAATTCTATGCTAAATTGAATGATATTGTTAATTCTGCTTTTAATTTGGGTGAAATTTATGATCAACCTAAAATTGTTAGGAAGATTCTTAGATCTTTAACTAAAGACTTTAGACCCAAGGTGATTGCCATTACTGAGAGCAAGGATGTGGACTCCATCCCTGTTGATGAACTTGTAGGATATCTTCAATCTTATGAGTTGGACTTACCCAAAACTAACAAATCCAAATCAATGGCTCTTAAGTCAGTTGATGATGTTGAGGTTGGTGGATTTGATGATTGGCTCTCTGCTACAGAGATTGCTTACCTTGCCAAGAATTTTAGAAACTTTCTCAGGAATAGTAACAGAAAGGTAAGAGGCATGAACACTGTTGAACCTAGAAACTTTAGGAAGAATGATCCCACTAAGGTTAACAATAATGATAAACCTAGAGAAAAAGTAGGTCAATCTTCTAATAATTCTATGGGTCCTCAGTGTTTTGGATATCAAGGGTATGGTCACATGAAATCTGAATGTCCTACCTATTTGAAGTCTAAGGGTAAGGCTATGCCTGTAACCCTTAGTGATGGTGAAGTTTCTGATAATGAGTCTGATTGTGACGAGGATGGAAACTTCATTGCTTTCACTGCTACTGCTGTAGTCAATGAGAGCATATTTGTTGAAGAGAACCCTTCTAATGGGGAACTCTCTAAGGATGCAAATCTTCAAGAGACCTACAATAAACTTTGCAAAGTTGCTGCAAAGGATGCTATGAATGTTAAATTTGGCCTGAAGAAAATTGAATCTCTTAAGCTTGATAAGAAGAATTTGCTTGTAAAACTATTTGATACAAATGAACTTTTGAACAATGTGAAAACTGAGAATATGTTTTTGCTTGATAAAGTTAAATCTTTGGAACTTGATTTATCTGTTGCTAGATCTACTAGTTCTAAACTTGATCAAATGCTGAGTGTTCAAAAGTCTCCTTCTGACAAATCTGGATTAGGTTATGTTGAAAGCATCTCTGTGTCTGCTCCCCATTCCACAAACTTTTTCCCTTCATCTTCTTCTGAACCTTTTGTGAATAAGATTGTGAGTGAAACTGTCAAACCCCCTATGAGTGAGGTTGTCAAACCCATAGAAGTTTCATCATCTAGGAAGATTAGGGTTGATCTGAAAGAGTCTAAACCTAAGAAGCCTACCCTATCTAAGGACAAGACATATGATAAACCTGCATGGGTTTGTCATTTTTGTGGAAAGTCTAGACACATACGTTCAAACTGTTACAAGCTACAAACTGCAAAGAGAGCAAACAAACCAAAAGTACCTGTGCCTCAAGCACAAGATCCTATGGTACTCATTGGTGAATTGGTAAAGGTTTTAAACTTTTATTCCAATCCTGGAGTTGGTAATCATTCCCATGTGAATAAGAAATCTAATGCTCATGGTGCATCTAAAAGGTTTTGGATGCAAAAGACTCGAACTAATTGAGTTTTTTTGACATGGTCCTTGTGCTTTATTACTCTACCCTTTGTGACTATTATTCTTTAGATTTTTTTTTTTTTTTTTTTTCTAGGATCTGCATTACATAACATTCATGCATTTCATTCTAGGCTTTTTTTAATAAAAAAAAAGGGAAAAAATAGAAGAAAAAGGAAGCAAATTGTGTTTTGTACTATTTTCTTGGTTTTTGAGAACAAGGTTGGTCAATTTATTTTCACATAACATGTCTTTTATACTTTGTTTAGCTTTGATGAGCTTACTTATTGCACATTACTAGTTGAAGCTTTGTAGTGCATGTTGTGTGGGAAAGATGTTTATGGTTTTTGATCACTTTGTCTTGATCTTGAAGTCACATGTTTTTGACTGTCGGACTTGAACTTTTAGAGAAAGGCATAAATAACCATCTCACCACTATTCACTAACCAATCATGAACACCTTAGTGCATATTGTAAGATTTTGTGTTCGAGAAAGTGTAGCACATGCACAAAAAGAACATAAGATGTAGCATCAGTTTAATTGCTTAATACTTAAAATTGGTGTGTACTATTAGGCTTGATGCCAAAATCACATAATTAAAATTGGTGTGTAGATTATCCTGACCTTTTAATAAGTTTCTGAATGAATTAAAATTGATGTGTATATTATGAGGCATAATTCAAGAAACTTACATGATTGCAAGCTTATGATTTAGGAAATGTGGGAGTTATATGATGTAACTCTTTAGGTGATAGTCTCTTTTAAATTCTATGTGATGAATTTTGTAGACTTTGTGGTTGATTGCTATTCACATATCACCTTACATATATTTCAAGCTTTTACTAGTTGCACACACTACACAAGTTGCTCTTTGCTAAATATTGTACATGTTATTGTGTGTGTTTATGGTCTGACCAACCAAGTTTTGCAAATACTTTGAATTTTGTGCAAAATTGAATTGATGCTTGAAAATTTATGGAGAATGCAAGAAATTTTAATTTTGGGAATTTTGGGCTTAAATTCTTGTTTTTGAAAATCATATCATCACATACTCATGCATTTTGTTCCTCATGTCAATGTTATGAGTTGTTCCTAAATGTCTTTTCAAAAACTGTGTTTTTTTCTCAAACTTTGTGAGCCTCTGTCCATTTCGATTGATCCAACCTAATTTTCGATCAATCGAAATTGTTTTGAAATTGTTTTAAATTTTTTTAAAGGGCCTCTATCTGTTTCAATCAATCGAAACTGATTTTCGATCAATCGAAACTCGTGAATCAGGTTTTTAAAAATATCAGTTTTGACTTGTTCCTCTCACTTTTTCAAAACTCTCTCTCTCTCCGACTTGGCAAGGCTCCACTGCGATTTTTTGTCATTTTCTTTCATTTTTCTTGCAAGGAATCTCTCTCCCTAAGCCGGTATGTCCATATTACCCTCTCTTTTTCATTTATTTTCTGTTTTACATGTATTTTTCCATGCATTGAAGGGTTATTTTCGGACTTAGCATATTTTGGGATTTTTGATGATACAAACCGTATTTTGTGAAATTGATCATTGGGTTTTTGTTTTAGGATGTTATAATCATGATCCTTATGGTTTAATTTGATCAATTTTGTGGTTTTTGAGGAATTGAAAATTCTAGGGCTTGTAATTAACCCGAATTGGGGATTTTGTTCAAATTTGGTTAAATTGATGAAATTGGCTTGTTGATTTGATGTAATTGGTCATTATTTTCTAAAATATATCTTGTATGATGATCAATTTGTCCATTTCTTTCAAATTGATCAAGTGGTTTTTCAAAATTTTGGGGTTTTTGTGTTAGAAACTCTATGCTCAAGCCAATTTTGTGAATTTGAACTTAATTTGAACTTAATTGCACTGCATTAGGACATGCATCATGCCATTTAATTTGTTCATGCATCATATAGATTTTTGTTCTATATTTTTTTTGTGCTAACTTGCAGTTTGCCCTTGGTGTTTTTTTTGTTTTGTTCCTTTACTTTGTGTCTTGGTTCTTATCCTAGCACCATGCCTAGGAAAACTAGAACCTACAGGACCCCTTCCACTTCCTCTGAGTCTCAATCTAGGAGTGAGGTGTTTAGGAATGATAAAAGCAGAGAGGCCTTTGAGACTTTGAACTGTAAGCGTAAGATTTGGGCTAAGGGTGCTATGATTTTAGATGAGATTGATCTAGCCATTAGGGCTAACTTTGAGTCTAGAGGTTGGTTGTCTCTCTTAGAGATAGATCATCCACTCCCGACCGCCCTGATTAGAGAGTTCTTCTCGAATCTCTCTTGCCACGTCTATGATTCCAACACCCTTGTTAGGAGTTGGATACAAGGTGTTGAGTTCACCATTACCCCTCGGGTAGTGGCTGAAGTTCTTGGGATTCCGGTTGTTCAGGAGCCTGGCTATCCCTATGATGAGTCTCCTCCCTTAGATGTTGTCATGTCATACATCACTGGGTCTTCTATCTAGTGGGGTTCTGATCCTCGGATCACGTCTGCTGAGCTTACCGAGACTGCCTATCTTTTATTTAGGATAGCGTATCATTCATTGTGGCCTATTTCTCATCTCCACATCATCCTTCTAGAGCGATGTGTGTTTTTGTATGTGTTTGTTTATGGTGCGTCTATCAGTTTCTCTCATCTGTTCCTTCGTTCTTTGAACGAGGTTCATAGAAGTTCTGCCATAGGGCATGCACTTATCCATCCTATTTTCATTCATAGCATTTTGCTGTTTCTAGGTCTAGATGGTTTTCCTTTTGGTGAGCCTGTTCATGTTATTGCTCCCATAGGTGCCACATTTCTTAGGTAAAGGGCTGCTCACTTGAGAGTTGCTCCTTTGCGTCCTAAAGGTGTGTCATCTGGTGCTGTTCCCCCTCCTCCCTCTTTTACAGGTGCTGATGCTGCTGAGATGTCTGGTGCTACTGCTGCTGATGCTGATGTTCCTCCATCGACTACTTCGGGTGATTCAGACATTCGACGTACGTTGGATCATGTCTTGACCGTTCAGGCGGTTCATGGACAGATTTTGGTGGACGTGTTCGATGAGATCCGTGCTTTGCGTGCAGAGTTGGCACATTTTAGAAGTTCTTCACCGCCACCTCCCTTTTGATGATGTATTTTGTTTGCCCTTTGGCATTCTGTCACAAAAAGGGGGAGTACATATTTGAGCTTGTAGAGTTTTTGTCTTCAGGGGAAGAGTATTTTCATTGGTTGGAGCTTGTGGAGTTTAGATTGTATCTAGGTGCTTCACATTGGATTTGTATCTTTTTAGTTCTTGCCATATTTTTGTTGGGATATTCATGTTAGGGGGAGTTAATTTTTTTTACTTTATATGTTTCTTGTTTTCAACTATTTATTGATTTATATTTATGATTTTTTCATTGATATATGTCTTCATTGTGTGTTGTTTGAAATCAAGAAGTTATTTTGTTTACTTGTATTTTTCCACACATGCGGTTATGCATTTTGTTTAGTGTTTCAGGAAATATATAGGTTGATTCAATTGAGCTGCTGTCTACACTTGCAACTGATGGATAGTAGTTAGGATTGAGTTTATTTTATGAGCATTTGTTTTGTAAAGGGCTTTTATTTGTAAACTTTGAGCTTCTAGTTGTGTTTTGCCACGGATTGCCAAAGGGAGAGTTTGTTAGGTTCTAAAGACTTAGGTATTTATGTATTTAGAACTCTAATGTGTATTGTTGGCAAACCATGATCAAAACAATATGTTTAGAAGTGTTTAGTCTTGCTCAAAGTTGTATCTTTTATGTAAAGTTGGAATCGAGCTAATGCAGAAGTTACTGTGCATTTCGGCCTGGCTTGATCGATCAAAGCTTAGGCTTGATTGATCGAATCTCAGACAGAATGCGTTTTTCTGTAAATTTCCAACTCAGCCCTAGTCGTTTAAAACGTTTAGGGTTTTTTAAATTGTCCTAAGTATAAAAGGCAAACCCTAGCCACGTTTTAATGTTGCTCATATTGCTGTTTGTGTAAATCTCTTGTGAGATCTAGAGGAGCTTTCCTTTACACAAATTTAGGGTTTTCAAGGAGGAGATTTTATCTACACCTTGATGATTAACTCGATTGCTGCCATTGAAGTTTAAAGAAACACAAGCGGGTGTGCTTGTATTTGGTGGTGAATCTAAGAAAGAAGGAGTCCGTGGATTCGGAGCTTGTACGTGGTCATGTCAATAAGTTCTACTGGTGGGTAGTAACAAGAAGTCGAGCGTGGGGACTTGTAAGTCTTATTGTATGAACTTCAATTCTTTCAAGATAGTGGATTCAAGTTTACCTTGAGGATAGCTAGGTCAAATCCTCCCCATATTTTTACCGGTTTGGTTTCCTAGGTGATCATATCTTTGTATTATTTATCTTTCCGCTGCTTTGCATAATATGATCTCTATGATTGTGATAACCTAGATTTATTAAATTGGACTAAGTAACAACTTGGCTAATTACCTAGGTTAATTCAATTGTGTTTTAAGGGATCTAAAAACCTATCAGTTTTTACAATCAGATTTAACCCTAAATTTATTTCTACCTCATGTAGTAACTTATTAAGACAACCACGTGCAAACTCCGAATCCACGGACTCCTTCTCTTCTTGGATTTACACTAACACAAGCCACCTTGCTTATGACTTTGAGATCCTACTCAAAAGTTTCAAATCATTATCAATAATGATTTTGATGCAACAACTAAGTTCTACCAACGTTTGATTGTAGTTATTGCTCCGATAGATTCTTGTGTAGTTAGAAGGTACAAAACCTCTCAAATCTCACAAAGAGTAACACACAAGTCTTCTAAGCATCTTTAAAACGTGACTAGGGTTTTCCTTTTATATGTAGAGAAGTTTAGATGAAACCCTAAACGTTTTCGCGGGCTTGGGCCTGTTCAAAAATTCTGCAGAAAAATTGTGCCTGTGATTTTCAATCAATCGAGCCTAATTCTTGATCGGTCAAGCAAGTCAGAACCACACTTCCTTTTTCTACAATTAGCTGGACTTGAACCTTGAAACAAACACTTTTAAGCATTGCCTAAAGACCTAGACTAGACATGTTTTGTTCTCAGTTTGGCAACACAATAAAAACATTATTCTAAACATTTAAACCTAAATCTTTAGAACCTAACAATCTCCCCCTTTGACAATACGTGACAAAACACACATACAACTTGTAATGCTTAAATTAAATACCAGCCCAAATACAAGTTATTGCCCTAGTACAATTCTTACACAACTATTAACTATTAGTTGCTAGTATAGATAACAACTGTTGAAAGAATTAACCTGTATATTCCTAAAACACTGAAAACAAACCATAAATGCATGTGTTGAAAATATAGTACCATAATCTAAGTAAATACCTGAACTTTAATTCACAAAACATATAAAAAGATAGTCAACACATCAATAACTATTATAACCAATCTGCACATCAATGCTTGTGAATCAAGTACATAAACACAAAATAGATATAAACAATGAAATATAAACATCAAAACCAAAGAAAAAAAATACATCCCCCTAAGTACAAAAAGTCCTAAACCTACTCCCCCTTTTGTTATGAATTGCCAAAGGCAAAATTAGTCATCAAAGGGTTGAGGAGGTGGAAAAGCACTCCTATACTTCATAAAATCTGCTCTCAAGGAAGCAACCTCTGTCAACAACTCAACGAGAAGCTGTCCATGTGCTGCCTGAGTAGTCATGAAAGATTCCACCATCGCACGGAGTGAGAGAGGAGGAGTACCAATCTGTTCAAGACCCAACAAAGATAGCGAATTCAGATTCAATGGTTCAAATGCTAAACTAAGACCCTATCCACTAGAAGCCACCTCGGAGTCCTTATTGCAAAATTAATTTCAACGGTGCTATATTCCAGGACCTCCAAATGGTGGGCATTGGCGTGGTGATAAGAAACTCAAGTGGTCAAGTCATTGGTGCACTCTCGGACAGAATTCACCTCCCTTTAGCAATTGATGACGTCGAGGCTATTGCCTTCAGAAGAGCAATTTCATTTGCTATGGAGATCGGGGTAGAGGAAGTGGTATTTGAAGGCGACTCTGAAACAATCATTAAGGCTCTCAACTCAGACTCAAGTTGTTTAAGCTCTTTCTGCCACGTTGTAGAGGACATTAGAGCTCTAGCTTTGAATTTTGCCTCATGTTGTTTCTCACATGTAAAAGGACAAGGGAATGCAGTTGTAGATAAATTGGCAAAATTAGCCAAATACTCCCCTTGTCCACGCTACTGGTCTGATGGCATCCCCTATGATGTCCAAAATCTTGTAGCTACTAACAGAAATTTCTGTTGATTAATAAAAATCATCGTTTTGTATCTCCCAAAAAAAAAAAACAAAGATAACTTGCATTAATTGAAATATTGAAGAATGTGATATTAATTACACTAAAAGGAATTACACATAATAAACGCGTTGCCTTCTCCATACACATAACGGATGCATGGCAAAACACACATGTATTGCCATCTTTATCGTTAGCTTAAATAACAAGGTTAGCTTAATAAGAGCATCTCCAATTGTGTAGCTAAAAGCAAAATATTCTCTATAGAATGAGACCAAAAAAATGGTCTCCAATAGATTCTCTAAACCCTGAGTTTTTTTTTGGCTCATGAATAGTAGCTCATCAAATCTGATGGGCTACTGTACATCCTTCAAATGTTTTTTTCTATTATAATAATCAGGTATTAAATAAAAAAAAATGATGGAAGATATGTAGTGGTTAAAAAAAGAATAAATAATGAATAAAGAATTAATGAAGAAATAATATTTAAATGAGATAGAGAATCTGTTGGAAAGTGTATTTGAAAAAGTGGGTAGTTAAAAGGTAAAAATCACTGTTCATTCTCCAAACAGTACAAAAATTTGGAGAATCTGTTGAAGATGCTCTAACAAGGTGGGCTGAACAATAGAAACAATTGATGCAATCGTTTAAATCCCCCAAATAAAAGAAGGCCCCACTTGTAAAAAAAAAAATTATATATATATAATATTTATTTATATATTTTAATTACAAAAATAAATTTTTTTTAGTCCTTTTATTGGTCAATGACTCAATAAAATGAATTAAAAAGACCCCATTCTATCCTAAATTGTAGAAGATTAAAAAGGAAAAAAATAATGCACAATCTGCTAGAGAATGTGCAGAATTGCTGTTAATAGGGATTCAAAGTAGTAAGTTAGGCAACGTTTCAAAATTTTAAGAAAAATAGCATCTTAAGTTTTAGAAACTCGAGATCCATATTAAAACCCGAGTTTTATAAACTCGCTTTGCGAGTGTTTGGCTAGACAAATTGGATTGAAAATGCCACATAGATCTCGAGTCTTTAAGACTCGAGTTCCATGCAAAAAAAATTTCCCCTATAGTGGCGTTTTTAAGTCTTATAGTGACGTTTTAAAGCCCTATAGCGGCGTTTTCCTGCAAATTTTTTTTTATTAGTATGATCACCCCATACCAGGTTCAGGGAGCCCTATAGTAGCGTTTTTAAGCCCTATAGTGACGTTTTAAAGACCTATAGTGGCGTTTTTCTGCAATTTATAGAATTCGAGTCTTTAAAACTCGATTTCCACATGGATTTTTTCCACATCAGACCCATCCGCTTACAAATCGAGACTTAAAAACTCGAGTTTTATCTTGGAACTCGAGTTTTAGACACTCGAGATGCTAGTTTTCAGCATTGTTTTGAAACATGACAACTAACTAAATTTTTTGATATTTATTGTTATTTGGAAAGGGTGTTCCATAATCTGCTCACCGTCACACTCCACAATGATAGTACACACTGCACACAACTTGATAGAATGATAACCTTTACTTATCAAAAAAAAAAAAAAAAAGATAGAATGATAGGACTCAACTGTTGAGTATATAATATTTTATAATCTAAAAAAAAGTTGAAAACAATTTAAAAAAAAGATAGAATGATAGGACTCCACTGTTGAGTATATAATATTTTATAATCTAAAAAAATTTGAAAACAATTTCATAGTTACTGTACAAGTGCAAGAGATCTCCTCATATAGCTCATACCCATCCGCTTACAAATCGAGACTTAAAAACTCGAGTTTTATCTTGGAACTCGAGTTTTAGACATTCGAGATGTTAGTTTTCAGCATTGTTTTGAAATATGACAACTAACTAAATTTTTTTATATTTATTGTTATTTGAAAAAGGTGTTCCACAATTTACTCACTGTCACACTACACAATGACAGTGTACACTGCACACAACTTGATAGAATGATAGCCTTTACTTATCCAAAAAAAAAAAAGAATGATAGGACTCAACTGTTGAGTATATAATATTTTATAATCTAAAAAAAGTTGAAAACAATTTAAAAAAAGATAGAATGATAGGACTCAACTATTGAGTATATAATATTTTATAATCTAAAAAAAGTTGAAAACAATTTCATAACTACTGTGCAAGTGCAAGAGATCTCCGCATATAGCTATTAACTAGCCCCACCCACACGGCTACACTGCCTACACACTCACTAACCCAGTAACCCAGCCACACGGGCCACACCCACACCATGTATACCCACTCAAATTAATAATTTTTCTTTTATACAAGCTTTTACTTTTTGGATTATTATAAATTATCCAACTAACTAATAATTTAATGTATATCATATCAACTCAATTGTATTATAGTGATACTAATTTATTGAACTATATAATAAATTAATTTTTATTTGTAAAGGTTTAGACTTTAAAGTATAAAGTGGTCATGGTTTTAGAAAATTTGCAATAACTAAATAGTAATTTTGCATCGCAAAAAGCAAGAAAAATATTTTTTAAATAAAATAATTTTAATAAATATTATTTAATTAATATTAAAAAAAAACCACTTACAATTTTTGCCTAAGCTCCCTGCTTAATAAACGGTGGATGCCTCGTGACTCATGCATGGCAAGACAACCACGTGTAGCGGTGTAGGCACATTTACCTTTTTAATGGTTTGTGTACGAAGCGACATTTTTTCTCCTAATGGGTGATTGGTGCATGACTGCATAGCAATACACTTGTCTTGCTGCATGCTTTCTTATAATTTTTGTGGTGTCGACTTTCTTTTTCTTTTGTGTGGAGAGAACATGATGAGGACCTCTATACTTTTGAAAGCTTTAGTGTAATATATTTTTGAGTGATATCAGGATATATATTACAATTTTCATATTAATGTAAATGGTAGAAAACTTTACTCCAACTTCAAGAATCCAAATATACAATAACTCTATAGCCATAATTCTTTTCAAAACAAATTTCATTAAAGTGATATATTGTAAATGATAGATAATAATTAAAATAGTATAAGTGATCATTTCAATAAGAATTAATAATAATTTGACTGCTTAATAATTATAAAATTTATTATAAAAAGGATTGTGCACGTAACATTTCTTACAAATATAACAAAAATCTTTCCACACTGGTCCGCTTGAATAGCCCATTTGAGAAGCCATACGTATTTCCATTTTCGCTTTTGTAGAGGCCATAAGCGTTACAAACAAAGTCCCCCTAACCCCCAATGTTTATTTGTTATTTATTTATTTATTTATTTAAGTTAGGTTCCACTTTTTTTAATTAATATTTAAAACTCAAAATTTTAATGAATTTCAAACTTAACTTCTTTTTGAAAATAAATTTTAACTCTATTAACATGGTCACAAAAAAACATGGTATATTATTGCAATGTCTCCTAAACCAATATGTGCCAAATTAATTTTATATGTTGTTGTTGTTTATTTCCAAATACAACTATATACGCCTTTTACAATCAACTCACCATTTGATAGTTATAAATGAAATCTAAGACCAAAAAAAAAAAAACAAACAAACATCGATATTTTTAATTTGATTCAGAATATAAGAGGCTGTTTGGCCAACCAAATTTGATAACTCAATTCTCAGTTTCCATAACTCATAACTCAAAAATGGTGGGACCCATAGCAAAAAGGTTGTTTTACCAAACAATAACTCTGTTTCCATAACTCTATTTCCATCACTCAATTCTCTAATTTTTGAGTTATGAGTTATGGAAACTGAAAACAACCAAAAAATTGAGTTATGGAAACTGAAAACAACCAAAAAATTAAGTGATGAGTGATGAGTGATGAGTGATGAGTGATGAGTTATGAGTGATGAGTTATGAGTTATGAGTTATGAGTGATGAGTGATGAGTGATGGAAATTGAGTGATGAAAAATGGTTGGCCAAACAGGCTCTAAATGTCTTACAACATCTTTAAATATCAAGGCATCTAAGAATATTTCAAAATTTTTAAGTCTATGATCATCTTGTTAATACTTCTAAGTTATTTTAATTTTCCATTGTACTTTTTAGTACTTATATGATTTGTTTGAATATTTCGTATTTAGCTTAATCTTTTAACTTCATATATTAATGACTATTTATTGATTTTTTTTACTTGTTTGAAAAATATATATTTAAAGTCAATTTAAATCATGAAATAGCTTAAGCATAACAATGATTATACTTACACTAGGTGTGCGTAACGTCCATGTTTTGCATTTTCTTCATTTTTGTTTTTTTCAAACCGTGATTGTTGACTTTGGGGTGTAAACAGTGCACACACAGTAACTTTTTCAGCAACTTTTCAGTAATTTTTCAGTCACGGGACCTACAAACCTCACTTTTCAGCAACTTTTTCATTAAAAATGAGTCTCACGGTACTATTCACACATTTAAAAATTATTTTGCTACAGTGTTTTTCAATTTTCAGTTTTCAGTTTTCAGCTGTATCCAAATGAACCCTAGGTTAAAATAAATAAATTGAAACCAAGCACAAAAGGAACAACTTACAACTTACATTTACATTATATTTTCTATGTTAATCAAATATTTTGTTTCAATAAATTATTTTTTTCTTATATCAATAATTTTTTTAAAATTAATGGTCTTCAATATTTTATCTCAATCTTGCCCCCCTAACCAAAATCCTGGCCCCGTCACTGGTTACTAGGGTTGTAAATGAGCTAAGCCAAGCCAGGTATTAAAAGTTTAAGTTTATTAAATTTTTTTTTTTTTTGAACACGAGTCGAGCTCAAGCTCATCACCAATCAAGATTTTGTGTTTAAGCTTGGTTCATTTCCATGTCGAGTAAACTCGAGCTTGTTCATAAGTTACTTGATTAACTTATTGTAAGGATTCAATTTGTATCGATCCCAAACTCGTATTGGGTTCGAATGCTAAAGGCCCAAACAATAAATTTGTAGAGCGTGGATATAAAAGATCTAGATTAACTTCAGAAGAAAAACGATTAAACTTAACGTTTCTAAATGGATTAATACAAATATTACTATCAATTTATCCTTGAAACAAGCTAAGTTCTTTATTTTGTAAGATTTTCTTCTAAGCATCAATTGTTTAGAAGTTCCGATCCTTTCTCTCAATGCATTCTTCTATGTTATATACTGCCCTCTTGGTGTCATCTTCACCACACACGTGTAGGTTGAATTCAAGGGATCCCTTCCTGTCCCATCCAACACTTCCTGGAACCTTCAACTAGCAGCTGTAAGGCTGCTTCATCACTGTTCAGGCATCACTTCCACATTAATGCAGTCAGAGAGTTGGTTGAGAGGCAATTAATGCGGAGGCAGCAGTTGTTAAAGATATTTGTTTATCTTTTCTTTGTTACCCTTGGCCCCATGTCCCACCTTTAGTGGTAATGTAGCTTCGAATTATGTTTGTGACAATACGGAGTTCAGATCGTCCTTGGACACATATTTCCGAGAAGGATTTTGTCCTCGGACGAATACTGGACCCATCTCATGTGATATATACTCCTCTTTTCATTTGGTTCCCCTTATAACCTTATGTGGGCCTCCTCGGATGGTTTAACGTCCTCAGATGGGCCACAGGCCCAATTAACACGGTTTTAATAATTATTGATTAACTGGCCCCCACACTTATTATTTTCCTATATATTGTGAAACTATGACTAAAATGTTTTACTTCTTCACAATTCTATGTATTATTACTACAGATGGACTATTTATATCATTAATAAGTTGTAAATAATAATTCAATATATATTGTGAAACTATGACTAAAATGTTTTACTTCTTCACAATTCTATGTATTATTACTACAGATGGACTATTTATATCATTAATAAGTTACATATAATAATTCAATATCATATGAACCTAGAGTGCCCTTGGCATTCTTCCTTTCCCCTCAAATTGCTTAGTTGACATTGAGAGAGTAGGCACTCACATCGAACTCCAATGATTGGAATATCTTTTATGGATGATCTTGGTATTGTACAAACCTCTGCAGCCATCCCAATCTACTGTGACAACCAAGTGGCCATCCATATTGCTAAGAATCCTATTTTCCATGAATTTATAGAACATGTCGAGCTTGATTGCCATTTTATCTGGGGAAAAAATCCAATCCAAATTGGTTTGCCCTTGTCATATTCAATTCTATGACTAAATTGTGACATTTTTACCAAATCATTGGGTAAGGATCTATTTAATTGTCTTATTAGCAATCTGGACATTACTCATGTACATGCTCCACCTTGAGGGGAGTATTTTCACTTCGCTTGCCTTACAATACTTTCAGAATTTGAAGAATGGAGAGACAATAACGAGATTCCAATATATAAAGCTATTGGAATTTCAAATCTAGAAGTCTAACCTCTCACTTGTAGCCTAAACTCTAGCCAATCAGCTGTAATTATAAGATAGCCAATTAGCTTAAATTTTGAGATTGGGTAGCAATTAATATTCTATCAAGGTAGAGTCAAAGCCAGGATTTTGAGTTAAGGGACTGATGATCTGTGTGGACTATGATTGTTTGGGTTGATTTGTGGTCGTTTGGACTGATCTATAGAGTTGTTTGGGCTGATTTGTGTAGGGGGCCAAGATTTATTTTTCTTGGACCCAATTTGAATTAGGTCTAATATATCTTAAAATAAAAAAAATAAAAATAAAAATAAAAATTCTGTAACTCAGAGGTCCCTTTGTCCCTGTCCCTGTGCCTAGGGGTCCCTATGTGTAGGGGTCCCTTCGTCTAGGTTCACTGTAACATGATCTATATATTCAGATCGATTTAAAGCTCTTTGTAAAGTGAAAAACAATTCAGAAAAAATGTGTGTCCTACAATCAAGAATTCTTTTATGATGGATTGGGTGTGGTCTCAACTCTCATGACTAGCTTACATCGAGTAGATAATGGTCTCGATTTTGTTTTGTCGATTCTTGAGACCAAATTTTGATCTCTATCTCAATTCTCAGGACCGCATTTGATTTTGGCCATGACGTTGATACCAATTTAAGATTACTATTTTTAAGTAGGTTGATATTAAAAGCAAAGAGGATGATGAATTGATGATACCACAAAACTGCATTTGCTTTTACGTTGTAGGCACTAGGTATAGGTCATTGATTCATAGGTGCACAACGGCACGTGTGATGCAATGCGAGTCTGGATAATGGGGGAACCATAAAAGAGTTGACAAAATACTGAATTTTGATAGAGGTGAATAACATCAGCAAAGGTCTCGTTAGCTTATTTGTTTCTAGCTCAACCGATACCTCTAAGCATGTTCAAGGAAGATAGTTCAAATCTTCCATCCTCTAACTGGATTTGGATTCGTCAAAAGTGAATATGTCACTATCATGACAAGTCCAGTGTAACCAGATACTAGACCCTTCGAAATATTTATAAAATAATAATAATAATAATAATAAGTGAGATAAGAATGATTTTTAAGGAAACAAATTGGTTTATTTGTAAAATAAATCTAATTTATTTGTTTTTAAAAACCTTTTTACCTTACCTTTATTTAAGCAAATAAGCTGATCAGATGCATATTTTGGTTTAAAGTGAATAGCTTAACAAAAATAACATCCTTTGAATTGAACCACCTCCCCTCCTTCCTATCTACCTGTAAAAAAAAGGGAAAAAAAACATACACGTGAAGGTGGTGGGGCAAGGTTCTTGAAACATCTTAAAGTTATGACGGCTGCAAATTGCTATCTCAAGCAAACGGTGGGGAATAATTGATTGGACCCCATAACTTAAAGTCCCCAAAGAGCTTAATATTATATTATATACATTATTCTTAGGATGAACGGATACTTCATTTGGATTGTTATATTCATGTCTTACCTATGTCGTAATGGTATTTTATTTACCCGTCTCATGTTATAATTTTTCAAAAATTGTCCATATCGTCATATCATACCCATACCCATGTCCATGCAGTTGCATCCTAGATTATTCAAGGGATAATGAGATTGTTTGTAAAAAGGAAAAAGGAAAAGAGTTTTAGAACTAAACTTTTTGGGTTCAACTTATTTACAATAAATGATTTATTTATTTATTTTTAATTATTACTCTTCTCATTATTATTATTCCATTTTCCAGATTGAACTTTGAACTTAGTTTTGACAAATGTTGCACTGACTGTATCTTATAAAGCCTGGCTTGTTCAGAGACAGAGCAATTGCAACATTAAGCAAACATTCTAAACAGTGATAATTTTTTGAGTGTTCTTGACATCTTTGGTTAGTCTACTGTTTCTTGGAATCCTATCTTGAAACAAATTCGGTTCTTTTTCTCTTTAACTATCATGATTAAAGATATACATATGAACAGTACTTGGGTTGCAAGTTGTATTATTTGGCAACTTGGTTGTTGCTTTTTAGTTATGCTATCTTCGGTAAAGGCGGTAATGGTTTCTTTTGACTGAGTGTTGCATACTGTCTGATTCTCAGAACCGTTTCTTATTCTAAATAACAACATTGGCTAATGCAGATGCTTGTCATTTTTGTTGCTGTTGATTAGTAAATACTTAATACCACCTATTATACATTCCCCATGATTCCAAAGAATGAACCTTTAATATGGTAACTGTTTCAAAAGTATATTTATTTAGAATGGTGTTTTCTACAGTTTCTCTCTGTCTCTCTCTTGCGTGCTCTCTGAGGATTGTTTGATAATTTGGGAACAGCTTCTTCTCATTCATTCTTGTATCCCAAACTATTTAATTTGGTTTGTGCTTGCACTGAAATGATCTTCTACAAACTTCATTGAGTTATAAATATTCTTTCGTATATTACTACTTTTTTGGTTTGTGAAGTTTCCCTTGATACCAGTTTATTGGGGCTAGATAATCCGATTCCTTGTTTGTCATTTTGTAATTCATTTACTGATTTATATTTTCTTAATTGCCCTTAGAATTTATTAGTTTTGAGAATTAATGATGAATAGAAAAGAAAATTTGATTATAATTTTTATTAGATGAGTTTTAACTTTGCTTGAAGAGAAATACTAAAAAATCTGTTCCTTGGTTTATTTATCAATTAATGTTATATACACTCATGATCCTAAATCGAGAGAAGGCTTAAAATATTTCTTCATCTTGCCTCACATCATTATGTTGAACTTCACTTATGCATTCTGCCTTAACTATGGGGTGCTAAATATGTTTGTCTTGCAGCTGTGGTCATATAATCCAAGTTCTTCAAGGTGATAAACCGTAGCAAAATAAGTATTGCTGCAGGCAACATGGCCAAAGAAAATACAGACAACCAACAACATTCAAACAAGACAATGGGGAAACAGGAAAGCACGAATACAGTACCATACTACAAGCTTTTCTCCTTTGCTGACCACCTGGATTATCTATTAATGTTAGTTGGCACAATTTCTGCTGTTGGTAGCGGTATCTCTATTCCTCTCATGATCATCGCCTTGGGAAATATTATTGATTCTTTTGGAAGAACTGTGAATACCAAAGATATAGTTCATGAGGTTTCCAAGGTATTTTGCAACAAAAACCTGATAATAGTCATCTATATTTGCCGTAAATCTATGCTAAATTCTGAAATTTGAGCATTTCTTCACCATGCTGCATGAAAAAAACATAATTTTACTCTATACTAATCACCATTCGTCAGAAATCTGGACTCCATTTAATCTTATAACAGTTCTTTCAAAGTGGTCTCTTTGTTCTCTAAAATGCTTGCCCAACTACAGTGTCTCTCTGGTAATGCTTAACTCAATACAACGGTATGTTTATCCCAATAATTTGCTGTAATCAGTGGCAACTTGATCGTTTTAATTCTCAGGGGTCCTTAAAGTTTTTATACTTGGCTGTGGGAACCGGTGCTGCATCTTTTTTCCGTAAGTACATAAGCCTTCTTGCTGAGATTACACATTAAAACATACCAGATGGCTTAGAGACTAGAATGTTTGACTGGAACTGAGATACCCCACTTTTTCTTTATGCCAGAGATGACTTGTTGGATGGCTACTGGGGAGAGACAGGCTGCACGAATAAGAAGTTTATACTTAAGAACAATTTTGAGGCAAGATATTAGCTTCTTTGACAAGGAAGCTAGCACCGGGGAAATAATTGGGAGGATGTCAGGAGACACTGTTCTTATTCGAGATGCCTTGGGTGAGAAGGTATTGATGGACCACACAAACACCTGAAACCATTACAATCTCCTCCAAGCATCCCTAATTGGTGTTTAAAATGCTCTCTTATTTAGCCATTTATATATTTTTGTAATTTGCAGGTTGGAACTTTTGTACAGTTGGTAGCAACATTCATAGGAGGCTTTGTTGTAGCATTCATCAAGGGATGGCTTCTTGCTTGTGTCATGCTATCCACGATTCCACCTCTTGTCATCTCTGGTGCTTTCATGAACATCGTTATAAGAAAGATGGCATCCCGTGGGCAAGCTGCTTATTCAGTGGCAGCAACTGTAGTAGAGCAGACAATTGGTTCAATCAGAACTGTATGCATACTTGGCATAACAACTCTTTGATTTTCCCTTTCTTTTATTAAAATAATATTCAATCATGATGTCCATTCTCCATGCAGGTTGCATCATATACAGGGGAAAAGCAAGCTATAGCTAAATACAACAAGTCCTTAACCAAAGCTTACAAGTCTGGTGTTCAAGAGGGCTTGGCTGCTGGGTTGAGTCTTGGTGTGGTTATGTTTATTTTATACTGCAGTTATGCATTGGCAGTATGGTATGGTGGGAAAATGATACTTGACAAAGGATATACAGGAGGGGATGTCATTACTGTAATGTTTGCTGTTTTGGTTGGCTCCACGTATGTTGCATTTCACTTCATAAATTATTCATTAAATTGATACATTATGCTCATATTATAATCTGTCATATATATACTATACCAAATCTGCATGTTTGTTCAAGATTTGACTATTCATTACCCCCTGAAGCCCCATTTCTGCCACATATAACACATCAAAGGAGATATTTTATGAGTACAAAAAGCTAAAGATTTTTACATTTTATATAAATTAATTTTTATTTCCAGGAATCTGGGGCAGGCATCTCCATGCATGAGTGCTTTTGCTGCTGGACAAGCTGCAGCATTTAAAATGTTTGAGACAATTGCAAGGAAGTCACAGATAGACGCTTATGACAATAGTGGCCTGAAGTTAGATGATATTCATGGAGATATAGAACTAAGGGATGTTTGTTTCAGTTATCCTGCAAGACCTGAAGAACATATATTCAATGGATTTTCTCTTTCAATACCTGGTGGTACAACCACTGCTTTGGTTGGACAGAGTGGAAGTGGGAAATCAACAGTTATCAGTTTGATTGAGAGATTTTATGACCCGCAAGCTGGTGAAGTTCTTATTGACAAGATTAACCTCAGAGAGTTCCAACTAAAATGGATCAGACAGAAAATTGGCCTCGTCAGCCAGGAACCTGTGTTGTTTACTTGTAGCATTAAAGACAATATTGCCTATGGGAAGGACAATGCAACTACTGAAGAGATAAGAGTTGCTGCTGAACTTGCTAATGCTGCTAAATTCATAGATAAACTTCCTCAGGTTTAATTCATCATTTAATCTTTTGTTTAGAATGATTTATTGGTCTGCATGTCCTTTTTGGAATTTTATATTGTTTCTACTATGACAGAACCCTCTTGGAATATCCATGTTTGTAGAAAGATGAACATATGTGCGCTGGGTTTTACAGCATTGGAAGCTATGTCATAATATGGTTTTGTGTCTGATGTATTCAGGGACTAGACACAATGGTTGGTGAGCATGGAACTCAGCTATCTGGGGGCCAAAAGCAGAGAATTGCTATAGCCAGAGCAATTCTGAAAGACCCAAGAATTCTACTTTTAGATGAAGCCACCAGTGCTCTTGATGCTGAATCTGAGAGAATTGTGCAGGAGGCTTTGGACAGAATTATGACCAGTCGGACAACCATTATTGTTGCCCATCGCTTGAGTACAGTGAGGAATGCTGATACTATTGCAGTGATACATCAAGGAAAAATTGTTGAAAAAGGTATATATATTATATTTGTTGGTGTGTTCTTTTCTAGCAGCTAAGTTCCACTACAAGTTTCCCATCATTATTGTGAATGTATTAGCGCTTCGTTATATATTCATGTTTAGCTATATAGTTTTGATAGTTGTTTCAGAAAGACAAGTTGCCTCTCTCTCTCTCTCTCTCTCTCTCTCTCTCTCTAAGCATTGCAACTAGCTTGAAGTATGTTTACATTTTTCCTTTTCTGGTTAAATCCAAAATTCAAATTACTAAATTGATCACCATGCTAATTAGATCATTCTTGAGATAAACATAGTATTGCATTCTTATCCCTCTTGATTAATCAGGTACACATTCTGAACTAATTGAGGCTCCCGAAGGAGCATATAGTCAGCTTATACTGTTGCAAGATGTTAGCACAGTGTCGGAACAAAATGCTGTAAATGATCAGGACGGGACAGAACTTACTAGAATAAATTCAAGTCATCACTCATTCTCGAAGTCATTTGGTGTGCCTGATGCAGTGAGTGTGCAGGAAACAACACCTGCAGAAACCACTACTCCTGCTTCAGCAACAACCAAACCGCCTCCAGAAGTCTCACTTCACCACCTGGCTTATCTTAACAAGCCAGAGATCCCAGTTTTACTTCTAGGCACTATAGCTGCGGTGGCCAATGGATTAATTTTACCTGTTTACGGGATACTAATGTCCTATATAATAAAAACTTTCTATGAGCCAGAAGAAAAACTCCGCAAGGATTCAAAATTTTGGTCATTAGCTTTTATTGCTCTTGGTGTGGCATCTCTATTGGCTCAACCATCAATGTCATATTTATTTTCTGTTGCTGGGTGTAAGTTAGTAAGAAGGATCCGGTCAAAGTGCTTTGAGAAAGTAGTTTATATGGACGTAAGTTGGTTTGATGAAGCTAAGCACTCAAGTGGTGCACTTGGTGCAAGACTCTCTGCAGATGCAGCTTCTATGCGAGGGGTGGTTGGAGATGCACTTGCTTTGCTTGTTCAAAATATTGCAACTGCTATTGGAGGCTTGGTTATTGCTTTCACAACAAACTGGCAATTGGCTTTAATAATTCTTGTTTTGCTACCTTTCTTGGGAGCAAGGGTATATGCCCAAATAAAGGCCATGCAAAGATCCAATGCAGATGCTCAGGTTTGCTTTAAACTTCATAGTCATCTAGCTCCAATGCATAACAGAGATTTAATTTCAAATGAGAGGGTAATGAAGGAAAACAAACTCTTTTGGGGAAAATTACACTTTACCACCCTAAACTATACCCCTGATTACACTTTGCACCCTAAACTTTTTGAATGCATGTTTTGCACCCCAATGTCAAGCTTACTTTTTATAATATTTGAATAGACTTAACTATTAAAAGAACATTTAAGAAATCCCTATCCCTAGTCAAGTTAATGGTTTAAACATCTGAAATGAACAACATATGCATTCAAATAGTCCCTTTGAACAATACTGAGATTTTAAATGGTCACAGAAAATGTATGAAGAAGCAAGTCAAGTTGCAAATGACGCAGTAGGGAGTATAAGAACAGTTGCTTCTTTCTGTGCTGAACAGAAGATGATGGAATTGTACAATAAGAAATGCGAAGGCCCTACTAGGGCAGGAAAAAGGCAGGGGTTAATCAGCGGGATAGGTTTTGGGCTATCATTCTTCTTAATGGGTTCGGTCTATGCATGCTGCTATTATGCTGGAGCACAATTTGTTAAGGATGGCAAAGCAACATTCTCCGAAGTTTTTCGTGTAAGATCTTCTGGCTTGTCCACCAAGTCAGGCATTCAAATTCTAACTAACTTATTATTACTTCAGAGGTAAAATTCTTCATCGATTTATCCCTTGATAAAATCTTTCGTATCCTAAATTACAGGTTTACTATACTCTCACCTTGGCAGCCATTGGAATTTCTCAGTCAAGCTCCTTGGCCCCAGACGCCAGTAAAGCAAAGAATTCTGCTGCTTCTATATTTGCAATTCTTAACGGGAAATCAAAGATAGATTCTAGTGATGCTTCCGGAATGACAATAGAAGATGTGAAGGGAGAAATTGAGCTTCACCATGTCAGCTTTAGTTATCCCACTAGACCTGATGTTCAAATATTCAGGGATCTTTGCTTGGCTATTCATTCTGGCAAGGTAATTTGTTAGGACATGGCATCATCATAAGTTATTCTTGTACTTTACATTATGGCAAGCCACACAGAAGGTTCAAAAACTTTAGTCTCACTTTAATATCCATATACTAACAAATTCAATTTTATATTAATCAGACGGTTGCTCTGGTTGGGGAAAGTGGGAGCGGAAAATCAACAGTGATCTCATTGTTGCAGAGATTTTATGATCCTAATGCAGGTCACATTACACTAGATGGTATTAAAATCCAAAAGCTGCAACTGAAGTGGTTAAGGCAACAAATGGGTTTGGTGAGCCAGGAGCCTATGTTATTTAATGACACTATTCGAGCCAACATTGCTTATGGTAAGGAGGGAAACGCAACTGAAACCGAAATTTTAGCCGCAGCAGAATTGGCAAATGCACACAAGTTCATTAGTAGTTTAGAACAGGTAAAAACTCTGATCAATCAAGTTGCTTCAGTGAGATAGACTAGTTGGCAACTATATGTTATTAGACTATTCTTGAGTTCATGTGCCTTCAAGGGAGGCAAATAAACTGTTTAGAAGTCCATTACTTCTTTATTAGCTAATCTTTTTTATGATCCTTGTAGGACTAGATAACTTGTCCTGCTAGTATAATTTTACAGTGATGACTTGACATGTAAGCATAGGCTTACAACAAGTTTAGGCTATAGGACCCTAATATATCTAACAAGCCTATTTGATGAGGTTGTTTGTAATCTATATGTGTTTGTGGGACTGATAATGATTATAAGGAATGCGGAATCTGAATGTAGGGATATGATACAACAGTAGGTGAGCGAGGTGTCAAATTGTCTGGGGGACAAAAGCAACGAGTGGCTATAGCACGAGCTGTAGTGAAGGCGCCTAAAATACTACTACTAGACGAAGCAACTAGTGCTCTGGATGCTGAGTCTGAGCGAGTGGTTCAAGATGCATTGGATCGATTAATGGTTGATCTAACCACCGTTGTGGTAGCTCATCGTTTATCCACAATCAAGGGTGCAGATTTAATTGCTGTGGTCAAAGACGGAGTCATAGCTGAGAAAGGCAAGCATGAAATTTTAATCAATATCAAGGATGGTATTTATGCTTCCTTGGTAGCATTACATACAAAAGCTTCATCTTAACAAGCAAGCCTCTTGTATTTGTCTTTCCCCAAATGTTAAATTAGTTTCTAAAATTTCCCATGATTAGAAATCTATGTTGAGGATGGTGAATTTGAATTTCTCCTCTGATGTGAGTTTTTAATAAAGAGAAATGGTTTTTTAACTTTGCAAACGATTCAAGAACTTACCCGTCATAATTTCTATAGTCCTATGTGTAATGTGCATCTATATATATCTAAAAGTTGAAGCGTAACATTTATTATTGCTATTATCCAGTTAAGTCACATCAGTGTCCAATTTACACTTTCTCCAATTTTTCTCATTCTCTTTACCTTTTCATCTCCCCAAACCCTCTATCTTAATATCACTCTTCCTCCTTTCCTTTATCTTCCTTTATTTTATTTCTTCTTATTATCATCCTCTTAGCATAAATTTGTCATTCACTCTTCCATTTTATGCTTAATTTTCCCTCACAAAAAATGTTATTTGTTTGTTTTAGGTTGATAAATTTTTGTGATCTTTAAAACTTTATTTTAGATTTATGCAATTTAGTTTTGTGTTTTATGTTTTATGTTTTTCCTTTTTTTTTTCTTTTTTCTTTTTTTTTTTTTCACTTTGATTGTTAAATGTTATCATATTGCATTATAAATAATTAAAGATAGTTTATAAAATATATATATTATTATATTACATAGCATGCTTTTGATAATTTGATGTTTATTGTTATATCTTTTATTTTTACTTTTTTTTCCTTCTCATATTATTTCATTCAACATTTAAATTTAGCTACATCCTCCATATCATTAAATTATTTATATTTCCTCTACTTTTTTATATTAAAAAATTAAACATATAATATTTTACTTAAATTCAATAAATAAGATTGTCCTCATAAAGTGGAGTCATGCTAGGGAAACACTCATTCTCACACCTAATACATTAAAAGAAAAATGGAATACAAAACAAATGGCAATTTGAAAACACTTAATTAAAAAAAATAAGCCAGAGGTCTTGTAGCTGAATTGACACCTCCCCATGTACAAAGTGCTTGGAGATCTAGGAGGGAAAGGGTTCGAGTTGTGGGGTTAGCAGCATATTGTAATTATTTCTCAAAAAAAAATTTAAAAAAAATAATAATAATGAGGTTATCAAACCAAATATAACATATAGAAACTAATAACGCATATTTAATGCCATAGAATCATCATCAAATTTTGGAAAAACGATAGGTTGCCAATGGAGAGAGAGAGAGAGAGAGAGAGAGAGAGAGATGGTAAAGAAAAAAAAACAATACAAAGTAATAAAGAGTAGATAAAGAAAAAAAATCAAACGTCATTAGTAGACGTTAATTGGAAAACAAAGAGGCTATAAAAAGTAAAAAATAAAATAGATATGTCCATACAGAGAATATTAAAAACTTTACAGTGTAGTAAAATAAACCATTACATTCACTTAAAAAATTAAATCAATAATCAACAATTAAATAAAATCATAGTACTAAATTTAAACTTAAAATTAACCAAACTTTAATCATGGAAACCATATTTCCAATCATAACTAAAAAAGTGATGTTCTACAGTAATAATAGAAATTGCATAAGAAATAAAATTTTAAAATCCTTTTTTTTTGACATTTCATTTAACCTTATATAAATACATACATATGTGTGTGTGTGTGTGTGTGTAATTTTCATACACTATTACTTTTTGCAAATCTAATGAATGATGCTACCTCTCATTTAACGTCTTTGTTATGTAAATCATCAGTTCGTAAATATATGATAATGGCAAGAAGCGTTACAAATGAGATCCTTAAAAAAAATTATAATATTAATTAGCAATTATCATCATGGAGTAGTAGTCTATGGTGTTACACATCTAAAGAAGTGGAATATATAGAGTTTATTTAAAGATATATGTAAAGATTCACATTATATACATATATGTGTGTGTGTGTGTGTGTGTGTGTGTGTGTATGGGTTTTTTCAAAAAATTTATATGTAAGGTTCTAAAAAATATATTTAATGAGATCACCCAAAAATAAATTATCACGCGCAACGCGCGGGTTTGTGACTAGTATATATAATAACTAGTTGTTGACCCATGCGATGCATGGAATAAATAATTATTTTGTAATTGTAATATAATGTATAATTTGTTCTCTAAAATTTTTTGAAAATAATTTGTTCTCCCAAAATATTAAACAATTGTTATTTGGTCCAATTAAGCCTACTTCAGTCCCATTCGATCCAATTAGGTCTACTTCAATTCACTTCGGTCCAATTTGGTCCACTTGATCAGTTTCGATCCATTTTGCACTAATTGGGCCTTAAATTGATTCTTTTTTTAGGTTTGCTTTTTAAGTTTTAGCTCAAAATTTATTTTCTTTTTTTTTTTTTTTTTTTTGGTTGAAAAGTATGAGATTTTATTATATTTGGCTAAACTCTTTAGTTTTGAGTTAAAAAAAATACAAACAAAATAGAAATTAGAAATTAGAAATATGATCCCTAAAAATGCAATAAAAATGATAAATATTCAAAAGTCTTATTCGGTCCTATTCAATCCACTTTGGTTCTATTCAGTCCAAATTAGTCCTATTCGGTCCATTTTATCCACTTCGGTCCTATTTGGTCGACATTGGTCCTCTTCGGTCCACTATGGTCCTATTTGTTCCTATTCGGTCCATTATGTCCATTCGTTCCTTTTCAGTCCACATTGCTCCACTTTGTCCTATTCAGTCCACTTCGATCCTATTCGGTCATATTTTGTTCATTCGGTTCACTTTGTTCCACTTGGTCTATTTGTGTCTACTTCGGTCCATTCGGACCACTTCAATCTATTTTGATCCACTTTAGTCCATTTTTGTGCATTTTGTATATAGGGAAAAGACATGTTTGGGTTCAGAGTACCTATTCTAAATCCAAATTTATTTTAAAAATATAAATCTCAAACTTGTATTATCTAAAATCTTAAGCATAGCATTTATTGTTGCTACACTTTTGTTAAGCTACATTAATATAGTATTTCAGTCTACTTCGATTTGGCTAGATTTAAGTGAATATACAAATATAATTTTTAGGGTAGTTACTTATTTGTTTTAACATCATTAATTTTAAATGAATTGCATGAGGTTGATTATACCTTCAAGAAAAATAAATAAATATATGTATGTGCATGCCTTATGCTTGGTTAATGGGTCAAGGATATAGTTTGGTTCACAATTTACTTATTATGGTGGGCTTATGGATATCCTACAATACAACGGGAAGTTCTTTAGGACAAGAATTAAAGCTGGAAAGGTCTCTAACTAAGCTAACTGAACAGTCTTGCTCTTAAGTCAGTTTCCACTTTCTCTTTCTTCTCTAGTTTCTCCCCCTCGTGTCGAACCCCTTTCTATCCTGCCTTCCTCCTATTTATAGCCTTCCTGTAGTGGGTCAGCAATGATTACCTTTAGCATTTTTCGTGCAGGTGGGGCCCATCAAGATTATTCCTGATGAGAGGGGGACCCACCTTAGGAACAAGAGCTTAGTCCTTGGGACTTGCGCTACACGCCGAACACTGCTCGGTAGCAATACCCCCCAAGGCACTACCGACATATTCCGGAATGAAACTAAGCAAGGTTAGTCCCTGAGACCGAAGTGGTTCCCAACTTAACCTACTGAGCAATAGATGCATTGACCACCTTAAATCAATTGGGCCTACTGGTGATGGGCCGATGGCCATACAATATGTATTTATAATTTTTATTTAAATAAATTATTCAAATTCTCCATTCTTTTAGAAGATATTATTATGATAATCAAAACTTATAACAAACTTCTATTGAATATGTATAATTTATTATCTAAATTTTATTTTAAATAATTTGTTTTCTCTAAAAATTAAACAATTTCAATAAGTAATTTCCATCAATCTATTTTCACAAATATATAATTTTTTTATTGATATTATTCTTTTATGAAATGGTCCATATTTTTCTAACTATTGTTATTATGCATTATATTTTCCTAATTTCTTTTGGTACAATTAAAATTTTTAAGTTTCAAAGTTATTATTCAAATTATTATTCTCTTAAGGAGATTATTATGATAACCAAAACTTATCATATAATTACAATTGATATTACATAAATAATTAAGGATGTGGATGTGGTGTAGCCCAATGGAGTGAAAATTTTGGGTTGATTCCCCAATTTATTTGTATTGTGGATCAAGAATATCCAACAATGGGAGGCCCAAAAGATGGCAGTACAGCTTCTACGAAAAACAAATGAGAGTTACACTTTCATAAAACGTAACTAAGAAGTAACAATGTAATCGACCCCCTTTTTAAAGAAATCTGGACTGAACTTCTTTCTTCCCCGAGAAGCTTTTCTCTTACTACACTCATGTCTCTCTCTCCAAATTTTTCCAACCCCCCAACCCTCTA